>NC_090928.1:646057301-646682301 GCF_040938575.1 Ambystoma mexicanum | reverse complement strand
GTAAATAATAAAATCAGGACTGGGTGGCCAACACATGTTTGGAATCGGGAAACATAAAGAGCTCGGTTTCTGGTTATTAAAAAAAAAAGTGATGGGAAGAGTACCTTTTACTTGTGGCACCCTGATCAGGAGATGCCATCCATGTCTATGATTGTTGGACGTCTCTGAGAAATGTGTTTCCCATATGAGCAGCTGTCCCAAAGATACTGTTTTGAACAATGAAGACTGAAAACGATAGGACAATTTGGTATTTTCCGCCACACCCCTTGCCTCCACACCGGACCCCCACCGCAGTCCCAGCATCTCAGCAAACAAGCAATAAAACAGCAGTATATAGTTTTAAACTGCGAAATTGATTGAAATTATGTGGTGAAAACCCCACCTGCCTCCTTGAACTGGCTGTTTAGGTCAACAGGTATCTTTAATTGCCATCAGAATTTCTGTCTTTTTCCCCGTGCAAGGTGTGTATAAAACTACCAAGCAGTCACAGTAGTAACCATTTGCAGCTGGTCCTCTGGAATGTCCTTCAAGGATATGCCATTAAGAAATGTTTAGCATTCACATGCGATGCATTGCTCACATACCATCTTGGCCCATTCCATTCAGGAGATGTCAAGGAAGTCCGGGTTTTCTCTTTGCATTCGGCGACTTGCTATCATCGGTTTATAATGTGTCAATTGAGCACTACAAGTCCCAGAATGCACAGTAAAAACCAGGGACGGAGAAGCACCTCCCGAATAGAATGGACCATTGGAATGTGTGATATTTACCTATAAACGTCAAACGATTGCATTCCTAGTCATTACTACTGCTTACCATTTAAAGCATTTTTGTGGGATTTTTTAATACTTTTTCTATCGAAATGTGGTGTCGGCCCCTATCGAGGGATAACAGTCTAGTTTAGGTTCGGAGTGATTAGGAGTGAAGGAGCCCTGAGCTATGTTCTGCAACAGTATCTGTAATACTGTAAGGTTATTTTCACGAGAGCAGCCCACCTCAGCACTGAGGCGGGAAGGCCGCTCTGGCCACCGCCCCATTGCAATCACCACAGAAAGCGGCGCGCAGCAGTAAATAAAGGCGCTTCTTGGAGCGGCGCTTTCTCCCTACAGAGCTCCTCTTTCCGCGCGGCGGGTGGTCATGAAGCTGCTGCTCCTCCTCCTCGTCGCCTTTTCTCGGGGTTTCATCCCCTATGCCCGGGGGAGCCCTCTGAGCGGCGAGCTGTTCAGGGCGGTGTTCCAAGGCAACGCGGGGCTCGCGGGAAATGAAGTGAGTTCAGCAGCGTTATTGATTGATGGAGACATTCGCTGTACATCAGGGCGGCTAATTAATGTTAACGCATTGCTGTCATTCTTTTAATAATGAATTCACCCCAGTTCGAGGCAGGGTTGCCCTCGTATCTTTAAAAAACTCACCTGTTCAGTTGTTTAATACTTGTGGCAATAATAAATCGTGACCCTAATAATAGTTATTTTTTTTTTTACTAGAGAAATGTGACACTTCAAGAAGAAAAGCACTTGCCTTCCGGTAAGACATTTTAAAATGTGTCCGAATGTATGTCTCCCTGTTCTAAAGTGCCGATTTTGATGAATGTCACTTTATTAGACTAACCTTACGCAGACATCTCGGCGTGTTTAATTCCATTTGGGTAGCTGTCCGAAAGAGTCGCTTTTTCCCCACGTGGGATTCTGGTACCTGCAGTTTCCCTTCCAACATTATAAGCAAGGACTAAAAGTACTAAAATATACAGAAACATCCCGTTCTGCATGACCTTAACTAGGGTGATCAGATTAAAAAAAAAAAAGTAAAAAACCGGGTCAAGGTAACTAACATAAAAGTAAAACTAACTCTTGAAAGTGGCTGTTGGCGCTACACTTGGTAGCGGTTGGAGGCGAAGGGGGTTTTAAGTGTTACTGTTCAAATAAACACATATCAGAAACTAACACAATCTTAAGATATAAAATGCAGCATTCTTCTGTGCATTCCTGCCTGCCAGCTATGAAAACCTACTACCAATAAACAGGACCAATGCAGTTTCCAATGGAAACATAATCTTGACAAAGGGGGACAGAGATCCAAATTCAGGGACAGTCCTGGAAAAAACGGGACGTCTGGTCACCCTAACCTAAACACACCTGCGGGAAAAAAAGTGCCCAAAACGTTAGCGATGCCAATGTACCCTCACCCTCTTTGACTTAAGCTTTTGTGACAATAAAAGTTGGAAAATCCTAAATGTTGAGGCCCATCAGTGCTGCTACGATTCCCACTAAGTCTAGGCGAATATTGTCTTTGATGTTTGGAGGTCCCCTGAGATTTCGTAGGACCCTCTGGCAACACAAAATTGAATGCCCGTGAGATTTGTTGTGCTGTCCAATGGGCACACCCCAACTTCCTGGACAGCATTGTGGGCAGAGGCGTTGCTAAGGGGGGCTGAGGGGGCTATATAGCCCTGGGTCGTTTGGTTGTATCCCCGGATAGAAGCTTTGGGGATAAAACCAAAAGGCTAGCTAGCCCCGAGTCCCGACAGTCCCGACATTAGCATAGCCCCAGATCTTTTCCAGACCTAGCAACACCTCTGATCAATCGGAGCCATCGGTAATCTGGGGGTGCTTGTTGACTGCTAAAAAGCCCACCTCACTTCCTGGTTCTCCGTTGGTTGTGCTGGGCTGTTCGAGGAATGACCAAGGCTCCTCCACAGGATGAGCAAGCCAGAGAGCGTGCGCTATTGCCACAACCTGGACATTTTTCCATACATATACCAACATAATTGCATATTCAATACGCTACCCTTGCCACCCTCTTTTGGAAAAAAAAATTTTTCTTTGTTGGCATAAAAGGCTGCAGATTTATTTTCACAACATTGTGAATAACTACATGCTTCAAATCACTGCAAACCCAACTTAGTGAAAATAGTTCTTGCAGGTGTTCCTGGGATGGAGGAGTGCCATTTTTCCGGGGGAAGCCGAGCCCTCATCGATACCTCCAGTGCCCTTGCCGCTTAGGCCTCAAAGGAGCGCTGATCGTGAGAAGAGCAAAAACCCTTCCCGCTTTCCCACGGCTGGTTAGTAGTCTCTATAGTGCCACTGGTCGCAAAAAACAGCCACGCCATAGGTGAGTCCGCGCCTGGCGTGGCTCCCCGGTCCTGTCTTACAACTCCAGCAGCTTTGTGCACAAGTTCCAAAAGAACAGATCCATGCCTGCTGGTGACAAATGCACGCCGTCCCTTTCATAGTACTTGGGTGACTTTAAGTTGATCAAGCCATGCCTGACCTGCGTGAAACCTCTGGCCCTGCAGAACTTGGCCATTGCCCCATTTAACTTCCTCCTTGATTTATCCACCACCGAATGACTTTCTGCTCCCCTCCGTTCTTGTCTTGGATGATCTCGGACCAGATGATATCGGTATCACCCAATCAAGAGGCCGTTTCCTGCAAGGTGCACATTATTTCCCTTGTTAATGACCCTGTGCCCAAGCCTGTGCCCAAGCTTGTCCAGTCATTGCTGCCTAGATGGATGATCAATACGTCGGGACTGTGTTGCCTGCCCAACAATTTACCAATGTGCCCTTGTAACTGCACCCATCTCATCCAGGGCACCCTGTGCCACCAGATCCGATGTTCGCCAGCGGTCATCCTCTCTCTCTCCAGTTAGCCCTATCCCTAGTCACAAAAGAATGACCCACCACCCAAACAGACCGACTCCTCCTTTGAGCTGCTGTCAATTGGAGGGAGATGAGAAGGTGGTACATTAATATTACATTTTGTCCGGCCTTAGTACCTCTTAAAACAACCAGACTTCCAACCTCTGATTCTCATAATTGCCTCATGTCCCATGCCCAGATCAGCCGCTGATGTAGCCGCCCCAATTCTAAATAAGTGTGTTCCGAACACCCCACCTGTCACTCTGATGCCTTTCAAGGCCATGTCATCACGCTCTTGAATTGGAACCTACTCGGAGCCGACTCATCCCTGTGCAAAAATAGGTGACCCTGCTCCTGCCGACTACCTCTCTCAAAGGTAAGCTGTCAGTCCCGTTACTGGACAAACTGTGCTCCCTTGGATGCTATAGAGGGTTACTATTCTCCCCTTTCCCTTTTGATCCATCTTAGACCGCCTTAGCTAAATGTGCACCTGCTCCCCTGCCAACTGCACATCTTCCAGCCTTAAAAACCCAGAGCCCCAGCCCTCCCTATTCTCTGGGACCAGCTCGCTCACTCTGAAAGCTCCAAAGAAGGCCAAGGTGAAAGCTGCTGTGAACAGAACCCTCTCTCCATCACTCCGGCAGGTTTTAGACAGAGTTCCTATTAAACTGTGCAGTTTAACAATATCTATGGGACGCCTCGCGTCTGGCTTCCTCTCTATGCGCTTCGGCCAACCTTTAATCGCTATCACAACGTAATGCTCTTTAGTGGGATTGGGCTTCCTCCCCCAGTTTGTAGTAGTGTGCTATCGCAGCCAAATGGTAAGATACCCATGATCTGGTTTTCCCAGCCCACCATCCCCATCCAACAAAGGCACGTACTGGGGGTCCCTTCTAGTGTTCCGTCAAAGACTGTTCCTTAAAAGCCAAGAATTGCTCCAAACACACGTTGTACCTCCTTGCCGTGCCTAGTGCCAATGCTGTGTCGATCAGTGAGCTCAGATTTTCCCCATCATGCCCCAACACTGGACCTTGAATGGGGTCATACTCTTGTTTTCTTCTGGACTGCTCCCCCCAAAACCTTTCCCACTGCAAACAAGAGTCAGCTGCCACATTCTTCACCCTTGGAATGTGTCGTGCTCTTACTTCAGAGTTTAACTTGAGCAGGCTTGTTGTCGGCTCCCTCAGCAACCTTAGTACCCTTTAATTGCTGGACGTCCCCTGATTTATGGTTTGCACTACGGCCAGGTTATCTGACCAGAGAATCGCCCTTCTATTCGCCAGTGACTCCTCCCATAGCCTGAAAGCCACTACAATAGGGAAAAATTCCAGCAAAGTGATGTCTCTGGTAATGCCCTCCTGATGCCATGTCTGCCCGCAACACTCGTTCCCTAGAATTGCCCCAAACCTGTGTGCTCCTGAAGTGTCAGTAAAGTCTGTTTCTCGCTACTAGCCCACTGCTCCCGCCAAAGTCGTACCCCAATGAAATCATCCAGAAAGCCATCCCACATCTTCAGGTCCTCTTCGCCCCCCAGTCGCACATGCTGGGAGGCATGTTGCAGCCCTACAGTCTTGAGCTCAATGCTCCTGGCTAACACCTTTCCTGCCGGGATCACCTTACCGTCGAAATTCAAATTTCCTGCCAATGACTGAAGCTCCCTCAAAGTGGCCTTACTCTTGCCCTCAATTCCTTGATAGTTTCTTTAAGTTTCACTACTTTGTCCCTCAGCAGTTTTGACTTCCCCTCCACTGAGTATCTCTATTTCCAGGTGTCAGCCTTGTGAGTGGACCCTCCGTTTTACCCTTAGCCAAGGGGACCCCCATCTCCTGCATCAATGACTGGAACCTGGCCATTAGAGCACCAGATTCATCTGTACCTTCCTTCCCAATGAACAAGAAATCGTCGAGGTAGTGCATTACTACCCGCCCCCATCCACCTGCTTCAGTGCATACTCCAAAAAAGTGCTGAAATTTTCAAAATAAGCGCACGAAATTGCGCAACCCATTGGCAAGCATCTGCCATAATAGTAAGAGGCCTTGACTTTGAAGCCCAGCAAATGGTAGCTCTCCCTGTTAATTGACACAAGCCTGAAGGCTCACCCAATATCTGCTTTCGCCATCAGTGCGCTTCTCCCCGTGGACCTCACTAGCTCAACCGCATCCTCAAAGGATGCATAATTAACCGTACAGCTCTCTTCCGCAATGCCATCATTTACTGATAAACTTTCGGGGAAGGATAGATGTTGGATGAGGCAAAAATGCCCATCCTATTTCTTGGGGAACAAGCCCAAGGGAGATGATACAAAGTTCTCCAAAGGGTGGGGAGCGTTGGGTGGTGATGGTGAAGGGAACGGCCACCCTATCCAGCCTAATCTCCCTGTCAATTTTTGTTGTACTCTTTCCGGCATCTTCACTGCTGATTTTAGATTGACACCTCCCCATTCCACATAGCACCATTGTAAGGGATCACAAACCCCACCTGAAACCTTCCTAAAGCAGCTTTGCATCTGCGCCATTATGGTACATATTTAGGAATGGGATCATTCTGGTAAGGCGTATGGGGGTGGGCAGGGAGGTTTCAATTACACTTGGCATTCTCTTTTGGTTTGTAGCCACTGCTCTTTTTTTCCCTTGTCGCAAGACACCGTGCTGTGATTCCCTGCACATTTGCCACATGTATGCTTCAATTTGTAGATTTTGCCAAAGGGGCAATAGCCTTGCTCAAACTTCAGCAATTTGCTTGCTTCCCTGTTGGTAACTGGGTCTACTGTTCCAGGAGGAGCACAAGGATCACCTCCTCCTGTCCCCATAAGACCATCTCTCCTTCTTATAACAAGGCTTCTCATCCTGTGCCTTATCCCCCATTTCCCTTGCTGATACCATTTTCTCAATGTAACCCCTCATCCCATGACATCTCAGGCCAAATCTGCATCTTTAGCCTAAACCCCTATCCTATTTCAACCAAGCCTCGCCGCCATAGGTCAGATAAGCGGTATGGATGTATTGTTCTTATGCGAATTATGCCCCATCATCCTGCGCAAACTTCTCTATCATGGGCACCAACATCCTGAAAGCTGCTAACCAATTGTGAATGGTTGCTTCTTTCTTGACCCTCTCTCTATCGTTCTTCTCACTTTTTCTCTTGAGATTTGCCGTAGGTCAAGCCCCGCTGGTTCTCTAGCAGGGTAAAAATTTCAGTGTACTCCTTCTGGCAAATCCTCTCCCTGTATGCCATAGGGATGTGCCATACTAATGCATTCCCCGCCGCCCGCACTGGTGCAAAGCTTGGCATCCCACTCCCATATTGCGTACCATTACCCCACAACATACCTTGCCCCTGGCTGCTAGCTGACGTTGGTTGCCTGCTGCAGCTGGCTGCCCCCCTCCACACCCTAGAGAAATTTCCCTAGGCAAAGTGGCGGCTTGGCTCAGGATGCCGGGGCTCATGGCCCCCTCCAAACCACCCAGCCTCTGCACTTCCCTTTGCTGGTGCACTGCCTCGGCATTCCTCCCCACTTGATTAAATGCATTGACATTCCCACACATTTGACCATTGCCTCATGCTTGCAAGCACTGCATAACCATACCTTTGACTTGTTCCAAGGAAGCAGGTCCCTCTGATGCCACCGCCGCTCTGCTGGTTGCACTGCTGCTACACCTTGGAACCACTGCAGGCAAAGCCGCCGATTGGCAACAGGCCTCTGCTTTTTTCCCTCTGCCTTTGTCGCCCCCAGCTGCTTTCTGTGTTTTGGCAGCTTCTGTCTGCTGCCTAATCGCCTTCACCTTTTCAACCACATACATTTTTCGCCTTCCACATCAAAGAGAAAAAACCAGTGAAAACGCTCTGTGCATTTTTTTTAGATCCCATTCCTGTACCTTTCCTACTTCCACCACAAAAAAGGGGAAAAACAAAACCCTCTGTGAAACCCTTTGGTGCATCAAGGCGCTGTTGGGGACCCCAGTTACATGTGAGCATCTGCACCAGCCAGTCATTGATGGCAGAGAGGCTGATCTACGCCTTTCTTATGGGTGGTGCAAGGTCCAAGTTCTGCTGGGACGGTAGAGTATTAGGCGAATAGCCAGGTTTTGAGGGCTTTGCGGGATGGCCAGTTGGAAGATTCTGCTCTTAATGCAGGTGGAAGGGCATTCCAGCTGGTTGTTGCAACAGATGGGAAGCTGGATCCGCCTCCTTTGGCTCTTTTTACTCTTGGTACGGCAAGGTGGTGGGCATGGACGGTTCTTGTCTGTCTGTTGAAATTGGATCTCACAATTTTTTGTGAGCGATATTTGGGTGCTGTATTCGGTAGGCATTTGTGTGTGATAGGATTTTGAAAATCATCCTTTTTCTTATTGGGAGCCAGTGCACTTTCTTTCTCATAGAGGAAATATGGTCTCTTTCCAGGATGTTTGAATGCAGCCCGAAGGGCATTGTTTTGGATTGTTTTGGATTGTTTGTAGTTTATTGATCTTTTTGGAGGTTCCTGCGAACAGGGCGTTTCAATAATCCCGTCAAGCTCTGGTACTTGCCCTGGCGATTGTTCGGCAGCTGGCTGGTTTGCAGGAGTTAATTAGTTTGGTCATGTGAGCTGCTGAGGAGGCGATTGCATTCACTTGCTTGTTCAAGGTGAGTGAGGGATCTAGATGGACACCTAGAGTTTTTACGGATGCTGAGATGGGAATCTGAATGCCATCGATGGTGAAACTGGAGAATAGGGTCGAGATTCTAGAGGGTGGTTGGGGATCCTACTAGTAGGATATCTGTCTTAAGCATAGAAATGTTCTGCTATCCAAGATTGGATTGTTGAGTAAGCATCGTTAACAGTGTGCAAGTCTTCCTCGTAGCTGCCTGTCAGGGTTAGGAGAATTTGCGCATTATCGGCATAGTTAGTATAAGATATGCCGATGCTGTCTAGAAGGTCGAAGAGGGGTTTGGTGAATGTTGTACATGGCAGGGGATATACAGGAGTGGGGCTCTGCAGGGTGTGGGAATGGGAGGTGCACAGGCCAGCTCGGAGATGACTCTTGTGGATCTTCCCTCCGAGAATGAAGCTACCAATGATGTGGCCTATGGTGAGAAATGTGCTGCTTTGGTAAGGTGATGGCAGCTGAGAGGTGACAGAGAAGTAGTGCTGGCTTTTCCTTCGTCTTTGATCATGTCAAATAGTTTAGGTTAAGGAGCGCTGTCTCTATGCTGTGACCTGGTCTGAAGCCAGATTGGCACATCCCCAGGATTTGATTTTCTTCTAAGTAAGATTGCAGTTGGGTGTACGCCGCTCTGTCTAGAATTGTTAATAAGAATGGCCCAGTGGTGATGGGGCAGTAATTATTAGGGATAGCGGGGTGAACTGTCCGGATTTTTGAGTAGTGGGAGGACCCAAGATTCTTTGAGGCTAGATGGGACTATGCTGCTAGTGAAGGAAGCATTGATGAACTTGGCGATGAAGGGTATAAAGGATTCTGTGCAGTCTTTGATAACGTTGGCTGGGCAGATGTCCCCTTTGCACCTGGATGGTTTTAGATTTTTAATAATTGTTGTTTCAATATCAGAGTTCTCTCTGAATCTGAAGGGGGGGCTGTGCAAGTGCTATGGTAGGGGGCATGTGGCGGGGGAGAACTTTCGTTTGGGATTGTTTGTTTTTGATTTTCTGCTGGAGTGTTGATTTTCAGACACTTAGCGTCCTATATCTTGCAGCACCAGTTCCCATCTTTGGTGATGGTGAAGGGGGGGTGATTCTAGTTCCCTAGAATTTTAAATAGTTCTTGGGAGTTGGAGCTGGCATTAGCTATTCTAGTGTTGTAGACGTTGGCTTTGGTGGTGATAATCACATGTTTGTATTGAGAGCTTAACTTGTTGAAGAGCAATTGTGGAAGCTGCTGATGGCGTTTTTTTCCAAATGGCTTCTGCCTGTCTTTGTCTGCAAGGCCAGTAGATCTTCGGTGAGCCAGTTATTGACGTGCCCTGCTGGTTTTGCTTTCCCCAGGAGTAGTGGGGCTACCAAGTCTACCGCTTTGCTGAGGGTACTGATGTATCTGTGCATCGGGGTCTGCAGAAATAAAAGAATCTGAACGGAGTGGGGTGAGGAGAGGGGAAATTGATTCTTTGGACATTTTCCAGATGCTGCGTGACAGAGTGGGGCAAGGCGTGGCTGAAGGTCTGAGGTTTCTTTTGGGGGAGGGTGAAGCTGATGCTATGGTGGTCAGACCAGGGACATGGGGTGTTTGCAGGGATGGCAATATGATTGTATAGGTCATCTATCCAGTCTAGGGTCTGCCTCTGGTGTGTGTGGGGGAGGTGACACAGTGATTAAAGCCTCAGTCTGATAGTGCTGAAGCCACTGCATGGGCTGTCGTGTCAGAGGGTTTGTTGAGGCCTAGATTCAGTTCTCCCAAGAGTAGGATCCTCAAAGTGGGTTTAATAGTCTCTATCATGTGCATGAGGTCTGCCTCAAAGCCTGTGTTCGGACCTAGGGGTCGATGGATTATGTAAATGGTGGTGGAGTCAGAGTGGGCAAAGGTGAACTTCACCGAGAGGAGTTCGCAATTCCCAACCATAGCCCTCTCAATGGGTCTAATGTGGAAGGACTCTCTGAAGATGAGCTACGCCTCCGCCTCTGGTGTCTTGCCTATCGCATCTCAGTATTGTGTAGCCTTCAGGGAGGGCTGGGGATAGGGCTCAGCCAGAGGTCTGGTTGAGCCAGGTTTCAGAGATGGCTAATAGATCTAGGTTCTGGGAGGTGATAAGGTCGTTAATGTCAAGGGAGTGGCAGGAATGGATCTGATGTTGATGGCCCCTTTGAATAGGGGGCATGGTTGGGTTACTCTGCTTCCTAGGGTGGTTAGGTTGGCACTGGTGGCTTTCTGTTGACTGTTCTGAGAGCATAGGGAGGTAGTGGGCTCATGGTTAGGTGGCATGTCAATGGCGTTGTGGTCTGGGGAGCTCTTGGTGTCATGGGGGCAGTTAGTTGATCTGAGCTTATGATTGCTGTCATTTTGGGCTGAGGAGGTGGTGGGCCAGTTTGTAAAGGGTTGTGTGATCTGAGGGTGCGTTTCTTTTTAGACTGGCTGGTTGGTGCAGTGGGTTGAGTTTGGTTAGTCTATAGGCTAGCATTGCATGCCTTACTGCGAGGGTGTTTGGGATAGTTGCCTTTGAGAGATGTGGGTGCATACTTTGTCGTTGGCACGGGGGTTGTTTTTCTGTGCAGCTATGGTTGGTGAGAGATTGAGTGTGGGATGGCAGTCAGCGTGTTGTCCTGCCACTGGGGGAGTGCGGATGTAGTGGGTGCGTTTCGCGTCTAGGTGGGTGTAGAGAGGGGGTCTCAGTTGGCTTGCAGTCTTGCATTGGAGGAACGGCTGGATGAAGTTTGGTAGCGTGTCAAGGTGGCAATGTTGCCGAATGCAGGAGGCTTACTTATGGCTGTGTATGTGCTTGGGTAACCCTTGTGGGTTTTCGTCGGGGCTTTGGACATCGAGAGTGCGGGGGATGATGGGCTGGACAGTAGCTGCGCGCGAGACCTCCCTGGGTATAGATAGTCGCCTGCAGTACACGCGTACATGGAGGTCTTACCTTTGGTTTCTATGATTTTCTGGTGGGCATATGGGCTAGGGCGGTCTGCGGCATTCGCGGCGAGCTGCAGGGAGGGAGACCGGCCTTACCTTGCGGCCTTTGCAAATCTGCTCTGTCATTCAGTGACCATTGGGGTTACTTATTGGTCCTGCTGCTGGCCAGTCCACAGCTTGGATGCTGGTGAGGAAACTCTCTGCCCATGACTGCCATTAGTATCCTGAACGCTGTGTCTGAGAGGTTCAGGAAACTTCTGCAAGTCCCACTGTACAGGGGTCCGGAAATGCTTACACGGGCAGGAAGACGAGGACAAGAGGGGCGAGGGAGGAGTATTAGGATGATGCAGTTTGCTCCCATCCTGGGAAGGGTGCAAGTTTGGGCAGATAGTGGAAAAAACCTAGGCATGCTGCCCCAATACTTTACAGTCCAGGGCTTTACTAGGTGTGGCAGTGTTTCCCCCTACCTGGGGAAGGTCCAGCGACAGGCGTATGCATTTGTGTGCAAGTTTTCAAATGGTGAAGTGTGGCTGGGCAAGAAGACTGTGCATTAGGCACCGGGCAAAACTGCAATCTGTGAACACATTTCGCAATTGTATAAACCAATATTTTTTATGCATGTGCCATCTGCTGGTAAGGTAACACCCTCCATTGGTGAAGTGTTAGCATATGCTAGCATGTCTGCAGGTCATTCTCCACCACGACAGAGCATGGCAGTGTGAGAAAAGCCCAGTTTGAGCTAGTAGCAAAGGCTGCATCTCTCAGCTCTCGGCCCTATTGCACAAAACCCACCTCTTCTAATGTGGTTTTGAGACCTTAGGATTTAATAACGGGACAATAGTAGGACAACCCCTAATGGCATCTTGTCATGCTATGACTCCCACCTCACCCACCAGCAGCCAGTCACTCAAGCTATTGTTTCACAGTCGCAAGCTACAATATGCAATCCCGCTCCACTTTATGTTGGGTGACATGAGGCAGACACCAAGTCTTCATCATCTGAGATGGTGCGTTGACTATGGCTACATGTGTTGCCATAGTCTTTCTCAAAGGAGTGCTGCTTAATAATTGTTCAACGTGGGGCACTGTCTTCTCCACTGGCCAAATACTATGGGCCCAGCAGCACTGAAGACTCAGCACCGTTGTAGCGGGGGCACCCACAGCCACCACAGTGCATGGGATCACACCACCCCAGCCGGGCCCCATCCCTCACCCTGACATTTTGTCAGGGTGAGGGCTGGGGAAAGTGCAGCTGGTGGCGTGGGGTGTCGACCCCACACGTCAGACAGAAAGCATGTAAGCCGAACTCTGCTTCCTGTGTGTGATTGAAAGTATGTAATGTTATGCATGTATGTATATTTATGCGTGTATGTATGGGTGGTGAGTGCGCATGTTGTGTGATTGAGAATGCAATGTGTGTATGAATGTTCCGGGTGCTCATGTGGATAATGAAGTAACCCTAAGTTACCTGGGGGCAACCAGACGTGGACTCCATGCTCACTGTGCTCATAGAGGCACAGTTTTACCACACTGATGAGGCCCAACAAGGCTGAAACACGTGTATGAGGCTGCTGTAGGTACTCCTGTTCAGAGAGGAATTGCCATAGCATTTTGGGCAGTGGGCGGGACAAAGACTGATATGCAAATGGGTATTTCCCATCTGCGAAAGGTACAGTGAGCAAAGTGCTGCAAACTCTCATCTCAGAACAGGTTATCATGCCATGTTCTTTCTGGAGAGGAGCACCTGCTACCTTTTTTTAAATGAATGCAAGAAGGTGTTTGGGTGAGTGACTGTTTGGGGAATGGGTATGAATGTTATGTATGTGGGAATGTTCTGGGTGGATGCCCATGTGAAGAATGCAGTATGAGTCAATGTGAGAGAAGGTGAATGGGTGTGAATGTGCAGAGGAGCTCCCAAATATAGCCTGCGCTCCAGTCACCCATTTTGAAGTACCAGGAACATTCACACCGAAATATGTGACGTACGATGAGCAAATAAACCAGCAGAGAGCCGCAGTAGGGCTCTGCCCAGTACCTATCAGAAGAACAATACCTATTGAAGTACCAATAACCAGACAACCATGGGCAGTAAGGTACCCATTGAGAACTCTACCAGCAAATGAAACAAAATGAAGATTAAGTACTGTACAGGAAGAAACCATAAAATCCTTAATGGAGGGCGAATGGTGACGCCACGAGGGCCCGGACTAACGTACAGATTGAAGAGATGATGACCCAAGGATGACACAAAGAGACGAAACGCCAGGAATAAAGATATCGTGAAACTAAAAGAAGAGAACATTGTTGAAATACGAGAGAGCTTAAGCTGAAAGCATGATGAAGATATTCAACCAGCTAACGCCTGTACATATGCTTGGAACCGCAAGAAGCTAAAGAAAACAGTGCGGCTTTCTATGCTACGTAGGGTTACCAGTCAAATGGTCGAAAACATTTGGTCGACAGACAATTTGGTCGACACCATTTGGTCGAATGCCAAATGGTCGATCTTTTTTTTTTTTACCCATTTTTTGTTTTTTTTTGGGGGGTCCCCCCCGACCCCCTTTTTTTCTTTTTTTTTTTTTCCCCACACGAAAACCCACAAAACACATTATATATATATATATATATATATAAAAAAAAATTCGACCATTTGGCATTCGACCAAATGGTGTCGACCAAATTGCAGTCGACCAGTTTGTCGTCGACCAGTTGACTGGACACCGCTACGTAGAACAGAGTGGCAAGCACTATTGTACATAATCTACCTCAAAACAAATCAATATTATAACTGTGGGTCCACTTTGCATAAAAAGCAGAACCAACCCAAGTTATTACAGGCCAAACGCAAGAAGTTTCATATTCTAGCATCAAGAGGAAAAAGGCTGAATCGAAACTTGGCAAAGGCAGCTCGTGCCAGGAAAGCCGAGGTCACATAGAAGCTGTAAACAGTAGATACTTTTAATTAAAGCTGTAAACAGTAGCTACTTTTAATTGAAGCTAAGAACAGAAAAATATCCTGCTTCCTGAAGAATCGAGGTAAGAAAGCGAATGCAGGTGGCAGGGTGAAACGAAAATCAAATGCACAAATGGAGAGAAACGAGGCAAATCCATGGTGTACTAGCACGTGACCAGCCGAGCGAAAGGAGGCACGGTTTCCCACCTATGCCTGGCACCGGCCCAGACGGAGATATCAAAACTTTTCCAGACAGAAGTTTAGTTTTGTGGCCAACCACAGTGAACTAATTGACACATAGCCCATAAAGTGATGATTGATTGAAGGAAGGCAGGGTGTGCTAAGGGATGTCTTGCACCTGGTTGACCATTCTGCGTGCTGCTAGGCAAAGTGGAGTTATGCATGGGGTTGATGCCAACCCAATCACAGTGGACCAAATAATCTAGGGTCCTATAGTTAGTAGAACCATGAGACATTGTACTTTTAGTGACGTTTACAGTAGTCCTTTATGAAGGAAGGGTTTAGATGCCCACCTGACAGTATTTACCCAATCCCCTCACTCCGTTACCATATACAGATATAGCACCTATATTAAAGTTACCTTTTCCCAACTAATAGAATTGCATGTTAACTTTTGAGTGTTACACGTCATATTATGATGCGTTTTGAGTATAAAAATGTTTTTTATGAAGTTCGAGGGTGTTGAAGCGAGACGGGCTGTCGCACTGCTGTCGATTTCCATGTTTCCCCGTTTTTTGTACTTATTAAACAGACTCCCCTTTGCCAAACTATTAAGTTGTCCTTATTGATTAGTGTTGGAGTAAGAGACCCTGCACCCCCATCCATCTCGAGGTGCAGCTATCTCGTCTTACTGCAGAGCAAACCCCGGCACTATGGGCCGGCCGGGGGTCTCTTGGTACACTTGATAGCAGAGGATGGTTTATCAACTATCGATTGATTGAAGTAAGACACCTATTGACAGTCGACATAAAGTAACTCTAGGTCTTCAGCAATATCACAAGTCCTTTGTCATTCGGCTGAGTAGACAGTGAAGCTCCCCGTAGACAATGGTAGCGTAAGCAAGAAAACTGCAGTCAGGCCCAGAATGGACCTGTTTTGCCAACACATCCCTTCCCATTCCTACGGGCAGCTGATCGGTGAAAATCTGAAGAAGGCGGTGATCCCGAGGGTCCAGAGATGAACAATGCGAATGGTGAGTGAAAAAAAATGTAGTGCTTTGGCAAACAGTGCATACCTTAGAACAAGTAAGGGGAAAAGGTAACGAAGGGAGGAGGAAGAAAAAAAAATAGAAGTAGAGACTATGTGTATGTGTGTGTGTGTGTATATATATATATATCTCCGCGGTAGTGGCTGGGTAGTTATGGTTAAGTTGCTGTTTCCATCGGAAGAGCACTTTTTGGGCGGTTTATAACTTTGCTCCCCCTGGACGAATCCTCACCAAACTTTGCATTTGTATATGGGCCACTCTGAATTTTTATGCAACGTTTAGTGATGTTTGGTCTAGGGGGGTTCCCAAAACGTCTTTTTTTTTCCCCATACACTGAATGGGGGAAAAACTTTGCGCACGCCTACAGCCCAAACCGCTGGATGGATTATCACCAAATTTGCGGAAGGAGCTTGGTTCCGAAAGCGTGCTTTTGTAAATTTGGTGACAATCCGTCCAGTAGTTTTCTTGAAAATGACCAAAAAGTATGTCTAAAAAAGAGTGATATCTATGTCCGCTCCCCGGTCACACTTTTGCTCCGCGGACAAGATAACGATTGGCTAATGGGCTCGCATCATGACCGTGGACACGCGATGTGTCTGCCGATTGGCTGGAGTGAGGCGTGATGTGCGTCAGATTGTTCGGATGCGCCCGCCATCTGGATCCGCCGACAGCGCGGCGGTGAACAGAGGCGACATGCAGTTTTGGGGAGTATTTTGGTGTGTCAGTGCTTGGGGAGGTTTAGGGAGTAAGAGATGGGTGAAATACTGTATTTGTTTAGGCAGCAGGTGCTACTGATGTATTCGACATGCCCGCGCTGTCTGGGATGTTTGTAATTACTGAAAATGAGGGGTGTCCTAAGGATAGTATTTCTGTCCGTGCTGTGCGCAGGCAAGTTGAAACTGTTCTAAGGACACGCGTGGTGTCTGCGGACATTAAAATTGTGTATATGCCGCAGTTAAAATATTTGATTCTATGGGTGTAATACTGAGTTATAAGCCACCATGGGTGTGGTATGCTGCGGTGCGGTGGTTGTGGCCAGGGCCTAGAGTATTGCGTGCATGGGGGCCATACACCCAAGACTCGAGGCCCTGGCCACAACCACCATAGCATATCACACCCATAGTACACACCCATAGAATCGAATGTCTACGGCCATACACCCAAGACTCTAGGCCCTGGCCACAACCACCGCAGCATATCACAGCAATAGATACACCCATAGTATCCAATATCAATCAGGTGTTTGTGGGAGGGCATAAAGTCTTAGGTGCATGGCCAACAGCCATGCACCCAAGACAAAATTTATAAGCACTGAAGTTATAAGCCACCATGGGTTTCATATACTGCAGTGGTTGTGGCCAGGACCTGGAGTATTGGGTGCATGGCCGAGGCCATGCACCCAAAACCAAAGTTAGAAGTACTGAAGTTATGGGTGTGATATGCTATAAGGAGTAAAATTAAAGTAACCATGGGTTTTATATACTGTGGTGGTTGTGGGCAGGACGTAGCGTTTTGGGTGCATGGCCACAGGCCATACACCCAAAACTCTAGGCCCTGTCCACAACAACCGCAGCATATCACACCCATAGATACATCCATAGAATCGAATATCTATCAGGTGGTTGTGGGTAGGGCCTAAATTCTTGGGTGCATGGCCAAAGGCCATGCACACAAGACCAAAGTTCTAAGCACTGAAGTTATAAGCCACCATGGGTTTGATATGCTGCGGTGGTTGTGGCTAGGACCTAGAGTCTTGGGTGCATGGTCGTAGTCCGTAGGCTATACACCCAAGACTCTAGGCCCTGGCCACAACCATCGCACCATATTACAGCCATAGATCACACGTATAGAATCGAATATGTATGAAATGTTTGAAATTATACTTACTGTTTCATTTGTTGAGATTCGATTTTTTTTTTTTTTTTTACCTGACTTTAGTACCTGGAGGAAATATTCTTTTTCAATTTCTGTGATAAAAGAGAAGAGCATGTTAGTGTATGTATTTTATAAAGACTTATTACATTGCATAATAGACATTTTAGCTTTTTTTCGACCCTCATACTTAGTTTACAAACCAGTGTACTGTGCATTTTGCTCAGTTTCTGTGTTTGTTTTTCAAAATATTGGGTCCGTGGGAAGAAAAATCCTTATCGGATTAAAAATATATATATATTTTTTTTTATGCTGCAAACTATTTGTTCCTTTGAGTGTTCACTTGTTTCTGGTTAATGTTCTATCTGTTGGCTTGTTGCAGATTTTTGAAGCAGTTAGATACCTGTTGGCATATTCTAACTGTATATATTTTGTTACAATTTAGTGCTATTCATTTATCTGTGTGGTTGTTATACAATATTGGGCCAGTTAGATACCTGTTGGCGTATTCTAACTGTTTATAGTCTTTTATTTTTGGTAATGTTGAAGTACAGATTAGTTATAAAATGTTGGCTTTAAGAAGATTAAAGAAGCGTTTGTGAGATTTGCTGGTAATCTCTGCTTTAGAGTAATGGTACTATCATTACATTCAAACCATCCACATTTCTTTTTAATATATGCAGTGTAGTGACCTGCATTGGTTGTGGCTCCTGAGTGGTAGATTATACCTATTGTTGTGAAGGTTGTCTTACCAAGTGATACTTGACCGTGTGTGAATCCAGTCAGCTTGCAGTTGTTTTTGGTACCATCTGCATTGTAACGTAGAAGCATTAGTAGTACGTAGTTACTATGTCTTTGTATTAGAAAGGTGGAGCGATTATCTGAATTGCAGATAGTACATAATCTGCCATGGTTTGCATTTTGTTCAAGTTGCTGAAATGGAATGGATTCACAATTAGGTATGGATACATACACAAAGCGCTCATTAGGGATTTGTTCCTGTGTCACATTGTTGCAGAGAGTGCATGTATGTTTCCACATGTATGAAATCTGGAAGATTTCCGTATGTTTTTGTTTTCCAGTACTTGTAGTAAGTACATTAGAAATTCTTTTTGTATCTTCTTGTGAGTTTATAGTGAACCTCACCATTCCAGCACAGTAGTCCAATTCTTGTCTTATTCCGTCAACACTATACGTGTTGTCAGGATTTTGTTGCATTTCTATGAAGGACTTACATTTGCAAACACAATTGGTCTGTACTGTGTAAGTAAATGTTGTTAACAATTGGTGGCAATTGAAATAGAATATTCATTGCTACATTTGGGTAGCAATTTACACCAGTTACATTTGAAAATTTGAATTGGCCAGATAGTTCTGTCAGTCATTTTTTCAGAGTTTGTGTTGCTTCTTTGAAGAAGTACCTGAGTTACTTTCACTAATAGGTTCTTCTTTGGTTGTGGTAATTGATGAAGTATTAGCTTATTTTACTCTTTGAAGGATTTGCAGTCAGATCCTGTTGCATTTCTGTTTGAATTAGTTTTCTTTTAAGTTTTCCTTTTTGTGAAATAGGATATGATTTCAGATGGGTGGTGTACAGTGAACGTAGTCTATTGTATTCTAAAATGCAAGGAATATCAGCGTTTACTTTACTTGCATCAAGGTTGATTAGAAATAGACAGTATAGTGTACGTAAGCGTGATAGTGCTACGTAGCTCATGCCTTCTTTAAAGACTGTGTTCCCAATATCTATCAATGCTTTGTCTAGGGTAAGACCTTGGGATTTATGAATGGTGACTGCATATACAAGAGTTAGAGAAAATTGTTCTCTACGTACATACATGTCTTTGAAGAGAAGGAATCGAGCTGTTGAGCGCGCTTCCTTTTTACTTCTGAAAGTTTGTCAAAGAGAAGATTGACAAACTGAATGTTGTCACGTGGGTATGTTTGAAAGCCAACAACTGTACCCAGTGCTCCATTAACTAGTCCTTGCTCCACGTCAAGGTTACGTTTAAGCATTACTCTACAATTTAAGGATAATTTTAATATTTTTTCCAACCCAGCTGTGTTGGAGATTGAATTTTCTAAGGTGTTTAGTCTTGTTGTGGCTTGCTGACATATGGGTAGTGTCATACCATGTACGTCCAGTTTGTCTGTGGAGCAAATTTCAATTATTGGTTGCATTTCTTTTTGTAACATTGTTTCATTGAGTTTGGAACAGCTCGCAAGAGTTGGTATTAAGCCATACAATTGACATTTTTGTGTGCTAATTGTTCCATAACATCAGTAGCACATGCATTATCGCCATAAAGTGCATGGATGTGCCGGGTTTTCAATATTGCTTGTGTTTCTTGAGATAGTACACCAACTCTAATACTTTTTAAAATATTGGCGTAAGTGAGGTCTGCAGATTGACGCATGTTTTCTGTTAATTCTCTGTTTTGGAAATGTTGCCAAAGGTTGACATTTCCTATGCTGCCAACAGTTTTACAATGTGTTTTCCTCCAAAGAGTTCTTCGTAGTTTGTTCTAAGTACTTCTTGCAATCTCAGTTGAATCAAAGCCAACATTAGGTTGGAGACCATGCTCACTTCATCTATTAGCATTTTCATTTGTTTTAATACTCTACGTAGTTCCATTGCAGTTTCTGTAGAAAGTTTGTAATAGTCTAATTTGTTTTGGTGTTCTACTGGAAGGTGTAGTAATTGGTGTAAAGTGACACCGCCTATGTTATAGGCAGCTAAACCTGTGGGGGCAGTTACAACAGCTGACAGTTTGTTGTTTGTCAATTGTTGAAGGAACTTGCTGATGATTTAGATTAAGAATGTTTTGCCTGAACCAGCTGACGTACAGCAGTATAGGTTTGTCATTTTGGCAGTTACATTCTTTATTTTCGTGTTGTACACCATGTGCAATTTCTTTTGTTACTTCAAAAATGGTGCGCTGGTCTTTAAGTTTTGATTGTAGTACAGTTAAGTCTTCTGTATCTTCTTCATAGTGACACATGGTGTTCTACTTTGTCATAGCTAATTCTGCCTCATTTGCTATTAGTGGCTGTCCCAGTGGTTCTTGGCTTCCTGTTACAGAAGGTTGACTACTGTCCTAAGTGTCCTTATCTAGTTGGGCCTGGAGTTCTTCTTCGTGTTGCTGTTCATTGTGCAACATTGTTTTGTACTGCGTAAAGTTCACATCAGTGATAGTGTTTTCATCTGCTTTGAAAGGATATTCATAGCAGTCATAGTTATCTAGTATCTCTTCTTCTTTTCTCCATGGTTTAAAAAGTTGTAACAGGGACATGTAATATAATTCTTTCTGATGAGGAGTTTTTAATGACAATTTGACATGATTAATTAAGCTTCGTTTGGTAAGTTTCACTAAGCTGCCTTCACAATCTGTCACTCTATCTACCTTTGTTTTCATCGGGTTTTATATTATTTTTGTATGCAAACTTTTGGGCTATGTGAAATAGACACATGGTTTCCAAAGTGGTACTCCTGTTCGGGTAGTATGTATCTAGTAAATTATTTTTCGAAATGTCTTGGCTGTTGGGATCATTTTTGGCTATTGTTTCTATGTCCTCATATGATTTGAGACCTCTTTTTCTAGATTTAGCAGGACCAAGATTTAGCCATACTATATTCAGATTTTCCATACAAAGCAGTACCGGTTAAATGATCTGCAGCTTCATAGGCGCCACATTCTCTATAAGAGAACATTTTAATGCCTATGCTGTATAATTTCTGAGATAGTGTTTTGTCTGATGATAGGTCATTCCAGAGGTCTTGAAGCTCTGTTTTTTCCTGCTTTTAAGTAGGCTGTAACATATCGTGCAACTGCAGTGGAATTGTCATTGATATATGTTGTTTCTTCTGTTCCTTTTATGTAATACATGTTCTTAGGGGATTTACCTTTTAACACTGTCTAACTGAAGACATGAAGTTGTTCACTTCACCTGTTTCTGTAACTGGTCTAGGGAAACCAAAGCAGCATTTGGTGTAGTATTTCCCTTTATTTTTGTATTTGCGTCGACAATATTTGCCACATTTGTGTCTTTGAAATCACACAATTTGTCCATGAACGTCATTGTCTCGTTTGTAAAGGGATTTCACAAGTGACATATTTTTGGATGAACTGCAAAACAGTGGCATCACTGTCCTGACCAAATTTAGGTGCACCTTTAATCCATAAAAGCATGTGGCTATGTGGTGCTCCTCTGGCTTGGTATTCGTTTCTCCAAAAGAAGTGTTGCACTTCTCTGAGGGGAGGAACAGTTTTATTACAAATAAAGTGTAGCATAACAATGAAACAATGGTGGAAATATCTTGAAACATTTACAGGATCTAGAGAGCAAAGTTCTCCAGGTGTTAGTATATCTGTTGGTTTTGTTTTTGTTTGATATGCGTAGGAAATCATGTAAATCTTCCCATGCATATTCTGCACAACTTAATGTAACAAACCAAGAGGGTGGCCCAAGGTTTCTGATCATACAACGTACATCTCTGTGACGTCGGAACCAGTATTCTTTCGTACCACGCATGTTTGCAAGCAGATTTGTTATGCTTCATTGTAAAACGTCATCTCTTTCTTTCACTTTTTGTATTAATTGCGTAGCTGACATATTTTGAAAGTGGGTCCCCGATTTCAAAATGTGTGCAACTCCGTAACATAGGGTTGCTAGTTCACTTTCAAAGAGTAGGTGGAATATGTATTCCCAGATTTAGACAAAATGTGGATCTACAGAATACATTCGTAATGATCCGTATTCTGATGCTGTTATCTGAGTGGGTCTATCATCGTATCTTCCTCCTTTGCCAGAAGGAAATGGTAGAGGAAAAGCACGTGCTTCTATACTTTTTTCCCAGATGCTCATTGGTGAACCTTTGGTTTGTCACATTTGGTAAGTTTCTAGTGTATCATCTATGCGGTCATTAGAGTGCAATGGATGAATTGTATAATGGTCCAAAAGATCGGATACTGCAGCAGGATCCAGAAGATCAAATTGACCAGTTTCTGATGACTCTTGAATTATTTCAGTTTCCCTTAAGCTTTCTTCAATATTTATTTCTTTGTAGTATTCATTGTCTTTCAAATATTGCAAGGCTTGTCTAACTTAATGTAAGTCCAAGAGTTGTTGCCACATTTTTTTGTCTTTTGTTGGTACACCATTTACTAAGACAATTAAAGATTGCTCTATTGGACGTTGCACTCCTAGAGTGTGCACATTTTCTGTCAGATCTAATGGTAAATAAACTACTTTGCCATGAATGCCTTTCACCAATTCAGAGGGAGGTAATTTTGCTGTTTTTGGTTGAAGGCGTATTATTGCTCAAATGGGTGTACTGTTTGAATTATGATGCTGCCATACAAATTGAGTTGTTGCAGGGGTTTTGGTAGTGGGAATAATTCCAAGTTATTTGTGATAGCACGTGAAGGAGTTTGGTTGTTAAGTTTTGTAGTGCAGTAACTGCAAAATATTAAGGGTTCACTTATTTCGTATTTGTTTTCTGCTAAAAGGTAGTGTTACGCTCCCCTGGTATTCACGGGGACGCCACCCAGCTGTGGGGACTCTGGTACCCTTCTCAGCCGCTCCCAGGTATAATCGGCGGAGAAATTCTGCCTGGAAAACAGGTGGGCAATGTTCAAGACTGGGCAACTGGGGTAAGAGCCTCCCAACACCCTGTATGCCCGCAGCCTCTCCCCGGACCTTGCCTCACCTTGTTATGGGTTTTGGCATGCTCTCCGTACTGCCTTCTTGGCAGGGGCGCGTTGTCCTTTGTGGGCGAGTGCAATCTAGTTACTTCACTGATGCAGGCCCTTTAGAGTCTTTCAGGTAGGTCTTATTACTGTTGTACTGTATGCCTTTCTTGGATTTAAATAATGTCTTTTCCCTCTCCTTAGGTGTGCGGAAGTTCGCTGTGGAACGTTGGCTGAATTGGGACTCGCCGGCAGGTGATGGTGCTTCGAGAGCGCCTTGATGCGGTAAGTAGGCGCTATGCGCAGCGCTATGATGCCTTGCCTTTGCTAACCTGTTTTGTTCCCGTAGGTTGCGGTGTTCACCCGGAGCAAGAAGTCCCAAGGCGATGCTGGTCGATGGGCGACTCGTGAGGTAAGCTGCCGGCACAATTGTAAAATGTCTAATGTCCTGTTTCTCTCGTTTTTGCAGATCCAACGGTCTGGGAGGCTCGCTGTTCCTTGGATGCTGTTTGCAGGAGCAGAGGGCAGCTAGCGGTGGAATCACAGGTAAGCTGCTGCTATTAACAATGTCCTTTAGTTTTTCAGATGCTGTTCTTCCGAGGTTTGCAGATGCAGCTGAAAACAATGAGCGTCATGTTGCAGGATTGCAAAGTAATGCGAAGCGTGCTATCCAAGTCGGGTGTGGTTTAAATGGCATCAAGAAAGTAGTCCAGGTAAAATAGTCCCTAGGCTACCACACCCAAAACACTATACCGCATAGCTTGGTTCCAAGGAGGCAAGCTATGTGGATGCCTCCATGTTGACTGGCACTGAAATAAAGTAGTTCCCAAGCACAAGTCTTCATTAAGTATGAGCCTGGTGCCAAAGACGCCAGGACTGGCCCCAAGAGGGCCTAGGCAAAGGATACCTAAGCTTGTTGGGGGCCCAAGCCAAGACCCCTCCTGGCCCATGGACCTGCCGGGGGGGGTTTCAGGAAGTGGATCATGACAGGTAGAGAGGCAATTCAAACCATTTGGAATCTTCATTGTCTATTTTGTATGTTACGTCTATAGTTTTTCTGTTACTTTTGTAAAAAGTTCTGCGGCAACACACACATGGTTTGGTACTTCAGCGGATGTAATTTTAAATTTTAGTATTTCTTTTTTGTATGTGTGTAATAGAAGGTTGCCATGTGCAGAATTGTTGCTAGTCTGTTCTAAAGCTATTGCATTTTGTAAGTGGCTTTCACTTCCAAATTATTTTCTCTGGATACGGTCGATTTCTTCTTGTAGGTATTTGGGTGTACCATGCAGAAGAGTGTTATTTAAATTGGCTAGTTCTAAAGCAGGACTTTTAGCATAGTACAGTTTATACACTAGATTTCTTACATTTGAATGTGTTGATATCATGGAAGGTGTGGTCCTGAAATGCAGGCTAATGAATGCCCTTGTAGTCCTGTGTATTTGCGCACTGGACAGGTATCCATATTTTGCAGCACTTTCATTTTGATTTTGTCTTCAAATTTCACATACTGATTGAGGAACTGGCGTAAAGATTTGAAAGATTTGTTGGGAATGTTACACATTGACGTGCACGGCCATTTGTATACTGGACGTTCTGGTTCAGTCGAATGGAGAGGTAATTCTGAGTTTTCTGGGGATATTTTTGTAAGCAGTGTTTCTTGTTCCATTATGGTATTAACATTTTCATATCCTCGTCCACTGCTATGGATGGAAATTGTTTGTATGCTTCTTCATTAAAATATGTTTCTGTGGTCGTGGTGACTCCATTCACCTCCACAGATATTTAAGAAGTTATTTTTGTTGACATTCCGTTTATTGAGAAGTTTTTTTGTAGTTTAGTAATTAGTTTTGTTAGTAGTTTCATCCTGTTTAAAACTAAAATAACTTTCTTTTGGGAGGGCTTGCAATGTCTAAGAGAGCTTCTAGGATTCATTTTCTATGGTAGGTTTTAAGGGTTGTGGATGATTTCGCTCCTGTTCTTAGATTCTGAAGGACTCTGTGGTGGAACATTTTTGCTAAAATACCTTTTTTAGTATGGTTACTTGCTAGTATGAGGATTTATAGGAGCAGTGTTAGCAGTAGTGGTAGCCGAATTCTTGTTAAGCATTTTCTGTTTCGTTTCACATTTTGATAGAGGAGGCAAAGTTTCTATAGTTGAAGCTTCTTTTGTTTCGCTAAATGACTGCATTAGCTGTTTTGTTTGAACGTTTTGTACAAACACTGGTAGAGATGGATGCTTATTTTGGACACTTTTATTTTCATTTGCTCTATTTCTACGTTGCTTTCTACGGACTTGCTTTTTGGTAGGCATTCTTTGGGGTCTGTTGAAAAAAAAAGAAGGTAAGGGTTGTTCTGTTTTACAATGTATGTGTGCATGTGTGTGAGTTTGATGGGGAAGATGTTTATGGTGGTGTGTGAATGTGCATTGGGCAGTTACAATGAGTTGGGAAGGCTATTTTTCTGTTTGTATGTTACTACACTGTGGTTCAGATGAGAGAAAGTGAGGTAGTGGTGAGGAGAAGCATTAATAGTAAACGTAATGGTATAAAATTAAAACAGCTTTGTTTTGTAGTATTAACATTCTAAGGCTTGAGTATGTTATTTGTGTTCCAAAAACCGGGGATTTGTGTGCCATTCTGCCTGTTAATCTGTGTTTAATAAATGGGGATTTGTGGGCAGAATGGTTCAGAAATCGATGTTTTTTTTTTTGGTGCGCAAATTACATGAATGAACCACACAGTCTTTGAGGAACTGTAAGAATACAAAGGTAGTATTGTACTTACTTTTTTCTGTGGAATGAGCAGGTTTCTTCGGATATGTTTGTAGTTTAGATGCTGTTGATTTTCAGGAGAGTGTTCTTCACTGCAATTGTAAATGGATGAAGGTAGTAATTTTGTGTTTATAGCACTGATGTTAATGTACACGTTGATTTTTATGATTTGGTGGTAGTATTCTCGTTTGATACCTGAACATAGTGTATGCATGCATTTCATTTTAATATGTGCAGCCTTTGTTATTTGCAGTATGTTATTTCAGCCTGCTTCAAAAATGAGTAGAATTTTCAATTCATGAAATTCCCTTGCTTTTTTGTAGCTGTGTTGTAGATAGCAGAGAGGTTTGGAAGTGATAGTTCATTATAGTAGATGGGGGGGGGGGAATTGGAATAATTTTATATTATAACTAGACATGCGAATAATCGGGAGCACCTAAGAGGGAGATTTCATCACAGCAATCGGGAACAATTTTTCTCATACGATCGCATTGGGATTAGCATTAATTTAGGCGGGAGACACAATGTTAATGAAAAATCGAGTTTCGCGCATAAATCGGGAGGGTTGGCATGTATGTATAGGTTATGCGGGAGATAGTAAAAAGTAGTGTGATTTTTCAATGAAAAATCGGGAGTCTTGCGCTTAAAGCGGGAACGTTGGCATGTATGTATTGGCTATGCAGAGTTAGTGGCATTACTTTGTTTATATGGAATCATAAGAGTTGTACATGTACTCTGAATAAAATATGCATACCTGTACTTTGGTATCATGCATGTGGATATGCATGGAGCTGTAAGTAGAAATCTTCGAGGATTCCACAGTAGTTTTTGTAGTAGGTGCTTACCAATGATATGAAACTTGTATTCAGAGTGATCAGCAGTACATTTGAAGTGCGGAACTCTGATCGAGTTAGATGTAGAGGTCTTAGATGTGATTGGTGGATGGTTGTGTGACTGCTTAGCTGTGTCCAATGAGGGAATGGAATCGCGAGTGATGTGGAAAGGGTAGAAGGGCTGGCTAAGAGTTACGTGCCGCGCGACACCGCGCCTGTCCGTGGGTATGGCGTGCGACATATGGGGTTTTCCAGCAAATACAGCATGGAAAGGGGACTGTAGGGATCAGCCAATCAGATGTTGATGTTGTTGATTTGTGTAGAAAGAGTGTGTAGTGAAGATGGCAGAGGTGGAGACAGTCAGGGTGTTGGTGCTCTGAGCTATGTTTGTCCATGGTTTACAGCAGTATACTCAATGCAGGCATGTGGCAAACCATTTTGATGTTACAGGAGTGGAGGTGGTGTGGAGCGCTGCGACTGACTGCAATGTAGAGGCAATTCTCCAAGTTTGCAGACATATGCGTAGGATGAACAGTCATCATGTGGTAGTTTTGCACTATGGTGCTTTCCATTTGGGCTATGTGAGTTCCCCCACTTTGTTGGGAGATTTGGAACAGTTGGTTCAGGCAGTAATCAACATCCTTCCAAATGCAAAAGGAATTTTTTCAGGATTACTTTCTAGAGCAAAATGGGACAACAGTTCTGTTTTTTGTCCTGATCAAAGCATTGCTAGGTGTGCAATCAATCGAGGCATGCATGCTTTCATGCTAAGAGCTGGTATGTTTTTCTATAGCCACGAGAACATTGTTTCGAGTAATGCGGCTTATTTTGAAGCAGATGGTGTTTGTTTACCTTTTTTGGGAAATGCCATGTTCTTTTGTAATGTAAGGGTTGCTTTGGAACAGGTTATGTGAAGATTTTAGGAGTAAACTAAGAAGACAAAAACCCCCCAAAAATAGAAAATAACGGTGTCGGGCATCTGCAAAAATAACGGCTCTTCTCAGAGCCCACCTTAAAGGGGAAATGGGGAACGCGATTTAAATGTACATTTGCCACGCTCAGATCTTCTACATGTCCGCGGCCATGGCGGTAGTCTGCGGACAGCGCTTATTACATACAGGGATTCTGGGGTGGAGTGGCATGCAAATGAGAATGAGCGGAGCTAGGGATTGGTCAGTAAAGTTAGTGGGTGTGTTGTGTACGGAGAGATTTAGTGAGGACGTCTTTTTCCTGAGAGGCGAACAGACAGCTATGGCTGTGTGTGCTCGAAAACAGATGATCTGGATTTTGGGAGACTCATGGATACGTTGGTTGAAGGTGCATGCAGAACGTTGTGGTATATCTGCAGATCTTGGATTTCCTCATGTGTGGCATGGAGTGCGTGGAATGAAGCGGCTGGACTTGGTACCTCTCTGTGCTACTTTACAGACAGAGCGTCATCCTGACATAATTATAATTAATTGTGGAGGAAACAGTTTAGGACATGTGTCTGGAATTTCTTTGCAATTTGCAATGAAGGAAGGACTTCAGAAGGTCATGGACATGTTTCCAAATTGCCAAGTAATTTTTTCTCGTATTGCGCAAAGACAAATGTGTCTGCGTTCTTCATTTGGTCCACAAATGGAGAAAGCGAGGCGCAATGTCAATAAGGCTGTTTGTGCCTTTCTAAGAGATGTAAGCATGTCCTCTTTCCACAATGAAAATATGTTTCGCAGCACATTCATTTTTTGCAGAGATGGAATCCATCTTACATATGCTGGCAAACAGATTTTTATTCGAAATGTACAAAATGCATTGCGACCTTTTTTGGAAGTATAGTCATCTATTTTGCATTACACGTTGACGAATCCAAATTTTTCAAACACACAACACCACCAAAAGGCTCTTTTCAGAGCCACCACTTACTCCCAGAGAAAAGTGTGTTGGTTTGGCTAGGGTTGCACCCCAAAATGTTATCTGTCCTACTACTGTCCGCTGACTTTTAAAAAAAATGCACAGGTGTCTGCACCGTTTACTTGATAGTTCTATTTTTAAACTGAGAAAGGGGCTCTGAAAAGAGTTTTCATTTTTTGATTTATATGTTTCTTTGGCTTTTCGTACACCCGACACACTAGGAGAGGAGGGGAAAGGAGGGTAAGGAAGGGACACCAACCACAGGGATAAGAAAGGGCAGGTGGAGAGAGGAAGATGTAGGGTGGGCCTTATTTAGGTAGGTAGGAGCTCTTCTGGTGCTTGGTGACCTTAGTCTCGAAAGCACTTTGAATACTCTCCCCCCTGCTGAGTACTGCGTCGCAGTACATATGCAATATTGTGACCCTCGAAAGGTAAAGGTCAACAGCATCGCGAATGGCCTGTGAAGCATCTGGAGGGATACGCTCTCCCACAGGAGTGTCTCTTGTGGTGAGAGGATCGGAAACGGAGGATGCTGCGGAGGAACTCAACCTACTACGTTCTTTACATGGTACAACCTTGCAAATGTCCCCACCGTGGAACGAAGTTAGGTGTCGCTTCATGGATGTCGTACCAAAGCTGTACGAACCACGTCTCCCACGACTCAGCACCAAATTGCACTGGTTACAGGTGACCTTGTTCGCACGTGCTTTCGGTATGTTACCATGAACGGTAAACAACCGCCACACCCACGACTCCCGCCGAGTGCTGGTAGTAGGGAGTTCCTCGACCTCATTCTCTTCATCCTCGTTCTCTACATCCTCATGCGTATTCCCCTCTGCAGGCCCTTGGGGAGGTGGTGGTGGTGGAGGGTTTGGGGGTGGTGCTGAGGCTGATGTAGCAACAGCAGCCATGGATTGCCATTAGGGTTGGTAAGGTAATCTCTGCTAGAGCACTAAAGGCAGCAAAAGTCAATGTGCAATAGCCAGAAGAACAATGACGAGCTCTGGGGTGTGGCCTTTTATAGGGTTGGAGGGGTGTGCCTCGTGACCATATCGATCACAAAAGCATTCAAAAGGTTCCAAAAAATGTGTAAAGCTAGGGCCATTGTCTGGGACATGTGAAAAGGTGATTTTTTTTTTTTAACTGTAAAATAATTTGTATTGTCTGCATACGCTTTTGGGGAAGCGGACAAAGTGCGCAAATTAGGACATACGCTCAGCATGGGTGCAGTCACACGATGACATCGTGAACACGTCCGTGAAGGAAATGGGTATCCGCAGAACACCAAATGCACAGGAACAGTTGTGCGCATGCGCGCGGGTGTTCTACGGACAGTGTTCGGGTCATGAAACTAATTAAAAGTGCGACACAAGTGAGACAGTTACGGACAGGTGCGCTGTTCGCAGGACTTATGGGTGTGGTGCGCATGTGCGTAGATTGTTTGCACAGTGTACGGCCAGGTACAGTGTCCTTTTGACACCTCCATTTTGTATCCCGTACACCGCATTTTCTACAAACAGTTGCATCTTGGTTGCAAACTGTACGGACAGGTACAGTGTCCTTAGGACACCCCCATTTTGTCAATTTTCGGACATCCAGGACAGCTATTGTGTTCTAAGAACAGTTCCATCTTGGTTGTGGACGGTACGGAGAGGTATAGTGTCCTTGGGACACCCCCTTTTTGTACATTTATGGACATCCCGGACAGCTGGTGTGTTCTAATAACATTCACAACCAAGATGTAATTGTTATCGAGAGGTGTACTGTCCTTATGACATCCATATTTTGTTAATTACGGACCGGCTGGAGAGGCGCGCTGTGTGCAGCAATTTTAACTGTTTTAAAAAAAAAATTAGACGCACACAATTTCATTAAAACGAACATCATTGTTTTATTATACACATATACAGCAATTAAGAAAGAGAGGGGGAAGCAGAAACTGAAACAAATATAGGGGAATTAGGGGTTTGCAGAGGATGGTTGTGAGGGGATGAAGGGAAGGAAGTTTCGTCAAAACGTTTGTTGTTGGTGAGGGTTTGGGGATGGTTCACTGAGACATGGAGAGGGGGGACAGGTACAGGTAGCACAGTGGTATCTAATGTTTCCTTTGACGTGGTCCTCCACAAATTGCTTTAAACCATTGAAATTATCTTTCAGCATGTCCACTTTCTGTTTTAGGCGTTGCAAGGTCTCGTGCATTGTGTCTTTTGGTGGAATTTCTTCAATTTTTTGCATGGTCTGTTAAAAATAAATATATATGTTCAGTACACATTAAGTACTGATTCTTATGCAGAGAAGTGTGTACCATTATCGCTATCTTCCGACATTTCGTCACGCAGGGAATTCTCCTTGAGCCACTCCACAGTACTGCACATTTCTGTGTGAAAAACGCAAATACATTAATTGTTCTGTACCTCATACAAAAATTATACAAATATATAAGGAAAATGAAGTTTACTTACTAGTTTCTGGTAATTTGTATTCGTTGTGTTGTTTGTCTACTGTCGCTCCTAGCTCTGCAGTTTCTGTGAGGTAATTATGTTGGAGGCATATCTTTTTTGTTATGGTATAATCCATTTCATTACATATGGTATTTAAATGGATGGTTGATGTGTTAGACGTGTAGGTTCCACTGCTTATTTATTATTACTTATGTGTTTGTGCTGCTTTTTAAACTTGTGCAGTTTTTACATGGTATAATAGAACAATTTCAGATACCCCCTGAGTGTTTGGGTAGTGTTGATGTCGTCTGAGCCCGTCCGCGGACATACGCACAGTCCGTGGCCTTCAAAAATCATTAGCAGGGGTTCAGTTTGTTCTATGTTACATGTATATAAAGTAAGGGAATCCCAGTAAACATCTCCCAAATTCTCACGATGAAAGTGTATATTAAGTCAAAAAACTTTGTTAAAGGGATGTTATGGTTCCAAGTAAAACCGAAAAACCCTAGAAGTTGCGCTACTGAAAACCTGTGAAATTCAGTAAAAGAACTTTGTTAAAGGGGCGTTATGGTTCCAAGTAAAACCGAAAAACCCTAGAAATTCGCCAGTTATGGTACGCTAAGCAACCATAACTCGCGCCACCACCGTGCACTGCTAAGACTAACACCCAGGACATCAAATATGACATCACAAATGTCATTGATGACATCACATGTCTGGCTCCCTCTTTTTTCCTTTACTGACATATCTAGGCCAGTAACAGTCAGGAACTAAAAAATCATAGTCATTATTCATATTCAAGTACTATATTTGTAGAGTTATACTTCAAATATGTTCTTACAGTAATTCACTTGGGTTTCACTCACAGCATATGAAACATATACATAGGGGAAAACACAGATTTGAAAAACAGCAATGCTTTGTGTGTATAAAGATAATCAATAAGGTTATCAATACTTTCTTATAGTTCTTTCTTATATTACTGTACTTTCCTGGATATGCTCATATTTGTACACATTGTATGCACACTACTCTCCTTAGGGTCCAGTCACATTATATGATAGTTATACATAGCGAAGTAGTAACTTTGAAGCACAGCGATCATTTCTGTGTATAAAGTTAATCAGTTGGGGTATGAAGATTGGGTGGTAATACTGTTGTTTACTTCATTTTGCCTGTATATGCTCATATTTGTCTGTGTTATTTGTGTTTCGTTTGGAATAATGCAATTATGTAGTAAGTGGGTTTTATTAGCTAGTTATTAAATGTTGCCCAGTAGACAAAACTGTAATAAGAAGCATGTATCATTTTACTATTCAACATGGTAAGATTAATAATATTGCACATCCATCATGTATGTTGCACACAATGCCTATGTTTCTACATGAGTAGCTTAGTATAGTGGAAAGAACCTGATAATAGAATGGCTTTCGTATCAATGCATTACTTAATGCACTACGTACCTCATGAAATTTATTCCAATAACCCTTCACACTTTTTGATCAACATTACTACAAGAATCCCTTGTACAGACTGTTTATGAAAAGTAAATGAACATGTGATGTCATGATGTCATCAACGACATTTGTAATGTCATCTCTGATGTCCTGGTTGTTAGTCTTAGCAGTGCACAGTGGTGGCGCGAGTCATGTTTGCTTAGCGTACCATACCTGGCGAATTTGAAGGGTTTTTCGGTTTTACTTGGAACCATAATGTCCCTTTAACAGCAAATAATTTTTTTTTCTTTGGGGATAATGACTCGAGAATAATTAAATAAATAAAGGCTACCGGGGTGGACACCCGAGAAGAGAGAGGTTACCAGGGCGGACACCTGAGAAGTGAGAGGATTCGCCTTATTCCTGCGCTTTAAATATAGCAGCCAGAAGAAACGTGTACCCAGAGTCCGACATAATGGGGAACAAATAGACTACCACAACGTTTAAAGAAGTTGTGAAAGGGGTTTGTTTACACTCCAGAAAAGGGTAATGATTAGAGGCAGAGATATTTGTGTCCAGCTAGTGTCTGCTATGATAATGAGACTTATGGGATTCCACATCGTGGAGTCTGGGTGTGTCGCGGCTCCGACTTCCTGCTGTACCGGTTGTGGTGATTGCGTGTATTCCTGTGCCTGCTGTGTGTGTAACATAGGTTTGATATGACTGTATTGGTGTGCTTCGAGCTGGCGCCGGTTGTGGCGCATATGTCTGCGTATGCGTGTGACCTTGGGCATAATAGTCTGCTTGTTCTGCCTGTTGTGCTGGCTGGTGTTGCACCCCATTCTGCTGCATTCCACTCCTGCTTCTACAGTCGTGATATGTGACCTATCATTCTGTACGTTCAGCATTATGGTGGACCTCCATTGGTCTTGGCTGCCGCCATTAAATCCATTCCTGTCCTGCTGCATTGGGTGTCCAATCCCTCTTCACCAGGGTACTCCTTCCCGTCCCTTTGGCCAATAGTTGGCATTGCCTCTTCCTACAAATCCTCCCCCTGCTACTTGTAGTCGATTATGCACATTCTGGGTAACTACTCCTTCTCCAACATCACCTCTTCCAGTGTGTATTTCGATAGCTTCTTTTTTTTTTCCAATTCAATTTTATTGATTTTTAACATCAGAAGTGAACAGCTGGGTGGGTACATAGTCAATCATACGTAGTTACTTCACAGGATTTCTCCATCCCACCCGAACAACATTTTAACAATAAGACACACGTCCCTTTCTAATGGACGAATAGTATAACTCCCCCCCCCCCCCCCTTGTCCTTGCTCGTAGAACTTCCAGGTCATGGCGTTTGTTATTGCAAACTAAAGTGGGCAGTGTGACGTTGATCGATGGTCGTTGTTGGTGTCTTGAGTTACAGGTGTAGTTTGTGACGGGCATGATTAGTAGGCGGTATGGTGTTCAGTGTTCAGTTCCTGGTAGGGCAGAGTGGTTGGTATTTTCAATGTCGTGGTGCGTTGCTTGCGACCGGACCTGTAATGTAATGCCCAGTGAAGTCGCTCCAGGCTTCCTCGTGTCGCGCGGCTTTGTCATGGAGTGGCGCAGTTATTTTCTCCATTGTGTATAGGTTCATGGCAATTTTCAGCCCGCCCTTTCGTCTGGCAGTTTGGGGGATTTCCACTTGATAACTAGGCCTGCACTTGCTGCTAGTAGCAGGGGGGACACTAGTCTTTTCACCCGCACCAATTCGTCCATTTCTTCAAGGCCAAATAGCATCAAAAGGGGGGATGGTTCTCTTTCTATGCCGTCTATTTGCTTAATCCATCCCAGGACCTCTTGCCAGTAGATGCTCACTTTAGGGCACTTCGACCACATGTGCCTATAAACGTCGTCCATACCACATTGCCGCCAACATCTCGGGGTGGAGCTTTGGAACATTTTAGACAACCTGTGTGGATCGTACTGCCAACGATGGAGTAATTTCACAGCATGTCATTTGTATTGGGTGGCAATTGATATTTTGGCCGGCGTTTCGCAGATTCTGTCCCAGGCTTTTTGGTCAAAGCCTGTTAAAATCTCTCTCCCATTTTTCATTGAGGCGGAGGCTCGGAGTTTGGTCTTTAGTGATTAAGGCCTTTTACATGCGCGTTATTAAGCCTTTAGTTGTGTTGGTTGTGTCCAAGATTGTTTAGAAGGGTGTAAGCTCTCTTCGCATGCTGGCCTTCTATTCTCCCCTCGATAGCACCCCTTTCAATCGTAGGTACAAGAAGAGAGGAATCGGGTGAATTTGGAGGGCTTCTTCTAGTTCCGAGATTGAGATGAATTTCCCTTTTCTCCACAGTTGGCCAACTCTCTCCAGTCCAGCATCGAACCAGGCTTGATATGTCGTGTTCAGGGATTTCTTCTCAGATCCCGGGGGCCCAGAGATGGCTTAGGGGGGAAGGCACATCGTGACTCCAGTCATCCCTTTCCCTTTCCCTTCTAGATGTTCCACAGGCGTCTCGTGAGCTTCGATCTGGGGACCCATAGCCACTCTGCGAGGGTTACGTGGGCCAAATTATCTTTATCTAGCTGGACCCATTGAAGGTCCTTTCAATCACGCAGGTGTGGGATAGGGATTCTAAGTTGGCTTGCCTGGTAGTATCATTCTATATCCGGAAGGCCTACTCCTCCCAGTTCTTTTGGAAGTATCAGGATATCGTACGGTATTCAGGGTTTCTTTCCTTCCCACAAGAATTCCAACATGACCTTCTTGACCTGTCTAAAAAAGTGTTCCGGGATTGTAATGGGCAAGACCTGGAAGGGATATAGGAAGCGTGGGAGACTCACTATCTTGATCGCGTTTAGGCCCCCCATCCAGGAGATTGTGAGTGATTCTGATTTTGAAAGATCAGCTTTGAGGGCATGTAGGAGTTGTGGGAAGTTTGCCTCGTAGAGCTGTGCTAGGTCTCTTGTTATGTTGATCCCCAGGTATCTCCGTGTGGGGCCCCCGATGGTGAGGCCAAGGCGTTCAAGCTCTGCTTGCTGTTCTGGGGAATGTTTGTGGAGTGGGAAGAGGATAGATTTGGTCTTGTTGATTTTGAAACCAGAGAGTGTCCCATATTCCTCTGATGCGTATCACCCGTGGGATTGATGACGGTGGATTCAATACATGGAGCAGGATGTCCTCTGCATACAAGGCCAATTTATATTCTCTATCATTTACTCGCATTCCTTCCACGGTGGTGTCCGCTCGGAGGGCTCGGGCGAGTGGTTCTAGGTACAGTGCAAAGAGTATTGCCTAAAGGGGGCAGCCTTGTCTCGGTCCTCTACTGAGCGGGAACCAGCGGGAGAACTGGGAGTTCACAATTAGAGGCTTTTGGGGTCGTATAAACAGCTTTGATTGCTCGTCGAATTGTGCGGGACAGGCCTATTTGCTTCAATGTAGCCTCCAGGAAGTGGCATTCAACTCTATCAAACGCCTTCTCGGCATCATCGAAAACAATCCTGGCATGTTCGGTGATGTTCTGGTCTCATGTATTAGGTGGGAGGGTCTTGCGGGTGGAGTCTGCGCCTTGCCTGCCTAGGATGAAGCCTACTTGGTCGTTATGGATTATTGCGGGCATGTGTGGCGTCAATGTTCAGGAGAGATATTGTTGGTAGGAGGCACACTGCTTAGGGTCCTTTCCCTCTTTGGGGATGACTGTTGTTAGCGCCTCTGAGAAAGATCCGGGCGCCACACCAGATTGGAGGATGTTGTTGAAGAGGTCAACCATGAATGGGAGTAGGGCGTTCTGGAAGGTCTTGTAGAAGCCTGCCGTGTATCCGTCGTTCCCGGGAGCCTTCCCAGCTGGGAGTCTTTTGATAACATCCTCGATTTCCTCTGCTGTGATGGGAGTGTCCATGGCTTGTGCAGTTTCCAACGGGAGGGTCGGCATGGATACTTTGGACAAATAGTGTGTAATCGCCTCTGCGTGCGGTGTGGCCTGTGAGGTGTATAATTTCTCGTAAAAGTTGGCGAAGGCCTCTGGGATATTGGGAGGGGGGGGGCGATGGTCATGGGGTGTTTCTGCGTCATGCACCATAGACGCCCATCGCTCTCGACTGTCCTCTGTTTCTAGTTGCCGTAATTCTTCCCTTTTGACGTTTGCTTGATCCTGTGTAATCTGTCTGTGCCCACAGATTGGGCCATGAGATCGAGTTGGGTGATTTCATTTCGAAGTCTACTTTCTATAAGTTGGAGCGCTTTTTTCTTCGGCGCTCCCTCCCTGATGAGAACTCCCCTCCAAGTGGCCTTGCCTGCTTCCCAGACTATGTTCGTAGAAACGTCACCTGTATTTTGCTCTAGTTGTTCCCGGAAGATTAGATCCTTGAAGAGCGTCCCATTGCATCGCCATTTGGAGCTCTTCCGGGGGAGAGCCATCTGGTCGAGGGTGACCGTGACCATATCATGGTCCGACCACGTAACAGGTGATATGCTAGATTCTGTCGTTGCTGCAGTGAGTGCCGGGGTTAAGTATACATAATCAATTCTGGAGTACGTGGCATGTGGAGTAGAGTAGAAGGTGAAGCCCGTTTGGTTTGGATTTATGTGTCTCCATGCATCCATAAGGTTGTATGTATCCATCGTGTCTGCAATCCGCGCGCATCCAGCGCCAGATGGGAGGGGTGCGGACGGATTGCCTGCTTGCCTGTCCACATCTGGATCCATCCATGTTTTGAGATCGCCTCCTAGGATCACTTCCCCTTCCGCCTCGTTCATATCCTTGGGGATTGTTTGTTGGAGGAACCGGGACTGTCCGGCGTTGGGTGCATATACGGATGCAAGTGTAATGATTGTGTCCTGTATCTTTCCAACCAATACAAGTGCCCTGCCACTCACATCTGACCAGGAGCTCAAATCGATTTTTTTTGTTGACTAAAATGCCAACTCCAGCTTTCTTTAGGGGGCCAGAGCCCCAGTATTCTGCGCCCAGTCTGCCATACAGTACCTTCCGTTCTTCGCCTTTGCTGTATCGGGTTTCTTGTAAGAAAAGTACATCTAGGTTCGCTCTCTTGAATTCTCGGGATACTAGCGATCTCTTGGTGGGGGAATTGAGCCCCTTGACGTTGAGTGAGCCAATTTTAAGAGTGCCATGCCTTTCACTTGATTTGTCATGACCGTTGATCAGTGGTGAGTCCTGTGGATTCGCTAATCACGTCACATTGTCTTTCGCCGAGAGTCGCCGCCATGGAAGTATTCAGATAAGTGTTTCGAAGCATATGAGGCCTCGGGGTTTTGTGTATCCCACCTCCCTCCACCCCTTTTAGGGTATTAAGCGTAATACCCATTGATCTCAGTTCTAGATTTTTGCCCACCATTTTCCTCTTGAGGAACTGAGTCCCGGTTTGATGGCGTCCGAGTTGGACCAACTGCACACAGCTGGTCTACAGTCGGACCGCCTGTGAGGCTCGTAGCCAAGTGACCCCGTTCACAAGTATCATCACGTTAACATTTTGAGCCCCCTTCCCCCAATTCTTAAAAATCAACTTAAATTGCAACTTAACAAGCACCAACTGTTATTATGAGATGGAAATTGTAAAGATACATGCGGTTTCCATATTCATTGTTCGTCAGCCGGTCATCCGTTACAGCTCTGATGGGAAGCTTGTTGTGGGCCGGGTCTGGTGGGTGTGTTGTGCCGTACTCCCGCAAGCTACAGAGTCTCCACACCGTAAGTCCTGGGTGGACATCTCCAGGATGAAAGTTCTGTGTGTACCACCTCATTTATTACTGTCCGGGGTATCATTGGGTCGTCTGTATTTCCTGGCTCCTCTGACTTTTTTCCTTTTCGGGCCCTGGAGCCCCCATCTCGCTCTGTCCTGTGTTGGTTAATTTTGTGATCCTTCTCATGGGGCAGTGCCAAGGAGATCCGCAATACAATCTCGAATTTTGTCTTCGGAGCGGAGAGTTATCTTCCTGCTTCCGTGCTCAAACGTGAGGGAGAAGGGTTATCCCCACCTATATCTTGTGCCTTGATCCTTGAGCCATTTTGGTAGGGGGCTGCAGACACGTCGCAGGGTCAGGGTGAGTGAGGATAAATCCTGGAAGATGGTTATTTGAGCTCCCCCGAGAGTGAGGGTGCCACCTGACCTGGCCTTCGCGAGAACCCTTGTTCTATCTTGGTATCTATGAAATCTGGCCAGGACAGATCTCGGACCTCCTGACGGGCCCCCAGCTCTATGATCCTTTCTATTGTGGGTTCGTCAATGTCTCATCGGCGACTAGGATCCTGATAGTGTCATATATAGTTTGCTTGAGGTCCTTCTGTTTCGCCCTCTCGTTCTGGAATTCCAAAAAATCACAGGTTGTTACGCCTTTCCCTATTTTCTAAATCTATCTTCACACAGATGTCTTCCTCCCTTTTCTTTATATTGCACATTCTGAGGTCCAGTTGGGTTTCTAGTGTGTCGATCGAGGCTTGATTATTCTCAACGCCCTCTAATCTCTCCTCGATATTATCCACCCTCTGGGTCATTTTGTCAATTTTGCCACCTAAATTGGCCCCCATGTTTCTGATTTCCCTCAGGAGGGTGGCTATGTCTCCCTTGGTGGCCGCTGCTCCCGTCTCTGAGGCCTCCACCGACATTTTAGAATTAATGTCCATTCAGGTGGCAAGAGTGTGGTGCTGATGAATACACTTTCAGGAAAGGTTCGCCTCCAGTCAGCAGTTAGATTTCAGATATGCATACACTGCTTCTGTAGGGGAGGCATGGTATCACAAGTGAAGACAGACACAAATGATTCAATGTTCAAGGGTGTTTAAGTGGCACTCGGGGGCCGGTCAAGTGGCACAGCGAGTAGAGCGCTCGCTTTGACACCCGTGCAGAACCTGCTAATGCAGGTTCGAATCCCGGCAGGGCCAAACTCAGCCTTTCATCCTTCCGAGGTCGATAAATGAGCAATACACACTGTGGGTAATAATAAGCAGCGCTCAGATACCTGAGGGTTCGTAGCGCTATATAAATGCTAAATAATATTAATAATAATAATGACTGGATCGGAATGCGGTGGGGTGTAGGTGTATCTGGCAAGCTTGCTTTTGATGCTCATACGATGTGTGGGTGCGAGGAGGCACACGCCCCTGGAGTGGGGGCCCTACCCTTTGCACCAGTGCTTTAAACCAGTCCTGGAGTGGGTTGTGGAGCAGTGTCCAAGGTGCCCTGAGGATCAGGGGTGTTAGGTTAAGAGGAGGCACACATCCTGGAATCAGGGGCCCTACCCTCCGTTTACGTCACCCTCTATTTGCGTCGACTCCAGCCCTTGGTTCCGATGCAGTGTCTGGGGAGTTCCAATGCTATTGTAAGTTGATGTGTAGGCCTTGGTAGAGGTGCGTGAGAGCGGACTCAGGGGTGGTGACCTGGGCCCTAGCGGAGGCTCAGGGGGAGCATACAGAGGAGGGCACACGCCCCACGGGTGGGAGCCCAACCCTCTGTGTTGGCTTCGGTGCGGGGGCGAGTTCTCTGCCTCGGTTGCTGGAGTCTTGATAGGAGAGTTCAACCAGGGTGATTTGTGGTGTCACAGGCACGGGTAATGTGCCCAGAGGTGCCAGGAATGACGCACTTAGTTGGGTGGTTAAGTCCGTGCCCCATCCAGCAGATGCAAAGGGGCCTTATGGCACAATGTAGTGCCTCGGGGTGGGGGCTGGCGGGGGTCAGCAGGTTCTCCTCAGGAGATCGTGGGGTCAGCCCCCATGGACGGATAGATGGTGTTGCACAAAGTGGGCTACCAGAGACCAGTAATTAATAAGAACATAGTCTTAAGGCTCAGTGGTGCCAGTGGGGGTGGGCCTGGGGTGCTGAAATGTAGATCCACAGTGGAGATTTATGTATACTGCCATTTCATGTGTCTGCTCCATGGACTGCGGGGCTATGGCTGCGGAGGTCCACGGAGGCCTCTCAGTGGAGGAAGAAGGCAAGGGGCAGGTAGCCCGGGTCGCTATGCGCAGCCCTCGTATGGGGTGCGCGGTAGGCCGCTGGGTGCCAGGGCCGCGCAACCCGCGTTGTCTACTGGCTAGGGTGGGGTGGGGGAAGAGAGTCCCACCCTCGCGGGTGGATTAGTGGTGCTCGGGTATGGAATCGGGGTCAGGAGCGCCTCCGGATCACAGAGCACAGGGTTTGCAGGAGAGCCCTGTGTGTTACGGGCAGGAGGAGGGCACTCACCTGCGTGATCGCTGTTCTTTGCTCGATGCCACGTCTGGGGCTGCCGCTGTGTATGTCCCGGCGTGGAAGAGAGCAGACCGCGCCTCATGCTCAGGGTCCTCTCAGTCCGCGGGGGCCTCAGGATACAGGGGGAGCAGTCAACGGGGGAACCGCAGCGCGGTTCGATGACTCCGTGGGGGATGGTGGACGTGGCTGGTAGTCACAGGCTTCTGCCGGCCGAAGGCCTCGGTCGAGGCGCTGCTCAGAAGGCCTGGAGGGAGAGGCACGGGCCGGGATACTTTTCTGGGAGTAGACTGTTCCAATCTTCTGCGGGTTTTCACCCGATGGGTGGAGGCCAGGTTCCATACAGCTCGGGCCGTCGTCGTTGCGTGGGTGGGGGGGGTCAAAAGTGGAGGCTCAGGGCATTTTTGAGGTCCGCGGATCGGAGCTCAGACGGAGAGGATACACATCCGTGTGCCCCCTGGGAGCCTTCCTCGATAGCTTCTTTTGAACTAACTTTGCCTCTTCTGCTTCCTCTCCTTGCACTACTTTCTCTCGCATTCTCCTGCATTAATCGGCCATGCACTATAGATGGCTGAATTTCTGACCATGGATTAGCCTCCATCCCCACTAAATTCTACAACTGCATCTGCACCTGCTCTGGCAGCCCTTGGCATAATACGTGATTAAAATAGCCCCACTGTTTTATATCACGGTTCTCTCATCTCAAGACGCCAATGCTCTTTTATTTCCTGAATGTATTGAAGCAGGTCTTCGTCTTCATGCATTTTGTGGACCATAATCAGCTTATGTCGATGTGTCCGGGTGCTGCACAGTTAGAGCTTGCCATACGGCTGCTCGGCAGTTATTGAACGGCACGCTGTCATGCGCTGTGTTTTGTGCTGTCACTCTGGGATAACCTGCCCTTTTCCAAACGTCAGTTACCTTCCCAAGAATAGCTGAAAGTAAACTCTTCATGTCACCTACTGTCAGTGTCTTTCCTGCCACCAGTCTCCATAGCTCACAGATCGATTTCCCAGCCACTGCAGTCAACAAGGGTAACTTGCACATCAAATTATCATTCATCGCTTGCCACAATATATATTGTGGTCCTCCGCCACCCTTCACTAGTAATGGAAACTGTCAATCTTATTCCCCCATCATGTCTCCCCATGTCTTTAGTAGCTATGAACTCCCTCGTCATTTATGCTCTTCTGTGTCCTGGTAAGGCTGAGCCTCTGTGCTTGAGTGACTTTGTCTGCACTGTGTGATCTATCCCTGGGAAGCTCCTGTCCTTTGGGTTCTCCCTCATTTCACTCTGCGTTTTCCCCTTCTCGCCACAATATCTGTCGGGGGTTATTTCTCCGGTGGGGTGGCAGAGCCTACTCCCTTCGTCACCTTCCTTTCGGTCCTAGTCTGACCCCATGGTCCCAATTCTATCGTTGCTGTCTTCTTTCTCGTCCTCGAAGCAAAACCCCCTTAACATGTTTCCTTTGTCATTTCTCCCTTGCCCTATCCAAAGAATCACATTCCCCCTTAAGAGAGACCCTGCAACACTCCTGCTTGTCTTCGGGGCAGCTACACTATCTTTCTTACTCCTATAAAGTACCCCTATCCTTCTCTAGATGCCCTCTTCCTCGTCATTTAAACATGTGGATTCTACCATAATGTATGCTACTTTATTGGAATGCCGCTCTATTTCTCTCTCCTGCTCTTGTCTGCGTCGACGCTCTTTAGTGACACTTAATTTCCAACTTTCTCTTCTCTTTATTGCAACTCTCCTTTTCCTCCTCCACTTCTCATTGCATTTTCCTCTAGCTCCTTCCGTCTCCCTCTTTCCTCCCTTTCTGCTTCTCTTTCTTTTCTTAGTCGGTCTTGTTACTCCTTCTCTTCGGTTTCTCTTATCTCTACTTCCTTCATTATCTCTGCGCACTCTTTGGCTTCTTCCTCTGTCCACATACGTTTCAGGGCTTCCTCTCCTGCAAGTCCTGGCTCACCTTTAGTGCTCCTGTCCAATTTGAGCAGTGTCGTCCCACCCACTCATTTGTTGGGACTCTTGCTTCATGATCTCCATTACTTCCTGTCATCCCCTTAACATCTTTTATTTCACTTGTAAATCGCTACACTCTTTATGTTCATCACTTACAGCTTCTGTTTTCTTATTTGCTTACTTTGCGCCGCTAAGTGTGTCCTTGCTGCTATACACGGGTGGTGCAAAGATGGGGTTGCTATATCCTGCTGCTGCTTTTAGTTCTTTCAAAGGGTAAAATCCCTGGTTTCCTACTGTGAGGTCTGTCTGCGGTTTGAGTAGGCAGAGCCTTGTGAGATTCGCCTCCCGGATCGCATTGGCTCAACATCCACTGTTTTTGGGGTGGGTCAGCTTCCTCGCCCTGGAAGCTTTTCCGTAGCTCCAATATAACTAAACTGTTGCTTAATTTCTTTCCCTTATAGGCAGCATGTAAATACGTGGTCATGTGTTGCTGCGCATATTTGGAAAGGCTGCCAAGGGCTTTGCCATTTTGCTGTCTGTATCGCAAGTCCATTCTGTGCTATTTTTGTGTATTTTGTCTTGATACTACAGGAGGGACTTGCATGAATTTTGAAGGGGTGTATCCCTCAGGTTGGCACGTCACTTTCTGACTGCCGATACTTCACCCTAAATCGGGATTTTGACACCTTTATATAATTTACACAATTGCCATTAATTTCCAGTCAAATTCTCAAACTATGCCAATTCTCAAATCGTTCCAACAGCCTCTCTGGCTCACCACCGTCAGTACAAGTGTGCTTTGCGCGCCGTCCACACTGCGTTCTCTGCTCTTAAGGCCAAACCACAACTTCCCTCATGTCCTCCTAGAGCTCAGCCCCAATGGAAAACACTCCTTACCAATGTGAACATCAGTTCAACAACCTTACATGACAAGAAGCCACAAGCAAAACCCCTCATGACACAGACAACAGACATGACGCAATGCACGCCCGTCTTCCTGCTTCTTCAAATCACAGGGAATACCAAAATTGTGGTCCATCTTCTATACCGCCACACATAGGAATACATCTCAATGAGAACTTAAGAAACCACTTTCCATGACCTAAGCTAGCGCCTTGCTAATACTTAGACACCGGGATCCACACATATAGAATCATTTGTAAACTAAGATGAACTGCCTATTTTTCATCAAACTAAGCTAGCCCCTAGAGTACAGGTATACTTGTTGTGGTATTTTCTATTTTTCATCCATAAGCTAAGCTGACCACCCAGAAATAGGAATACATTTTTATTGTCTTTCCTATTTTTCATCCGTAACCTAGCTAACACCTGGAAACAGGAATCCTTCACAAAAACACAAAGGCACAATGACAAATAACTTTACACATCACAATGTTTATTGTATGGCTGAGTCTATACTTGCACTCTGTGATCCGCTGAAGCCCCTCGGCCACCGACTCTCCCACAATCTGCCACTCTGCCATCTGGTCTGCTTGTTGTCCCTCGCAGGAATTTCTCCAAGCCAGCTCCTGACAACTTCAATGTCCACATGTGGTTTTGCGGTCCGGTCATCGCGGGTCACAGCGCATCCCTTCGGGCATGCAGCGGGAAAAGGAGGCCTTAATGCCGAAAGGTCTTAGCGACGGTCCTCTGTTACCCCTTGTAATGGAGAGGCAGGGCCAGGGGCACTCTTAGCAGATACCCCGCCGCATAAACGCAAGATTCAACCATGGGGCAAGGTTTGCTGTCTTTATTAACAATCAAAATGACGGCTTGCATTTGAACAGCATAAATCTTCAAGAGTGCTCATTCTCCAGGAATTTGCAATGTCCTTTTATCGGACAGACATATCACAAATCAAAATTTCATCCCTGAAACGTAAAAGGGGTAAGGATTGCTTAATTGGGGAAATATATATTTAATCTATAGGGGTTAGTATGATCATTGGCTAGCCATATCTGGTGGCATCTCCTGGGACCACCACTAAGTGGCATGCATACAGAGTTACAGGTTAGTGTACGAATGATTATCCCATGCAACATGGTGTGCTTAACATGAGTGGTAGTTAGCGATGGGACAGAATGGGTCTTCTCAGCCTTGGGAACTTGGACAGCTACCAGGCCAAGTGCAACTTTTCAAGGTAGTGGGAACGATCACTAAGGTGCAGCGTGTTCCCAATAAATTGCCATCTCTGATATCCTAGGCCCTGAGACATATTATTTGACTTTGAACCTGTACAGTTGTATCTTTCTACCTTTGGTTCGATGGGAACAGCTCTCCTGCATCTGCCTCGTATGTAGAGGCTGCGTATCCGCACATTCAGATAACATGCGTAGGGGCCACGAAATGGAGCTCTCAGCTTCTAATTAAGAGGATTCTAGGCTGTATCCCTCGCAGGTGCCTTATAGCTTTAGTTAACTGGAAACTTTCCAGCTCTGCTCGTCCTTTGCGAGGCTGCGCACAGTTCCTGCCCTGAAAGCGTCTGAGTCCTTCAGCTGGATCAGTCTTTCAGCCTTTCCCTCTATTCTCGGGTTTGGCTTGCTTTCTCCATTCACTCCAATGCACCCATGGCTTCTATCTTTGTTCCCATGGCTGTCCATATTAGCTGCAATTTAAGCATGAGCAAGCCAGGTGTATGTATTCTTGGGCTTCTTGCTATTTCCGTATAGCCAAAGATAGATGGGTGTATGTGTCAGTCCTCTAACTGTGAGTCATAAGCATTTGCTTCATGTCTACCAGCAATATACTTAAGTGTTTGTGGAGCTTTGTGCATCGATGCCTCTGTGCTTCATGTGAAACGCTTGTCATCAGTGTGACAGTAGCTTCTTCGAGGTTGTAGTCGGTCAACTTTTTCGATCAATGACCACTGTATCTCCTCGACGTTATCAGCCGGGTATGGTCTGAATGGTTGTCTGAGTGAATATCGTTTCTTGCATCTATGATGCATCGATGGTGAGGAAGGGTCTAGAAATGATGTGCATCTCTCGTCTCTCTGTCTTCGGGCTGAGAGTTGGGTGGGTGTTACGCTCACCTGGCTCCCACAGGGGCGTCGATCGGACCCAGACAGCTCCGACCTCCTCCAACGTGAAGCGTAGTGCAGAGATGACAGACTGGCCTGGACCACCTAATCTCGTCTGCTTGACCCGTAGAAATATTCTCCTGCAAGTGGAGAAAGGGATTCAGCCACCCGTGGATTTTAGTAATGGCACCCCACTGTTCTCCCCACTAATCACCACCGATATTCACTTTCTGTAAGCTCACCTTATGTTTGTAAATGATGAGCTCTCCATGTGGAATGCAGGGGCGCGTAGATACCAGTTACTTCACTGGTTTGAGGGCGTTGGAAGAGTTCCGGATGAATATTGACTCTGAGGTTCCAGGCGAGAACCCGTAAGTATGAAGTTCAAAGAGTTCAATATGTCCGATGTTCACTCTTGTACATTCCTTTCTTGTGTTGCAGCTGGGTCCAAGGGAAGATTGTCTTGTGGCAGCTGATGGTGTTGAGGTAAGAGTCTTTATTACCCAACACTGTCCGGCAAAAGATGCGTGTGTTTAAATTGCTGGTTTCTCTCTCCTTACAGGTGCGGCGTAAGAAGTTGCGGTTTGTTACAAAATAATGCCTCCGGTTGTTAATCAGGTAAGTCTATGTTGGAGAGGTTGTATTTGTTGGCTCTCTCGGCTCACCTTATGTTTCTTTTGTCCCCTAGATGGTGGAATTTGGCGGAGAAAATGATGGAGGCTGCGCCATATCGAAAAATGCTGTGAGGACTGGTGAGTATGGCGCGGCGCTGCAGATGGCGATGCGACGCGTGTAGAATAATGTCCTTTTCAAGTTCGAAGACGTGATCCGGAATTCAGGTAAGGATTGAAATAATATCTGTTTCCTAACCTTTCCTTCTTCTTTCTTCTATTGCTAGGAGCTCTGGATTCAAGACGGGCGTGGCTGAAGACTGGATGCCGACTGCAGGCACGGTGAGCGTTACGCTGCTGGATGCAGACTAACACAAAGCATGTGCTGCTGTTCGGGCGTGGTTTAAATAGCCTCCAAAGTAGTTCCAGGTAAGAAGTCCCTAGAACCACACCTGAGTAAAAAAATAGTCCCTGTAGAAAAATAGTCCCATCCAGGCCTCACGTTGGCTTGGATTCATTTGCAGCATGGTCTGCATGAGGTAAGTAAAGTCTATGAGCCTGGCGCCTATGGCGCCAGGACTGAACCCAGACAGCCCCCAGCGGGGGCTGCTGGAGTTTTATTAAATACCTGGATGCCTGCTCCCGGGGCTGATGGGCTTGATCCGGATGCCCGGGGGTAGGCATCATGACAGTGGGGGTCATCGCCTATAGCAGCTACTGCTTTTTTATTCTCTGCCAAAAACTGGTCACCTGACACCTATGTCGTAAGTGAAGGCTGTGCAAAATCGCATGTTGACCCTTACCATATGGATGCCATAATCAGGAATTCAATTGTAGACTGCTTCAGCTATAGTCTTATCCATCACCCCCATGCCTTTCCCCTGGAATGTGTGGCAATGAGGTAATGAGACTCGGCTGAAGACTCAACCTAAAGAATATATTCATTAGTAGGAGTAAGCACATTCTGTTATTTATGAAACTATACTTTATGTATTTCATATTTACTTTTAGCCTTACAGCTTTGTATATACAACACATTACACACATAAACACATATATCCAATAACTTTAAGAGTGTGGAAGTACATGTTCGCAATTACCGTCTAGATGTACAATAAATGACACATAATAAGCCAAACAGTTAAGCTAAATAATTTAAAATGTCAACAATTTTCAGGTACATTTGACCATGAAAAAGATAAAATTAATGTCATCACCGTGCATAAAATGTTTCCATATTCAAGAGACATTGCTGGATCATACAAATTATTAAATGTTTTTAAAAAACTAGTACGGATCATAGTAAGACTCTCACGGTTTACAAGGAGATGCTTCAAGGATTTGTGATCCAGGCAACCACATAGGTACCACATTCTCTCCGGGCGTGGTTACATTATCTAAAAATCTGAGCTTGGATATGCCATAATGTACAAAGACATATTGTAGAACCAGATATTATGCTTGCCTGCTTGTTATCATTAGTAATTAATGTATTCATTTAGTAATTCATTTCATGCCTATTAGTGACATTAGTTATCCATTATCCATATTATTCAGCCATTTTGTAGGCATTTGAAGAGAGAAATAGGCCCTGTTATATGAAGATGGCTTGTTTAGACATGTTATATTGGCAATTAGACACATGCATGAATGTGCACTTAGGTATGAACACATTGAGTCCATTATGTAGCGCTTTGGTTTGAGAGAAATGGTGTTGGGCGCTAATGCATGAAACTGGCATTCTGAAGCCATTCTGAGACAGAGCAGCAGCTCCACTCTGTGTGCGGAAGAATTAGATCAGGTCGCCTTTGCTCTGACTTTATCAGCATCCTTGGGGCTTGTTCGCAGACAGTGCAGACAGAAAGGGAGAGGGATTTAGGTGGAGAAGAGAAGGATTTTAGCTTGCAAAGAGCTGACAATGAATGTGAGGACGGTATGTTTTGTAAAACACAGAGAAGGCCATGGTCACTTGTACAGCGAGATACGCAGTTTGAAAGAGGTTCCATCTTGCTTTGAAATGTCAGTGACAAGAACGTAGTGAGCTAAGAGAGAGCATGACTGACGTTGACAGACCTTTAGGCACTTGGCTGTCTGCTTTTAGAGAATTGCTTGCTAAGAGATTTGGCATGTTACTATAGAGATTTATGTAAGTCACTTATTATAAGTTGGGGAGAGGGTTTGTGCAGAATCAGAAGTATTTTGGGAAGCGTTTCGGATGCAGTTTAGGATGAGATTGTGGCATGCAGCTTGGCAGACCAGCTTGGGAGACATAGAGGCCTTTTGGGAAGCCTTTGGAATGACACCAGCAGATGCAGACTGATTGAGAGGGGAGAGCAGAGTTTGAAATCGATCTGGCAGGGAGAGCAGCAGATGCAGACCGATGAGGGGCCAAGAGAGAGAGGCCTGATACAGATCGGTGGGGGCTGCCTGCAGTTCTTGCAAAAGGGGAAGATGGTTCTAGGCCTAACTGATTGACTGGCTTGTTGGGACATGGGAGATTTGCACACATTAGATGGGGTGTTGACATATTGAGGGAAGGGATATTCATCAGAAGAGATTGTCTTATGAGAGAGAGAGGTAATGTGCGATGTGTGGTGATGAGAGAGAGAAATGCTGATGCTTGCGAATTGTTACTAGGCCGCATTTGTTATTAGGCATGCATTATTAGCATTGTAGTGGCATTATACATTGCATTATAGTTGGAACCTGTGCAGTAAGGGTTGCAAATTGTCATTGAGACCGACTTGTGTGTTTCCATTTCATGTCATGTTTTCATTCTGTGTCCATTGCTTAGTGTTTTGGAATGTGTGTGTGTAGTATAGCAATTTGACAGTAACACAGTGCCAGTGCACACCGCCCAGAGATCATGAGATACATTAGCTGGGATATATTTTGCATGCAATAACAGGGGGTCAGATTGGTCCACCTCCCCCCAAGGTAGACCTGTTGCATTTCCACAATAGATACATGTGAAATCCTATATTGGCATAATGAGCCGCTATGGGTTTTCGTAGTCAACTCAACAAGATGACAAATGTAGCTGTACATTGCCAGTTTCTTTTTCAGCCAGCCTTTAAGCTGAGCATGTAAGCTACGCCCAGGGTTCTGCTCAAACCTTGCAGACCACTTATTATATTGACATAATAATGCCAAACGTTCCTATTGAAATACAACGATCAATCCCTATGTATGCCTGGACGTACGATACAATAATAGTGTTATCTATTGCCTTTAAGTTTTCATAGCACATTACTGTTCTACAAATACATTCAGATGCAATACTAAGAATTTGCGGAGTAGCATGGCTTCAAACTTTTTCAGTTCAGCATGGTATTTGTGGCCCCATATATCTATGGCATACATTAGCACAGGGAGAATGTTTTCAGTGTATAACATCAATATAGCATAAGCTGAGAATCCAACATTTCTACCAATGAACATACTAATTTGCGTTGGAAGATTTTAAGCACTTTGCTTTGGTTGATATCCAGTGCTTATTCTATTTGAGCTTGTCTACCTGCTCGCCCAGATGTTTATATTCATGGACATGTTCGAGGTTGGTCTTATCCATAGTCCAAACACATTTTTTAGGGGGCCTTTTAACGGGGGAGACCATTATCTTAGTTTTAGCGATATTGACTTGAAGCACATTTTTATTTCATCAGCTAGCGCACTAGCATGTTTTGTAATCCCATAGGGGTGTGGTCCATTAACAAATCGTCTGCATTTGCAAACCACCCCACAGATGAGGAACCAACTTTCACTGGGCATGTTGCTAAATTCATGAAGTGTAGTTGCATGTCGGCTAATTATAAATTGAACAGGGTCGCCGCAACAATGCAACCCTGTTTCAATCAACAGCAAATGGGAATCGGGGCAGACCATTTCCCTTGTGCATCCAACCGAATAAGGACCGTTGTGTACGTGTATAGCAGCATAAGCATTTTTAAGAGTCACAGGGGTATATTCCATGTGCTTAGCTTGCTCCACAGCCTGTTCCTAAGAACAGAATCAAAGGCTGCAGAGAAGTCGATAAATGCACAATATATATTTGACTACCTCCTCTTCCAAGAGTATTCTATGGCTGATGTTAGGATTAAAAGATTATGGGTCGTGCTGGATTTGGGCCTGAAACCGGTCTAGTTGGGTGGTAGGATATTATTAAATACAATCCATTCATTCAACTCCACTAGTAGTAACCTCGCAAAAAATGTTGACGGTACATCTAGAATAGCTAACATCCGGTTGTTTGTGGGATTGTCCCAAGCTCCCTTTTTATGTACTGTCAAGTGATGACTCATCTTCCATGTTTCTGGCATTTTCCCTGTGTTTCCAATTTCATCAAATAGAATAAGGAGGGCATTTTCCCAGATATCAGGTGACAATTTCAACAGGTTGTTACAAATGCTGTCTGGGCCAGCAGCGCAGGAATTATTTAAGCGCTCAATGATCAATATAATATCCAGAACAGAGGCTTTGCGTACCCAAGTATCGGTTGGGGTAGGTAATGCCACATCATTACAATCTTTAGAACCCAACGTAGACTTGATGTGGTTAAACCACTGTTCTTCAGATATACAGTTAATAGTCGATTCCCTTTTTTTAGCTCTTTGCATTATTTCCCATAATGCAGCGTTATTTTTGAAGGATGCAAGATTTGCTATCTGCTGCCATCTTGCTACTTCGCGACTCATTTTATAATTCAGCCATCTGCAATAATTGTTCTTGAAGTATTTAATATGGCCAATGGTCATGCTCTGGTCGCTACTCCCAGCTATCGGAGATATCGCAGCAGCTATTTCTTTACGCAGTGTCTTTTTAGCTGCGCTAATGATTTTGTCTTTGTTTTATTATGAAACTATACTCCGCATCCGGCACAACACCACTGGGGTTTTCTCCTCTGATCGCTCAGCATATTTTGCAATATTTTTCAGACTAATGGTTTTCAGCCTCTCCCACTCTGGGTCTCGCAGCAACAGTGACTTGTGCATGGTCCGTGTGCACGGGTGGTGAGCAGGGCCTGCGCCAACATGCATCTGCACTGTGGAACTCATCACACTGATACCAATAAATGATAAGGCCTTCACCAGTTTCCATACCTCATCAATATGCGTCTGTATTTACCAGAGCATCTCTCACTATCTGCAATAAGTTTAGTTTAGTTTATTATTTGTAGGGCGCGCCAAGCCCTGGAGCATCAGGGCGCACAAGACAAGAATATGCTCAATAATCATAGTACATTCTGCAATAAATAAAATATATACAGGTACATGTGCATGGTCATAATGCAGTATACAATAAGCAAGAATGAGCAGGGCTGGGGCTAGGTCCAGACAAGAGGTGATAAGGGTACAGGAATATTTAACAATGTGGAGGTGATATACAGTGGAATAAGTACAGTAATATACAATGTTGTAAAATACAGAACGTGGTATCAGAGCTGGGGCATGCAGGTGGATCGCTAGTAGGGACAGTCAGGTCAAGCAGGTCGGATTAGTTAGATGTCATTAGCTCACAGCTAAGATCTTCCTGTAGCTGTGAGGCGGCCTTCCTATTCAGTCTTGCATCTTCCCTCAATCAGCCTTGCATGTTTGTCATTCACGCATAGATTCCCCTTGCCCCTCAGCAGAGGGAATTATATGCTGATTTTCCTGGTGTAACCTAAAATGGCAGCAGAGGCGAGCCCTGCAAGTTCCCCAAAGGATGCCAGGCCAAGAATGTACAGAACAAAATAGGATTGTGGGGAGGAAACTGGTGTTATTGCAACTCCATCCATGAGGGAGGGGTGGGGGGAATAAAAAATTATATTGTGGTCGAGGAGATGCTGACTCTTAAATGGAGTGATGAAGAGTAGCACTTGGAGCAATGAAGATCATCAATAAGTTTATATGGGCATTGGTGTGGAGGTTTTGGCTGCTTATTTGTCTCTGTGGTTACCTAGAATGGCTAGGTTCCATAGATGCTTCAGGAATTGTGCTGCTTACTGGTCAATGTGGTTATCTAGAATGGTTCCATAGATGCTTCAGGAATTGTGCTGCTTACTGGTCAATGTGGTTATCTAGAATGGTTCCATAGATGCTGCAGGAATTGTGCTGCTTACTGGTCACTGTGGTTACCTAGAATGGCTAAGTTCCATAGATGCTGCAGGAACTGGGCTGCTTGTCACTTCCTGGAGTGGCTAGGTTCCATGGATGCTTTTGTGACCCACTTTCCTCATGTGGGGCCTCGTGGTGGTAGCAGGCTTCCCTGTGGTTTTTCTAAAATCTGAGCTGGGTGCAGTGCACAGTTAGGACATCAGCTGGTCGAATAAATTCAACTGTGTTTAAATTAAAATTCTTCACCCCTTTCTAGCTTGGGGCTAGAGCATGTTCAACTGAGCCAACCTCTTCTCCAGGGAACACCAGTTACAGTTTAGTGTCTTATTTTGTGCAAGTTTTATCCTGTGAAACTTTGTTATTAAATTGTTTCAGGAAAACTGACCTACAAATCTGAATAACCTTTCTTTCAAAGTTCTCAGCATCCATCTTTATTAATGGTTGATGTGTTTTTTCTCCTCCAGATCAGACTCGGCATACTTTGGTCTTCACTCCTGGTGAGAATTGTCATTCAATCCTGACGGAAGATTTTGGTGAATTTTTCCTTCCAGCATCTGAGAATAATCAAGCTAATTTCTGGTGTAACTGGGTCATATGGGCTGGCCCAAGAAGGCTGCTCATAGTTAACATAACAGGATTTATTACCAGTGAGGACTGTGCCGAGAACCAAGATGCCATTATTTTCCATGGCATTGCTTCATCCACAGAAGGTACTGTGGTGTACGCTTGTTGGAACAAAAATATTCATGTTTTTTCCACTCGAGCCGTGGCAGTGCACGTTATTTACATGGCTCAAAACTCTTCCCAGAAACATGCAGGTACATACTTTCATGGAAAGTATTATATTTTTGATGACTATGAAACAATACTTTTGAAATATCCTTTGTTTTCTTCATTGTTTGCAAAGGAATTTGTGCAGCGTGAGAACAGAGAAGGATCAAAAATTCCAAGAGTTGATCCTTTGCAATCAGCAAATTCATCTACTGAACAAATGAGCAGTTACACACACAACCCTAATATGACTTTACGTCAAACGTTTTTGAAGACCACGTTTTTCGGTAGCACGCTGCTCAGCAATAATTCTAAATCTTCAAAGCACCCCAAAGGTGTACTCCATTTCACAACAGCAAGTGAACTGTATCAAATACCTAACAAGAAAGCTACTCCACTGTCTGTGGATGGAGATGACAGCATCCAGATTGAGGTTTCCTCTAAATCCTCCGGCACACCAAGAAGACATATTTTCATGATAACCAAACCGGAAGAGGCATCAGTTGTTACGGTTGATGGACAAATCGGTTTAGGAAAGTATGTTGATGATGCAACTCTAAGTTTAGAGTCCTATTCTAATGACGTGGAACAACCTATAAAATCATTCGATAAAGCAATCACTTCCCTTACACTGGGAGGTGAGAATGAATTCATCCAGTCAGAGCTTGCACAGCAAGAAAGTAGGGCTGTCCAAACTGATCACACCCAGAGTATTCTGATGTACCGAACAACATTACACAAATTGCATCAAGCCATACACAAAAACCAACCAAACATCTCCTTAAAATTGGAGACTATGAAAAATAATGTGATTCCTGGAACTCCTCATCAAGCACTTGGTGTGTTTTCATCTCAAGCATTTACTCCATATTTAGAAGCTAGTCTAACCACTACAAGGGAAAAATGGTTCAGAACTAAAGTTCCCTCTTTTGAGGACAGAGACCATGTCAGCAAACATGTTAATCAGCAGAATTCCACGACACCGGACAACATGCTAAGGGAACATTACCTGATCTTTCCCAGCCGAGCACCATTGCCACCAATGATCACTACAAAGACTCAACAGAAGCCATTTACACACCAGGAAGGTCTAATTTCTGAACAAGGTTTTCCACATGTAAAAAGCTTGGCAGATGGAATAAAAATAACTTTGCAGGATCAGCATTCCAGCCCTTCCACCTCTGCACATTCGATGACCAAAATAGTTTATTTCGTAAAAAATCGGAAGAACAGGAGAAAGAATACTTTATTAAAGAATAAGCAGAAAAATAAGAGGAAACATTTGGAAAGGGGAGATGGGAAAAATGAGTCTGGACCCGTATTTCTTGGAGTTCATAAAGATATCGCAAAGGTTACTCACCCTGTGAGGGTTGTTAAAGCTTTAAAATCTCACACGTCTGCAGCAGAACAAGTAACCATCAAAGCAAACTCACAAATGCCTCCACGTCCTCCTCCGCTCAAGGAGACGATGCAGAAGCTAAATGGACTTTCTTCAGATGTTAATTATAAAATGGATGAAGTCCTGGAAGGAACACAGATTAATCCTTCCACCTTCTCTCCGAATCTGACCACTTTGGGAGAAGAATTCGAGGAAGAACCTTTTGGTACGTACGGATGGCTTATGCTTTGATGCTGGCTGTGTATTGGAACTCTACATAGTTTCCTGTACCTCTAATGGCTGCATGAATGATTGAACCAAGGCTTAAGCATCGCCGTGGGTTGATTGCCTTGGATTTACACTTGCCGATGCTAGAATAAGGACTTTGGATTGTTTATATTCTGAGGGAGCTGGGTGGTGTTAATTCTTTAAAATCTTGGGCCAATTGTGCACCAGCATCAAATCTGGTAGCCAAAAAAAAGTTCACCGTAATCAGTGGAACCTTTTAAAATTTAAGGTTACTGTCCATAAAACGGAAATGTTGGGAATGCCAATGTTCAGAATTAACAAATATTTAGTGATTAAACAGCACTTAAAACCAACATGGCTGAAAACTCAAAGCAATCAATTTTTAGTTTTGTGTTTTTATAGTACTCTGTATACCGATGTGGTGTGTGCTCGTTTGCACTTGACATATGAATGATTGCTGTGAAATGTGATACGGAGATTTAAGTTTCCGTGTATGTTGAGGTACGTTTTGTAGTGTGTGAGCGTAGGTTTTGGGGTGATGTGTACACGTTTTTAGCATGTATTGTAAACTTGGGTATATGTTATGAAGATATACTTGTATGCTCTAGCAACTCTTTACTAAGTTGGAGGACGAATTAAGATGTCCAATTTTTTTTTAAATTTTTTTTTTAGTGTTTAGTAAATTCTTAGACCCACACATTGGCATTCCGATTGTGTATGCGTAGATGGTAACCTTAACTTTTTTCCTTTTGTTTCTTCATTTGTGTAAGGGGAAGATGCATTTAATTGTTCACATGCATGTGGTTATGCCTAGAATGACTTACCCATTTGATAATTGAGCGCTGTCATTTGATTTTGCATCTGATTCCCACAACACATGGAGTTTACGCAGTCTAGTGTAACATATTTCAAATGATACACATGCAATGTTTCACCAATCCGGATTCTTTTGGTAGGATCTGCTGCAAGTTATAAAATCCTTCCATGCTTGCCGATTTTTTTTATTTATTTTTTTATTTTGCTACAAGTTTCAATGCAGATTATATTGAGTCTGCCCTTGCGGGACAATTTATGCATCAGGTGAACATCAGTGGTCGAAGTGAGCGGGAGCGGTCGGGAGCGGTGATCCTGTACTTTTTTAAATGACCTTTTACAGCTCCGATACTTTTATTTTAAAAAGAAACCGTTCCGGAATGGATTCATTTTAAAATAAAAGTGTAGGAAGAAGTTGAAACTTGCACTTTCAGTCCACTGCACGGAACATTCCCTAATTTCCCTTAAACAGCAAGTGCAAGTGTTTGGGGGCGTGTATTGTGTGTGGGAGGCGGCGTGGGGATGGGGTTTGTGGGGAGTGGGGGCAGGCTAGCAGGGAACATAGTTCCACTACTTCTTTTCGTACACTTCGACCACTGGTGAACATGGTTTGCTAGTTTCACGTATGCATAGTACAATAATGTTTGTGAAGTTAGTACTACTGAACAGTTACTTTGCAGTTTTGATGTGCTCTTTGTGGAACTGAAAGTGAGTTAATGTTGCGATCCCGATTTGTTGATTGGTTACACACTTTAGTGGACTTATCGATTTCTATGGTTCAATTCTTTTATTTGTAGCCACGTTTTTGGAAATGTAGCCCCCGCTTGTGCAGAGTTGAGTATCTTTTCTGGACATGGTTTGCAAGGAGGGGCTTCCGTTTGGGTGGTGGTAGGAGTGGTTTTAGTAGTATTCATTTGATGTGTCCCTCTGATCATAGTGTGCATGTCTGAATACTAGTATGTGTGGTGTGGGGTGGGGCAGAATTGTGGTTGTTTGTGTTCTGTAATGTAGTTTGTTAGCAGCTCCACATCGTTGTGGAGGCGAGACATCCAGGACGTGACGTCAGGGGAAGGGGAGGGGCCAGACGGGTGTTACGGCAGTTGCCATTTGTTAATCAATAAAGAAGGTTGTACAAAAGCCCCGGTCTCTTGCGTATCATTGGGAGGGCCCTGATGGTATCCGACATACGGGTGAGGGATAGAACAATGGCGACGAAGGTTTGTTGAACCCATTTGTGCCGCCGCGAGGTCTGCTGCCGGGCAGTACAGCGCGTCGGCACACCTCGATCGGCCTGCACGCTCGCCCCACGGACAATGCACACAGGAGTCCCTGCTCGAGCAGTGGCGCGGCGAGCGATCGACACGCCCACCAGCCAGACAAGGAAACACGAAGTGGCACAGGAGCCCCTGCTCAAGCCGCGGTGCGGCGAACAACCGTCATGCCCACAATGACCCGCCCGACAAGGGGGCACGAAGAGTCACAGGGCATGCACGAAGGAGGACCTGCTCCTTTGTCACGGCAGAAATCAAAGGGCCGAGTCAAGCGGTAGGAGCCACACACGCCATACACCGGCCTCAAGCAACAAAGCATTGTGGAGCAGGCCACAGAGAGCCTCCACCCCACCACGTCTCACGGGAGAACCAGTAGGTTGAAGCCCCAGATAGTCGGAGACAGGGAGGTGGGCACACAAAGAATCATACACTCAACCCAGCCAAGTAGAACACGGGAGAGGCGTCTGAGCATGCCAAAAGAGACAACCAAGACCCACCACCCCAAAAGCAGGGTTTCGGGCGCAGGCCACGATGTCTGACTCGGCTAGCACCACAGCGTCATCTTCAGGAGTGGCGAGGGCCACAGCGGCAACGTCAGGAGGGGAAGATGCTAACCAAGGAAACTACCAGCCCACACACAGTGAAGGGGGCACATCACAAGTCATGCATATGCCAAACCCTTTCGAGATACGGGGCACCTCGAACCTAGGGCCCCGCTGGGCCATATGGCTCTGGGATTTCAAATTCTACGCAGGTGCCATAGGTTTAACGGACGATGCAAGGCTAAAAACCACACTATTCATGGCAGTGGGACCGGCAGTGAGAGACATTGTGGGCGAATTGCTCAATGTAGACACCGTGACGTATGGAGAACTTCACGCCAAATTGTCGGATTACTTCGCGCCGCACACCAACATTGATTACGAATGCCACATATTTCACATGACCAGACAGGAAAAGGGAGAATCTATAGACAACTTTGTAATGCGCCTTCGCATGTGTGCAGTGGTTCCTGGCAGTGGTTGCAGTTCGTTGTTTCGACCAGGGGAAGAGCGGATCTCGTCGAGGAGGAAACGGGGAGTCGTTGCACGGCACAGGGATGAAACCCGCCGCGGAGTTAGTCGATAAAAGGTGCGTTACTTTTATTCGCGGTCAAAGTGGTGAAGCTTGGCTATCGGGCCGCCGGGGTGCTTGGCACGGGCGATTCGACCAAGAGACATCTTTGGAAGGTGAAAGGGGCAAACTGGTTGGTCCCACCAGCTCAGAAGAAGACTCGTCCAGCAGAAGATCTTCTCTTGTCGTTGGGAAAGTGGTGAGTTTGTTGCAGCAGGGCTTCACCGGTGGTGTCGTTGCAGATGGCTCTGCTTCTTCCCTCTTCGGATTCTTAGGTCCTGTGGCGACTACTGAAGTTCCAGTCCCAAAGGCCCTGCTTTTATGCATAAAAACCCCCATTCAACAGCCTAGCTGTCACTCAAACATGCGAAGTGGTGAGCCGGGCGGCTCACCAGTGGCCCAATCAGAACAGAGTGTGACTTGAGTTGCTAAGGCAACGCAGTCCAGGGTGCCAATTCCCCTCCCCACCCATCCTGTGGAACCCAGACAGAGTGGCACCATTTGGAGGGCTTCTGTGGAGAAGCCCGCCAAAAAGTGTAACAAAGGGCTCGACCTTGGTCAGAGTTACAGAGACGGACACGAGTGCCATTTTAGAAAAGAGTTCTGGCAAAAAGACCCAACCGTGGATTTAATATTAAATAAACCGGCGGTATCTTTAACATTGCACCAAAAAGTGGTGCGTTTAAAATCAATGGGAAAATCCCATAGAGCATATTCCGGTGGAATATTTCACGTGGTAACCACTGCCACCAGCCAGAAACTCGACAAGCGGGGACTGGACAGTGCCCCCTTGAAAACAGACCCAGGGGCAATCTAATTAACCCCTTCCAGTACTTCCACAATATGATGGTTTGTACTGGTTCTTTTCACAATTTAAGACTAGTAAAGTCAATGGTGACTTTACATGCCCTGGGAGACAGTAGTCAGTCCCAGGGTATGGGGTCTGTTTGGGGGTCACTATGACACCCCTGTATTACTGCACTGAGGGTGCTGTGTAACACATACACAAAAAACAGATTATACCCTATGGAGTAAATGACCACATAGCCATAAATCAAACAAATAGTCAGAGACGTATCTCAAATCATGCCTAAGAGTGGGAGTAAAAGAGTTTCAGTCTTAGCAGGAGAAACAAACAAACCCCAAAAATCCAGCAAAACTGCTGGGGGACTCACTAGGTTTGGGAAATTAGCCTTATAAGAGCATTCTCCCTAACAGAGAGGCAAAGGAGATGATGCGAAAGAGGGAGCAAGAGAAGGGAGGAAGGTGATGACGAAGAGCTGAAACATCTAGAAAGAGATTAGGAGGTGAAACATCAAAGAAACGAAGGGGAGAGGGGTTTAAGGTAAAGCATCAGAGGAAGAAAAGGAGTTAAAACACTTTGAGGTGAGGGGGCATAGAGATATACCTATTGGAGGAGAAGTGTGAAAGGAGTGTGGGCGAGGGAGAGGGAGGAAGCTTCCAAAACTACCAGTGGTGGGTGGAGAAGACCAAGTCAATGCAAGTAGAGGAGGAAGGAAAACCGAAGTCGTGCCTAGAAGGTGATCTTTATTCGCCCTAATTTGGGAAGAGGTTTTTTGAGAGCAAACATGAAGAGAAAGATTGAAGTACCATGGGGTCCCACTCTTGATATTGGGCACCTCAATCCTATCTGACAACAAAGGGTACCAAGTGGTGGTACCTCCTATGACAGTCCAGGAGTAGCGATTCGTGTACTATATATACAAGGAAGTAGATTTATGGAAAATGTCTTCAGGACACTATAGTTTAATAAAGCGCATCCGAACCCTCAGGTAGCTGGGCACATAATCGTGTGCACAGCAGAGTTACATATCGTTACACGAACATCATAATACAACAGACAGAGCATACATTGGTCCAGGCTCTGAATGTTTACATACAAGAGTAGAATATACCGAGAAGAGTATGTACAGAGAATAGGCACAAAATAGTTAGTGGCGAGTGAAAAATCCTAGACACTGTGACTCGGTCGAATTCGGAGAGGATAGGACTGTGCACCATAGGAAGGATTTAATTGGATAAGTCTGTTAATTGCCCGTACAGAACCTAACCCCATTACTGTTGGCTGTGTTAACACTTATCATGTGTATCCAACGAACATAGAAAATTAAGTCACATTTTGATCTCGGGTCATCTGTTGGTCTCTTGGCCATCACAAAGATCTAAGCAACTGTGACATCTAAAACCCCATAGATGTTAAATAGCCACAAATACTTCATAATCTATTTATCTCTGCTAATCCATTCTAAGAGTTGAAAATGTCCAAAATATCAATGGTGCTAATTAAACACCTAAATATTTGTAGCATGGTTCTACCACCAATTTCTTTGGTGCCACCACCATACTGGGCAGAAATGCTGTGCTGTCAATAACATGGTGGATATTTCCAGCTCAGTAGGTTTTCTCTGGCTGACACATAGGTTCCCGTAAGACCTTTCAGGATACATTAGACAGCCAGGGTGCCTCACCCACCATAGGGGAGAATCACCTGGTGTTCTTAACCATGGGTAAATCGGCATGGTAGATTAAAAATAGACTGGGCTGGGAACACCATGTTTTGAAGCAATTCGCCTATAGAGTGGCTGTCTCTTCTGCATATACCTCAGGATGACATTCAACAGCTTAAGCCGTGATAGTCTGGTTTCTTACAACAGCTGTGGCAGAAGGAGCGGTCAGGAGTCAGCCTCCCCAGTTGAATGCAGACCCCAGAAACATTACTTCCAACAGGTCTGAAGTCTTAAGTTAGGCCTGCTCCTCTGGCCCCTGCTTTCTCGCCCTCCTGGTACTGCAGTCCCTTTTGAGATGGTTTCTCCTGTGGCCTGCTCTGGTCTGCTTGTGCCCTCTCCATTGCAGTAGCTCCCCGGGCTTGGCTGCTGCTTCTTACCGCCTTACCTTGTTCTCCCCATAGGCCTCACTCTGCTCTAGCGAAATGCATTTCATAGGCATTCTGGTCCTCTTTTCTTTGCTTCCTTTATTCCTCTATTGGTTCAGGCTTGCTGGTTTTTCTCGGTGGCCACGGGATTGGTTAATTTGGGTTTACCCATCATTGTTCCCTCCTTTCGTGGGCCTGTGGCTTAGTGCCCCACTTGGCGTGAGGTGGAAACCCCAGATTACTGCCAGCTCTGTTCCACATGTTTGAGCCTCGGCTTCCAGTGCTCTGCGCTTTTGATATGCCATGCTTTCCTGTTCAGGTACGTTCAGGGTGAAGGAACCTGTAGACTAGCGAGCTCAGGCTGCTGCACCGTTTCTTCTCTGCTTTCGTATCTAGCCTCACTTTTGTCAACAGGGGCTATCCTTGGCATACGTGGTTTTGCCGAACACCCCCATTATAAATTCAAGCCTAGGAAGGCTTGTTTAGTCTTTACTTTCACTGTTTCACAGGGTCTCCGAGGGGTAATTTTTGACATACAATGCTAAGGCCAACAAGGTCCATCTGAGGGATTCTCTGCGATATTTTGCACCGTGCACTTCGGGGTTGCTCGGTTGATCGTCTTGGAACAGTGATGGTCAGTCTTGGTCAGTGATCGTTCTTATGTTTACCTTTTCGATTATGCATTCCACCTTGAACTTTCATATTGTAGGAGCATTTCTCGTATTGCGACTAAGCCTTCAAGAAATCGTGACGTCATTTTTTTTAAACAATCCTTTTATCTGACCGTTCAAACACATTCCCTCTTTATAATCCTTTTGTCTTTTTTTCTTCCTTTTAATAGCATACTTTCAATGTTTTACTTTCTTGATTTCAATTGACCTGTTCTTTATTGGTACTCTTAAGGCTAGCATACACAAGGTTTTCACATTTCTTAATTTTGAACTAAACCACACAACCTGAAAAACTATAATGGCATACCTTTTCGTGTTTGCCCTCTTGTTTTGCTGACAATCTAAAAGTGTCTTAATGCTTCATGATCAGTAAACGTGTGTGGATTAGCTATTTAATATCTAACTTTAAATCAATACTTTCTATTTCAAACCTTTCCATCCACAACTACTTCCAGTCAGTGATGGGAACAGTTACATTTGACGACTGGAGTCTTTATTTAATCATTCCAAATCATCGCTTTGGCCTCGCATGAATATTCACAGGGTAATTCATAGAATCCAGCGCACAAGTAGCGCACGCGGCTGGCGCACAGCGTGCGCCTGCGATAGTATGCGCCAGCCGCGTGCGCCAAAACCGAATCCGGCGCACAGCGTATTCATGGATTTTAGCTTCCCCAGGCAGCCGTGGCGCACAGTGGCGCAGCGACTCGCTGCAGCGCCAGTTACGCCCCCAGGAACGCCCCTTGCGCTGGGAAATCTCATAAAAATCACAAACCAGCGCAAGGGGCTGCGCTAACACTGGACCATCACGGCAAGCGGCCCATGCGATTTTCAAGGGTGCGCGGGAAGTTTCCCACGCGAATAGCCTGGCCGCGTGTATTTCAGGGGTGCGTGGGAAGTCCCACACGCGAATAGCCTGGGCGCGTGTATTTCAGGGGTGCACGGGAAGTCCCACACGCGATTACAACAGGGTACGTGTATTTCAGGGGTGCCCGGGAAGTTCCACACGCGAATAGCCTGTCCGCGTGTATTTCAGGGGTGCGCGGGAAGTCCCACACGCGATTACAGCAGGGTACTTGTATTTCAGGGGTGCGCGGGAAGTTCCACACGCGAATAGCCTGGGCGCGTGTATTTCAGGGGTGCGCGGGAATTTCCACACGCGAATAGCCTGGGCGCGTGTATTTCAGGGGTGCGCGGGAATTATCACACGCGAATAGCCTGTGCGCGTGTATTTCAGGGGTGCGCGGGAATTTCCACACGCGAATAGGCTGGGCGCGTGTATTACAGGGGTGCGCGGGAAGTTTTACACGCGACTTCAGCAGGGTACGTGTATTTCAGGGGTGCGTGGGAATTCTCACACGCGAATTGGCTTGGTACGTGTATTACAGGGGTGCGTGGGAAGTTACACACGCGATTAGGCTGGGTGGGCCCTCACAGGTGTACCCTGTACACCCTCCACGGCCCCTGCAGGCAGCCCACAAAACAGGGGACTACCCTGCACACCTGATCATGTCCCCCTGCACCCCCATCCACCAGGGGCACCCTCCACCAGGCCCCCACCCATGTCTCCCACCACCCCCACCCCCCATCCACCAGGGGCACCCTCCACCAGGCCCCCACCCATGTCTCCCACCCCCCCCCCCACCCACCAGCACTGTGGGGCACGTGGCCAGCAGGCAGTCAGGCAGCAGCAGATGGCAGGTGGGAGCGTGCTCAGGGCTCTGGGGGACTGTAATTTTGCCTCCTGGCCAGGAGCGTGGTCTTTCGTGTTTGAACGCGTGGACAGCCTGATAGGGAGTGAATCTGCACGTGAAAACCCCACACTCAGCGAATCGCGCGAAAACCCGTCACCAGCATATGTGCGTCTATAGTTACCTGCACGTGCAGTGTCAAAACGTGTGATTGGTGAAAAGTGAGCTACACGCAGGAGTGTCAAAGCGTGTGATTGGTGAAAAAGGATCCACACGCAGAAGTGACAAAGCGTGTGATTGGTGAACATGGGCCAAGCACGTACACGCCGTAAGTGACGCTGTACGTGTGGGCCTGTATATAAGGTAGTGTTGAACACCATTTCCTTGTACGTGCTTTTCGTGGAGAGCGAGTGGGTGAATTCTGTACTTCTTGTCGTTTCACACGCGATTTACTTCACGGCGTTTCCAGTTCGTACTCCCTGTTACCTCTGACAGCTTTTTCTCTTTTTCCTCTTGTACTGGTTTACCTGGGCCTGTTCCCTCAAACAGTGTCCCCTTCTACTGTTGTCCTGTCTCCCCAGACAGCGTACACATCTTCTTTTGGCGGGGGTGTTGCCAACCAAACGCGCTCATTTTTCACGCTCTTTTACCTGGCAGACGGTGAGTCACGCACGTATCTAACTTCTGTGCTTGCCCCGTGTGTAGCCTACCCCTTCAGAGGTCATTCTAGGCTGCGTGTGACACGCATACGTTCATTGTGTTACTGGATGCCACAGCGTAGTGCAGGGTTTTCCATCAGCACACGTGGTCTAGGAGGGGTATTGTGCACGTTCCTTAACTTTTCTGGGGTGCCTGTGCGTTGCGTGACCCGTCATCTTTCCCCAGGGGTGTCATATAGCCTTGCCACTGCACTAGGGTACGAATACCATCTGGTACCCAACCCCTTTGACACCCAATTGCCCAGGACAATTGTGCACACCGACTCCCATACGCACAATAACATCAGTGCCATGGTTGGGAGGCGTGCAAGCCGTAAGGGTGGCAAAGGTGGCCGAGCCACACGTGGTGGCCGTGGAGGATCCACTAGGGGACGTGGTTGTGACTTGCAGGGTGCCCCTGTCCCCCCCAGTCTGGAGGACCAGTCAGGGACACCCATGCCCCCCCCCCCCAGTTGAGGGTCATGTGGCTGATACCAACCCTGATCAGCCCTTGTTGGACCAGCCCATTGTGGCAGCAGACCTGTCCGAGGGTGATCCCATCGCTGACATCCAGGTCAGCAGGTCCACTGCACGTGCACCGGTGCACATTGGTGTCATCAGGGCACGCGCATCTATGCCAGATAGGTCATCTGCTGGCCCCCGTAGCCAGGGTGTGGCTCCATCCACCCCACCTCTCATACACCCTGCCAAGACTGTGTCGGTCCTAGTTCATGCACCTCAGATCAGGCCTGACCCCATCCCACTACCCCCAATGCCTGCACCTACTCCCATGCTGAGTGTGCAATCCCACACACCCAGTACTGAGTCCACCACGGCTCCTGCCCCTAGTGTCCACAGCGGCGTAGGACACTCTGGATCCCCACCCCCTTCCAAGCGCAAGAGGAAGAGTGCACGTCCGGCACAGGCTGATTCCCCAGGCACGGCTGCACAGTCCGGCCCATCAAGGAAGCCAAGCTTCACAGACGCCGAACTGAATGCACTTGTTCAGTATGTGTCAGATCATGATAGGGAAATGGTCATCGTTGCAGGGTCCAAGACCACACATGCCAGACGCCAGGCACACTGGCAGACCATTGCTGACAGAATAAGTGCCCTTGGAGTAGTGAGGCGCACAGCTAGTGATTGCCAGAAGCGCTGGAATGACCTTAAGCGCAGGGCAAAGGATAAGCTGGCCTCAAGTCATGCCGCAACCTTGGTGACTGGAGGTGGGTCCCCAGCACAGGAAATAGAACTCACACCACACGAGTCCGTAGCTGGATCCTACGTCACCGAGGGACAACTCCAAGGTGTGGGAGATCTCCCTGATTACGAGGCATCATCCGGTGAGTGCACATGCATGTGTGTATTATCCATGTGCATGGTGTGTGTGTGAAGCATTCATGTTGGGTGCCTGTCAAGGGGGTGTGTGGCAGAGTAGATAGTGGCACCCATGTGCCTCATCCAGTATGTTCAGTGCAACACCATCTGCCCACAGCACTATCCCGACTGGCAACAGTGCACATATGGCCCTACACCATGGAAGTTGCCCTTGAATTGTCATTTTGTCACTACATTGTTGCTCATACTCCCCTGTCTATTCATCTGATGTCTTACATACCATTCCTATACTTTCCCCCAGCCAATCAAGTTTCATCTTCACATGCCTGACATGCAATGATACCACATGCTAATGCGTCCTCTGTATATAAATGCCTACCAACATGCTGTCATACTGTGGATGTTGCCTTGACATCCACCTCCTACCTGTGTGCTTTGGTACCGTCTGGTTTCGAGCCCCATTCCCTCACACTCCATGCTGCTCTTCATGGTCTATCTTCCCTGACTTCTACAGTTCAGACCATCGTGCCCTACTCACGACACCTGCTTGCTAACAGTCAAATGAGGGCACCCTGCCCTCCAATGCGACCCACCCTATTGCTGACAAGTGCATCTGAGCCTACTCAAAGCCAACTCTCACTGACATCTGCTCATACATGCCTTTGCCTGTCCCATAGACCCTTCACATGGTCCCTGTCCTCTCTCCTTGCTCCTCTTCCACCATCAATGGTGGGACCCGTTGGGGTGTACTCCTGGCCTCCTTCCAACCCTCAGAGGCCACAATTGATGTGCATGGTAATGGGAGCATCTCAGTCCAAGGCCCTTAGGCCAACCTCATTCTCCTTGAGAAATGCTAGCCACATCTCATCAACTTCCTTACCTCTCCTGCTGTCCCCCCTCCTCTCTCCTCATCAATCCTGCACTGCCTCCCTGCACCCTCCCATGATCCTTCTCCGCCTCCCACTCCAACTCCTACACATGCTGCACCTCTGATCTCTAGCACTCCCCGTAAGTCCTCCAAGGCTGTCAACCTCCTCCACAATTACACTCCTTTCACTGCGGCTGCATCAGGCATTCCTCCGATATCTGTCACTTACATGAGGTTATGCACCTTGACATCCTTGGTCTCATGGAAACATGTCTGACGGCCAGCTCTGTCTGCATCCTTCACACACTCCTACCTGATGTTCAGGAGACCCTCTCCTTTGCCCGCCACTACTGTGCAGGGGGGGTGTGCCCTTGGCTTCCCTGAGGGTATTCCTGCCACTGTCACTCCTACTTAGACCTACTCCACTCTGGAATGGCTTGTGTGACGTCTCTCTCTACCACACCTTGACATTCACAAACTGTGCGTACTGTGTCTGGGAAAACTGGTCAAATGTACTACTTCCTTTCTGAGTGTCCTCACCTCTCCTCCTCACTCATGTCCCCAGACACAGAAAGCCTCCTCCTTGTTGCTGTACGCATCCACCTGCATGCTTGTTGACCCACCCACGTGACCTTTCTGTGACCTCAGCAACTCCCTCTCACCCTCTAGACTCCCGTCTGTCCCTACTCATTCTGCAGGGCACACTCTTGATGCTCTGATCTCATCTGACTTTCCCCTCTCCGTCCATCTCTGCACTCCTCTCTCCTGGAGTGATCACATTCTCCTCTCCTCCCAGCTCACCCTCACCACACCACAGGCAAAGCCACCCTCACCACTGTCACACACCTTCTTGGTATTCCAACCCATGAAGTGTGTGTCAGTCGAGGCTCATGCTGCCAAAATCTCCCCCCCATCCAGCTCCCCCTTAGGCTCACTCCCATCCTGACAGGGCCCACTCCATGCTCCACTCTATGTCAGGTACACTGGATGTCTTTGCCACGGTTATGACCACCTGTCTGAAGCCCCATGCCAATGCAGAGTCCTGGCATGACTCGGATCATGTGAACCCAGACCACAGGTGCCGGGTGGCAGAGAGGGAATGTCCTGCATCATGCTCATCCTCTGGCAAACTGCCTGCCACATGCTCCAAAGGTAATAGCGCCTCACCCTTCTCACCAAGATGAGATCCCCAATCCAAGGGCACATATCTGCGGCATGTGACAACTCTGCAGGACAGATAGAAATCTGCAAGGACCTTGCCGAGCCAGATGCAGTGTGTACCTCCCCTGTCCCCTCCGAGCCCACAGCACTGCATGATTGTCTCTGTACCCCTATAGGCCACCCCCCCAGCACTTGTCTGCGCCTAACACCATCTGCCCTTGACGTTAAGTCCTACTTACCTTGTACAGCACTTCCAGCCGCCACTTCCCCTTGCACATCATTGTGCCACCCACCCCTGCACTTGCGTGACATGAATGACACCAGCACCAGTAGGATTGTTGACTGGCATCCCTACTGCCCCACCACCCCTCCGTGCTCCGCTGTACCTTCATACATTTCTGGACCGGTGCTTCACGAATGCTATATGATTCCTTAACAGGTGATGGGGAGGTGGAATCTCATTGTTTACTGCATTTTGTTGATGTAGACAAGGCACTGTGCATCGTGGCCAATTTGGACTAGCAGATCCATGTACAACATGTCAACTTATTGATGTGATGATGCAATGTCAGGACCAGAGTGGTAGAAATCCTAAAAAGTTGCCCTCCTCTCCCTCTTCACTTGGTGGCTATGTCACATGCCATGTGTGTGATGGCATGTGCCTTTGACATGGCAATCACCGGCCAATGTGTGATGGCAGTGCTAGGCAGCATGGTGAGCAGGCGTTGCTCTCCAATCTGTACATTGTATGCCCTGAGCCTCCCCTACAGACCCAGTGATGGTGAATGCATAGGAGGTCTCCCAGTCATGTGGGACATGTGTCGTAGAACTACTGCCTCTGTTGTTCATCAGCCCTTGTTGCATGCCATGGTGCTAATGCCTGTTTCCATTTTTCTCTTTCATGTCTTTGCAGGGGACGAAGCACTTGTTGATGCTGGGGATGTGGTGGTTGAGCCGTCCCAGGAGGGCAACCCGGGCCGACCTTCCACAAGTGAGGGACGTGGTGTGTTTGTGGGTGAAAACCCACAAGTGCTGCAGGTCGTGCTGTCGAGGGGTGTCTCTGGGGGTTCCTCCCCCGAGCAGTATTCAGGTGTAGACTCGGAGGATGACACCTATGTGCAGTCGCAGGTGAGTGTTCTTGGGAGAGAATCTCCTCTGTCCGACCCACCTGCAGCCGGGCCATTGCCCTCAATGGGGATGTCAGTGTCGGCAGCTCAGCCTCCGGTGGTTACGGATGCAGGGCCACACCACACAATCTCTGATCCTGTTCCTGGGGCTGCAGATCAGAGAGGGAATGCAGTCCTGCAGCCTGAGGCCTTGCCGGCACAGCAAGGCGCAGTCCGCCTTGCCCCAGGCAGGTGTGGTGCCCGTCAACGTGGTGGCCGTATGCCACCTGGCAATACCGCTTGGGAGCAATCCATCTACGGTATGGCCAACCAACAGGCAGCATCATCCGAGATGATTGCACAGGCCATGGATAGGGTGGCCACTTCCATTGTCCCCCCAGAAAGGCTGATGGAGCGACTGGAGCAGGCTACAGAGTCCATCAGCCAGGCACACAGGGAGGATATGTTGGCGTCCAACAAGGACAGGCGGGCGGCACTGGCGACTCTGCGGGAATCACTTTCCATGGAGTCCCAGCGCCACAGGGAAGGCCTGAGGGAAGAATTCCGTCACCTCAGGTCGACCCTGTTAGAGCTTGAGGCTTCATCCCATAGAAGGACAGAGGAGCAGCTGGAGCGTCTGACACGGACGCTCTCGGCCGAGATGCAGGCAACTCGTGCGGAGGTCAGGTCATCCCGGGAGTTACTGCATGGGGACCTCCGCATGATTATAACCCAGAACCAGAACTACCAGACCCGCCTGCTTGCAGCCATGGAGGAGCAAACTCGTGCTTTGCGTGGGCTGCCTCCCATTGTCACACCATCTTCTGAGGCAGCTCCCCCACCTCCTGAGTCAGCTGCAGGGTCTGGCCAGAGCGATAGCGACTCATCTCCCACAACAGAGTAGCCGTGTGGGCCACGAGCCTATGGGGTGTTTTAGTTTCCCATGATCCACACAGGTGGATTGTGGCGTGCATCCTGTCCTCGGACCTCATAGGTGCCCCCCCCCCCCCGCCGGCCCTTTCATGGCCATTTTTTCTCAATTTTCTTTTTTCTTTTCCAAGAGTGTTGCCTTGTGTGGGTACCTGGGCATACACTGTATTGTGGCTGGGCACATGCAGGCTTGTCCTGAGTTTGGTTTAGATGCTTGGGTAGCAGACATCCACACCCCTCCTGCTTCCGTTTACATGGGCTTGGAAAGGGTGTGCCCAAGTGACAGCAAATTACACGGTGACATTGGACTCCCATGAGCTGTTGGCCAGTCCATAGTCAATACTGTGTAGACATTCATAGTGTACATTGTTGTTGCACCTAACTATGCATGATGGTTTGATATGTGCCTCTACTTACATATGTTGCTCATGTTTTGCAGGTATTTCACACAGTTCTTCACACGGGCATACTCTCTGGAGTCAGACTACATGTCGGTAGATGTGCACTGACACTTTTGCGTGGCGCCATCACTGTACATCTGGACGGTGAGGACATACCAGCAGAATCAGGTAATGAGACTACCATTGATTACATGCATTGTGTCTTGTTTGGGTGGGCTTCAAGGTGGGTTGGTGTGTAATTTGATTGAAATTACTCTTACACAGGTGTGTAGTAGTGGCTCCAGCGCGGTTAGCTGTTCAAGTGCGGCTATGTTCCATTTGGGGCACTGCTATTTGTGACACCGGTGTCATGTTGTGATGGCCAGTTTGTTTGCTCTCACATACCATGACATGGTGTCCTCAGTGGCGGGACTGTGAAGGGAATGGGTGACATGGCAATGTTGTCATGTAGTGAATCGCCTGTGGCAATGCATATTTGATTGATGGAGTTGTGTCTTCTCGTTGTGATGCATTGCTGGTGTATGTGTAGGTAGGGGTGCACACATAGTGACACTTCCATGTTAACAATCTCAGGCTGATGTGTATCTGACAGTTTATTGTCGAGTAATTTTGTGACATTGTCAGGTAGTGTCATCATTGATTGTCAGATGGTATGTGCCAGAGCAGTGTGCACTAGCCAGCACTGTGATTCCTAGGTGAAGAAGTTGGCCACCAGTTGCGTACGGGCTGCCACCCCCCGTGCCCTTTCCCCTCCCATGCGCAGCGGGCGTGCATGTGGTTGTGGATGTGGGGGCACCACCATGTCCACGGGCAGGCCCCGGCGTGTTGCAACGTTGTGCAGGACACATGCTGCCACTATGATCCTGCACACTATTCGGGGAGCATATAACAGCTGCCCGCCAGAACGGTCAAGGGAGCGAAAGCGTGACTTCAGCACTCCGAATGTGCGCTCCACTATGCCCCGTGTTGCAATGTGGGCTGTGTTGTACCTTACCTCGGGTGGCGTGGTGGGGTTCCGGATTGGGGTCATCATGTGGGGGCTGATAGGGTAGGCACTGTCCCCTGCGGAGGTGGTGATGGGTATCATTAGTGGTGTTGTGTCATGACCCAGTATCTGACATGCATGCATGTGCAGTGGCATTCATGCTCACCAAGCAGCCATGTATCTCCATGCTGGCCAGCCTCCAGGTCCCGGCATAGTGTAGACATTCTGTAGATGAAGCTGTCGTGGGTGGACCCGGGATAGTTGGCATATACTGATGTGATTATTCCCTTGGCATTGCATACAACTTGCACGTTGATGGAATGCCAGTGCTTGCGGTTTCTATAGATGTGCTCTGTTGCCCTGGGTGGACGTAGAGCCACATGTGTGCAGTCAATTGCACCAAGCACTTTGGGGAATTGAGCCACACCATAGAATTCCTGGATGCACGTCCGCCTTTCTGCATGAGTCCTGGGGAGATATATGTGCCTGCGGACTGATGGCCGTGCAGTGATGATGTTCAAGACCTGGTGTAGGCAGCGTGACTGCGTGGCCTGTGACACACCACCCACTATGGCACTTGTCCGCTGAAAGGATCCAGTGGCCAAGAAGTGCAGTACATTCAGGACCTTCTGCAGGGGGCTGAGTGCTTGGGAGCACAGGGTGGGTGATGTGAGGTCATCCTCCCACTCACTGACCAGGTCCAGTATGATGTGTGCTGGAAACCTGTACCTCCCATACACCTGGTCATCAGGCATCCCGAATAGGCTGGTTCTGGGTGTGAATATTCTGGCCCTGACTCTCCTCCTCCTCCTCCTTTGGTAGCCCACTGCCACTGCTGCTAGGAACGGTATGTTCATCCTGGCATCTGGCTTGTTTATTGATAAGTGCGCAAATTAATGCCTTGCGCGTGTTCTAGGCGAGCGTGTGACCCTCGCACCCCTGGAATCTAGTTCCCACTCCAATAGCGTGTGGAAATTCCCACGCAGCAGGCATACAGGTGCGCTGACGTACTTGCGTGTGTAAGTGCCCGCGCACCCCTGTAATACACGTACATAGGCCAATCGCGTGTACGCGCACTTTTGGCCAATTACACGCGATGTAATACACGTACATTGGCCAATCGCGTGTACGCGCACTTTTGGCCAATTACACGCGATGTAATACACGTACATTGGCCAATCGCGTGTACGCGCACTTTTGGCCAATTACACGCGATGTAATACACGTACATTGGCCAATCGCGTGTACGCGCACTTTTGGCCAATTACACGCGATGACACTCTGACGTGCAGTATTTCCACGTGTGCTCCGTCATCACGTGCTGAGTGGGGAACGCCCGTGCGGATCACGTCAGACGCGCTTACGCGGTGAGGGACTCTGGTCCAATAGAATCGCGTATGCGTGCTGATGCACTTACGCGCTAAGGCCCTTTCCTCGGATTTCACGCTGACGTGCAGGAATTTCACGTGCCAAATCACTCCGTATCAAGCTGGCCACCTGAAAACACACGGAACACCACGCTCCTGCCCAGAAGGCCGAGTTACTGCCCCCCCAGTGCCCTGAGCAGCCTCCCACGTGCTATCTGCTGCTGCCTGCCTGCCTGCCTGCCTGCTGCCACCGTGCCCTGCCATTTGGTGCCTGCACATCAGCCATCTGCAGGGGTCCAGTTGCTGTGTCCACCCCTGCTGGAACTGAAGACTCCCAACTGGGATTACATCGCTCCACAGCCCAGCCCCAGGACCCAGCTGCCCACCCACACCTGCCTCTGGGGTTGCCATGTCGGGCACTTCGACATCTGGCACCAGTGGCAACCCCAGGCCAGAGGGGCAGAGGGGCACCAGCTTCACTGCCACCGAAGTTGGTGTCCTGGTGGAGCATGTCCTGGGGCAGTATGATGCCCTCTTTGGATCGTCCCGTGCCAGCAAGGAAGGACGGGAGAGGATCTGGGCCGACTGTGTGGTTGCCATCAACGCGGAGGGGGTGGCAACCCGCAACGTCCAGAAGATCAAGAAGCGCTGGGAGGACTTGAGGTCCAGGACCCTTGTGAAGGCCCGGCGCCTCGTGGAGGGGGGCCGGGGCCGCATGAGTTCCATCCAGAAGAGGGTCCTGGAACGCGTACGCCCAGCGCTCCACGCCCAGGTCCTTGAGAGGGAGGCCCGTCTGGAGTTGAGCGGTAAGTGTGCAAGCATTACTGTGTGAGACAGGGCATGTTGCGGTGTGCTGGTTCTATGATACTTGCCTGTATGTGTGCCATGGGCCATGTATGCATGTATGTGTGCAGGGACATCATGGTAATGCATGTGCGACCAGTGATGTGTGACCCACATGGTTGTTGCATGTGTTGAAATGTGGCATGGGGAGCCCTATGCAGATTTAGGACATGAGAGCATGCCAGTCTCTGTACCTGGACATGGATGGGGGTGAAGGATGGGTGCTGATGCCAGGTACATATATGGTAGCCATGTCTGTGTGCCTGACCTGCGTGTCTGTGACTTGTGCATGCCATGGATGCATGACATGTGTGTGACAATGCACAGATTCTGTGACGCACCCAACTAACCCTTGTTTCGCCTGTGTTCGTTGTGTTTGGGGCCAGATGGATGTGACTGAGGTGAAGTGTGTGCCTGTGATATGCATGAGCCATGATGCATGTGAGTCACATATCATTGAATGTTTCAAGAGTCAATTGGACATGCATGGAAATGTGCATGGCATGCACCATGCCTGTTACTGTGTGTGTTTTGCCTGGACTGACCCATGTGTTGTGGAGGGACATGATGGAAGTGTACTTTGACAGGGGTGCTCATCTGCTATTGCTTCCTGTCTAGGGGACCATTTTACAGTAGCCTGATGCTTGTGTCCTTTGTCTCCCTCTACGCAGCGGCTAGTGAAGAAGAGGGCGGAGACGGCGCTGTGGAGCAAGGCGGCGGGGATGCCCCCACGGCTGCAGCGGAAGGGGTGGGTGAGCCCCCACAGGGGCCTGCTACGGCGGGAGACGGTGAGGAGCCATCCAGGTTGGTGGTTTGCACAGAGGAGGAGGAGGCCGACACTGGTGCACACATGGGGCCTGGTGGGAGCATCCCTGCTGGTGCAAGTGGTGCAGTCCAGGGCCAGGGGCAGGAGGCAGCACAGGTCACCGTGGAGGTGCCTGTGCATGTCGCTGTCCCTGACCCTGTGAGTGCACCACCATGCACCAGCAGGGATGCCCCGTCCCAGGCCCGTCCGCAGGTAGTGGGGATGTCCATGTCAACTGACTCCCCTCCACCTGCGGCCGTGGGAACCCCTGGCCGCGTGGAGCAGGTCCTGATTGGGGTCGCGATGCGCACGGCTGTGATTCGTGATGACGTGCGTGCTTCCCGGGAGGAGCACGCACGTCATCACGAAGTGCACCGTGCCGACGTGGCCCAATTGGGATCGGCCATGTTCGGGGGGTTCCTGCATGTGTTGGCCAATCTGACGGCCCTCTCCTCCTCTGTGCAGGCTATCCAACGGTCGTTCTCCTTGCCGTCTTCCGGCCCAGATGCCACCATGGCCCCCTGTGGACCTGCCCCGACCAATGCAGCCAGCTCGGTGGGGATCCCATCCCTGCCACAGTTGGGAGTCGGAGGTCCAGCAGGGGTGGACGACACAGCAAGTGGACCCCAGCAGATGGAAGATGTGCCGGCATCATCGGGCAGGGCACGTGCACGACGGCGTCGGTGGTTACCATCAGCCTGGATGCCGTTGTGCTGGCAGAGGCAGTGGCGTCGGAGGCAGCAGCGGGCTCGACGTGGGAGGCATCATGGCTCAGGGCCATCAAGATCAGAGGGGCAGGCATCGGCCGGAGGGCAGGGCAACCCTGGCATGGCGGTGTGTTCCGTGTGGGAGGAGTTTGGCCAGCGGATAGGTGCGGAGCGGCAGCGGGCGGAAGAGGAGCGGCTCGCCATGGCCAGGGCGGAGATCTCCATGCATCGGGCATTGAGGCGGGCTGAGTGCCTCGAGGAGGCTCGCAGGGATTTTGGTGAGCACATGGGGTTGTCCCTGCGAGACCTCGGGGCCAGGACAGAGTCCCGCCTCCAGGACATTGACATGGAGTTCGAGGATGCCCTGGCCAGCATCACCAAGTGAGCCGCAGGACTAGCCCGCTGCCTTTGTATATAGTTTTTTAGTTAGTTAGTGCTAGGTTTCCTTTATTTATTTTTATTATTTTGGACCGCTCGGACAATGGCCACTTTTTTGTACATATTTATTTTATTAGTTAGTATTAGGTTTCATTTGTGCTGTTGGGCTCATGGACCCTGGAACATTCCTGTATATATTGTTATATTTTGGGAGATACATTTTTTAATTTTTTTATTGTTTACACCATGACGTAATGGTTTTTCTTTGATTTCCTACTACATGGTTTTGCTTTGGACAAATTATATTGATTTTTTAATCCTTTGTTTTTTGGTTTATCATTTTTGTTCTCGGACATGGACCTTTTATTTACTTTGCCACATAGTTGTATGTTTTATTGGTTTACTTGATTTGTGTTTTTAATACATTTTTATATTATCTTACACTTGTGTTATTTTCTCTTTGGTTTCTTACATGTCATGATATGGGTTTTGACATTCACTTGCACCCATTGTGTATGTGTGTGTGACAGACATGTGTTCTTTTGCATACTTGCCTTTGGGGTTGTGTCATGTGATTGCATTCACTATGTGGGTGCATGCAATCCTTGCCTGGGTGTTTGTGCTGGGTATGCTGGCCATTACTGCCATGATTGTGTATCGTCAGGACCTGGGGCCAGGGGGACATGGGTGGGGGCCTGCTGGCAGGTTCCCCACAGTGCTGGGGGTGGTGGGAGACATGGGTGGGGGCCTGGTGGAGGGTGTCCCTGGTGGATGGGGGGTGGGGGTGGTGGGAGACATGGGTTGGACATGGGTGGGGGCCTGCTGGCAGGTTCCCCACAGTGCTGGGGGTGGGGGTGGTGGGAGACATGGGTTGGACATGGGTGGGGGCCTGCTGGCAGGTTCCCCACAGTGCTGGGGGTGGGGGTGGTGGGAGACATGGGTTGGACATGGGTGGGGGCCTGCTGGCAGGTTCCCCACAGTGCTGGGGGTGGGGGTGGTGGGAGACATGGGTTGGACATGGGTGGGGGCCTGCTGGCAGGTTCCCCACAGTGCTGGGGGTGGTGGGAGACATGGGTGGGGGCCTGGTGGAGGGTGTCCCTGGTGGATGGGGGGTGGGGGTGGTGGGAGACATGAGCCGGTGTGCAGGGTAGTTCCCTGTGGTGTGTGCTGCCTGCAGGGGCCGTGGAGGGTGTACAGGTAATGCCTGGGAGCACACAGCCATATCGCGTGTGGAACTTCCCGCGCACCCCTGAAATCCACGTACCCGGCCATATCGCGTGTGCAACTTCCCGCGCACCCCTGCAATCCACGTACCCTGACTAATCGCGTGTGGAACTTCCCGCGCACCCCTGAAATCCACGTACCCGGCCATATCGCGTGTGCAACTTCCCGCGCACCCCTGCAATCCACGTACCCTGACTAATCGCGTGTGGAACTTCCCGCGCACCCCTGAAATCCACGTACCCGGCCATATCGCGTGTGCAACTTCCCGCGCACCCCTGCAATCCACGTACCCTGACTAATCGCGTGTGGAACTTCCCGCGCACCCCTGAAATCCACGTACCCGGCCATATCGCGTGTGCAACTTCCCGCGCACCCCTGAAATCCACGTACCCGGCCATATCGCGTGTGCAACTTCCCGCGCACCCCTGCAATCCACGTACCCTGACTAATCGCGTGTGGAACTTCCCGCGCACCCCTGAAATCCACGTACCCGGCCATATCGCGTGTGCAACTTCCCGCGCACCCCGGTATACACGCACACGTTTATTTTTTCTCTCAGCGCGTGTCTGTGTTTGTGGGTACCCCTTTGTACGTCATTTGTCCTGGAGGGCCACAGTATTGGACATTGATCATGTCTGTATATAGGTGCTATTTGTTGGCGCACCTTTTAGCGCACATTTCTTGCAGGCGCAGAGACGCTACCGCCTGCTTTCTTGTGGCGGTCGTGTTTGTGCCTGTTTGTGCCTGTGCGCTGCTTTGAGCGTGCGCTTTTTTGCCCTATTCTATTCCATGAATACGTGTTGTATGCGAGCGTGTGGGCGTTCCGCGCACTTGCCTCCTAAACTTTCCCCGTGCCGCCCACATTCTTCCCCATTCCGAGTGTTGTGCCCCATTTTATTCCCCATTCCGAGTGTCCCGCCCTGTGTTCCGCCTACTTTAGAGCTGTGCGCTGCGCTCGGAGTGATAGCGCAGTGGCCGTGGCGCACGACGTTGGTTGACCTGTGCGCCGGCCTGCGCCGCGCGCTTTTTCAGCGCACGTCCTCTGCTTTTCTTGCGCACGGACTTCCATGAATCGACGTGCGCTGGTTTCCCTGCGCTTTTCGCTTATTTTCGGCGCAGCGCACGTATTGGCCCCTCTGCGCCGGGATTTTCGGCGCACATTTATTCCATGAATCGGCCTGTCAGCCTATTGCCACTTATGTCTTAAGAGCCAGAGTTTTTAAACTGTTCAAGAGTTGCAATTGGCGGGGGTTAAGCTGGGGGATTGCATGTCCAGTTTACCAATGTCTCATGCCACTTTGCCATTCTAATGTCATAATTGACAATAGGTTGGTACTGGCTATAAGCGCTCTCCCCATTTTATTCCCATGACTTGATCTGATGCCTGGATGAGGGAAATCCTAAAAGGCATGAACTGCATGAGTGTTTCTTTTACCATGTGTGGAGGCTATGCATTAAGGTACTGGGCCATTAACATTTGGGAAAATGCATAATCTAGGCTCATATCTGAAGTTGGAGCCGAATCTTGCGTAGAGGTTAAATTGTAGGTGGTGCTGTTCGTCACTTTTGCGAAGTGGGTTTCGACCCAACAGGCGTCTTTTTCAAGGCTAAGACCATTGTGCAGTATTGTGGTGGTGTGGGGAGCATAGAAGCCCCATGTGAAGGAAACCAGTGAACTTGTAACAAGTTGTACATCAGTGACAGTTGTGAAAAGACACAAGTGGTGACAGAACAGTGGTGTGTGTCCATTGCATTGTTGGCAGTGATCGTGAACATATCACACGTTTGGCTCAGGCCCGCAAGAAATAGTTACACAGCATGTTGCAACGGTCATGTGGCAGGTGTATGTTAGGGAAGGGAAAAGAATGAAAGTATGATGTATACAGTGGCATTGCACAGAACACAATTGCAATTTCAGGAACATTTAAGAAGTAAATGGGGAGAAAGGGAAATGCAATGAGGTTAGAGGGGTGGGAAAGAGATGGAAATATACTATGCTGGTGCGCCCAGAGCTAAAAGCATGCGTAGGAAGGAGTCTTACCATGTAGTCATTGGCGATGCTCATGAGTGGGCCTCGGCTTTTTTTAACCTGTGGGAATGGATCAAGAGATGAATGGGAGGACTTTGGAAGTAGGGTGTGTCGCAGTGCGGCGCTGGGAGGCGGGATCAAATGGCACTCTAGCAGGGGTGTTTGTCATAAGGATAGCGTGGACACAGTGTTAGTTACTTGCGTCCTGGCCGTCTGGCGGGAAAAAAAGTAATGGCAGTGCTTACTGGGCCTGAGTAGGGTGGAGAAAGTAGTGCCCGAGCACAAGTCGCACAGGCAGAGCAGGAAGACGTGCGGGTGGCCGTGAGCAATAAGAAACCGATCCTGAAGATCCTACGTGTCTGTAAAAATTGCCCGCGTGCTGTCATTCTTTGTAGCATCTCAGAATGGGAAGGCATTCAAGGGAGGGGAAACCCCCCAGGGATTGTGTGGAGACTGGTCACTGGATGCCTACGTTGGGCGGTGGAGAGAGAGAGGGAGCTGATGGCGCTGCGGAGTGGGCAGCAGGATACGGGCAAGGAGGTGCTGGCGCAAATAGAGTACGCAGCCTTGTCAGTGTGAGCCTTGTCAGTGTGAACTGATAATCTGAGTTGCAACATTATGTATGACGTAAAGTGTGCGCTGGTGAGGAGGGAGAGTGTGGCTACAGCGCACCATATGGAGTGAAGTTTACCTATTGGGCCATTACGACCACTGGAGCAAGATGGGAGGTCACAGTGATCTTTCGATCCTGGCCGTCTTGTGAATCTGTGTAAATAGCAGTCTGTAGCAACAGGATTGGCTGCTAGCGGCGTGTGGGCGTGAGACTACATTAATCGGATACTGAGCCAGTAGTATGTGACTGGCTGTAGGCATTGCCAATGTCATAGAATTGGAACAGTGCCATAGATGTCCGCGATAAGTGTGATTAGACAATGTTGATCGCACGCTTGCTGTGATGCAACTGCTTATTGGCAGTAGCAGGGGAGTTGCTAGGTCTGGAAAAGACCTGGGGCTAAGCTGATGTTGGAATTGTTGGGACTTGGGGCTAGCTAGTCTTTTGGCTGTAGCTCCTGAGATTATATCAGTGGCTACAACCAAAAGATCAGGGGCTATAGCCCTCTTAGCCCCCCCCTAGCAACGCCCCTGGGCAGTAGGGTACTAAGCAACTTCCTGTCTAAATGGGGAGGTGTCTAAATAGAGAAGTCTCTAGCTTGTTTGATATTTTATTTCTATCACGCTCGTACACAAGTGTTTCAGAGGGTGACAAGGCAAGGGAGGGGATCGGGGGAGAACAAAACAGAGATCTTACTAGGCCCAGTGACATTGAGCACGCGCAAGTGCATGGGAGAGGGGGAGGGGAAAGTGCATGGAAGGGGGGAGAAGTGGAAAGTGCGAAGCAGAGGAGAAACAGATAAATAACAATAAATAAATAATAAAGGCAACAAACAGTGGTAGTGCAGCCAGCAATTTGCAAGTGCTAGGTTTAAGGCAGCAGACAGGGTAGGTCTGATAAGTGCAGGAAGAAAAAGGGGGGGCTCTATGGGTACATATACAGACCCCAGTGCAAGGGGTGGCCCGGAGGCAGTGCGGGAGGGTGGCAGGATGAGAAGGTACCTGGGCCCGAAGGACAGAGGGTGGCCAGGTGCACAGTGCCAAGAGAACAGATCATCAGGGGAGAGGGGGAGCGAAGGCAGATGAAAAGAGGAAGGTCTTGAGGTGCTTCCGGAACCGGAGATGATTCTCAAGTTTTAGAGTGGCAGGGAGGCTGTTCCAGAGGGAGGCCCCAGCTGAAGACAGATCTACCCCCAGCTCGTTTCTTAGAAAAACGACTGACCCTGAGTGAGTTGGAGGTAAAGTAGCGAAGAGCTCGAGAGGGGAGGTATTTGCGGAGGGATAGCTGAAGGTATTTTGGACCCAGGCCCCAGAAAGCCTTGTGGACAATGCAGAGGGTTTTGAATTTAATCCTTGCATCCACTGGGAGCCATTGGAGTGATTTCAGAGCTGGAGAGATACGATCCCAGGGCTTGAGGCCAAGGACAAGTCTCGCAGTCCTGTTCTGGATTAGTTGCAGAGGGCGGTGAGTAGAGGCAGGTAGATTTAGAAAGAGGCTGTTACAATAGTCCAAGATGGAGACTAAAGGTGGACTGGTGCTGGGTCAGGTTACCCCATTGAATTAACTCATGGTCCGTCAGATGGGTTGTAGAGGTGCTCTGCATTTCCACGTTAAAAATGGGTGTGCCAAGTTGCAACGCAAGCTTGATGCGCAATGAATGCATGTTTAGACACCACGGGTGTAAGGAGGAGGAAGTGTCTGTTAGGTGGTTGGGAGGAGTAAGCTAGTTCTGAGCAGCGTGAACCCAAAGGGACATAAACTTGATAAGCCTTGCGTTGGCATGCAGGTGGTTGAGTGCAGACTACAGTCTTTGCAGTATGTGAGGGGGATGGAATGGAGCATGGTCACCGGTGGTGAGCATGTCATGTCTGGCGTGCAGAGCATGTTACTCCATGGCCTGCCAGTGTGTGGTTTGCAGAGTTAATCCTGTGTCAGAGGAAGGGTAGGAGGGCAGTACATGGGGAAAATTGCAGGTGACATAGTTCAACATTATGGGGTGCAAGGGCCATGGTGAGGAACTAGGAGTGGATCTAAGGTTAGGAGGTGTAATGTTTGTGTTCCAGGAGGGGGGCATAAAAAGATCATAGTAAGCGCCTGTTCCATGTTAAGACCTTTGGTAACACTTCTGTATTTGCATATGAGTTTAACTTCTCGCTGACTAAGTCTCAGCTGGTGGTCACCTCCTCTGGTATCACGTTTAACTTTCTCAAGGCCAATGAAAGATACGTCCCTTTTGTTATCAAGCTGGTGCTTCTCTTGCCAATGTGCAGCCAGTGGGTATCTGCTGTCCTAGGAGCAGAGAAGGCTGAGGTGTTCACGTATTCTTGTCCCGAGTTCTCTTATTGTGCTTCCTATGTACATGAGTTTGCAAACACAAATGATTACATATACCACAAATTTACTTTTGCAATTAAGTGATCAATCCAGTGAGCGCAAGTGTCAATGAAATTCCCAGATTTTGCGTTCTGAGCATGCAGGCAAGTGGAGCCTCACATTTATAGAAGCCAACAGTGAGCAATGGACAGCCAGTCCGGCTACTCTGTTGGAGGGGCTCGATGTATGATGGACTTTCTCAAAGTTGGAGCTCCCTTGAAGGACAATCTGAGTTTAGTTGTGACCCATTTCTGGATATCTTCATCTATTGAGGGCAGTTGCCAATGCTTGTTGAGTATCTGCTGCATCTTGTAACTGTCCTGACTGTATTGGGTTATGTATTATTCGTTCATCCTGAGGTTTACTCCTAGCTTTAGGCGTCAGCAGTGTTGACCTGTCCGTCGATGAGGCAGATTTGATGGCATTCTCTGACTGTTTCCTTATAGTCTCTGTTGATGAATTGGTCTTCAAGGAGTCTACATTCTGCAAGGTATCCAGTATCATTGCTGCAGCAGTTGCTTTTGGCGCGGATGAATTTTACTTTTGTTATGTGACAACTAGTGGCAAATAGACCCAAATTGACTTCAGTGGGTTTTCTGAAAGTTGTGGTGTGTAGACCTTTGGTGTCTGTAGTGATTCTTATGTCCAGGGAATCGATGGTGTGCTGGCGTTGTTTTTCCTGTTAGTTGTATGCCAAATATATTTGTGTTCAGGTATTCCTTGAAAGATTGCAGCTGAACTAGTGTGCCCGACCAGACCATTATCCCGTCATCAATATAATGATACCATTTGTGAATATGGCATTTGAAGTCCTTGTTGGTAAAGGTGAAAATCTGTTCAAATTGGTGCATGAATAGGTTAGCAACTGAAGGAGCGTATGTTGTGCCCATAGCAATACCCTTTTTTGGCGCTAGTATGAGCCCTCTGCGAGAGGATTCCAAAAATAATTTAATCTCAAGATGTGTGTAGAAGGCTGCAGACGTCTCCATGTATGCATATTCAAGGGCTGCGAAGTTGTGGTCAATCAAGATATACAGCTGTAATGTCCAAAGTTACCAGAAAGAAGCGACTTTTCCATTCATTTGATTGTAGTATGAGTAGAGTATGCATTGTCCCTTAGATAAGTAGGGATCTTTAGTACTTCTGTCTTGATGACATTGTTTATGTATTGAGAAATGGGTTCTGTCACCCAACCATTGGCACGTCCTTCAGGGATTAACGTGAAGTGCGTGTGGACCTTTGGTAGAAGTAGATTGTTGGCATTCGTGTCTGGTTCGATTTGAGGAAATTCTACTCCTCGTCGGTCAGAAGATCCTGTTTATACCATTTCCTGGTCAGCTCATTGGCTTGTTTTGATATTGCTTGTAGGGTCGGAAGCCAGGGTTTCATAACACCCTAGTGTGTCTAAGTGCATCTTGGCCATTGCAATGTAGTCTAACCTTTTCATAATCACTGTTACCGCCTTTGTCTGCTTCCTTAATGATGGAGTTCTTTTTGAGTTTGTAACCATGGTTTGTAACCATTAGATATTTGGAGTTGCTTAAAAAGCATCCAACATCAATTGCATAATCACCCATGACGATCACCTGCTGGCAAAGAGGCGAATGATTAAACAGATCCTATAGAATTCAGGTTACACTTCTTAAACCTTTTATTTAAATGTCTAATATGAGCCGAAGTACTGTAGATTGTGGTGTTGCAATTCACATTAGGCAAACTCAAAACAAACCTTTTGCTCAGATGCAGCATTGAGCCTGCTTAGGCATCAGTCCTTCGTCCACTTCTTGCCTCAACCGGCTGTGCTTGGAGCAGATACCTGGAAACACCATGGATAATAGCATTCAGACTGCCCCTGCCACCAGCATGGCATGCAGTGGTGAGGAAAGTTCAGCAGAAGTCTAATATTGCCAGTGTGCATAATGGCAGTACCGCACAGATGCGAGGCCCCCTGCCTTACTCTCATGCTCTGCTCCAATGGGGCACCATGGAATGTTAATGTTAAGGAGCCTGTGTGCAAGGAGCATCACGTGAGATAGCTGCAGTGCCACACAATATATATTTGGCAGCCTGCCATGTGGCATGTTGCGCGTGCTGCATTTGATTGGGTTTTTTTTCGTATGCCCCTGTCCTTCGTTTTTTTTATCAATCCATTCCTGATCCTAAACATGGTAACAGGAAAAAACTGTACCAGAAGTGCAGGAAGTGAGGATGGACATGATGCATGAAATGGTCCCTTCTATGACGCAGATCTTTGTGATATCTGCACTGTCTGATTGTTGAGTAGCTTAGACCGAAGTTCATTTTCTCTGCACTTGGTTTACAAAAATGCATGAAATTGGACAATGTCTACGAAATAGTTCTAGTACACAGTGTATGTTTATTTAGCAGGCTATCTTGCATACGTTTCATTATGGAGCATCGATTCTATTTCTTCTTTGGAGGGCTGTCCCCGTCCATATCTATCGATTTTACCCGAATGGAAGGTCTAATCTGTCATTGCAGATCAATTCTAATACTTCAAATTTACTGAATACTTTGAATAGACTGGAGTTTCTTTCAAATGCAAAGGCGAGCTCCTTGGTACAAGAACAAGAGAGGCCCCGAGTGTACGCTGTTGATATGGAAAGCGTTCAAGTTTACAGATTACTGTGGTTAGGAACAGTTTGCATGTAAGATCCGGCATACGTGTAATATCAATGTTAACATTTCAAGGCTACTTCCTTTTCATGCCTGAAAGATCCAGGTCTGTGACCTTCTTGGAACTTCAGCGTTTACGTTGGATGCAAACTTCTAGTTGAAACTGTGAGAGTTTGTCTAAAGAGGCGTTTCCCCCAAAGTCTGTTAGATGTTAAGAAGTGGTTTCCTGTTTTTAGATGCTGCAGCTAACTTAGTCCTTTGCTACGGTGTGCGAATAATTCAGCACGGAATGGGTAGGCACAGCAAAGGTAGCAAGTGTGGTGTATTTGTGTTAGTGCTGGTGAGGACCAAATGATATCCTCAGCTGCAGGAGATATGCCTTGGATGTGGGTGGCAAGAGTGCAGAGCTGTGTGAGGTCATGATGGTAACCTCAGTATGCCTACTGATGAAGATGAGCATCCTCGGGAACCTGTGGCCACTGTTGCCATTTGTTACCTTTACTTGTTTATTCCTGTCTGTGTGTATTCTTGTTTGTTTGCTGGCGGCTGCTAGCGAGGTCACTGTAATGTCAAGGTTTGGGGATTGCATGCCTGTGGAATCACACAAGTGCACTTTGCTTTTGGTCCTGTTCCGAAGTGCTACTCTACGGCTGTGGGCCTGTGTGCTTCCATGCACTGTAGGATGTATTGTGGTTGTTCTTGCGGCACATTTTCTTCTCGCGCTTTTGACTGTAGGCATGAGACGTGGGCAGGCTGTCTTCTATTCCATTCTTTTTCATATGTGCACTTTTAACATGTGTCCTCCTTTTCTGCCTGGTGGTGTGGTTGGATGTTTGTTAAAGGAGGGAGATGTGTGATCTTTTCTCTTTCTGGCTTGCTCACCTGTGTGTGTGCACTGTTGGTGGTATTGGCATAGTTGACCTAGTGCCAATTCCGATTTGACCGCATCTTTTTGGTCGAATTCAGTAGGTCAAATGGAATATTTTAATTAAAAAAGAGATGGGGTAAAGGGGTGATGGCATACTGTTTCCCCAACCAGAGTTCCAGTAGTGTCATTTGGGACTGGCCTGCCTGGGTGGTGGGTGCCAGTGGGTCTGCCTACCAGTCTGTCTACTGAAAGCCTTACCATGATAAATGCAAATGGTACGGACTAAAGAAGCAACGTATGTGGAAACTTGCCTTACGGCTCGAGCGCTCCTTAAAGAGTAGGACAATGCAATATTGCATGCAGGTAATTGTTAAACCGTGTCTCTGGGTCCTTGAACACACAGCTTTTGCACCCTCGTTTCTCAATTTTCATCATGTTACTGTTTGCTTTTAACCTCAGGTACGCTTGCTGTGGAACTGGCTTTGGGGAACCGAACAGCCCTGGAAAATCGGCATAACCCAGGAGGTAATATAGAAATATATTTTGGAATGAACTTCGTTCAGAAGGCAGTTTGAGGTGGGTGTTGAGGTGGGAAGTGCAGTTGTGCTGGTAGTTTGTGTTAATTGAATTGAAAGAATTTATGAATTGAAATAATTTGACTATTATTTACTGTGTGCCATTTCCGGGGCAACCAATCAATGCATTATAAAATAACACCCTGGGAACCCCCAATCTATACTGGTGACTTAACACTGTTGTCTGTCGTATTTTGTGCAGGCCTTGTTTTGCATCTGTATCTTTTCTGGGATCTGGGGATCCATATTTTACATAAGAGAGCACTAGACTGACTCGGGAAGTCCTGCATGGCCGGTGTCCACTTCAGAGCAATCTGAACCAGTTTGCTAACCATGCCCCGCCCATGGCAAATAATGTGATCCCTTGTTATGGAGTACATAGCGAAAACCATATTTGATAGTGATTACCCAAGGGCCTTTGCCCTCTACATGGAGACTGCCGCATCTCAGTCCACTTTTTTAAAAAAAATAAAAGGGAGCCAGATTACAGCCTGGCAATTATCGTCCAATTGCATTACTGGATTCGTCCAGTAGTGCAAAACTAACACAACCAAAACCTACAGCACAACAAACCGCACAAACTTCACTACATTGCAACAACAAAACAAAAACAGTCTTGCACAACAGTACACGACTACCAGCCGCAAACACCCCAGGCCCAGTCAACGTACCCACCGGGCTGAGGCCGCCAACAGCACATCACTGCTCTCTTGCATTTTTCTTGCTTCCTCCCACTAACTCAACCTCCACTCTTTCAGAGCCGCCAGAGCGCCAGGGGACCACTCCAGGGGTGATAGTGCGCGGTACAAATGTCCTTTAACATTAACATAACAGTTGAATGTTCTAATCTCTGGTTTTATCTGAATTAAATGTATGGATGTCTGAGTGCAATCAATAATAGGACTCAGTCTGGTTTTAGAAAGACTGGCAGCCACTCTAAATGGCCTTACACTGTCTCTTCTACAGAATGAGGTCACTAGGACTGGCCATCTGATCTTTTTAGCTTTCATTGACACGATGTTAGCTTTTGACTGGGTAAATCGAGAGCACTTATGGGATAAATGATCGAGCTGGGTATGCCCTTCATATGTTGTGAACATCTTGACTGATGTATGCTGATTTAAAGGTACAAGCGCGTCTTAGTTCTGATGGCAATCTGTCTGAGCCAATTCTACATTTAGAGGGCTGCGAAAGGGCTTTGTGTTGGCTCTGGCTCTGTGTAACATTTATACTGCCAACCTCCCGTCTGCCCTTTCTCCCTCTAAGGCTTTACTACCTAGGCCCGCATGTTTACATATACATTCTTTAGCTTATGCTGATGACTTGATTGTTTTGGACTGGACCCCAATTGGCCTTCAGCGTAGCCTTGACGCCTTGGCAACTTACATGGAAAAGAACAATTTCGATATAAGCACTGGAAAATCATGATTAAGCAATCTCATAGGAAGAACCATACCTTCAAGTGGGTCCTGAATGGGATCTGTGGCAGGTCAGGCGGAGGACGCGGACACTGGGTTGACATTTTCATTAGTTTTTAAATAAGAAAAGGGCCCAATTTACCCTATTGCTTTGCTGGTGTTCCCTGTCAATATAAATAACTACTGTGCTTGTATGTTGTCAGTAAGTCAAATGAAAAAGTCCACTGCCCAAAAAAACGACTTCTTACTGACCCAACCCCTTTGCTACAAAAATAAGGTCAGAAGAATGTCTCCCATCTCCAGATTGTTTTTTCTCACAATCTTTTTCATCTTTGATTCAGACATCTTGATAGGCTAATGTAGAGGAGGAGCCAAGTGCCTCTACCAGAAGTCCCGCCCCATTCTGCCTATATGTTGGCAGCCGGAAATTGTGACATGCGCAAAGCCAGTGATGGTGCCTCTACCGCAAAGATCCCTTGAAACAAGGTACCCATTGAGAAAATCCTACATGATGTATCCACGAAGAAACGAGTCTTCGGAGAGAAATTCTGGAAGAAGTGTGAAGATGAGTGAAAGAGACCGGTGACATCACACGAAGCAGACACCCAGAAGAGATGCCAATACCGAAGGTGAATAGACCTTAGAGAATCTGATGGCGAAGTAAAGAATGGAGCAACATTTCATGTGGAAAATGAAGATTGCACGTTATGATTGTACAGATGCAGTAACGCAAGTAGAACTAAGTAATCATAAGGCTGGCTAAACATAGTGAATAGACTGCAGGCGGTGCCGCCAATATGTGTGCAGGATGTTCCATGATGCATTTTAGCAAACTTGCACCCCGTGAATAGAAGGGCTGAAAGTGTGGTGCAGTAGAATAAAACGGCTGACAGCAAAGGAAGACGCGAGAAGGCTTGTCTGGCCCTGTCAAAAGCTGGGGCTGCCAAGGACCTGGTTATCTACTCGAAGATGCAATGAACGTGAGGAGCAAGCCAAGCTCCTGTTGATGTGTAATGCAAAACACTAGAAGTGGCAGGTTTTATTCATTGTGTAGTATTAAATACAACGAAGTAGCTCAAAACATGGTCTCGTGTCACATGGTCAAATGAAAATAGACTTTGGGCAAGCTACACCGAGACGACCAGAAGATCAGGCCATGCTTGCACTCCCTTTTATTCTCAGGCACAGTGATCCTTTGCAAGGCCGAGTTCAAAGAACTAATTGAATGGTAGACAGCAGGAGTGATGATGGATGTTGGGCTAATTGGGTGGGGAGGCATGACCAAGCTAACCCTCCAGCACCTGGAAAACCAGCTTGCATGCTGCTAGCGAGTGGAATATTCCAGAAGGGTACAGGCGTGCCAACCAATTGTAGAGGGCCATATAGCAACGAGCCTTATAGTTTGAGAATCCAATGAAACGTATATTAGTATGACACAGAAGATGACTTGCACTAGAGGTGGACAGAGCTATCCACCTGACTGTAGGCACCCAATCAGTCCAGTTCCACATAGAAAGTATACTTAGATGTTTCCTTTAAGCCTATCACATCCCCTAGTAGGTTTTCTTATTTCGCCACATAGTATGACGTTAGTCATGATGAGAATTTACTATAAATGTTTTTTTTCATACAAATCATTGAGAGACTTATTACTGTGGGGGCGTCCGTTGATGCCCGTTGTACTCCCTGTTTAGACAATTGCAATTAAAACAGTTGTGTGTTTGTCAACTTCCTGAGTCGTTCTGATAATTGATGTATGAGTAAGATCTGCACCCCATCCATCTCAGATACTGTAACCTTGCCTTAAAGGGCCTACGGGTTCACTAACTTTAAATAATTTCTTGAATACGTGGAGAGGGACAGAGGCAGTCGTGGCAGCATTCTTTTGGATCCCAGTCTGCTTACTGTTTGTGTTTGGAGGTGCAGCACTGTTTAAAATTCTACTGAGGTTGCAGATGCCAAGAGGGACCAAGAAGTCGTGGCAGTCTGGGCGAGTCTAGTGAGTGAGCTCCCCCTTGCTACACGACCATCAGCTGCGACGTGCCCATCGCCCCACCACACAGTTCGCTCTGAAGTCGGAAGCCTCTTTACATGCCTTTCACCCATACTGTAATTTCACCAGAGAGCCGTTTCATTCTCCATTGTGAGCACAGGTAATTGACATCCATTTAAAACCACGATTCTTATCTTTTAACTATGCTGGAAAGTTTACCCAATGTCCCCACAGAAGTCTCTGCAGGTGTGTGGACTTCCATCCATAGCCTGCAAACAGCGTGTGGACTGCAACTTGGACTGTGATTTGAAGTTTTTACGACACACTGCCTGAATATTGTCATACCAAAACCTTGCTGCCCCCAATCTGTGGGAAAGTTGTTCCATTTTTCAGCAGCAAGACCCTGTAACTAATTGTAAAGACAAGGAGCGTGCATAACGTGGTCAAGCCGTTCTATACATAAGGCTACACGAAGCCCTGCCAAAGGATCAAGGGCAGCGTGATGGCTCCAATCCCAGCGTGGTAGGAGTGTGGCCACTTCGAGCTATTCTTCGTCTGCCAATCCTCGTCTGTGTACTTCTACTTATGCAAAGTGGCAGTGTGTGCCTTGTTGACATTTTAAAAATACAAAATACAGATTGAATCGGCTTTTAGATTTGCAGTAATTTAATACTGTCCCTGACCATGCTGCCTTGTTAATTCTATGAATCCTGCGTATCCCACGTCATTACAGATTGACTTTTTAGACTATTTAGATTGTATAATGCATTTTATCTAAGGAGAGTTTTACCTGAAGACTTACTGCCAACCTAACTATTAGCGGCACCATTCCAAGTTATTCTTGGAGACCCTGCTGTGTACACTGCCCAGCAATCTTCTGGGCTAACGAGCTGCCGTTATGCCTGGAGTCTGTTATTGCCACAGTGTTAAAATGCAATCTGCTGTAAGGAGGTTGAAAGCCACCTACCTGGTCCTGTTGGTGAGTTCTGCCGGAAGGTGGAGAATCAATAATGAGAGAAGTTAACCTAGCTACAAGCTCATGTTGGCTCCTTAGACGAGGGATTGAAGGTGTCAGCCTTGTTTGGTGTTAATTCCGAGGAGCCGGCCCTTTAACAAGCAAAAGGAGGGATATAGAGATAAGGAGGGTTTGACAAATAAGACCATGAAGGAAATGGATAAGCAAAACCTTTCCCTTGAGTAATGGACATGTACCAGGTATGCAGCAGAGATTCCGTGGAGCGTGCCCAGGTATGTGGCAGGCGTCTTGGAAGGGTAACACCGATCAACTCCCCCCGGTGACTTCTGGTAAATGAAGTCCCGGGAGGGCAAGGTGGCGGCTCAGATAACCGGCTAATCAAATGACCTTGAGTAAATGTGGGAGCAGATTTCTATGACCTGTATCTAAATCAGATGTGAATTCCTCCTACCTCAGTAGTTGGGAAGCCGTGTCGGAAGTAGTGAGCGGCTGACGAGGAACGAGACAAGGGACAAAAAGCTCTGCCTGCACTGTGCCAGCGTAGCAGCGAGTAATGGACAGCTGACAGGGTAAAGAGAGACTTCTAGAGTGTCAATAAAGGAACATGTAGAGCAGAAACTGGAATGTCTGAATGATGATGGCGTGCAAAGAACTTACTGTGTGTGAAGGTACTTGGAAGAGAGTAGCAACGCAAAGCTGTTTATCCGGCCCGCTCTGAAGTACTGTTTCCAGCATTGTGGACGGGCCTGACATGGAGGCACAGACCTGGCGCCGCCATGTTGGTAGGTCCCCTGTCAATGCAGTGAGAAGTGTTCTTCGAGGGTGAGGGCGCCGCTGATGCAGAGGTCTCATCACAGCTGCACCTACAGGTTGTGGTGACTGCAGGACACAGATCCTTTGAGCCCAACATGGGGACGTAATCATACTAAATCCAATACTACATCCATGGGTTGGTTTTGCAGTGTCTGAATTGACATTAATGCGTAACTGGCTGGGCTAACGAGCCTCACCTACAGGTTGTGGTGACTGTGGGACTTTGATCCTTTGAGCCCAGCATGGTGGTGTAATCCCATTAAACCCAACATTCCACTTGTGGATTGGTTCATAGGGTCCGAATTGATATTACTTTGGGGGAACAGTGCCTTTAAAGACTCCACTCGAAGTCAAGAACTTAAAGATCTTGCAACTTCCTAACCGTATTGGAGTCAACTTCACATCATCCACCTTCTGGATTGAGACTCCAGTGCCATTCTTCATGATATAATGCTGCGGAGAGCACCCGCCTCACAACGTAAATGAGAGCCAACAAGGGTCTTCGTGTAACTCTCTGTAGTGATACAAGGGCCCGCCCCAAACAAGCCACGGCCCCTTAATCAGTAAGTCTTTTGAGTTGCCCCCTGTAACAAAAAGTGACAAGAGCTGAATCTTCCAAGGTGAACTCAACACAACCATAAATAGTCATTGTTTGGATCAGTAGCAGCACCACCATCGATCCAGGTGCAAGGTCCGGCTATGGACAAAATATAGGACAACAGAGGAAGAGCTCCCGATTATAACAGCTCGCTGGATAACAGCTCCCGGCTAAAATTGTGTAAGGATATACAAAGGATCTCAATGGCCCCTGCGGATTTCGCCCAAGACAATGTGCTACCTACAAATCTCTCTGGCACCCTGCACTTGGAACAATTCATTACTACTACGGAATGTTCCTCGGGGGGAATGTGAAGATGAAGAGGATACAGCTATCCCGAATGGCCTAAGTCTGGTTGATCCATCTACACAAAATTTGCATGCAAAATCTGTCCTGGAAGGTAAGGTGGAGGCACTACTTCAACTATGCGCTAGGATGGCAGAGGAACAACTACGCCTAAAAGAGGGTCAGTAAAGGGTCCTCAAGTCATTGTCCAAATTGACAACCTCTGGCAACCACTGGAACTCTAAAATCTTCTCAAAATGAGATTCCCCCTCATTTCGTCAAATCAACTCCTCCCAGAAGTCTGACGGCAGCTTTCATCCCAAGCACCTTGGCGCCAAATCCTCACCATATAGGGGCGAGCCCCTTCATGATTCAGTGTATATGGTAGCAGACCTGGAGTGGGGCTCTCAAGGCAATAGGTGCAGAACTTTCTATGCTTAACCATTCCCCAATTTCCTCTGATCTACCTAAGCTTCAATTCAAACAATGCAAAAAGAGGTCACTGCAACAGCAATTCGTACAATGCAATCCTGGCATGAAGAAGCTACCTTCTATGAAAAAATGCTCATCCACTGATAGAAGGGAATGGTAGAACTGCCAAAAGACTTGGAGAATTTAGGACCATAACACTACATGGTCCCATGGACGCATTTTTGTCCCCCCCCACTACACCCCAAAAGGGGCGGGCTGCCAACTCAAAGCCAGAGCAGGGGGGGCTCTACTTCCATCCACAAGAATGATCCCTTCTAGTCTTACCCATCAAACAACTAGGGTGCCTAGCCTTGATGCTTCTCCCTCTCTAGCCTTTAAGCAACCTATGGTCCTGCTTTCTTCCCTCTTCCCTTCACCCTCCATTTCCCCAGACAATGGCCAGCTGACCACACAATGGCAACACTACCCAGTGTATCTGTAATGGAGCTCCTTGGGTCCAGTTGGAAAATGAGGTGGCGACTCCATCTGGAACTCATTTGGACTTGGCAAGACCACAGGCCAAGGATCCCTCTGCACCACCCAATGCCTAGGGGCAAGGGATGGGCCAATCATGGCAAGTGACGCCCAGAGAGGGAACCATTCACCACTGCTGAACCAATAACAAGGACCAGAACACCCCCCTTTCCCCCCGCTCCCCCACAAGTCAAGAGCAGACTTGGGAACCTGCCACCTATCTCACACCCTTGGGAGAAATGTCAATGTGCAAAGTGGACCTCAAGGCCTGCTTTAACGAATTTCAGGAGAAGTTATCTACCATGCTCCAATACCAATTTGTGACGTTCACATCCAAAGTCAAACGCTCAATACAGGACCTGAAAAAGGACATTGCATCCTTAGAGGAACATACAGACATGATGGAGAGAGTGCTTCAAGAACTGGTGGAAGAGAGTAGGAAGACGGGCGAAACAATCGAGGATTTGGTGAGGCTCCCCCACAACATAAAATTGCAATGCGAGGCCATAGACAATAGCTCCTGCAGATATAACATCCGAATCTGCAACTTGCCCAAAACAGAGGGGGACAAAGACCTCGAGAGAACTATGCAGCACATTTTTGCAGACAGACTGGGGGAGGGTTGGCCGGAAGAAGTACTAATTGACAGTGTACACAACAGGCCCCAAAAGACATGAGCAGGGCTACGTGTAGTAGGGTGGGGGAAGGGATGTTGGAGGGGGGAGATTCAGATGGACAGGATGTGCGCAATAGACAGGGGTGGTCGGGACATTAACACACAAATCAGACTGTTTCCAAATGCCTGACACTAAATGTTAGGGGCCTAAATCCCCCAACGAAAAGACAAAGTTGAGCGCTTTCTCCCGACAGCTACCGGACATGGTGGCCTTCCAAGAGACGCATATAAGGTAACCAGGTAGGTACAGATTTAAACTGACACTATCCACTCATCTCTCATTCCAATGCGCAAGGGTAGGTGGCGGGGCTGCTGCTAGCTCTCAGTTCGGACCATGATACCCGGATCCTAAATTGTAGGGTTCATAAGCAGGGGAGGTACCTATTACTTATACTTCAGTGGGGTATAACGACGATTACGATAGCATCTATTCATGCCCCGAATACAGGACAGGATGACTTTCTTAGAGCTGCTCTAGCAGACCTAAAGTCATTTGGGAAGGGGGAGATACTAATTATGGAAGATTTTAATCTGGCATGGGACCCAGGGATAGATGGACGTGCATGCTTGTACCATGAGCATCCTCCTCCCTCACGTGCTCTTTGTGCTAAAATGGACCAACTGGTCTTAACGGGCTCTTGGTGAGCCTTTAAGGGGAAGGAGAAGGGCTACACCTTTTACTCGCACTTCCACAAATCCCTTTCCCGCATAGATTATAGTCTTCAGCTACCGTACTGGGCTTGATTTGGGAGATTGACCTTGGAACTATCCAGATGTCAGACTATGCCCCGTTGATTTATCAGGCATAGACTTACCGATGGTAAGGAGAGGCCTATGGAGCTGGTTGTTGCCTCGGGTGCTCTTAGCGGACCAGAAATGAATCGAAGATCAGAGACTTCTTCGAACTCAACGCCTCACTGGAAACCACTGAGCGGAGTCTCTGCGATGCCTTCAAGGTGGGGAGACCTTATCGCAATGTGTGCGGCTAGGGCAAAACAGTCCTTTGCGCTTGGATGCAAGATGGAAACTCCAGGAAGTAATGTGCAAAATGGAGACAGACGCAGGGATGCAACTCCGTAAAACATATAGGCGCCTTTGCAGTAAACTGGAATTCCTCCAGACTGAAAAAGCTGAGAAGGGGTTGCTACACTTTGGCAAAAATACTATGTGAATGCCAATAAGGCCGATAGCGTGCCAACTGAAGCAGAAGGTGGCATCACAGATCATTCGCAAAATAACCTACCACCACACAGGGATATAATTCACTTCATTCTACACAGCCCTCTATCGGGGCTGTCGAATGCGTAGCGCCTTGCAGATGCTTGCCTCCAAACAGGAACAGCTACAGATGGATATCACAGTCGGAGGTACTAAAAGCAATTCTGGAACTTCCGTCCCATCAATCCCCTGGCCCCGATGGGTATCCGTCCATCTTTTACAAAACTTTCCAGAAGCGACTTGCCCATAGACTGACTAGCCTCTTCACCACATTCGGGAAGCCAGATCCCATAATCCCAACAACAGAAGAACAGAAGATGGTCCTGTTTCCGAAGCCTGCCAAGGATCCTGCCGACCCATTGCCCTAATTAATATAAACGCCAAGCTGTATGCAAACATCCCGGTTAACCGAATAGAAGACTTCCTCCCTGAACAAATACACCCAGATCAATCAGGATTTATTCAGCAGCAGCAGACTTTCGACAATATTAGGAGGGTTTGTCACTTAATTGAAAAAGCCACGAAGAAGGCCACTCCATCGGTCCTCCTTTCGCTTGACGCAGAGAAAGTGCTAAACCGAGCGGAGGGGTCCTTCTTGTTCCGCACATTGGAGCTGATGGGGTAGGGGCATCCTTCCTGAAAAGGGTGCATGCTAACTACCACAATCCGACGGACCGCTATCGAAGACTATCCCGCTAAGAAGAGGAACCAAGCAGGGCTGCCCCCTGTCCCTGCTCCTCTATGCCATCCATTTAGAGCCATTTCTGAGTAAAATCAGATCTTTGTGGGATATCGGCGGGTTCCCATTTGGGGGCGAGGACCACAAGGTCATGTCACTTGCGGTTGACCTGCTCCTCGCTCTCACTGATCCCAAGCACCCTTCCGACTATAGTATGGGAGATGGAAGAATTTGGGGCGGTGGCAGGACTGAAAGTCAACATCGCAAAGTCAGAGATCCTGAACTTGGTGCTCACTTTTGACTCTCTGTGGCGGGCCGGGTAAAAAATCGCATCTCGCTGGGCGCCACAGGGCATAAGGCTTCTGGTGGGGTAACAATCAAAAAAACCCTAGCAGGGCTGGCTATATTACGTGAACAATAATCTGCCACTGGAGGCAGCCAAAACCCTGCTACACTGCTGGGCCTTCCTATTGGTCTCCTGGCTTGTGCGAATTAACACCCTTAAGATGGTTATCCAGCCTAGATTGCTGTACTACTTCCAGGGACTCCCCATTCCTGTCCCTAAGCACTTATTCTGAGCATTAAACAAGATGTTGGCAGCCTTTGTGTTAAACAGAGCCCAGTGGGTGTCCTTACACAAGATGGCTGCCCCAGTACACAAAGGGGGGGGCTTGGTCTGCCAGATCTTTCTTTACTATAAAGTAGCCCAATTGAGTTATATTAAAGACTGGTTTAAGGGAACCCAGAAAAAATATGGTTGCGTATGGATAGGGTGGTGACGGGGTTCCCCTGCCCCCCCCCCCGAAGAAGTTGTGTGGCTGAGCAGAGGAGATAGACCACCAAATGTACACAAGGGCGCCATTACGGGTCTATTGGCAGACACTTGGGACCAAGCAATACGCCAATTCAGCATTACTACATTCCAATCTCCCTTCACACCTCGGTTCCAAAACCCCCAGTTCACCCCGGGGATGGAGGCAGGACTGTTTGCTAGGTAGAAAGCCAGGGGGTGCACCAAGATGGAGAATATGATGCAGGGACAGGGGTTCAAGCCGTTCGGCCAATGCAAACAGGAACTGGATTTGAGAGAAAGTGACAAGCTACAATAGCTACAACTCCGGCACTGGCTGTCATCCCCTTCTAACAAGGTAGCTGCAACAAGAAATTGGTTTCCAACATTTACACATTTCTGGCAGGTGGAATCGCTAGACCGCCCGATACGAATATGGCCAGATGGGAGGGGACACGGGGGAGGGGGAGGGGGCATGAATGAGGAGGAATGGGAACAGTTATGGAGGGACATCCCCAAACTCACATGGGCTATTCAAACTAGGGAGATAAGTTATAAGGTCTTGACTCAGTGGCACTACACGCCAGCGCAGTAACACTCCCTTAATGGAAATTCTTCCCAAGGCTGTTTGCGGGCATGTGGGGGAATGAGGAAAGTGGGGCTGCCCAAAACTGGTGGAATAATGGAAGGTAATAAATGACAATATGAAGAAAGTGTTAGGCAATCAGATCGAGAGGCATAAAAGAAAGCATATTAGGTCTGGGAAACTCTGCAAATAGACTGTCCGAAGCCCAAGAGGAAGGCTTATCCAATGCTGTCTTTTGTGGCGCTCTTAGTACAACACTGGAAGGCGAAAGATCTCGACTGATATGCCAAAATGTGGCACTTCATTGCCCTGGAATGGCTGACTTACACGCTTTAAGCGGATGCTGCCAAGTTCTCGACCGAGAGAAGCCTGGTCTTGCATTCCTACTTGACTACTGCAAAGCAAACTGTCTGCAAGAACTGCACATCATGGTCACTGATATATTTACCTCAATTAACCGACTACTCGCTAATAGAAACCCATCTGTTCCTGGGGAGAGGGTAGGACGGGGGCGGGGCTTGGGATTAAGGAAGGGAGGGTTGCAGGGAGGTGGGAGGTATTCAACGTTACTGTTATACTTGATAAGGCCAATAGCCACGATCTAGTAGACAACCTGTTGAGGGTTAAGAAATTGCAATCCCTTGATTGGCTTACAATCAGAATCTCACCAGTAAACATACATTATTTTCATACATACTGGTTAACGAAAAAAGAAAATCTTAACTAAATATCTTGGGTTCCCAAATCAAGAGGATACTTACTTTCTTGCATTTACAACTTAACCTGTACCCTACTAAGGAGCTTGTTGCTTGTCAACATAAGGTACCTAGTGTAGAGAGAGTGTGTAGGGGTTCTGTTTGGCTAAAATTGAAACTTTAGGATATCTTTTTTTATTGTTACCTCCATTGCATACGGTACTCATTCAAACTATAATGAGGCACAATTAACCTTACAACTAAGTGAATTTTGGATACGAATTTTAAATGGTAATTAACTGGCCTTAATTGCGGCACTTCATAACATTTTGGATATTGAATTTTAATTATAAAATGGTGCAGAATGTTTTTTATTGAAAATCTGTTTGAAGCAATGTGTGTTGAGTTTGTGTAGATTTTATTTTTTGGTCTAAGGTTTTATTAAGACAAACGCACACAAATAGTATAAAAAAAATAATGGCAAACAAAAAAGCACAACGTTTTTGAAAAACACAATAGACCAACGCAAACCAGCTGCAAAGCACTTCCATAATCAGACCAAAACAGGTTTTCGAAACAGAGCCTTTACAAATGAGTGGTCAAACCTGACTGAGCAATATTGCGATGCAAACTCTGCAATCTCTCCAAACGACACTCAACCAAATATTTTGCACTGGCCCAGAAGGTTGATCTTGTTTCTGAAGTGCTAACCTCCAAACTAGTTTACCCATTTCAAGCCTTAGAAATTGATGTTTATTTGAGAGTCACGAATTGTGTCACAGTGTAACTTTTAGCAATCTGAAACTGGTGAATTCATGGAATTATCTTGAAACTGCCTGAACCCTTCAATTTGCTTCCCAGGAGTGCATCATATGCACAAATAACTATAGTGATATTGTACCCAGCCTCAAACAGTATTTTACGCTTTTGGGGCTACAGATCCATGTTTGCATTATTACAGTTGTCGGTGTACCAGACGAGAGAGAATATATGCAGAATGTCCTGCAACGTTGCCTAATTCTTAATTTAGTCAGTAGGTGCTCATAGCTCAAATGACCTCAGCAGACTGCAGGGCGTCTTGAGGTTTTCTGAGACTTGATCTTTGCCCAGGATTGACGGAGAAATCAAATAATTTTTGCAAATTTAGGTTTTTGTACAGCGGATTCTGTGCATTCAAAGCTACGAAGTAGACTTTGGTGTATAAATGGTGTAGTGGAAAATAACGACAACTCAAGGTTCCGATGGATTGATGAACACTTTTAGTTGAGCAGCCAGCAAAGAAATCACCAACAGCAGCATAGGACTTCAGTGCTAAATGTGAACATCCCTCCCTCCTGGGTCCAGATCTCTTATACTCGCTGGAATACATTGGTGTCAATGGAAGGGAGTGGTCTTAGCCTGGCAAGGTCACACCTTGCAACTTTAATTGATGACCAAGACAAACCCTCACTATGCAGTCTTTTGATGCCAGTTCACGTCAAGCAGCACAGTGCAAGGCATTACTTCAAGGTGAGTATCCTCCCTAAAGCTTGGTTATCGTCTATAGGCAGGAGACAGCTAGTAATATGACATCCGCCAGCTAAAGCCGCCTTTCACTAAGAGGCGAGAGCAGGAAACACGTTTAGCTATGCCAAAAAGTAAATATATCAGACGCGTGAATACCGAAAGGCAAGAATTGTAAACTGGTGTGCGAAGCGCTTTGGTGACCCGTGCAGTGTGGTATACGTATCATCTTGCTTTGCTGCTGTTGCCCAAAGACAGTGGTGGAGACCTGACGTGACGCAGACAGAATATACATGTTCATAGTGTCAGAGTCTCAGGTGGGTACATAATGGTATATGCGCGATTATTTAACTTTTCCTTCACAATATCAATAACCTAGAGAAATGTACAACTGCAGCAAGTACCGTGGGATGAATTTATGATACTTTATCTAACAAGTGTATTTTGAATAGTAAATCCCAAAACAATAATTTGGCTGGTGTGAGACTGATGGGGGGGAAAACTCAAATAATTATAACTTTTTCCATAGTATATTGTTTTTCAAACTGTTTGCTCGCCATGTCCAATATTATGATGGGTATAGTGAGGCCGAGAAGAGGGGTTTTTCGTGATTTTATCATACCTCAGGATGTTTTTGGAAAGTTTATTTAATATAATCAATTTATTGCTGTTATGATCTGAGTTAAGAGGTGGGTTCATGAAACAACCTTGTCGCCTCCAAGATTTTTTCATGAGTTGTATGCTTATTTTAGAACAAGGGTCTGCAACCTTTGGCTCGTCGGATGTTTTCGCACTACAGTCCCCAAGATTCCTTGTAATGTACTTTGCATGCTAGGGATTTTTGAAATAACCACTGAGGAGCCAAAGGTTGCAGATCCCAGTTTTTCAACAAACTTGGTTTGAGGATAACATCGCCAGACCTTTCGACATAATGTGTAATGCCTACAATGGCTGGATTGCATAGTACTATTGGGTGTAGGGGGGGAGGGGAGTTTCTTGAAGGGCGGAAAATCTCAGTGCATATATTGCACTATATTCGACACAAAGACAATCCTGTTTATACGTTGCCAACCGTTTCTATATTTATATTATAGCCGTATGGGCTGAGGCTGTTAGCACATCGTGGTAGTAGCAATACATGTATTGGAACTTTTGTTGTGGCTTTTAAGATGGGCTTTTAACATAGTTTCATGCGACACTACTGCTTATTTTGGAACCTATTTTTCCAAAATGTTCTTGGGTCTTGGGGGTGGAGGGTATGGAGAACCCCCCCCCCCCCCCACACCCCAGGATCCCCACCTCCCCATCTATGAATCCCCTTTATATGAACTGGGCTTGTTCACTTGCAAATTCCGGGAATGGTGTTTATGCCCCACCACTAGAGTGGCCAGCCGCTATTGGTGTACATTCTTATTTCTAAAAACATGTTCCGTATAATTGAGTTTCTAGCCATTGTCTTACAGTTTGACCCTCCTTTTTTGACATAACCAGAGCTCTGTTTGCATGGCCAAGCTGTAAATGGAAAGGTGAAGTTTTTCTTTTTTTGCAACGACCTACAATATTGTGGCTTTTAACAGTCTGTCTTTAATCACATGAGCAGGCCCTAAAAAAAGTTCCTGGGCAAACACAAATATGGTTACAATACCATGTGGGTTGCTTCAGTGTGTGCTTGCAGAATATCTTCCCAATACATACATCGCTGACCGAATAGCCGGTTGTGGTGAACCTATTTTGTGTTGAGTACCATTAAATATTCCCGGGAATCTGCGTACTTGTAAATAATCCATGATGGCTGAATGATCTTTAGTTGTTTAATTGGATCCTTAAGAACACACTAAAAAAACTGTTTGCCTGTGTAACACAATTCTTGAAAGGGAACATTCCTGTCCCTGGCATTTGACAGCTGAACCCGCTAGTTATTGCTTTGGCCTTGTATACCATATGCCTGCTGTTCAGTGGGTGCTCTTGGAGTCCATATTAAGTGTGAATACAGAATCTTAATGCCTGACTGTAGAGATAAACCTTGGTGAGCAAGTCCTTCGACTTCCATCTTAGATTTGTCAACCTCAGCACTGTAGGGAAAAGCACTAAAGCCATGTAATGCCTGAATATGCACCCTCTGCCCAATGAATATCTAGTCTTGGTGAAGACCTTGACCTCTGTGCATAGTTTACAGGATGAGTTTCTAAAATGTTTATAATGCCTTGAATCTGCAGTCATTTTGTGGCCTTTTAGCCTGTGGCCCGCCAACTCCCTATGATCCGCTTGTATTTGCACCCGATCATGTATCATTACGCTCTGACCACTCGTCACCCAGCTCAGCCACTTCCCTGCCTGGCTCTGCCCAGCTAATCATGCGCATGGTTCCTACCACAACCCCGTGGGAGTACCAGTCGATCCAGATCTCCCACCTACAATTTACCCAAGAAAAGGTACCTCGAGGTCCCCTGAACACCCCCCCCACCCCCTATTCACTCTTCAGTGTTCTGCGTTCACCATTGCAGCAACAGGAGCCCAGGATGAGCCTGTGAGGTGCCCTGGCCTCGCCACTGCCCCTGATTTACTCCCCAGTGCTCATGCGCTCACCAGTGCAGCAACAGGAGCCCAGGATGAGCCTGTGAGGTCCCCTGCCCTCCCTATTGCCCCACATATTTCACCTACCCCCTACCAAGCTTTCCACCAAAACGATTCGCAGGACCTATTGCTTGGCCCCACTGGTAAACAGCAAAACGTCTGCCCTCCACTGCCATGGTAACAAGTCTGCTCATCCCATACTCGCTGCCCTCCAGCGTTGACCATAGGACAACAAAGCACAATGCCACAGAGACCCATAACAAGTGTCTGTGCAGGAGAAACTACCCCACTTGCTCTTCATACACACCACCTTGGCAAGTTAGAAACTGGAATTTAGCCACCCACACCTCCACAAAGACCCCTGCAGCTCAAACAGCCTAAACCTCCCTGCTCGCCGCTGTTTAAAGAACCTACCATACTTGTGGCCCACACTGCTTCTGTCACGCACACTAGCCAAACTAACACCTAGGCCTGAGGAGGGTACCCAATCTTTTGCCACCCATACCAAGGGGGCAATGCTTAATGCCAGGTCAATCCCTGCCCATGCAACAGGCATCCATGACCTCTTCACTTCACACGACCTAGACTTCCTAGCCATCACCAAATCATGGCTTCACTCTGCTTCCGGCCCTGCCCTTTCCCTCGCCATCCCCCAAGGGTTCACCATCCTTAGGACAGATAGACAGGACAGCAGAAGGGGAGGTGTTGCCCTGATTTATAAAACGTCATTTAATATAAGACAATACACATCGAAAATGACGGAAACTGTTTTGCTATCTGCTAAACTCACTAATTGCCACACCAGCTCGATCATGCTCAATATCCTATGCAGGCCGCCTGGACCAACAGGTACCTTTTGAGGAATGATAATGTGTTATTTATATAGCACCTTAATCCAAAGCGCTTTATAGAGCACATATTTACATACAATATCACCCAACTGAAATTGGTACTCAATTGACCTGCTACATACCCTCAATGCCAGCTTCAAGCCCTCCTCAAAAATCAGCCTCATGGGTGACTTTAACTTGGGCCTCAATGAGCTGACTGACCACAATGCCACATCCTTAGCCAACTCATTAACGGCCCTGGGCTTTGTTCACCGTGTCAACAACCCCATGCATGTTAAAGGTCACACCCTCAACTGGATTGCGGACATTAATGGCAAGGTAGATGTTAATAACATAGACCCATGGTCTGACCACTTTGTAGTAACATTTAATACCCCACAGCCCTCAATCAACACCTCCAACATCTCCTTTATGCCTCCCACCTGGGTGCGTAGCTCTCGCAAAATCAACAAGATCAGCATCACACTGATACTATCTAAGCTCCAACCAGAAAACCATCAGAACATTGCCAGCAATCCAGTTGCGCTTACTGACATCTACCTGAAAAACTTGGCAACTACTGTAGATACTGTCGCCCCAGTAGCACGCCGGAAGGCCAAGACTCTGACCCATTCCAACTCTTGGTTCAATAGCGACCTACCGGAACTGAGAGCTAACAAACAGGCTGAGGTATCGTGGGTAAAGTCACCATCCGATGCCCTCAAAGCCCTCTTCAAAGCCACTGCTAAAACCTACAAACTAGCCATCATCCAGGCTAAAGCTATGCCCTTTAACAGAATTGCCAATGCCAACTCCAGAGCTCTTCATCATCCCCAGGGAACTTATCTTGTATCTGGTTAAATTTCAATTTACAAAAAAAAAAGTTTTGACATAACCATCAGTTACTGTATATTATATGCAGCGATCTAACGGACATTAATTTCTAACTGTCCAAGAATAATGCTTAATACTTGAGGGCCGCGAGAGTTGACATCGTGGACGTGACGCTGAATGTGTGGAGATCTCAAGCATATTGCACTATTAGTTTTTACATAAGTGCTTTTGTCTCTTACCTCCTCCACCCCTGAATCGCTGTCTTTTTTCTACCGCTTCCAAATCGCAAGCGTTACGGGGAGTCACATTGTTTATTATCTGTGCGTATCCAAGACGCACCACATCTGCGTTAGCTGGGCCGTAAACCCATGTAATGTACCACGTGACCACAACGCGATGGACTTGGAGCATAGACTGAATTATGCTGCTGCCATCTTGGATTGGTCGGAGTTCAGTGTATTCATGATAACCCTGTGTTTTTTCTACATGTAGCCTTTATGGCTCTGATGATCGGGTCATATAAATATTGCAGAACCATGACGCATCCCATGTGTGTCCCAAACCAGGTCTTGCAGCAACATTTGATAGGGATGTATTTTTCAAGAGGTTCATTGGAAGGCGTGGTCTTGAACTCCTACTTAATTGATAACTTTTTTTAAAGGCGTTTTTGGTAAATGCCATTGAGGTGTTCACTACATAAATAATCCCCACTCTATGCATGTATATAAAACGTTCTGGACAGTGTCTAATTTATAAATCCATTGCAGTTCAGATTCTTTGTCTGACTTGTCGTTTCGTTTTCCTGATGCAGATCAAATTGCACATGCATTTGATGCCATAAATGGCCCATCCTGTGAGACAATTTGTAAAGGTTTTCCGAACCCAAACATGTCCCTTTAACGCCACAATTTTCATGTCCTTTGTCATGGAGTAGACTGAACATCTGCTGCATCTGATGTGACCCACTACCGTGGGAAGACCCCATAGTGTCCCAAGCTGTTTACTGTTTCTTTCCTGATATGCATGTACCAGGGTGTCTAAGATTTGTTTGTCTTTTAAAAATCTGGCGTTTGTATTATGTGCCAGTTTGAGTATCCTTCTCCTTAGATTGTTGCTAATAGTGTACATAGTGATGCATGTCATTTGTGGGTCATAGTCAGGATCTTGTGGTAGACCCAAAGTTGCTCGTAACAGCCCCATTTTGGGTCACTTGCAGTGCGCAGCGGTTGGATTGGAGGTACCATACAGCAGACTGTTGTAGTAATCCTGCTGCTAGTTAACAAGGGCTGAGGCTAGAAGAGGGAGAGTTCTGTGTGAGAAACGGGGATGGATATAATTGAGCAACTTATTAATAAATCTGGGCGACATGCTGTCTCATTGTTAGTTTGGCATCCAAGCTAACGCCCAGAGTCTTCACACTCTTGGCCACCTGGATGGTGACAAAGCTTTTATGCTCGGGGATAAGTTTTATTCAGCATGTGGCCGGAAGCAACGACAAGAAGCTGTTTTGTCAGAGTTGAGGGTCAGAGAGTTGGTTACCATCCAACCCTGGATGGTAGAATTGATGGTGTTAATGGCCAGTGTCTAGCGAGTGGGTGCCTGAAAGCTTTGGGACGACCTGGGTATCGTCTACGTAGTTGGTATAAAGGACGGCCAGGTTGTCGAAGCCCCAGAAGCAGCAGGATGTAAATGTTGAAGAATGGGCGAGAGGCAGGAACCCTGTGGGACCCCAGAGGAAACAGGTGGTGGCGATGAACTGATGTCAGTGATGACAACTCTGGCATTGCGGGGGCCCAGAAAAGAGCCCACCCGCTGCGCTGCCATCCCAGAGCAGCCCAGCAATGACACAAACCTGGTCACCAAAAGGGCATGGTCGACCAGGTCTAAGGCGGCAGAGAGATCAAGCACATCAGGAGGGCGGGATGGCCCTGGTCCACGATGCCAGAGAGACTGGATTTTAAATCAAACATGGTGGTCTCAGTGCCATGTCTGGCTCTTAAACCCGATTGCCATGGTCCCAGGATGTTGTGTTTAATAAAGTTCTGGAACTGGAGATATGCCAGCCTATCCATGATCTTAAGAAGGAAAGGCAATTAGTGATGGGACGATACTTTTTGCAGAATGGGGTTGAGATTGAGCTCCTTTAGCAGGGGGGTGATCCAGGCCTCTTTAAGGAGAGTCTGAACGCACCCTTCAGAAAAGAGGTTGATCAATTTAGTCACTGAGGGTCCTGGAAGGGCAGGTATCACCCTTGCATGAGGTGTGCGTCTTGCTGGCTACAACCTGGGATATGGGATGAACCATCATCTTTGAAGTGCCCCCTGTGATACCAAGAGTCCCTTTGGTCATAGGTGGATTGTAAATGTGATGTTACTTTGGCGACAAAGGTATCGTGGATTCTTTGGCACTAAGTAGAATCTTTAGAAGGAACAACTTTGCTGCAGGGTTTGCCCTTGAATTCTCTCAGGATTGTGAATAGCTCATTTGAGCTTGATTTCTCCTGTTATCCTTTTAGTGACAGGTTTTGAATTGAACAATGTCAGCCCTTAGATTGTTTACCGAGAGTTTATAGGAGGCCAAAGGGGCTGGTGAGGTACCTTTATGCCCTGCTCATTCAGATAACCTTTTAGTGTCTGAGATCGAGGATGGCTTCATTGAACCAGCTGTGGTTGTGACACATCTGCTTATAACAGAGGCGAGAGTGTAATTGGCAATGTGCAGTGTGTCCAGAAGATGTGAGGCTAGATCGGAGGCAGTGTTATGATCCTCGATGACCAAGTCTGACGCCAAGCACATGTGACAACTTGGAAGGGGTAATACTTTTCCAGTTTCTGGTTTTAATAGTTGGCCCTCAGGCTGGCATCCACTCTAAGAGGAGACACAGGGCAAATAGTAAGGTTCAGAAGATGGTGATCGGACCAAGGACAGTGGGTAACCGGCAGGTTGGTAATGGGAAGCTGATGAGACAGTATCCAATCGACACATGGGTGGGTTCTTCAACCCATTAGGAGAACCCTATAGAATTCAGGGCAGAGTAAGGAGGAGGTAGTTTTATCCATGGGTACATCAGCCCAGATATTGAAATCCCCTATACGATAATCAGTGAATTTGCCTTGGTGATTTTGTTTGAGATTCAAGACCTGTTCCTCAAAAAGAGGCAAAGGTCTAGGTCTATAGATAACCACAATGGTGAGGGAGACATTGTCATTGATTCACAGTTTTCTTGCCAGACTTTCGCAGTAGTCAGTCATGAGGCGAAAGGTGGCAGTGACGCTAATCTTTAAACAGTAGGACAACCCGCCTCCGCCCCACCTATTTTGTTCCCACGGTCAGCCCAAAGAATATGGTAATTAGGAGGGATTGCAAGTGTAGCCTCTGATGGAATGGCTTCACTGAGCCAGGACTCTGTTATGGCAAGAGTCAGGATTCGGGTTGGCAAGTAAGTCCTCAACTTCAACCCCATGCTGCATAAGGGAGTGAGTTTTAAGGAGAGTGCTTATTGGGGGCCAGTGGAAGGAGTCCTCTGGATAGCTTTCTGCTTTTCGGGGTTTTTGGATGATCTAATCGCTGTGGCAGTCGTTGCCGAGCCGGTGTTAATATTGCTGTGTTTGTACTGTTATGTATCTAGGTTATGACACATGGATACAGTGGACTCTGAGCATAGGTCGGCGACTAAGGTGTGTGTGTGTCTCTCAAAATGACACAGGGGGGAATGCTACAATACCTGAGGGTCGGCCGGTGTAGAAAAGCAGAGAAACGACCAGAAACAATCCGGACGCAAACCAACAACAACCGGCCTCTCCAAACGCGGTGGCGCTAGCGCGCTGCTAACGTGATGAAGAGCACTGGCGTTGCTTGGAACTGTACTTCAAAGGAATTGCAAGTTCAATGAGCCGCAGGCGTGAATGAGGCGAGCTAAGCTATGGGCTACAGACGCTCAAGGCGAAACAAAATAGAGTGCAATCGCCACAAAATAGGCATCCAGATCGATATGCTTGTGACAGCGAAATTGCAGGGCATCTGGTACAAAACATATATGCAGTCCTTACTGCTTGGAACAAGCTTACCCCTAAATGAGCACATAACATACAGCAACATTGTGAAAGGTACTAATGCATGTGGGGTGGCAGGATCAAATTTGCATCCATACATATGCATGGCTGAGCAAATAAAATACGACCACACAGAATAAAAATAGAAATGTGTCTTATGGCATTGGGGGCTGGTTGTATATAGTAATGTTACTGGAATTTGCCCTGCTGTCACATATATTGTCTCCATGTGCTCCGGAGGTTCTGAATGGGAGGGGTGGGTCGGTTATAGTGCAGTGGTCCGGTTAGTCAGGGAAGAGGGAAAATGGAATATAGCTTTGCTCTTGAGTTGATGAGTACAGCTCTGAAGTCCATGGTTACTGTGTGTGGGTTTGTTTATACGCAGTCTAGGTCGGAAGCATATCGGCCATTAGCACCTTGGCGGGGGAGTCCGCTAATCGGGTAGCTAGGAACGCAGGCTTGAACCGGCAGTGAAAGCCTGAGTTCCATGCAGCTTGACGGCCAGCTCCCCTGCTGGCATTTTCCCCCCACCCTCCGTCCCCTTATTTTTTGTTTATTCTCCCCCACACTTATCTTATTTCATCTGCTGCGGGACTTGCCACACCTTCCACTCGGCTCCCGACGGCCGTTATGGAAAGGGAAGAGGGGCTCCGTACAGAGCCCAGCTTCGCTTTCCAGAACGGCCATTTTGGAACAGTCTTTTTGTTCTGTGAAAGGGACGCCACAAGGCACCCAGTTCACGGAGCGAAAATACTGTAAATTAGCCCTATCCAAGCCCATGGGACAGGTGCTAATGGCCTTCTGTACCTGTTCCACGGGCATCACTGGGGGGTCACGGCCCAAGGCCCACGTTAACTGCCCTTGCTTCGCTCGGGCTGTCAACTCAGGCCCCGGGCCGTTACCCACTGGTGATGACTGTGGAATGGATACATAACAACGTATTGTCTCCAGAAGGGAGCTTCAACTTTGCGTGGTGCTAGACTGCATTAGCGAAGGCGGAGGTATACAAGTTAGATAGTTTTGTTGTTTGGGATCTGTGGGGTGTTAGAAAATTGTTGTTTGGAGCAGGGTTGGAGCGAGTATGGCTTGTCAGAGTGGATGAGTATTAGTGGGGGATGTTAGAGATGAATAACATCATTGTCAGCTATTCAGCCGAATAGGATTTGACTACAGATTAGACTTGGAGACAAGGATCCACAAACTTGGTCAATTGACTGAGGTGCTGGCAATGCTGCTCCAACCGTTCTACCTGTTTGTGAAAGTCTACGTGAAATGCAAGTTACTTTTCCTGGCTGCAAGTAGCTGGAGAAACATGTTGGACCATTCCCATTATAAACCATTCTATTAATCTCAAAGGTAATCCCATAGCAGTGTATTTGTGGTATGCATGCAGTGGGATTTTCACCCTAGTGCAGTTACTACTGCGTTGCAGTCAGTGCTGGAAATGGAAACCATTTTTTGGGGGGAACTGTCAACCTTTTTGGAGGGGCAGGGCTGTGCGAAGGTGAGGGTGGTGCCATGGGGCGTGACCACTGGCCAGGTTGTGCGACACAGTATATCTTCATCGAACCCATTCCTAGCCATTTGCATAAAAGCAAAGAGAATTATGGGAACATCATAATGTCCACAATTTTAAATGTTAAATATTTCTTTGGGGAATAATGGACTTTTCTGTTTTTATTGGTCACACGATTTACCCTAATAAATAGGTCTGTAAATTGCAGGACATATATATCAGTTTGGACAGCTGCAGCACTGTTTGTGGGGCTTTGGCAGTTTCCAGTGCAGAGACTTTTGAAAGCTCGTTGAAACTCGTGCGTGCGATAATGCAGCTTCAGATATGCTTGGTAGATTTCTGTGCGAGCCCCTGGGTCAGAGAAAAGAGCAGCACGTGGTCGAGTTATAGAACGCGTAACCAGAGCTTTCACGACCAGACTGCTTTCAGAAGGCTAGGCAGCACTCTGTGCCGAGTCTTCTGAAAGCGGTCTGCTCGTTAAGGTGCAGAACCTAGGAGAGACATGCTGCTGGCCCCTGGGTCTGGGGGACAGAGCGGTGCTCCGGCAAGGCCTTTTTTGCCAGAGCACCGCTTCGTCTTGTTCTGGTCCATTCCCTGCACTGGTTGCAGTTGGCTTGAGGTACCGTTAGTAAGAGATGTTATATCACATTTTTATATAGCTCTTAATGCTGGATTCCTAAAACTAACAAGAGCTGTGATAGGTATTCGTATCACCCAATTTAAAATGACTCCATATATCCACTTTAGAAGGATGAAAAAAGTCCTGCGGGGATTTGAACCTGTGCTGTACAGGTTGAACACGGATGCCTGGGCATGTGTCCAGCTCATTGATTGTGTGACTTTGCAGGCTGTCTGCCCTAGGCTAAACTGTACTCTTGCACAACACTCAATGTTGTGTCCTTACCGTGCGAAATCAAAAATGTGAGGCCCCAGATGAAGTAGGCTCCCACTCTGCGCTCCAGCCTATATCACCAACGTCAACCATCCGTATCCACCTTCCACTAACAGGTGGGAGGGGCATGTTTGTGTGTTCGACAGTTTTCACGTTTCCATATTCAATGAGTGGGAGAGGCAGACATTTGTAGTGTTGAATATAAAATGGAAGATAAAGCCTCAGAATTCCACGACTAAAGGAATGGGTGACTTTGCCACGCCTGCACTGGGCATAGTTGAGAGCTCTGGGGTGTTTTGTGTCTGTGGCGGTGTATTGAGGAAGGGAGTTCATAAGGGGGGGGTGCAGGAATGTGGTTAATACGGTTTTAACTCAGAATTGTTTTGCAGATTTGAGTTTGGGACAGTACATGCGCAGGTGTTTTGTACCTCTGATCCATGATTGGAAAAATACCCTGTTACACTCATGAACAAATACCATTACTACTACTATATCCAGGATGCAAATTGATTATTCTTAAAATGCACACCTTCGTTAAATAGAGAATAATGGCGTCCCTGAACTCCAGAATATACATGGGGCAGATATGAAGCAAGCTAGAAGTGCAGCCGAGTAATCCCTGACAACAGTGTAATGGTTTTATTCGATTCCCAACAGATATTCTCTTTGCATTTGTGATTGCAATCGAGTACCGTGGGACTTTGCAGAAACGGGGAAATGGACAAGAACCTGTCCTCCTCCGGTCCATCAAAGAGAAGGTAAGACAGGGCTTAACTGGAAGAAATAATGTTCATTTATTGTATTGTTCATTACCAGCAAGTGGTTTCTAAACACAGCATCGGGATTCGAACCTGCGTGGTCTTGCTTCCATGAGAAACCCATTGCCCCTGAGCTATCTTCCTTCCTCCACATAGTGGTAATTCTTTTCCCATGGAAGGCAGGGCACCTTTGAAGTAAATGCATGGGCAAACCCTGTTCTGCTTTTTTTTTCTTTCAACAGAAACCGTCTTTTTGGGAATAAATATGTACATTTTAGTTATCCATGTCACTGCAAACCCCCCAGATAATGTTTCTGTGCGAGCAACACTGTAATTTGTCAGTTCACTTTTAAACAGCATTTCCCTGATTGTCAGAAGAGTACATTCACACATGTGCTTATTTCAGTTCATTTTGAGTTTACCAATGCGTTTTTTTTTAGCACAGTTTCTGGTTAATTAACCTTCTGAAGTGATTTTACAGATAAGGTCAGTTTCTATACTGCCAAGCATTTCTTTGAAATTGACATGAGAAAAAGAAACACAGCATTATTTTTTGTTTACTGCAGTATGTGCGCAATGGTTGAGCGAAAAAGAAAACGCAGCCGTGTTTAAGTGGAAAACCAAATTCTTTGCCTTTCAAGTGATTTCCCAGTACATCAGCTGTTCTGGAAATGTATTGCCTCACGTCTTGGTACTCCGCAGAAGTTAAGCATGCCAGGGTGGGCTTCCACGAAGGGCACAACTTTGTGATGTTTGAAAAGAAAATCAAGAGCAAATCGCAAAGCTGTCTTGGATGTCATGTGTGCAGCTTGAGTATTCAGAAAACTGAACAGAAAATGTGGTGCCGTCCTGCATGCAGGTCATTTTCAGATGATTTCAAATGGAGTTAAAACAATGCATAGCACTTCTTTGGGTGGCATTCTTGTTAGTGCTTGCCACACACATGCGCCATGGACAGTAAAGCGCCACAGTTTTTCCACATTATTTCCATGCGTTTTTTATTAAGGGGATTTCTGCAAGGGCCTTAAAAGTACCGCACACCCCTGAGGCCCCTGTCAATTGAAAAGTTGAAAGGCTCTGACCCCGTCCCTGTGAAAGTGCATGACAGCCAGGCAAGAGCCAATATTCAATTGGAAGCTATTGGCCTAGGAGGTTGCCCAGTTTACAGACTCCTTTGTATCGCCCCCTTCAGTCTAAGATTTGCTGCAAATAAGAAAAGTGGCCCTTTGAACAGAAGTTACTATGGATTGATTGCGTTGCGTTTTCTGGTCTGAGGAGTTGAGCTTAAAGCCCATCATTTTAAAAAGTTACATTTTTTGAGCAACCTGTAGCATACATTTCTCCAGTGGAATGATGCTACTCTGGTCTACATTCCCCTGATCTGTATACATGTTCTCTCAATTCTTATGGCAATGAAGAGAACATAATTAGCAGATCTGCATTATCCCAAAGAGATGTTAAAGAAAAATGTGCATGGTTTCTTTAGAATATTACAATCCAGAGTACTAAAAATAAGTCTAATACCTTAAATCTGCATTAGGTGTTTTGTATTTTTTGTATCACTTTTTAAGCAATTCGGTTCTACACCTCTGTGAAAGCTCATTGTTCCCTACAAAATGCACTGCAGATTTATTTTTGGTATCATGTGCATAAAGACAATTAGTTCTGGCCCATTTTCGGTTCATTTGGGGATATTTTGTGCAAGATGGCTGCGGTGCAGATCATTTAGAACTCCAGATCTAAGACACAGCAACAGCTTCGAGTTGGCTAAGCTCGTGTGAAGTGTATATTAAACGTGGGTTCACCGGAGTTTCGTGGGGATGTGATCTATAGCGCATTAAATGAAGGCAACCAGTCCATTCTCAAGGCTTTGGTGAAAGGAACATAGGCAACAAGTTGATTAACTTATTGAAATGAATAAATATTAGTGAGGAGTGTGGCGGAAAGGATCAGGGTTCAAAGACAGAGTTACAAATGTTCGAGGGAGAAAAAGACCAAAGGTAATTTCTTCAAAATAACCTTCAGTCTTATATCCCCTGAACATTTCTGACTTGGCCCACACCCCCACCCACACCCCTATCAACACACCCCTACCCTCACAATATAGTGAGTAAGGATGCGGGGGACAAAGCCGCAGCCCCCAGCACCGAATGGGTGATTTAGTCAAACTTTCTTCGGCCATTTGGAATTTTCAAACAGCCGAAATTCGGCCAAATCACGCATTCGGGCAATTTTTTCTGTCTTTTTTGGATGATTCCCAACAGAAAGACCGCAAACATCTCTTCGTAAGCACTAGGGGGGACATGTCTGGAACTATTAGCTGGATTAACTCCACTAGTTGATTTTTCACAAAGGGCAGCCGCCAGAGGGAGCTGAGATGATGTTTAACCCAAGTGCAAACTGTCAAAAAGTTACATATCTCGAATGCCTGGAAAGCATAGGTAATAAAAATGCACCATCACCCGAAACATGTTTTTATTAAAAAGCATATAAAGTCGAATTCTTGCTCTCAAACTGTGAACTGTATAGATAAAGCTAAGTGGGGAGACTGGAGGCGGAGGGGGAGCCTGGACTAAATAATGAAATATGCCACTAAATATACCACATGAGTCACACTGGTCACCGGCACGGAGCAAAAGGAATCCTAGACGATGTTCTGCTGCACACGAGGGTGGCACCAGTGACACGTGAGCGAAAAAATCACTTAAGGACAATTTCCCTTTTATTGGGAGTGGTTTACTCCTCTGAATGATATATATATTTTGTGGAAGTTTTTGTTTGGGGTTGGCTCCAGCCCCATAAATCGGTGGGCTGAAATTTTGGCCCCCGGTCGCCATACCACTCTGGGGTGTACTTGCGATAGTGAAATCTGACCAACCTCACCCATTCGCCTTGCACAGGGTGGCGTCCGGCCCTGTGCTATCAGTATAGGGCATTTCAGGAGATTGTTGATTTTGCCTCTTTTCCAATAATAGGCAGTTAGGACACAGGTTCGGCATTATAAACACATTTAGGGGACTAGGGGTGGGTTGCTGGCCTGTAACTATTCCCTAACCTCATCACACAAAAGAGAAAAACGATCTGAATTGTATTTTTCATTCATTTTTGTCATTAAGTACGACCCTTGTTGCCCTCTAACCGTACTAGCTATACCCTCCTGTGGTGGCTAGACCTTAGGTTGCAGTGGTGTGCCGTTTATGTAGGGTTAGTGGACCGAAAAAGAGGCTTGCCCCTGACTGCTATTCAGCAATTCTCTGTTACTCCAAATAAGACTTAAACACTTCAAAAGGATCTATGCCATGTGCCCCAGAGTGCTAGAGGTCATACAGGATAGAGTTAATTACTTTTTAATGATCCTGTTTAGCGACCTCAAGTTGGGTTAAAAAATGGTAGCTAAAAACAAGGCTCAAAAATTGAAGCTGTGTGCACCTAGTGCTGCACACCAGTGTTCCTACGAGGTGGCCTCCTTTATGCTGGGAGAACCACAGGAAGCACAAACTGGGCCGACTTGTTTTTAGTGGTGTGATGAAATATAACCACTTTCTTCAGGGCTGCGGTGCCATATTAAGCACCACAGAAATGCTGGGTTGGAACTGGTAAATGCATCTGTGTTTTGAAAGAGAACAGGGTGGGGAAGGGGAGAGGGAAAGATATCACAATGTGGTTGTTACTATCCCTTCAACACAATCCCTGTGTGGTAAGTACAATCAAGCAGAACCAGTGACCATGTTTTCCCGTCTGCCATGCCTTTGAGGTCATAGAATCTTACCTTAGTTCCGTCTAGTTTGCTCGCTGGACGCTGGTGTGCGGGAGCTCTGGCGGCTGGGGTAGATCCCTTTCGGGGTCCTAGCGTGCAAGCGAATGAGTAGAAATGTAACACAATCTTACATTACTTTTTATACTCTCTGGTGCTCCCTCAGTAATTGCGCAATAATCATGCCTGATGGCAAGAGGGACCCGCACAGTATGGGGACACATAAATAGCAGCAGTATTTGTCATTTACAAGTATGTACGGGTGTATAATGAACTGATGCAGACACTCCAAGATGGAGGTTTGAGCGACCAGAGAAATTGTGTCGCTCGTATGCATGAGCACCAGGGTCCCGCAAGGGTTCTACACCAGCCGCCAGAAGGCCGCACAAACCACTCCAACCTGCGTCCGGCAAGCAAACTTGACGGAACCAAGGTAAGATTCTATGACCTCTGAGGCATAGCAGATGGGAGACATTGTCCCCAGGCCTACTTTCACAACAGCCCGCACAGCAGAACTGTGCTTCTGCACTTAATAGATTCTAAATGTAAAAAACGCCCCCAACAACGTTTGTGTCTAATACAGTATCGGATCATATTAGATTTAGGCACTCTGGACTACTTATCAGTCAACACTTGAAGAGGCTGAGGCTCGTTCTGGTACTGCACATTGGGGTAAGAAGGGGACCAGAACTGATTGAACTTACCACACAGATTGTGTTGAAGGGAAAGTAACAACCACATTTTAATATCTTTCTCTCCCCTTCCCTCTACCCCATTCTCTTCCTAAACACAGGTGCAGTTACCAGTTCCAACCCAGCATTTGTGTGTTGCTTACTACCACACCGCAGCCCTGAAGAAAAGTGGTTAAATCTTATCACACCCCTGAAACCTGTCAGCCCAGTTTGTGGTTGTCCCAGCATAAAGGAGACAACCTCGTAGGAACACTGGTGTGCAGCACTAGGTGCACACAGCTCTTTGATCTTTGAACCTTGTTTTTAGCTACAATTGTTTTACCCAACATGAAGTAGCTAAACAGGATACTTAAAAAGTACTTAAATCTATCCTGTGTGACCTCTCTCACTCTGGGGCACATGACATAGTGCCTGTTGAAGTGTTTTTTAACTCTATTTAGCAATTCTCTGTTGCTCCAAATAAGTCAGGGCACGACTCTTTTTCTGTCCCCTAACCCTAGATAAGCGGCGCACCACCGCAACCTAGGGTCTATTCGCCACAGGAGGGCATAGCTAGTAAGGTTAAAGGGTGACGCAGGTTGTACTTAATGACGATGAATGAAAACAAATAAAACACAAGTTCGGCATACCAGTCTAGGGTGTACTGGCGATAGTGAAATTTGACCAACCCCACCCATTTGCCCTGCACAAGGGTGGAGCAGGGTCCAGCCCTGTGCCATCAGTATAGGCCATTTTGGGAGATTGACAATTTTGCCATTTTTTAAAAATAGGATGTTATGACACAATAAAACATACACAAGGCTACAGCAGACACCTCCTGCATGTCAGCTACAGACCTGTGCAGCGCTGGGTGGTACCGCTAGTTTGAAATATTTGACAAATGTCTGACCCAAGGGCACCAATATTTTTTTTCGCTAGGTGGCGCCATTTACCATTATATATTTTTTAATGTATTCATTCAGAGAGATTGAACTGTGAGTTATGCAGCCCTTTTGAATTGAGCACTGGGCAGGTAGAGGGTATCAGAGCCATGGCCTCAGAACATTGGAGGGAGAGAGGAGCGAGAGGTAGTACCCCACCCCCCTACCTGCTGTGGCCCCAATAGAGAGCCAACCCTTTTCTCACTGTGTGCAACCGGACCGTGGTACAGAAAGAGATGTTACAACTGGTCATTGGCTCCGGGGGGAGCTCACACGCAATCAGGCACACACACACCTCAAATGTTGAGAAGGCAGAGGGAGAGTACCTGGTCAGTCCTCCCATGTCTGTGTGCTGGCAAGAGGATAAAGCACCCGGGATTTCAAGGCTGTCTTTAAACACCTACAACAATTTTTCATTTGGGGGGGGGCGCTGTTGCGCACGGCTAAGATGGCCGCCTAGGTGAAGAGCTCCGGCTCGAACGTAATCCTTTTTATTAATAAATCCTTCCAGGTTAGCGTTGGCCGACGCGCTACTGCAGAATATTGCTGGGGAATGCCTTTGGAAGACATCCTGCAAAGGCTGTGTGAGTGGATCTCGAGACGGCGGAGCAATCATCGATTGTATCGGCAGCGCCTGCAGAGCGGCGGCCTGGCCACTGGTGGGCTCCGGGCGATTCGCACTCGAGCCCCGGGCTTGAAACGGCTGAGCGGCCTTGTGGGGGAGGAGCAACCTGCCTGAACACGGACGCTGCCTGTGGACGGCGACGCACCACTCATCCTCCTGCTGGACCGATCGGCGGTGGGAGAGCAGACCCCCTCGCTCCGGACTTCAGGCCACAGGATAGACCGGGCGAGGAAACGCTGCGACGACGACACCAGCCCCCTGATTCCGGTCCCGCCCGCGGCAAAGCCCAGCTAGGACGTAGCTGGTGAAGTAAGTGGGCAGACCGGGGAGGTGGACGGACAGGGGGCCAGCGCCCCCCCACAGGGGACGTCCGTGCCACGGGAGCGGGGGCGAACGACACAGGCGCCAGGAATAAACATCCTATTCACGGGACCCCCCCGGGAGCATACACTCCCCGCCGTTGTGGTCTTGTGGGGGTACGTACTACGGACGGCAGCAAAATCTGCCTGGACACCAAACGCACAGATTACCCGTGCGAAGGGACAGCCCCGTGCTCCCATACACGCTGCGATACACCTTGAACAGTGAGGCCCGCCAGGCCGCTTAATTCCAACACTCATCCGCCCCTACACGGGGACTGCGGTGTGGACGGTGGGGGCACTACATTACATCCCGGTTGAGCTGCAGGCCAGAAGTTCACCTGGATCCCCTCGATGTAAAGACAAGGCAACGGCTGAACGCCAACCTCTTGCACTCCCGACATACTCAAGGCCGAGGCTTTGCTTTATACGGGGACCGCGGAGGCCCACCACAGCACCCCGGGGACGAGATTGTATATCCCGGTGCCCACCCCCCAACCTACATCGCAACAGAACCGCTGCTGGTGGTCATTGGTGGCCGGCAGCATACAGACGTGGGAGAGCACAATTCACCCTAGAAGTTGCAACGCCACCCAATGGGCCGCACTGAGAAAAAAACTACGGGGGTGAGAAAGACCGGCCCAATGGATTCCTACACAAACTCCCAACAACAGGAGACGCCAGGAGGGGCAACACAAGCGTCTGATGCTCAAAACTCGGACCCCTTGGACCGCTTGGCTACAATTGTACAGAACGGGTTCCTGGCGGTCAATGTGAAATTAGACGACATTGTGGCGACGATCGGCTCCTTAAAAGCGCGAATGGAGAAGGAAAGCGCACGCATCTCGGAGGCAGAAAACAGGATAGGTGTAAATGAAGACGTGCTCACACAACATGGTCGTGACATAGCCTTACTCCAGACAGAACTCCGCAAGACGCAGAATAAGTGCGAGGATCTCGAATCTAGATCCCGCAGAAACAACATCCGTATTGTTGGAGTGGCAGAGTCGTTTGGCAAGGGCTCCATGGAGAGAAGGGTGGAGGAGCTATTGAAATCTGTACTAGGGGAGGATTCCCTGTCCGGCCACTTCCTCGTTGAAAGGGCCCACCGCACCCTGGCACCAACCCCCAAGCCGGGCGCCCCACCCCGAACCATCATTGCGCGTCTACTCAACTACAGGGACAGAGATGCGATCCTTCGATCAGCAAGGGAAAAGGGGACACTACACTATGAAGACAACAGAATACATATATATCCGGACTTTTCTGCAAATGTACAGGCACAACGCAGGTCCTACGAGATGGTCAAAAAGCAACTACGACTCCGCAACACACCCTATGCCTTAATATTCCCTGCAAAAATGAGAATTCAACATGGCGGTAGAGCCCACTTTTTTGAAAACCCCGTAGAGGCACTGGCATACGTCGAGGCCTCCATCCCACTGCCCCCAAGAGACCGCGCAAGAGACCCGAATGCAAGACCCTGCCCGGGTGAGGGTAGAGGCGATCCGGTGGATGGATGAGACTCCCCCCTACCAGTTGCAGTTTGTTTCTCTTTTCACTACAATGTCAGCACAGCTAAACTGAACCGAAATCCGACGTAATCGGGCCGTAGAGTCTCCCGCATGGGCGGCCAGACGGCTGAGCATTGCTTTGCGACGATGCACCCTCAGGATTGTTCCAATCAGTTACTTGGGCTCATCGTCAAGTTGGGGCAGATGATGTGGGTGGTGGGAGGGATAGGGCCAAAGGGTAAGTTCTTTTGTTGTGATCACCGCCCAGACGAGTTTCAGTTTGGGAGGGAAATGTGGGCAGTTGAAGGTTGTGGTTTGGTTGGAAAACGGTCTCACAAGTGCTGGCATCGCTCCAGTCCTGAATACATGTGCATTAACGGTTGTCGAAACTTAACACAAACCACACGCACAGATAATGGGTGATGGGTTAAAGGTTAAACTAATGACATGGAATGTCCGAGGCCTAAACAATCCAATGAAAACCAGAAAAGTAGGCAATTATGTCAGTAGGCACGGGCCCCAAATTTTAATGCTACAGGAAACGCATGCGCAGAGCACGGTTAATGATCAAATACTGGCGAAATGGGGTAAGCAGCGGTTCTCCACGAACTACTCCTCACAATCCAGGGGGGTAAGCATTCTGATTCACAAATCACTGGGGTTCATTGAAAAAGGCCACCTGTTGGACTCGATGGGTAGATATGTACTGGTCTGGGGGGAAATTGCTGGCGAACAGATAACCCTGGTAAATACCTATGGCCCTAATCTTGAGGACCCAGACTTTTACTTGCATATATTTGAAATCCTTGCTAAACATGAGGCAACAAACATAATATGGGGAGGTGACTTCAACGCTGTGCTGGACCAGGCCCTGGACAGGTCAGCCAAGACACCTAGACCACCATCTAGGACGTCGCTAGCTCTGAAACAGATAATGCAGCAGCTGTCCCTGCTGGACGCCTGGAGGGTGCTGTATCCAACAAGCAAGCGTTACACGTTCTATTCCTCTGTGCATGACAGTGAGTCACGCATCGACTATTGGTTTATCCCCTCAGGCACTTCACACGCCTTACAGAGCTGCGAAATCCTTCCCCGTACACTGTCTGATCATTCCCCAGTGACCATGGAAATTATTATCAGGGGTGCCCCTAAGCCGGCCAGGAGGTGGAGAATGCCTACCGGTATATTAAAAGATCCAAACGTAGTAGAAAGCCTGCACACAGACATTGCCGACTTCTTCACAGACAACATTGGGTCTGTGGACCATATCTCCTCAGTCTGGGAAACATTCAAGGTGTGGGCAAGAGGGGTCCTAATATCCAAAACAACGGGCCTACTGAAAGAGGTACGCCGAGACCTGGAAAGGGTGGAAAGGGAACTAACCGTATTGGAGGAGACATATAGCCGAACACATGGTGGAGATACCCTCTCTGAAATACATAAATCTCTTAGGGAATTCGATAAATTGGCAATGAGGGAGGTTCACTATATAGCAGCCCCTTCCAGAGCCCGGAGATACGGGGAGGGGAACAAGGCTGGGAAAATGCTGGCCAATCTGGTCAAGCAGGAAAACAAAGTGGCCCCGATTGCGTCTATACTCACGGCGCAAGACGTGATGGTAACAAGTGAACAGGGAATAAATGATGAATTTGTACAGTTCTATAAAGCACTGTACGCGAACCAAGATAGGAAATCCCCTGATGAGATCAAAGCCTATTTGGCCGCCTTGGATCTCCCTAAACTCACAGAAGAAAACAGGCTCATACTGGAGCAACCAGTCACGGCAGAGGAGCTCACTGAAGCGATCAAGGGGCTCACGTCTGGTAAGGCACCGGGCTCGGATGGCCTGGGAGTGGAATTTTACAAAGAATTCCGGGAAGAACTGGTCCCAGTTCTGCTGGAGGTGTGGGGGGAGGCTCTGGGTAAACAATCCTTACCACAAACAATGCGTGAGGCCATAATAACGGTGTTGCCCAAGCCCCGCCGCCCGCCTCAAGACATGTCATCCTACAGGCCCCTGTCCCTAATAAACGTGGACGCCAAAATCTTCGCGAAAGTGCTGGCAAACCGTATGCTACCCATCACGCCAGCACTAGTACATGCCGATCAAAGCGGGTTCATTCCCCAACGGTCCACCGCCCTCAATTTGCGTAGGCTATTTGGCATAATGTCACAGATCAACCCGAACAAACAAGCGGTGGCGATATCCCTGGACGCTGAGAAAGCGTTTGACTCGGTTTCCTGGGAATATCTGTTCTCGGTGTTGGAGGCGTTTGGGATTGGCCCATTTTTCATTCGGTGTGTTAAACTGCTTTACACAGCTCCATGTGCGAAAGTACACACAAACAGAACTATGTCCCAATTGTTTGAACTAGGCAGGGGTACCAGACAAGGGTGCCCCTTCTCCCCTATACTTTTTGCCTTAACAATCGAGCCCATGGCGTCGGCGATACGATTGAGACACGATAATAGAGGCATAACACTGAAGGGAGCCACCCAAATAATATCATTATATGCGGACGATACGCTACTCTATGTTCGCGAACCTGACAAAAACATTGTTCCCATCATGACAGATATTAACGAATTTACAGAATATTCTGGATACAAGGTCAACAACTCCAAGTCAGAGGTGTTCCCGCTCACCCCCTCCACAAGATGCCCGGCTCATATTTGTGGCCTTAAATGGTCTGCACATCACATCAGATACCTCGGGGTACTGGTCTCCTGCAACAAACAAACACTATACATCGACAATCACGATCAGGCGCTACACACACTTAATGTTAAATTACAGATATGGAGGCGTCTCCCAATTTCACTACACGGTAGAATTGCCATTCTTAAAATGATCGTACTGCCGAAATTGTTATACCTATTTGTAAACATCCCCATATGGCCAGGGAGAGAGTTCTTCTCTAGACTTCGTTCTATGGTGGTGTCCTTTCTGTGGGACGGGAAGACAGCCAGAATCAGCTGGGAAAAGATGACAGAACCCTACGAGAAGGGGGGAATGGCCGCACCAGACTTTGAGCTCTATTATACTGTGTCACAAGCACAATTTGCAAAGTACTGGTACGATGATTGTGACAACTCCCCTCACGCGCAAATAGAGGAACACACTACCGAGCCCACTAACATTGGATCAGTGATCTTCAACACAAGACATAAAGACTCCTGCGAGTTCGACCCTGTGAGTTGCACAGTAAAAGCCTGGGGAGCGATATATAAAAGGCTGAAAATAGAGACTCCATATAACCCTGAGGTGCCCCTGTGGAAATACCCTGGCCTCCCCCCCACGTTCGATACCGATATACAGGAAACCTGGGACCCCGGCAGGGAGATGAAAATAGGCGATATGTACCTAGAGGGGAAATTCGTGACCCTGGAGGTGTTCACCAGGGGCGTGGGAGGTGGGCAGCTCAAGACATTGCAGTACTATCGAATGAGATCAGCATATCACAGTCGCTGGCCGTCATTCCCAGACGAACCCCCTTCCCACCCGTGTGTGCAGTTGGTTACAGTGCGGGGTGGGCTGGGAATCTCCAGACTTTACAAGGCAATGCAGACTCACTCTGCAGTGGTAAGCCAGGTGAGGGAGAAATGGGAAGTGGACATGAAAATGCCAATACCAGAAGAAAAGTGGGCGAGATACTGTGCACTAACAAAGCGAGTCTCCCTCAATGCCGGGCTTCGACAAATACAATTTAAAATCCTCAACAGACTGCATTACACACCCGCCAGGATAGCTACATTCACACCAGATGACCCAGGCAAATGTCCCAAATGTGGGTCCCCGGCAGCGGGGTCTTATCATATGTACTGGGAGTGTCCAGTTGTGATGCGTTTCTGGGAGAAAGTAGCGGAAATGCTAAATGAAGTCACACAGATTCCCCCGCACCTGACCCCACAAAAATACTTATTTGGTGATATAGGTAAATGCTCCGAGAAGCGTAGAAGATTGTTCAATGTGTCGTGTGTTATAGCTAAAAGATGCATATTGAAGTTGTGGAAGAGCCCGGCTGCCCCCACCATGGACGTGTTCTTACGTGAACTAACCTACATCAATGAATGCGAGGAACAATTCGTGCTGTCCCAACCGAGCATGAGCAGGCCAAAAGACATTTGGGGCCCATTCAGGACATACCTCTGTGACATGCTTTCTGATATCGAAACAACTGTTTAAATTACTACTGTTATTTATGTATTTAACAACAATATTGTTATGCATACTACTATATATTGTGTTTGCTGGGCGCTGCTGCAATTGTCGAGACCTCAATAAAAACATGTTATAAAAAAAAAACAATTTTTCATTTGGGCTATTCGGTGTCACTTGCGACACCTATGGGCGTTAACTAATGCATTCGAGACCAGATAGGGAGAACTGGCATATAAGAAGGGACACACAGCTGGTAGGTGATGTTTGGTTATTTGCCCACCCATTGACTTCTCCTGGTCCTGCTAATCCCTATGACCATTCTCACCCAGTTCCTGCCCCTCCAAAACACCTCTTAATGGGGACTCTTTGAGATCACTTTATTCAAGCATTGCAATCAAACTTTGCAAGTTCCTGCCAGTGTTGTTTCAAAGCAGTCTACAGAGAGTTGATGACTTATTTGGGGGTCTAAACCGGCTACTGGTGTAATAAAAATGTCTTAACCAGGTCTGCCTTCAGCCACTCGCTTTATAAGCACTATGCGTGTCCTTCACTGAAGTCCCATTAAAAACCAGCATTGGCAAAGCCAACACTTTTGGCTTGTGTAACTATTGGGCATTTGCCAGGCATGGAGATTGTATGCGCAGGTACTCGCACCATTTTGGACCTGCTACCATCAATGGATCGGTACACCCCGTTTCGGCGCTGCCGGTTCAGCGCGGGCTGATTCGCCGCGGCCAGTTCAGCGATGGGATGTTTTGGCGCTGGGATGTTTTGGCGCGCTGCACACTTGCGAGGTTGCAGCGCAGCCTTGTGCAATGGCACCATCCACACTTGCCAAACGCAGGGTGACCAGGCTTCCTTCTGGGAGGGCGGCTGTGCACACTCATAGATCCACTGCCAATGTGCCAGTCTCTAGGCCCAACACAGGCCCTGCTGCGGCCCCTGTCCTGTCAACCCTCAGAAGCGCGCACATGTGTGCAATGAACGCTGCCTTCAAGCCACGCTGCCTGCACATTAGCGCTGTGTGTCTGGCGGCGAGTAGAGGCGCTAGACCCACCTGCGCTGCAGTAGCACTTGGAGATGCGGGTCTGCTTCTGATCTTCGCTCCCACGGGTCCCGTCCCCTTTTTAGGTCTTCTGCCATTGACTCTGCCCCTTGCCACCCACTGGGCTCATACGCCCTGCTTTGGTATGCTGCACGATACCCCGTTGCTCCTGATTATGTACCCGGCCGCTTCCATCGAGCTCCTTGCCCCGTGTTCCTGCCCACACGGCCCCTTGATAGCCGCTCTCCCCGAGGTCCCATTTCAGAGCAGGACATTTCTGTGCGGCCAGTTCCCATGCCTACACAAAAGCCCAAATTGTTGGCATTGCCAATGCTTGTTTAATTAAGTTTTAAGGGAGACAAAGTGGCAAAAGGCCCAGGGGAGGGCCCATATACAACCTCCGGGTGAACACCAGACACTGGGTGGTCCTCCCCAGGTTAAGTGCTACCCATCCTAACAATGTGACTGTCAGTTTCTAAACATTACTGCTGTCCATAGCGGTTGAAATTGTCCTACATGACCAAGGCATTTATAAAGTTTATTTTTTTTCTGAGCAGTTATGTCAGTCACATTCTTTTTCCAGGGTGTTTCGCAGTTGTGTTGATGGCGCCGCCCCTTGAAGTGTTTCTGGGAGTAATAGGGTTGGGAGGGGGTTTGTTGCTGTCGCTGGTCACCTAAAAAAACTCCCTTCATACCAAACAGTGTAAGCTCATGCCAGGTCTTCTTACTAAACACTACTCTTCCAACATGACCTTTGTGTGCACGCCACAGTCGGGGCTCTTCTGCCCCCCCCCCCCCCCCACAGATCAACACTGCATCAACAGCTAGCTTGCTCTCAGCCCTCGACCCTTACTAACGTCCCTCCCAAACCAACCTCTGGCAGGCCTCGAAGGGTAGAGAGGCCCTGAATTGTACAGACGTCACACCATACACGAGCCAGGGTGGCTTCCTTCTACGCCGCCTTTGTTGGTCTTCTTTGAGCCACGATTTTCTTTCTTGCCCCGTTTGTTTAGTGACTTAAGGGCATGTATTTAATGTGGAGCTTTATCCTTCTAACCCAGGGGGCCTGCTTCACAGCACTTCGAGGAGGGAAAAGGCAAGGAGGAATTTGGATTATTCTTCGGGTCCATTTGTTGAATGCAGCCTTAGTTTTTATTCGTCAGAGTTTTGAGGTCTTGTGGAGTAGTATTGGAGTGCCAGAGCAAGGGACCTGTCAAATGGCGGATATTTTCCCGAAAAGCTTGTATCTTGGACACCTAGCAACAGATGGGTCTTGGGAGACTGATCTTGGTCTCTGCAGGAATGGCTGTGGGGCAGTAATGCAGTAAGCTTTGTGGAACAGCTAGTGTCCATAAGCAAGCCGATGATTTGTTGATGGCAAAGCTGCTCCTTCAATGATGGGAAGATTTAATCGGGACAGATCAGTCTGTCGTTGATCTCAATGGTACGTTTGCTTGTTCTACGTACGTGATTCGGGTATTATGATGTCCGTCCCATGCAGAGGTCACTGCAGTAGTTAAGTCTATATATTATTCCTGCAATGACTAGGCCAACCAATCGGACACTATGGCGGTCTATTATGCTAATTTACTTTTTTTGTGCCTACGAAAAGCTATGCAACAATCATCATCTTCGGAACTAAACCACCGGGAACAATATCGGAAGTTATTGGGTCTTTTGCATCATCAAAGTATTCCAAACGTAGCACTTTGTATTGCCACTCAGCCACAAGCCCCCCTCTATTAACCACATGCAAGGCCTCTGGATCTTCGTTTGACCCTTGCTCAGCAAGACTCTTAAATAGCCCCCTGGCCTGCAGTCGCACCACCTCCAGTCCAGGACCTTGTGAATCAATGTGGGAGGATAGCTCAGGGGCAACCTGCTCGCTGTGGAAGCAAGATGACACGGAGCAACACAGGTTCGATCCCCGGGTCCGCGCTGAGTAACCTCTGGGTATTAAGCACGTTATGTCATACCTGTGGTGGTGTCCCTTGAAAGGGGCAGCTGTTACAATGTCGAGCCCAATCTGTTCTCCTCCCCCACCGGGCAGGCTGCCACCCTGGGAGAGTGAGTAGATCCTTGACTCCCTGGTGTTTGGCCTGCGAATGGCAGCAGACCTAGGTTTCATCGGTGCATTGATCCCCCTTGCACCTTTTGGCAACCTTTCCACATCGCTGACCACCCGTTAGTCATTCAGACACCTCGGTCACTCTGTAGCTAGCCTCTAGGAATTGGCCATGCACGCACTTAAATTTCTCATTGAAAAAAAACCAGACCCGCAGTGGTCACGCATTCCCCTTTTGGACCATATCCCCGGAGCATACTGTGTTCTATCTATGCCGCCCACGCGTGCCAATGTTTCACTTCTAGATGCCTCCCCTTGCTACTTCATCCATGCCTTTTGAATTAAATTTATACATATACTTTGGCACACACAACTATTGGGTAACACGCCCACCTTGCGTATGATATTGAATCCCTCAAACTGAAATCTTGCTCCTGTGTGAAGCCCTCACAACTTGAGTGAATCTCTCTGGCCTTCTGCCCTTTTTGTCTGCCCTCCAACCCCCCCAACTCGGGTGTTAAAGATCTGTCCTTCGTGGATCGACACATCTTCAGCAAAATTGGCGTCGGCCACCAGATTGTGCTTCTTTAAATGTAAGCACAGCAGACGCCTCCATTACAGGCACAGAAGTGGGTCTATTTGGGCCAGGCAGCAGGAGTCCCGTTTCACCAGCCTTGTCCAACTACCATTGGTTACCACATCAAAGCTACCTGTTTTTTCTATCGTGCTGCCCAGACTAAGTCATGATTTCCTAGGATTAAAAGTTGCTCCCCACATGATTGGTCTAAAAGGAACCTCGCTCGTTTGCACTTTGCACTGTAAGTTTGGAATGGAGCAGACTTTTAGGGCAGGTGGCCAATCGAGTGGGACCAGCAAACATCAGACCAGTGTGACCGAGTTTGCTTTTCTCATTAAGGTTAATTTGGTTGTCGTCCATCAAGGTTCGGCTTCGAAGGAGGCAGTTGGCAACTCCTTGCTCGCCCTCAGGACCATCTATTTGTCATCTTGTGCATTCTGATCCAGCCCCTGCAGACAATGTTGGCTATTGGGGGATCTGTCTATATATGAAAGAATAAAGGTCAGAGATCAGACCCTGGTGGGGCCAATAGAAGATATGATCGTAGAAAAGAAATTGCCCTGTGTTACCCGTAGGCTGATGTTGGTTAGAAACTGGCAAGCCGGCGTAGTGGATGTGATGGTCAATGCCAAAGTTTGCTTTGAGACAGTGTGTGGAAATCCACAGTAGCAAAGGCCTTGGAGAGGTGAATTATTAGCCAAGTTGCAGGTACCCGTTCCAGGCGGGGCTGTTCCAGGTCACGCTCATCTCGCTCTGTCCCAGAGCCTGCTGAAAGGGCCAGGAAAATCGGTGTCATGCAGACTAGGCGCTTGATCAGGGGAAATAATCGAGTCAGAGGTTTTATGTATTTTATTTCTGAGATGCAGAAGTTTTGATTGAGCTGGGTAACCGAAACATCTTGGAATAAGTCTATTCCTTAGCTTGACTTGCAAGTGAGTATCACTTAAAAACATGGGCTGGCATTGCGTCAATTTCCAAGAGTGACGTGGCAGGGAAGTGGGGTATGATCCTGACTGATGAACTCTGCTTCCACACTAAATGTCAGTAAACGATGAGCCCTGCTTCCTTAAGAGTGGAGGATGCTGGTAGATTTAACATGGAAACGCCTTGATCGCAAGCACAAAGGCTAGTTTATACCAAAACTCTTTCGGGCCACTGTGTCCACCCAAGTCTTTGTGGCAGTGATGCCTTTGTGGGGTTGCAATCAAGCATAGCAGATATTCTTTGTACTGGCGAGACCATGGATAGGGACCCCAGTGGCTGGTGGAGAAATCATCTTAACTTTCTAACTCCAGTGGTACAGTGCAAGCGCTCACCGTGACACCGGCTTCTGGAGCAGATGCCCTTCACTTCATCCTCTTGTGACTGCTCACATGGTGTATTGGGAGGGGTTGAAGTGCGTCAGCAAGGTGTAGTGTCTCTCTCTAGGCCCAGCAGCCACGGAACCCACGTCTGGGCATACCTGTCCCACCTAGGTTGACTAAAGCAAAAGTTGATGGCTGGAAGGTTTTGAATTTGAACACATACGGTTCACCTGCGCATGGGCAGGGGCAAATAAACTGCAAAAATCGAGGCAGGTGCAATTTTACTAAATTACACATTTGTTTCAATCTTCATGGTCCCCTCATGCTGTGCTACTAGATTCATGGTAGGCCAGATAGATTGAAGGCCACTTATTTAAGAATATGGGTGACGTCAGTAGGCATTACTCTGGCCTTACTACTGCCATCTGCTAGGCTTTCCAGATTCTCGCAACTGGGATGTAACAAGAGTGACATGCTTGTGACATGTTTGAGGTTCATCTATATTAACATCCCTTATAAATCACCCAATAGTGGACTGGGAAGTGGTCTTGTTGGCTGCTTGCGGCTGCTTTGTGTCTTTCTACACTGCTCATTGCTTGGGAGGAGCCTGCTACTGTTGCTAACAGCTCATTCCACTAATATGGCAGTCAGGGCGTGGACTGCAAGTGGACTGGGAAATGGTCTTGTGGGTCTTGGGCGTCATGGGGGAGAGGAGCCAGCTTTGTGGTAAGAATTCTTCCATTGTTTACTAAAATCGTACTTGGACCAACTCGATTGCACCCTCCACAGGCCCTCAGTCGCACATCATGTCAAAGCTAAGGAACGGCAGACTGGTGATCACGGAAAAAGGTCTGGCCGCCCGAAAGCTCAAGAGGGGGTAGTGAGTTTACTGACACAGACCTCCTTGTTGGAGAAGGAAACACTAATCAACATGTCTTCTAACAGAGGCAAAATCCCCACTGCAGTATCCACCGGCGTGAGTACCAACATTGTGCAAATTGCAGGATTATTTGGGAACTTTGTGGCAGGAGGCATCGACACAGTTCAGCCTCCATTTGAGGGAACGCAACATGACACCACGCCACCACTATACTCTGAAGTGGTGACGAATACCATCTTCCGCCACCAAGCTTTCCCGCTGTGGACAGTCTACAGTCCACCAGCAACAACCAAATTGTCACCAAACATGGGGTCCTCGTCACACCCAAACAAAGTTGGTTGAACATCGCCAAACACAGACTTGTCCAACAAGGCTACAAGGTCTTTGGTTGTGGACAAATCTTTGAAAAGGGCACAGGATCAAGCCTTGACTCAGCGGGTTGAAGTTTTTGGGGTGGAGGCAATGGTAGATGGAGGGACAGCACGTCCAGCTTGAAGATTCAGCAGCACTTGACTACTCATTTGAACGTCCCTGCCATGACATGGAGGGCATCCCAAATCGTGATTACCGGCTGAACAAAACAGGGTTAAATCCTGGAACGGCATCCACTGTCCATGGCATGACACCAGCTAACCCCACTTTGAGTCCATTAACTTCAACTAATCTCTTGGCAGGCCTAGGCCAATTCTCAAGCGATCCCTCAAAGACTATTTCACCCCAAAAAACATAAACATGAGCCGTGATTCAAATATACTGCCGCAAGTGGATGTGTTTGGACCGGATTCTAGATCTGCCCTTCATCTCGTCCTGGAATCATTGTTCAGTTTATGACACTATCAAAGGAGCGACTCAGGTAAATGCAAACAAACTGACCACAGTGGACTCGAACGTCTAGCTCCTACAGGACAACCTTGCTGAACAATCAGCATGTTGTAATCTTCACACCTCCAAATGTCCTAGACGTCACAACAGCTCACTCAAGCAAAGGCTATAGACGCTAATCCACGATAAGGTTGTACTGTTCATATGAAGTTCTTAGCTGTAGGGACGCACACCGGACCCATAAATACGCTGAATGTTCCAGTTTAGTTTGCTTCCTGCAGGGCGACACACTAATCATTTCGAGGTTTGACACCTGTGGTCCATCCTACGCTCCTCTTAATGCTCATACATGCCATGTACCTCAGTGCTTTGCTTCCCCCTACTGTGGTGTATTGGTTGTTGGGGGGGGGGGGGGGTTGGTCTGGATGCTGCTGCTCTTGCGCTCACCCAGTTCCTGCCACACTGGTTGAGTACCTGTTTTGGGGCCGAGTGGCTCCCTATTGCTATTGGCTCCGTAACGCAGGGTCCTCATGCCCATTAGCGGTCGGCACACTCGCCACCATCACTGTCCTGCTGACTCCTCTACAGTCCAAATCCGAATTATTCCTATTTTTCCCAACCTGCTGCTCTTGATCTACCCGAATTTGGGTTGTTTGACCATGGTAGAATTGTTTCCAGTGACATTGGCCGTAGTCCGTTTCACCACGAATACGCTTTTACCACAGCCAAACACCAAACCCATGTCCCCCCAATTCCCCAGTGCATCCGCCCACCCCTACACACCTTTTCTCTGGCCGCCACCTCTCCTGACCCTGCGCCGTAATATTATAACAAAAAAAAGAAATTCCAGTCCCCTGCCTCCAATGTTGAGGAAGCGGGGGACTCCTGTAACCCTCCGAAGGTAAAAAAATGCCAAACATGGTGAGCGGGGGTCACCACTGTGCTCCACGTGTTTGGTATTTTTTTATAATCGATCAAATGGTACTGGCCAAATTCGATCAAATGTGCCAAATCGATTCATTATAAAGGATCAAATTGGGTAATGCCATCTACCCCACTATCTAATGCGATGTGGTCACATACATTACAATTGTCTGTTTTGTAACACTGCTATGGTTTCACTTACCTGCATTACGTTGAACATTCAAGGGTTGGGGCACGCAATTAAACAGCAGAGGCTGCTTAATATTCACACATAAGAAGACTCAGGTTGGTCTATTCTGTAGGGGATATTTTTTAATATTTTACATTTTTGATTCGGGTTCGCCCTCTTTTGAGGAACTTGGGATTTCTTTAAAACTGCTTCATAGATGAAAAAAACTTTCTTTATTCTGTCTCTATCCACAGGGTGTTTTTTTTTTTGTACTGGTCTTTTTCATTATTTCTCCAGAGTCCAATTAGAGATTTGGATGGTTCCCATCTTATTTTGGAGAATCATGAACCAAAAACACCCACCGAGTTTCAGACAAGTTTTCTACTCGTCTGGGTTGTTTTTATTCCCAGAATATTTCTATTCGGTAGAGGCCACATTCATCAGGGCTGGGCAGACACTCAGAATATGAAGTGTCAACAAAAAGGTTCGCTGGTTAAAGCGTGGATTTTGACAAGAGATCCCACACATTTGTGGGGGTCCCCAGGGAAATCTGTGTGTAATCACTTGTGTATAGGCGCGTTACAAATGCCATATCATATCATGTCAGGAAGGGTAGGTGGATTGCTTCCTGAAGGAGCATGAAAAAATGGTCATGCTCTGGAATCTTCTATGTTCAAAGTCGGGATCCCATGGAGGTGGCTCGCTGGGGATCCCTAAGGGACGGCTTCACGGCTTTTCTTACCTAAAACAAACCAGACGAGTAGAAAACTTGTCTGAAACTCGGTGGGTGTTTTTAGTTGATGATTCTCCAAAATAAGATGGGAACCATCCAAATCTCTAATTGGACTCTGGAGAAATAATGAAAAAGACCAGTACAAAAAAAAACACCCTGTGGATAGAGAAACCGAATGAAGAGTTTTTTTTCATCTATGAAGCAGTTTTAAAGAAATCCCAAGTTCCTCAAAAGAGGGCGAACCCGAATCAAAAATTAAAAATATAAAAAAATAAAAAAATATCCCCTACAGAATAGACCAACCTGAGTCGTTTTATGTGTGAATATAAAAGGGTATACTCGGGTATGAGACCACCCCTCGTCCTCTTGTGTTAAGAGGCTGCTTAATTACATCAGGGACCTGAAGGGATGTTCTCTTTTTAAAGGAAACGCATCTGAACATGGGGAATCAGCAAACTATGCAGAGCCTGGGTAGGGGCGGCGGTTTACTCCCTTGCCATGGAAAAGAGGGGTTTCTATCCTGGTGCACAAGCATGTTCACTCATGACTATTCCCCTTGGGTGGACAGGAGCCCAGCCTGCATTGTCGCTGTAGGAGCGCAGCCTACAACATCGCCGCCAGCATGCTCTCATTCTACTGTAACTGCCGGTTAAGCTCCAGTGAAGGATAACCGTGCTACTTTTGGAGCACCCTCTACCACGAAGGACCCCAACCCCCAGAAGCGCTGAAACACTTCCTGCACCCATCTGCATCAAATCTGTGCTCGTAGATCCAGCGCGAACACGAGGAGCCATAGAAAATGGCTGCCGTCTTTGGTTGTTTATAGGTTGCTTAGCAAAAACCTTGCAGCTGATTGGAGTGATGCTGCTACTTTTCTGGGCCGGCCCCGCTGGAAGGCGCAAGCCGGTCCTCCGATCGAAGGCACCCATTTAAGGCACTTGCCTGTCTGAGCCGACCATGTCGCCGCCACGTTAGGCTGCCTCTCTGGCCCCTGCCTCTTTCTCCTCCTCGCCGCCCACCCGCAGAACCATGAGTAATCTCAATCTCCACTGCAGCAGTGCATCATTTATTATCCTAGCCCGTTGGTAGATATCTACTACTTTTGAGGCGGATGGTCTCCAAGTAAACCTTTCACACAAAACACTGAATATACTCTGACAGTCTCCCCCTATACTGCTGTCTAGGACTATCCATTTAGGTACTGGATCATAGTCGTTTTTGCAGTATAATTTCACCTGCTGTAATTAGCAGCTCATGGTCAGCTAAAATAACGTGACGCGCGCGGAGTGTAACATGATGGTTGTTTCAATTATACTTACTGTAATATGTACACACCCTTACAGCACACACCTCTAGGCCACTCAAATGTTACTGCTCTCTGCTTTAGTATACCACGTATTTGGACAGTAACCCACAATACAGCTCCGTTCATTGTTCAACCGATGACACAACGATGTGTTGCTCTTACTGTATACATCACTGTATCGTCTACCCCCAGCATCCCCCCATTGTTTGCGCACCATGTTTGGGGTGCCCCGCAACGCCCGGCCACCTATAAAGTGTTGCCATTGCTTGACTCTCGCATCTGGATGCTTTGCCTCACTACCATATTGTCAGTCACCATGCCTCCTACCATTGTTGAACTTAGCAATGTAACTGTCTGGAGGGAGGTAGCCACCGTCTCAGGACGACAACTGTCCCTTACTCGTTGTTTGACTACTCACTTGTAACCTCATCCGATGTCACAGCAGCCCTAGCAAACTATGGGCAGGCTCTCCCTCACTTATACCTGTACTATGAAACTAGAAAGTATTCTTGTCATGTAATTAGAAAGTATTTGTGTGATGTAACCAAGGAAGTACTCTTGCGTTGTAAACCAGGAAGTATTTTTATGATGTAACTAAGCATTTCTGCAATGGAACTAGGAAAGTTCTCTTATCTTGTAATTAAAGAAGTATTTGTGTGATGTAACTAAGGAAGTATTCTTGTAACAGCGCTGCGATGCCCGAGGGCTGCTGTGCGCTTTATAAATGTTAAAAATAAATAAAATAAATGTTCTTGCCCACTAAGACGGATGGGGAGGGCAGGTATGCATTAATCCATGTGGACTTGTACCACCAGCAGATCACACATCAACAAATATATATGCCCCCGCCAGGCTTTTTCATACATACATTTGCTGCATGCACACAGTACATGAGGTATATGATGCTACTTGGAGTAGATCTTAATGTGGCCTTGTTTCCGGTCCTAGACGGACTTGGTGCCACCAGTAGAACACTGCATCAAACCAAAAAACTGAAGACACTCCTTTCCCTAATTGTGAATCTTCGGCTGATGGACGCCTGGAGACACAGAAACAGGAAAGATTACACCTTTTTCTCGCCCCATCACCCTAGCTATTCATGTTTGGACTATTGGTTCTACCCCTGTAATATGCCCCACGCAATTGTCACTTGTGATATCCTCCCCATGACCCAATCGGATCACGCGCCTGTCCAATTGGTGATCACTCTTGCCGATGTACCTGGCGCTCCCCTTCTTGGTGATTTAACTTGATGGTGCGAGATTACCCCAATTTTGTTTAACATTTGAAAGACGACTGAGGGGTTTGGCAGAACAACCTCCCTGTGACTTTCCTATATGGAAGTGCTGGGATGCTTTCAAAGCGTACCTTCGTGGGGCAATGCACCTCATGCTGGGCATACGAGCGCAGCACCTGGAGATCTCAAGAAGCCTCACTGCTGAACTCCAAGCAACTGAACGTGAGCAGAAGTGGTCACGCAACCCCATAATACTTGGGCAGATTCTCTTCACTATGTCCGAACAGACCCGTCTCACCAACTCAAGGGCACAGAAAGCATTCAGTAGCTGGGCACATAGACTATACACGGAGGGAGACAGAACGATAAGCATGCTTGCAATAGCACTTTAGGGGAATCGACTTGCCCAGGTCATAGATTCGATACGGGACAATCGTGGGGATCTGCTGACCAGGGATAAGGTGATCAATGCCCACTTTGCCAAGTTCTATAAAGAGCTTTACACCCCTCCTCCGATAGGGATCTGAACTTTTAATTCATGACTTCCTTCAACCTCTTCATCTCTTGTCGCTCAGTCCGGCCAACTTGGATGTGCTGTATGCCCCACTTTCAGATGAAGAGGTGCAGAGGGCTGTGGCAGAACTGACCGCTATTGCTCAGAGGCTGGGTCAAATGTTCAGAGACGCCATCGAGAAGGGATTGCTCCCACAATCTCATATCACCTAATATAGTTGCTTCTCCAAAACGGGAGGGCTCCTACACAATGTGGTGCATATCGCCCAATTTCTCTTATAAATTCTGATGCCAAAATATTGGCGAAATGCCTAGCGAGGCACCTAGAGGGACTTCTGCCAACATTTGTGCGCCAGGACCAGATGGGATTCCTAATGTGATGACTTTCTTCTGACAGTAAGTGGTGGCACTTGCACCTAATCTGTGACTCCTCAGACCCTCAAATGTTATCTTGTCGCTTGATGCCAAAAAGGCATTTAACAGGGTCAGATGGGACTACATGTTCATGGTAGTTGATAGTTTTAGCTTTTCAGAAAGCATTCTAAAGATAATTCTGCTCCTATAGAATCAACCGCTTGTCACTGTCACCACCAATGGCCATAACGGCATGCAACATGCCTGACCCCTGTCCTCCATACTAGAAGCCTGGGTGATTGAACCTTTGGCAGTTCAGCTCCAAATGGAGGAGGAATGGTTGGGCATAACCGCAGGCAGGATGGAGCATATGATCTCCCTCCATGCCGATGATATCCTCCTTGGTCAGTGACTGCAGTCGGCCCCTACCTATAATCCACTCGGTTCTTCTTAACTATGGCCGGATCAACGGCTATAACAGTAATTGGGACAAGTCTGAGGTCATGCCATTGAGGCCCGACATTCCCTGATATCTGGGGGTGAATATCAGAGCTTGCCTTGCAGATCTAGCCACTCTTAATTACCCCCCACCCGACCCCCTCCGGTGGGGCAAAGATCATCATGACATGAATAAATGGCAGACAATACCTCTATCACTTGCTGGAAGAATAGACGCGTTCAAAATTAATTCTATGTTGAAACTTATATACTTGGTGGCCATGATGATCCCGATGCCCCACCAATAACCTTTAGTCAAACTCGATAGAGCCATTACTGAATTAATCTTGCGGAGTGGGGAGGGGGGGCACAGCTCAACAGGTCGATATTGCAGATATCAACAATTAATGGTGGGCTGGTTCTTCTGTCATGGAAGGCCTATTATATAGTGGCACAGGTCTCGTGGGCCAAATGCTGGTTAAACACAGCAGACACATGTAGCAGGTGAACAATAGAACTACATGTGTTACAGCCATACACACCACAGGCTATCCCACCTACACATTTCCCACAAGGAATTAAAACCCATCCCATTGTTGGCCCTACCCTTGCACAGGGGTATCGAATATGCACACTGACTGGTTCCCATGTGCGTCTTAGCTTGTCATGGATTAGTCTACAAGCATTTCAATCACATACTATTCACACGATCCTGCACAACCAGCAGACTACACACTGGCATGATGTGAGGATTATGGACATATGTGAGTGCTCTGAGCTATTATCATTCTCAGATGCTAGGGGCCTTCTTGGAGTCAGAGGAAGACTGGCTAAGCTACATGACCCTCTGGTCGGCAATTCTCCATTTGTGACGGTCGGCTTTTCTTAACTGACCCAACAGTGCTCTGTTCACACAGTGTTTAATGTTCTTTTTTTGTTGTTGTTTGAAGAGTCACCCACGCGACTCACCTGCTGGGGTATACTTCACTTTATTTTTATTTTTCTTCCTCCTAGAATGGGGTTACAAACATCCTCATTCTAAGCATTCATACCTCTCCCCACAAGTAACAAAACAGCGTTTACCATGTACCTACCACAAAATACAAAATAACTCATCTACAACCACTATCCTCTATTAAAGACTTCACTCTCCCAAACCTCTTCAGTGCCCATCACCTCAAACTAGACTCAGACCGTGGCCCACTCACTTCTCCCTACCTCTCCATTACCAAACACAAATTGAAACTAGTCTCAATGGCTCCTTTTCTATCTTTCGTCCGATCTCCTGGTCTCTTCTGTAGGAGTCCTCTATCAAACAAGCCTTTATTATTTTAAGTCCACTCTGACTTCTCCCTTTGTCAGCCTGTTGCTTGTGCCTCAACTCCGATGTCCAGCCCTAACCGTGAATCACCCTGCTGATAAAATGGAGAAGACAACCATTTAGCTACACGTCTGCTGCTTGGGTAGTCCTGCGGTCCTACTCTGCTCATCTCCTGCAAAGAATCACTGCCTGCCCTCACCACAACTCCAGACTTCCCCAAATCCAGCTTTTATACAAACTATGCATGTTCATCTCAATACTAATGAATAGTGCAGAGTTTATAGTTCTTAGGTTTTTACCATGGTGATTTGCTTACAAAAATTCAAGGTGGCTAAACATCCATTAATCAAAGTCAAAGCCTTAGTAACCACTTATTTTATTAGTATTTCATCACACTAGTATGTGTAACCTGTGTATCACTGTATAACATTTGTAACGATGTAACCCAAGCTGACAGTATTCTTGTACCCTCTGCGCCCTGATACCCTTGGGTCTGGCGCGCATTATAAATAAACTGCAGTGTCACATCTGAAGGCAAAGAACTTGCATAAAACAACCAAAGGGAAGCACTAAACATACTAAATTAGCCGTACATGGAAGATAATCTGTAAGTCTGACCGAAATGTGTATAAACAATGAAGTACCTCTGTAGGGTCTAAATGATTTTTTTTTTTAAATGGCCAAACCAAGAGTTATGTTTGCTATAACAGAGCTTGAGCCTCATAGTTTACCAAGTCTGTAAATTAAAGGTACAGAGAGGTACCAGTTATACGGACACTCTAGTCCAGAACTCGAAATGGTTGCATAAGTAGTAGATGTAAATGTGGGTCATGTTTTCCCCATTAAAAGACTCAATCTTATGGACATTGGATGCATCAAGAGCTGTGGCTTCTAGTGCCCCAAAGTAGTTGCACCATTTTCTTCTGTGACCTTCACCCAGCAAACACAGGGAAGATACACAAGCTCTAGAAATGCGTACCGCCTCAGAGCACGCGGTAAGAGTCGATCTTTCCCGGTTATAACCACACTTGCCTGGAACGATCTCCCAGTTGAGATGCGTACAGAGAAAAAGTCCGTGTTCTATAAAGAGCTTAAGACGCTATTATTTAATTGGACTTCCTGTTGATCAGTGATTAAGATCTCGGCCTTGTTTGTTTTACTGTCCAGTACTGTTGTTTTTCTGTCTTTATGTTCCATGTGCGCCCGGATGCCTGCATGCTGCGTCGAGTTATAAGCATTAAACATAAACCTAACAAACACAAACAATGTGACTGGCATCTGAACGTGATATGCGAGACAACATAACACCACATGTGTGCAGCGTTATGTTGAATATTAGAAATGTTGGCAGACAAGGAAGGGGTTTACACAAATGCCATTTTAGCAGAATAAAATTGCTTACCCATATCCATCTTTTAGATGGAATACTGTACACTGAAGGAACCTTCAACCAGATTAAGAGTACATTTGAGAATATAAAAATCATGTTTGAAGTTTGATCTCTAAACCAGAAAACATTGTATACTTAAAATCAACTAAACTTAAGTGCACATTTATGGTTAACATTGAATAAATGAGTGGTCCATTATTATATAATCTTGCCATGCAAATGCTTTGTTTGAGGATCCAGTATTGTTCAAGCTTATGAAGCCTGGGTGTAAGGTACTGTGAATTGCAGTCCGCTTTAATGAAAGCAGCTCATCTGTAGTGTAAGATTGTACAAAATGCTTCCATTGGACCAATGACACCCGTCATCTCTTTCTATACGTTTGCTCATGGGCATACTATTGCATAAATGACATTTTTACTTTGACGGTAAAGATCCTTCATTGCCAGTGGAAAACTCTGCGTCTTTCATAAACTGGCACACCATACGTTAACTGGAATTTTATGTGGACATATGGCCTCTACAGTGTACAAATCATGATAAGATTAGGAGTAAAACATAGTGCTGCGGCCCCACCAGTTGCTTTGTTTTAGGCCTCGCGGATGACGTGAGCACTTATCAAAAAGGGAAATGGCATCCATCGAAGCTGTCCAAAGATTGTGGGTGCCCGCAGCATACCACTGCTGTTTGCTGTAGACACCAGATCTCTCTAGTACTTCATGGCACCAATGGGGGCAGAAGGATCGTGAGTTTAGGCTTCCATTGAAACCATACAAGGTGAGAGGGGTGCCCAACAAAGTCCCAACAGATAACTGTGCCAAAAAACTCTCAACTGGTAACAAGGTGCATGCGAGCAGACCAAGATGGACTTAAACTACACCTAAATGAGAACAATATATAGTGGTTTCTAACGACCCCACAGCAAAAGCAGTCTGCTAAGGTTTCTATTGATGGTGAACGTCATGAAGGGCACGTGCCTGACCCCCAAAGTAATTCACTGTGATGTTTCTGAAGCTGCAACTGAGAAGAAAAATCTGCTTAGAGCATGGGGGGGAGCCTTCTTGTGAAGACCACATAGTCCTGCAGGTTCTGTCTACACAGTGAAGAAACCAAGACTTATGCGCATTGACCAGAACAAAATCCTTTAAAGTTGACGGGACAAAACCAGACCACTGAGCACTACTACTGAATATCTGTGTGATGCACGAAGTCTGACCTATTAGTTTTTAGTGTCCCGTTCCATTTTGCACTTCATGCGAGATCTGCCTTCAGTTGAATAATTCTCACAGGGGCAACCAGCGTAGAGGCGGCTCATCATACCCCTGTCTTCTGTTGTCCACTTAATATCTCAGAGCAGAATCATTGACAACATCTAGGACATGGTACTAGGGAGTGTATGACCTCTTCCATAACCAGCTCTCTAAGATCATAATTATTTGTACATCCCAAGAGACTGCACAAGACCCATTATTGCATGCATTCATTCTTCAATGGGTCTGTATATTAATTGCAAACTGAACAAAACTGTGTAGCCTTTGTTTAGCTTTCGATTGTCAACACAAGCATGTTGTATATTACTCATGAACCAAAGCAAGACATTGAATAACCATGAATAGCTGTGCAATGCCCAAGAGGTTTGAACAGCAGAGCAGCTTTTGGTGTTTGCAGATGGACTGTCCACCCATCTGCCTTACCTAAAGTAGTCTCTCTGTTGCTCTTCGACACTGTCTGCACTGCATGCTTTACTATACAGTCTGAAGCGGTTAAATCTAGCTTTGTTTTATGTAGAGTAGCTTAAGTGTCAGCCTTGAACAAGCATGTTCTAAAGGCATGGATGATGCCTCAAATTGCAGGATTTCAGTAGTCTGTACAACGGACGCCTAAGCCCCCTGTTCAGTTAACCTGATCATACCCCCATGTTCAAGGTTGTGCACTGTTTTATGGTTTCCTTTGTTATGTAGGCTGTCTAATCAGATAATTAAGTGATCTGGTTTAATGAATGTCTTAACTGTTATTTTATTGCAAGCTTTATGCTAATGGTCAACACCAAACATGTTCCTCATTTCACGCTGGATGGATATCCTATATTGGTGAAGTTGAACTGCTGGTTAGTTGAGGCGTCCCCCTCCCAGAAGTGTGTGTGGAGACAGTAAGTCTTCTAGGTGCAGCATTCCCCTCCTCTTGTGGTATTAGTCTCTGGGGGTACTCCACCTCTCGTTCGACCGCATGTGCTTGCTAATACCAGCGTTCCACCTTCTTAAAAACGGGAAGCAGAAAACCTTCTCCAACCTATCATGGGACATATTGGCTATGTTACCACTGTTACCCGCAGTCCAGAAACTGCCAATCATTTGCCATGTGAAGGGCTGGTGAGCGATCTTCACCTCTTTGTCTGAATACAGAAATCAAGAGATTGGGTAACTTTTTCAGTTGGCCAGGAAATGAATTGATTTTTATGCCGGGCTTTCTACAGTTTTATTGCCAAATTATTCAGATGTAAAGAGAACATGAAATAAATCACTAGTTATGCTGTATTTGCTATGGGTAGAAAATATTGAAGCAGTCGGGATATTGTTTCGTAAAAGGCAGCCATGCTTGTATGTATAAACTAGCCGGCATTTTAACTCTTGCAGATTTTAGAGTAAACTTCTTAATGCACAAGGCCCTATTGTAAGATTTCCTTTCTAGATGGTCAGGTGGGGTCAAGCATGTTTTTCCCAATTGAGTGGCATGGAAATAAGATCACTTCTAGCTCCAACCCTACACATCCAATTGCCCCCATAGTGAATGTTCATTCATAACGCTGAGAAGATTAATTCTGAACGTAGAATAATAGATTGCCAACGCTGACAGCTCAGGAAGTCTTCATTCTATTAAAGACAAGGAGGCGAGCATTATGCTTTCTTTCTTTAATACTGCCACAACAGCTTTTCAACTTATACTTTTAAACATCTACCTTTGTGTTTTTTTATTTATTTTTTTACAAAAATAAAATAGCCAATCCGAAGTTTAAAAGTTTCAAACCAGAGTCTTACATCTCGAAAAACTCTCAAACTCCCATGAACCTCCAGGAGTGCTGTAGTCCTGACCCTATCCCATGCTCCAATGCGGTGATAGGTCATCCTATAAGAACCCTACTGTCGCAGGCCCTTTCCTCTTTCTTTCTTGCCTTGAAAATCCTCTGAAACAAATCCAACTCTGTCCTGAACTGTCAACAACCAACTTATAACTAAAACAGTGTTCTTGGAACCAAACGTCGCTGCTTCTCAGACGACATAGAGTACTTCACCGGTACCGTGATTGAGATCATGCTGCTTTCTGATCATCTCCTAGAAAAAACAAACATGTTCTTTTTAAGGGCGAGTGATAAGACAAAGTTGAACATGTGATATCAACACAGCCCAACTCTTCCATGCCGTGTTATACTTCCTGACGGTGGAAGGCGCCCATGAATCTCTGATACAGTCTGCAGCGAGTCGCGAAATGCCTGGCAATTCCCACTTTCTCCTGAAACCTTGCAAGCTATCAACCGCAGGGTGCCTGTCGATACTAGGGGGTGAATTCTCCCGATTGGGTCTAGTAGAAGGTCCTGCTGCTGTGGAACTATCCTCGGAAAATCCGTAGAAAGTTCCATCGCTACTGGAAACCAAGGCTACGATCTCCAGAGGGGAAGGACTATTAATAGGTCTGATCGCCCCCTGCGCACTTTCGCTAGTGCTCTCGAGATCATGAGAAACGGAGGGAAGGCATAATTCAGTGTTCCGTTCCAAGGTTGGAGGAAGGCATCTGTGCCTGCTGCTCCTGGGTCTAATCTCCAACTGAAATAAGTCTGCATCTGAGCGTTCAGTCTGGACGCAAATAGATCTATATGAACGGGACCCCAGAGGTTCTGCAATCTGTTGAACACACTCGGGTGTAGTTTCCAATCGCTTGAATCTACAAGATATTGTGAATTCCAGTCCGCTCTCTCATTGAGCGTCCCTGGCAGATACTCTGCAGTGACTGCTACTTGATTCTGAAGGCAGTAGTGCCAAGTCTTTCGCTAGTTCTGCTAGCATCCTCGATCTCGTTCCTCCCAGCGTTGTTGATATAACGCACTGCTGAAATGTTGTCCATTTTGAGCAGAATGCAACAACGAACGTTGTCCTTTGTAAATGCTCGCACTGCAAAGGACCCTGCCAAAAGTTCGAGAGAGTTTCTGTGCATTTCTAGTTCCTGTTCTGACCACTTCCCCCCCCCCCCCCAGTCTCTAAATTCTCGCATCTGGCTCCCCATCCGGACCTGCTTGCATCTGATTCTATGACGATGTCCGGTGAGTCTCCGAAAATCGCACAGCCATTCCAGGCCTCCATGTTGGCGAGCCACCAGTGGAGTTCCGAGATCGCTTCTGGGTCTAGGGTCACTAGCTGGTGATATCCTACCCCCTTTTGTAGGTGTCTTATCTTGAGCCTCTGTAGAGCTCGATAATGGAGCGGACCCGGAAAAATTGCTTGGATCGAAGCCGCTAGCAGGCCAACTACCCTTGCGACAGCTCAAAGAGATATGACTTTCTTTGCTATAACTGAGCTCTTTCTTTATCGCCTTCACTTTGTGATGTGGTAGCTCTAGGGTTGCTTTGTTTGTGTCTATACTGAAACCCAGGAATTCTATATTCTGCACTGGCACTAGCTGGGATTTGTCTAAATTTACTAGGAATCCTAGCGAGGTCAAGAGCATGAATATCCATTGCACGTTCTTGGACAGCGTGACTTTGTCTGTACCCATGACGAGAATGTCGTCGAGGTAAATGATTATGCGAATGCCTCGCTCTCTTATGGCTGCTGCAACGGGTTTCATCAACTTGGTGAATGCCCAAGGCGCCGATGCTAGTCCGAACGGAAGACACGTGAAGTGCCATATCTCTCCTTCCCACCGAAACCTCAGATATTTCCGAAACTCTTGAGCTATCGGAATCATTAGATACGTGTCTTTGAGGTTCTAATCGCGCTAACCAGTCCCCCGTCCGGAGGAGATCTCGAAGTAGATGAATGCCCTCCATCTTGAAATGGTTGTAAACCACCCATTCGTTCAGTTTCTTCAGATTTATGACAGGGCGTACTTTGTCCCCCCTGTGAACAAGAAATAAATTGCTGAGGAAGCCTGGCCCTCCTTGCGTATCTTTTTCTATAGCATTTTTGTCTGCTAATTGGAGAATTACGCTGTTCAACAATCTTGCCTCTTCTCGAGGCATCTGAATAAAATGGGGTTCTGATCTCTGAACTGGGTTCCCCACAAATTCTAGCTGTAGTCCTGCTACTGCTTGCAGTACCCATGCATCGTGTGATAATGCTTGCCATGCGCTTAGAAACTGGAGGGTTCTCCCTCCTACTCGAACTCTCATTGCACTCACCTCCTGAGGCATTTGGTTGCCGGTATGCACCTCTCCCTCTTCGTCCTCTGGGAAATCTGGACCTGGCTGGGAAGAATGTTGTCTTCCTTCCCAATATTGGGCACACGGCCCCTGGGGTCTTCATTGATAGTTAAACCGACCGGACGTACGACCCCTGTAACGTCCGGTCCCGGAAAAAACTTGAGTGGGGAAAATCTTTTTGATTGAGCTTTGTGCTTGTTCAAGAGCTGAATAAGTTCCCATGAACTGTGCCATTTCCTTACTGAATGCCTCGCCGAATAGTAGGCCTCTTGCTTCTTCACCTGCCTCATACGACGCCAAGTCGCTTCGCTTACTGTCGATCTTAAGAACAACACCTCTTCTCTCGGCTGATAGTGCGCAATTCGCGTTTCCCAAGATGCATACAGCTCTCTGAGCCCAACTGGCTAACACGGAAGCATCTACAGGAGTACCTGTGTCCTTCGCTTTCTCCGCGAGATCCATTATCTTTGCCAATGGGCCGGCTAGGTCGAGGAGCTTATCTTGGCACCCTCGCCAGGCTCGGTCTACGCCCTTACGTATGTCTTTCGTCTTTGTAACGAAGGTGACCATTTTGGGGTCAAGTTCAGGAGTGACGGCCAGTTTGCCTGGCAACTCCGGTCTAGGGCATTCTGACCGCATCCGCAATCTTATTTCTCTATCCAGTGGCTTGTGTATACGTTGAGCCATGTAGGCTGCCACTCTGGGCGATGGGACCCACTCTGATGACTTAGGGTGTCTGATAGCCTCCAGGTCAAACATATCTGTTGAACTCTCAGGTTCTTGAGGATCTATCGCCTCTTCGTAAAGGTGATCCTCTTCTACCTCATCACCCTCATCATCCGGCATGTAGCCTTCATCGTTGTCCCCTGGATTACTCACCCGTGGGGTAGGGGGTCTGTCCTGGCTTCTTTTCTTCTCCAGGAAGGCTCTTTTAAGCCTGGCGCCAGGGTCGCTATTCCTTTGGGGAGTGGAATCCTCCCTATCCAGATTGCTCGGGGGGGGGTCACAGAGTGTTTACTCTTGCAAGCCGCTTTCCTCCCCTTGGGTTCCACCCCATCTTCGGGGTGTCTGGCTGACAGCTCTTTATCTTGGCATTCTGCCTTTCTCTTTTTTGCAAGCAGAGCTTGCTGCTCGTTAAAAACAGCTTCCAGTATATCCAGCCTTTGGGTAATGGGCTGCACTCCTTGAGACACCGCTCTGGTCAAGGAATCTCCTAGTACTTGCTTGAAGCTCTGTGACAGGTCTGAGTCCTGTTGGTAAGGACTTTCTTCCCACTCCTCTTCTGACCATTCTGGTGAGGTAGGAGTAGCACCGGGACTTTTGTAATGAGCCATAGTGTTAGCAAGGCTAACTGCTGTGCTGTCAGCAAGGGATTAAAGTTGGTCACCTTTGACAATTCTAGTCTGAATCCCTTTTTGCTCCGGTGGAAAATTTGATTATACTTTCTTTTTTTTTTTTTTTTTAGGACCGTGTCACTCCGCTTTTCTCCTCTCGGCATACGCAATGCAATGAAAACTTTGCGCTGCCGGCGGAAGACCTCCCAGGGGATGATGGCATTCAGCTCCTCTGGGTCCTGTCGCACGTCGTGTTCGACTGCGCGGAACCGAGGAGCGGGGCAGGGAGTCTGGGGCGAGCGCGTTCGCTCGCTGCGTCTGCCCCGCCTCCTCTTTACAGAAATATCTCGCGGCGCCCGACGCAAACACGTGAGAGAAAACGAAACGAACGCACTGAAGCACACTTTAGTTCACTGTAAGAATTGTATTTACTTTATGATAGTTTACATTTGCGCAGCTTACACGCTTCTCATGCAAAGTGCTATACTACGCTGCTATAGCTATTAACTTAAACAAGAGAGTGAATTATGATGTACTTATCTCATGGCAGCAAAAAGAAAGAGGAAAGGACCTGGGACAGTAGGGTTCTTATAGGATGACCTATCACCGCATTAGAGCATGGGATAGGGTTAGCACTACGGCACTCCTGGAGGTTCATGGGAGTTTGAGTTTGAGAGTTTTTCGAGATGTAAGACTCTGGTTTGAAACTTTTAAACTTCAGATTGGCTATTTTATTTTTGTGTAAAAAAAAGAAAAAAGAAAAAACACAAAGGTAGATGTTTAAAAGTATAAGTTGAAAAGCTGTTGTGGCAGTATTAAAGAAAGATAAAGCATAATGCGAGCCTCCTGTCTTGTCATAGAATTAAAGAACACATTTGTTTTGTAGAACATGTGAATAGTTTTTACATTGTAGCTGCTGAATTGGATGCTAGCAAAGGGGGTTTTAAGGGGCAAATGCAGCAGATTAACCAACAATTGTGGTTGCCGTTGGGATGGCTGTGTGTGATTGGATGGATGTGACTGAACAGCTTCAGAACAGAACAGTTCCTAGTATTTCTAATCTTGCTGTGCAGGTTTGGGTGACGGGTGAATCCCACCAGTGATTCTGTGCTGGCTTATACAGGATGGTGGAGTGTTGTGGTCCCAAATCTCTTGCCCGCATGGTGCAAACTGGAGTTGGGTGCCACACCCACGGGAAAGATAATGCCCTCTGCCACTGTGCCCCACACCCCCAAACAGGGAAGCAGTGGTGCAAGCAGGTTCTGGTTGGCATGGCAATGAAAAGTGCTGGGTCGTTCTCATTGAGGATTTCGCAAACCTTGGCAACAATGCCAGTGGCCACAGTACCATGTGGGGTTAAGGAGCCCTTTTACTCACTAAAAATAGACAAACGTATCCAACAAAAAAGGGTAGCAGATAAAAATACTCAGCAAAAATAGGAAACCATGATCACCTTGGAGCCTGGCCACTGCTTCCACCTAACCTACGCTTGTCCGCGGATATGTTTGACTCAGTTGTACCAGCAGTGCACTGAGACAGGAATTAACTCTAAAGTAGTCTGTTGATCCAAAGAGGAATCATAAAGTAAACATTATGGTGCACAGTAGTACCGATTCCTAAAAGAGATCTGTTTTGAGTTAAAATATATTTTTATTCGCCTAGAAAACAAACCTATTGTGACCTGGAACTCTTTTTTTTTTTTTTTATTTCTTAAAAGATCACTATCAAAAGTCAGTGAGAACATATTCCTACTTGAGAATCTTGTCTGGCTCATGTGGGATTGCTGCTTTTAAAAGCCCACAGGAGTGATCAAGTATGTTGATGTAGTCATTTGTAGGGCTGCTGTCTTGCATCGAGGATAAAAACTCCTTTTTTTTTTGTCTTTCAGATTGAGGAGCTTCTCATGTATCCCACGAGGTATCTTAATGAAATCAAATTGCAACATGTCCAAAGGTAAGTGTCCATCTTCATTGAGGCATCTGTGATCGACACCTTTTTCGTGCCATATATATGCAGAGGGGAGACCTCAGATAGCCCCCCCCCTCTCACTACCACCTACATGCATTATATACTGTACTCATCGCCCCACATATTACAGGTGTTGAAATAAAAGAAAAGTCGACATTTTCGGTGGTCGCTGTGAAAACGGCACAGTAATTGTGTGTTGCCTTCATTGAGTGCTAGCAATACTGTTACCAAAAGCTCAATTACTCAAGATTCATGACCATTGTTTTCAACCAAAAGCGCACTGTAGATTTTATTTTTAAACACTTTATGGCAAATCGAAAAGATAAAGTAGAAGTCAGACTTCAAGAAATAATTACGTGCATATTGCCTCTACAGTCACCCCTACGGAGATAATTGCCCAGTGGTTACGACTCTGAAAAGTATGTTGCTGAGTAATATCCTTCAATTTTCCCTTTTCAAGCATTTTTCATATTGTAATTTGAGGTCAGTTGTACATTCTTAGCCTCATGCTTTAACGAAATAGACAATGCTTTCAACCTATTCAATGCCAAATCCCACAGAGATGATCACCTTGGGAGTATTTTTGGATGCTGTTGGATGTTTGCGTCTGTGGGTGCAAGTGCAGAGAGGCAGGGCTACCCTGCTGTCCCATATGGACTATCCATTGCAATATCCTTATCCAGTCCGTCGTTTTCAGCACTGTCTTTCGACAGATGATGCTTGGCTGAAAGTATGTTTATCTTTGTGTGAAAGTTATTTATTGAAAACCGAAATCCTGGCGTGTGGCAATACTGCCCTTCTCCCACAACCGCTCCCATGGACCCCCTCCCTCAGCCCACCACCCCTCCCTCCAACATAGTCAAAAAACCTAGCCTGCACTATGGGCTCACGCCTAACCCTCTCCCGCAAGATCAATAATGTTTAAAAATGCTGTCACTACCGCCTCAAACCTCTTAGATGCATTTTTCCTTACGTCTCCTACCCCAACAGACTCGCTGCTGTTCTATTCTGTCGAGACTGGACTACACCAACTCCTTATACCTGGGAGCACCGGCATACCAACTCAACTAACTCCAAAGAACCCAAAACGCTGCCGCCAAACTCCTCCTCACCTTGGGACACAGACCACATCTCACCCGCTCTCCATACCCTCCACTGACTCCCAGTCGGAACGAAGGGCCACCTTCAAGAACCTATGCATTACCCACCAAGCAGTGAACAAGACCGGCCCAAAGTATCTACAAGAGAAGATAATACCCTACCTCCCATCTCTCACCCTAAGATCAAGCTCTACCCTCTTTCTAGTGATTCCAACCTCTAATCCTGTGTGAATCAGAGGATCTGCCTTCTCAACCTTGGCACCAACTCTGTGGAACTCGCTCCCTCCACATATTTGACACACCCAAGAATACATAGCCTTCCGCAAGGCTCTAAAAACCTGTCTCTTTCGATAATGCTTACTAAGACCATCCAAGGCTGCTGAGACCCTGCAACCGAATGACACATTTTCAAAGAGATCCCGAGCTATGACACTGAATGTGCCTATTTAGTCACAAATAAGTTTACTCTGAACGCAGCACTCGCAAGCGCCCACTTGGAATCTGGAATAGCGAGCTTGATTAATCAAAACCTCCACTCAGACACTGACCTCTCCTATCACTATGCTCACTCTACTCGCACACAAATGGAGCACCGCTACACCACTCGATCAGTTCGGCCTAGCCGCTCACATATGAACAATACTTCACGAACACCTCAACATTCTGATAAAATGCAGCTATAACCCACGAAAGTTGCCCAATCTGCACATATAAGCATACTACACAGGCCTTACACAGCCAGAACCCAGTCTTGGTGTCCATCTTCCAGACTGCACACATTCAACTGATATCCAATACCACCACACCTAATGCTAGGATTCAGCTACCATTCAAGCAATCGCATCAGCTGCGTGCATAATCTGTGCACCCACATACCCTATGACGCCTTACTCTGTCAACTGACCTGGACTGCGGTGCCCGAGGACGTCCAACCTACCAGCGCTTTGAGGTCATACCAATGATATATAGAGCGCTATATAAATGCCAAATAACCTAGCATTGAAAAAATCATTTTCTGCGGGTTACTATAGTAAGGTGTCAAAAGTACAGAACATTGTGTTCTACTGTTTGAGTCTTATTTTATTAAGACCTGTGAAACCAACCTACATAGAGGCCTCCGATTCCATTCTTGGAAGCTTTGGTTGCTCTCTGCCCTTGATGGTTAAAAAAAAAACCCTACAGTTACAGTTCTTAGAAAGATGATGAGCAAGTGGCATTTACAACCAATTGTCATTGTCCTTTCAGGCTCCTATTTTTCAGGGTATTTGTTACGTAAAAATGACCCCAGAGGCAAAGATGCACTGCACAGATAAGATATACGTACGGTAACATGCAAATCCGAACATTGCTCTAGTTATACTGTATAAGTATTTGTGATAGTGGTGTGGAAGGGAAGGAGGTGAGGGAAGAGGGTGGAAGGCAAGTGGCAAGTGTGTGTGGGGGGGTTTAGTTAATGTCGTAAATAGTTTAATAGTAATTTTCAATATCCTCCTAATGATTATAGCTTTAATGCCCTGCCAGGAGGGTGGACATAGCCTTTAACGGCCGGCCAGCACAAGCTAAGGCAGGGCCGAGTGAAGCGGGATTTTTTTTTGGTTATTCCACTTCCACCCAAAGAAACTCCCTTAATAAAATCCAATCACCCCTACACCTCTGGTAAACCAACTATGAGCCCGAACCCTGTTACACAGGAAAACTACCTCTACCTGAATCCCTGTTTTCCTATGTCCTACCCGAATACTCCCAGTCAGTCTCCTGACCATCTCAGATTATTTCCTGTACTTCCAACCTACTCCTATAAAACACTACCGTTTCCATAATCCCCCGTGTTTGTTATAATAATCAGACATTTCCATTTAATTAGCAAATCCCATCAATCTCACTTCTCACTCTAGCAACACCCCTAGGATAAGGAGGATCGTTTTCAGTAACAAGCCTGCTTTTTCCGACGCGAACACTTTCGCGTATAATGATGGACTAACACTTGAACCAATTACCTGACATGTCCCAACACAGTCAGGAAATTGACCAGTATCACACACAATGGACGGCCCTTCCCTTTCCCCACAGGGCTAAAAGATGGAGCACAACACAAGCAAGGCAGACCGCACAACGGGACTGCTGTCCAGGCATGGTAGTTCAAGAGAAGAAAGGTGGCGAATATCGAAAGGCTGTTGAGGAGAGAAGCAACCTTGCCTTTTCCGTCCCAGGCCCGCAGGACCTCGCAGAAGGAATCGTAAGACCGCAGACAATAGCTCAAGTATGTTGCAGCAGATGTCAACGAGTTGACACGCAGTGTGCCTACGCTGATGAGCAGGACCGAGGGAGTTGCCTGCTACCGTGGTACCGGCCTTGACTCCAGATACAAGGAAAGTCAAGCAGTTCATCACAGCCTGTGAGTCGAGGGAAGAACCGATAAGAAACCGAACTGTGTCGCAAGTGGCACATTGAGAAAAGTTAAAAGAACTGTAAATTGTTAAGGGAAGGCCAGCTGCAGAGGCAATTGGCACCATGTGGGTGCTCATTCGAGACTCTGGTTAATCCCATGTTGAGTGAACTACTGATACCAGAAGGCTGTAGGAGAACCACCAAGAAAGTTCAAAGTGGTTATACAGGGATCTAGCAAAATCCCCATACAGTTTAAAATCTTTGACTGACAAACTGTTGAGAAAGCAAGGTAAGTAAATCCCGGATCAAGAGAAAGCAAAAGGAAATGTGAAGTGGCAAGAGTGAACCCGAAGGAGGGATGCCAATAAAGCAGGGCAAAGTCTAAAGTCCCAAGAAACAGTGTGTTGACAAAAGTGAACATGCCAGAGGGAGGTCCAAGGGAAACTGTTTAAAAAGGCATTAAAACGTGTGAATGCCAAGGAGAAAATATCTTTGCAAAAGCCAGAATGAACCTGACAGGAGGGAGGCCGATAATGGAGAGGGGTCTGAGCCCAGAAGAGGGGCACCCAGGGGTGAAGAATCATCCCCTCAAGTGTAATCCAAAAGGAACTTTTTGTTTATTTTTGGAGCCCATCAGGTCCTCGGAAGCACGAAAATTACACTGAAAAGCCCCGATATCAATAGGAACTGTTTTGGGATCCAAGCCCGGAAGAGGGCAATCCCGGGGTGAAGTCATCACCCAATGTATACATGTGATAAGAACATTTGTTATTTTAGAGCATATCGGTTCCTCAGAGGCCAGAGATGTTTTGTAGAAAATAGACTTAACCACCGACGGCCCTGATACCCGAAGCAGAACTGTCATCTCGTGCAGGAAAAATTTGAGCTTGTGCTGCATCCTGACGTAATATTTGTGAACATTTCTTTCTTGTGAATCCTATCCCACACTCTTCAGTTTTAAGAATTGGCAATACTTCTTTTAGCATAGATCCTTTTATTTTGACAAGACGCCACTAGGACTGCCTTATTTTGATTTGATGGTCGTAGCTTGCTCCCATCTTAGATTTAGGTATAGATTAGGCGTTTTTCCACCCTACCTATAAAGTTTAATAAACACCCTTGAACTGTGATCACTTGTCTGTCTATTCTTGATACCTGTGGAGAACGGACGTGGATAGTGGGTGAGTAAGTGGCATTACACAATACGTGAATGTGCTTCAATGTATCCAACCACATTGAGGGGCGTGCATGTGCACAACAGCAGAATGCAGTCAATGTGCAAGTCTGACCTGCCCTCCTCCTGCACTAATAATGCCATACACCCCACAGAACATGTACATGTTGGACTTACCTGTATGGATACGCCGATGCACATCAACAGTGAGACATGAATACAGGTACCACAATGTAACATGTAAGATCCATAATCAATGTCACACAGTGTGACATTACATCCCACACCAGTGAACCTGCCAGTATCACAGCCTGCCAAGTACCTAGGTACACTCAGCCTGCCATGTAGAGCCGCTGTACCCAGAAGCCTATGGACGCCCGATGAATAATTCATCAAGCCACATGCAGAATAGAAATATACTGGCACAAGACAGCCACTATGTCATCTTGACATGACAATAGACCCTTGACAATACATCTGCTGCAAGGGAACAGTGTGCATATGGTCACACTACAATGCATGAGGCGATATATACAACATACACATGCAGTGAATCAAACACATGCCACACAATGAAGCCACATATGCATGCACATAATGCCCTTCGCCCTGATGCCGTGAAAGGCTACACCCACTCAATACACTGTGACTCATGGCTTTGCCTTTCTCCTTGCAGGTGACTCCTGATACCCGCAGCTGCCTTGGCTCATGACACCTGTGCGGGATCCACAGACCCCACAAGAGTTGGCCTGCAGTCACGCTCACAGCATGACCCGTGTCTGTATAGAGCATACCTTTGGCCTCCTGAAGGCCCGTTTCCGCTGCCTGGACCATACAGAAGGTGCACTAATGTATAGCCCAGCAACAGTGTTGAAAATCGTGCTGGTGTGTGCCATGCTGCACAATATCTTCCTCCAGAGGAATGTCCCTCTGCCCCCTGTTGTGGACATGCCACCCCAAGAGGATGAGGACACAGTGGCTGTGGCAGAGGCATCTCTATGTATCTGCAGAGATGACGTCAGAGCTGGATGAGTGTTGTGCCAGGAACTGATGGAAATGTTGTCTAATATTTAGAGATGGCACATACCATGCACCACTGTGTACCCACACATTTATGATTAAACACAATGTGGAATGTCCTTGCATTGATTCAGTTGAACAATGGTTTAATATTTTAGTGCACAAACTATACCCCTACCAAAACCACCCCAACATACTATCCCCACTCCCTCTCCCCACAACACCACCACCCCACACTATCACCTCCTCCCCACCACACACCACCACCCCAACACACTATCCCCACTTCCCTACCCCACAACACCACCCGAACACACTATCCCCACTACCCTACCCCATAACACCACCCAAACACACTATCCCGCCTCTGCACCCCTACGCATTATCCCATAACTCCCCCACCCCAACACCCCCATGGTGGACAACACCTAGGTCAGTGTCACTTGTGACATTTTCCCTCTTACGGGGGGCACTCATACGGTCGCCTTGCAGTGCTTGGCAGCGAACCCTCTGTAGGCGTAGCAGAAATCGAGCGTAGCTCTGCTGCATGGACTCTGCAAAGACAGAGATGCCCTCTGTCAGCTCCCTCACACACTGGCCGTACACTCAGTGCAGCAGCTGTTGCAGCTGCCTGTGCTCGATTGGCTCCATGCTGTGCACGATCCTGCGTCTGGCACCCTGCATGCAGTCCCGTATGGCCTGGAGGTGGAGGGAGTGGGTGTTTGCAATGGCCTCCATTTCAATGTGCTGCCACTCCATGGCGCACAGCCTCTGTAGGATGTTGTGGCTTGGTGTTGGCCGGGAAATGGATTGGGGCTTATGTGGTGAGCTAGGACTGAAACAGGGGGACCCATATGAGGGGGTGCCCATGTCACCCTCTGGTATCTGGGCTTGCTGGCTGTGTAGCATGTGGTTGCGCTGTGCGATCCAACCGTGCCCAGTGGCTGTTGGGAGGTTTCCTCCAGACTGGCTTTGTTATGCCTGCCAGTAGGTGACATCAGTCACAGGTACTGTGGTGGGCTGTTTGGGTGCACTTGGAGTTGTGGTGCTCCCTGAGGCAAGTGGGGTGGATGCGGGGCCTGCGCTGCCACCAGCATGCCTGGTCTTACTGGGGCCAGGTATGGCATGCTGTGGCTTATGCATCACATCTGGTCGCCGTTCAGGGCTTGTAGTGGACGTAGATGCCCTGGAGGCACCAGTCGCCAATGGGACTTCCCCCTCATCCTCCTCAGCCTCTTCCTGAGCTGCCTGAGAGCCTGTAGGGGACAAATGACATGCTGTCTGGCATTGTGCGTTCACGTGCATTGGAATGCAAGTCACACAGGCAATTAATCAGTGATACCCCCCCATGTGGCCAGATAGGCATGGATGTACATGGCCCTTTGCATGTGCCCATGGCAGTGTGTGTGTGTGACACACACCCATGGCCAGTTGGCCTTTGGCCCTTGTGCAGTCAAGGCGGGCTGTCAATGCAGGTGCAGCTGACTGTATCAACCATGCATGCTAGAGGCCCTGCAGGGTCTTGCATATTGTGGAATACTCTCATGGTCATGTGCTGTTGTACAGGCCCAGCCTTTGGTTTAGCAGCGCATGGGACGATCGTATGTGCCCATGCCCCCACAATCCCTCCCCTGGCAATGTACATCTCGTGGGAGTGGATTTAGTTGCCTTGCCAAGGGCACTCCCATGGCTCAGTGGGAGGCTACTGTACAGCCAGCAGCGGTGCTCTGGTTTTGTTTTTGGCTCGCTACACAGATGTAGGTGCAGGGAGTCAACACTGCCAGGGTGCTCGTCTCACATACCAGCATGGAGCTAACCAACTGGGCCCGGCACATGTTGGTATGACGGCTGCGCAATGTAGTGGATCCTCAATCTCCACCCTCCTGCTGGCACGGAGAGTGCCAGCAGGTGAGTGGGGTGCATTGCACTTGGATATGCCGTTTGCCACACCTTCACACTCAACACCAGTTCTGAGGTGCACTTGGTGGCCTACCCCAGGCTGCTGATGTGACACCCCATCAGGTCACCCTGACTGCCTGGGCCAACAACTGGGCCTGCTGGCATGTGTCCCTGTCCATTGGTACATTTCATGCTAAAGGACGCTTATATGGTTGGTCTTTTGCAATGTGTATTGGGGACATGGGGCGACTCGTCTCCGCTCCATCAACTCCCTCAATCCCCTCCATATTGAGGATGCTGCCAGCCTTCTCCTCCCATGTTGTGCGGGAAAGGGACTCTGTGGTTCCACTTCCTGTGGCCATGTCATCCTGCCGGTGTTGGGAGAGGAGGCCCTGCACCCTGACCCTAAGGTCATTCCAACGCTTGCAGCAGTCTTCAGGATCCCGGGGGACCATGCCAACTGCTATCTTCTGGCTTTTTGCCTGCCAGATTGCGGTCCTGCGTGCCCCAATGTATTCCTCTGCCTGCTCCTGTATAAATCAGTGTCCCACCACCTCATCAGTAAGGACTTGTAGCTCCCCCTGACTGAATATGGGTTTCAGGAGCCGATTTTAAGGCACCTTCGGGTCCCAGTGGCTTTTGAGTTCAGATGGCTGCAGGAAGTGGGGGATTCGGGGTGAATTCTATTTTTAAAGATGGCCGCCGCCGTGCTTCCTGTCCCGGCAATGAGCGCTGGCGCTATTAGCACTGACTACTGTCCAGGGGTAACAGTAATTGCGCTGGGGTTTTGGCGGAGCACCCTGTTTCGGCGCCGATTCCGCCAGACGGAATTAGAGTTACCGTCTAAGTGGTGTGCGTGTTCACGACACGTTGTGATCCGACACAAATTGCACCGCAGGACACAGCAGTAATGCTAATTTTGTTCAGCGGAATTAACGCCAAACTCCTGATGAGGCCCCGAGTTCCTTTCCATGTCTGTCAGCGGCCAGACGGGAGGAGCTGCGGGACCGGAGTGCAATGCTCTGGTCCTGCAGGTAAGTGTGAGTGGAGGGGGTGGGGAGGCAACAGGGAGATATTCCCTGTTGCCTCCCCAATGAAAAAAGCTCCACCTGGGGAAGGCCTCGGGTGGCTGGGTCAGCGGGCGGGGGATTGTGTATTCTTGCCCACTCTTCCAGCCACCTTATTGGCTGAGAGCCCTTCCCCCTCCCCGTGTGCGAATGGAAACTCATTCTATTGGTTTAATGCATAAATGAAGAATGTCTTTTTTTGTTGTGTTCTTTGTGGGCTATTTGATAGTCAAGACTTTCTGGTCGTCTACATGAGTCAACAGATTCTCTGCAATATGTTTTTTGTTTCTTTAAGTTTGCGCGCTGTATGTGATGTAAAGCGTTTTGAATTTGATGTGAGATAAAGCCAATGCAGTTGGTAGAATATTGGCGTGATTTGATCAAAACCTTTTTTTTCCCCGGTGGTCAGTCATACGCCTACATAGAAGACTGCTTCCAATAGTAAAATAGACTGTGGGAAGAACAGTGATTCTAGCATTCTCAATGCAAGAAACGACCAATACTTGCCTGTTGTACCAGTACTGACATTCGGCAGGCAGCATGCCACCTTCAACGCAAGGTGCATCACTTATCTAGCCCTATACAAAGGACCCAAGTTCCTCCAGTAAAAAAAAAGTAATGCTACAGACCAAAACAGATGTGCTTCCGCCCATCCTATTGAAATAACTGACCAGAACTCTCCTCCTTGGTGGTTTATTTATTAGTGCATTTGTTAGGCGCTTATACAACAAGTACATTGTGTTTCAAAGCTCTCACATGGCAACAGGGCGGGAACATGCGTTTGAAAAAACAATATATACAATGGAGGATAAAGACGAACCTACTATGCCTTGTGAATATTCAGAACGTGCAAGTCCAGCGAGAGAAGAGTGGGAAGAGGAGTGGGGTTAAGTGCTGAAGTGTCCGTGCTCGTGGGTGAGCAGCAGATGTAAGTGCCAACTAAAGTGAGTGCGAGGGAGCGTTTAGCTGCAATAAGCATTCAAGTGCAGGCCTACAATGGCGTAGCCCAGTCGGTGTCGAGGTAACTGCTGTGTGTAAGCAGAGGCAATTTGGTGTGGGAAGGCCAGGGCCCCCAAGGATACAGAAGGGCCCTGGTCACCAATCATGGCGACTTTGAGGTTAGCAGAGGAGGGAAGAAGGGAAGGAGTAAATTAAAAGGATAGTCTTGAGGAGCTTCTGCAATTTTGATCAGGCCTGGCTCAAGATGACGAGGAAAGGGGAGGTTGGTTCACAAGAGTGAGCCAGCAGAAGCAAGAGTTTAACCACCGGCCCTCTGTTTAGTGAAACGCTTCACACACAGAGTTGGTTCCAGAGGAACATAGAGGTCTAGAGGAAGAATATTTAATAATAGCAAGTTGCAGATAGCGTGGCCCCCGGCCCCAGACAGCCTTGTGGATGATGCAGACAGAGGGGATTTGAATTTAATCAGTGCAGCAACCAAGAGCCAGTGAAGAGATTTTAGGGCAGGAGATGCAGTCACTGGGCTTGAGGCCAAGGATCAGTATCTCTGCCCTATTCTGGATTAGCTGGAGGGGTCGTAGCGGGGATAAGGCTGTTGCAGTGGTCAAGCCTAGAGAGAACCATAGCTCTGGTGACATTCAGCTTCTGGGGGAAAGGGAGAAAAGGGAGAATTCCTTTGAGAAGGAAGAGTTGAAAGTTGGATTTTTGGAATTGTCATGGATGTGAGGAAGGATACCGAGGAGTCGAAGATCACTCCAATGCTTCTGGCTTCAGGTGAAGGAGAAGAGCCCATAGAGGATGGCCAGAGTGAGGGGAAGAAAGAGGGAGCAGGGGTCCCAATAGGAAGGTCCTCAATCTTGCTGGTGTTGAGACAGAGATCATTGGCAGTGCACTAGGAATGGATGGCAGATGAGCAGTCCGGGATGATGGAAGACACAAGAGAGTCAGCCTGAAGTTTGAAGAATAGTTGAGTCATCTGCGTAGCACTGGAAATTGGGGGACAAGGAGGAAATGATGCATGCCAGCGGAGCAAGGTAAGTGTTAGAGCGAGGGGGGAAAGGGTAGATAGTTGGGGTCACCACAGGTGGAGAAGGAGGTAGGTGAGGAGAAGGTGCCCAGAATAACCTGGGACAGATGATCAGTTAGGAAAGAGGTCAGCCAGTCCAGTGCCTGCTCTGAGATACCCAGGATATGAGTCGTTTTATGAGGATAGAGTGGTTGACTGTGTCCAAGGCAGATGAGAGAATAAAAAAGTAGGATGAGGACAGCTGGAGAGTTGCAATCAAGGGATGCAAGCAGTTCTTCACGGGCATTCAGAAGAGCAGTTTCCATGCCTCTGGATGCTTGGAATCCAGATTGATGGTCGTGGAGACCGCCACCAAGTTCAGTGTGTGTGATAAGTAGGGGAAGGTCAGTTTTTCCTGGAATTTCCCAAGGAAGTGGGTGATGGAAATAGGGTGGTAGTTAGCTAGACAAGTAGGATCTGCTGAAGGTTTTTTTCAAGGGTGTGCTTGAGGGAGGAGGGGAAGGATCCAGCAGCAAATTAGTGGTTGCAGCAATCAGCAAGTACGTGGGCAAGAGAGCCAATGTTGTCTGTGATGGTTCTGGAGGAGCAAGGGGAAACCTGTTTGGAGGAGACATTCATAGAGCGGACAACTCTGGTAACCTCATTGGGTGCAACGGAGGAGGAGGAGGAGGAGGAGGAGGAGGAGGAGGAAGCAGAGGGGAGGGTGAGAGGCCACACGAGGCAGGGGGTGAGAGAGGGGATGGGGAAGAGGGTAGCTAGGGTGCTCAGGATATCCTAATGTTTTAGTGGTAAAGTGTGTGGCCAGCGTGTTGCAGAGGGCCTGGGAAGGAACAGGGGAGGAGACTGCAGAAGGGTTGGCTAGTTCCCTGCAGATTCGAAATGGGTTGTTTGAGGCACCTGATACCATAGCCTGGATGTGGGCCCTTTTCTTGATCTCTGTTCTCCTTCTCTCTCCCGGTCCATGATCTCTGCACAAGCCCATACAGTTTGGAACACATTTTCTATCAGTATAGGCTCATTGGATGACCTCTACCTTTTTTAGCAAAGATCTTTAAACCTAACTCTCTTTAGCAACACCAATTAAACACTTTACTTAACTCACCCATCCAACCAATACAATAACTCTTCCTTTCCATAGCTCACCCCCTCTTAACCACCCATAGCCAATTGGTTCCTGCAGACTAATTCTAAACATCAATGGATTGTGTGATCTGAGCAAATGACTAGCGGATATTGTTAAGGTGGTGTGCGTTTTATCGACTTGTATACTAGGTGCCCTGGTGGAGGCCCAAAAGCACAAGTTGGGATTTGTGGCTCAACTATTGCTTCGTGGCCTGTGATGGAAGATCAGGATGGAGACTGGTGGGAGGCTACGGAGGGTTTGCAGGAGGGCCTTACCCTCGACGAGGATCTGTCTGAAGCGTTGCTGAGGTACCGTGGTCCATGCTCACCCTGCTCCCCATTGAGTCAGATATCCAGTCTCTACCTCACCTTGATGCAGGCAGGCCCTAATTGGGGCACTTTACCAAATGAGTTGCTTAATTCTTGCTCAACGTCACCTGAACCTATAGAACCCAATGTATTTCCCTGTTTAGGGAGACGCATCACTGAAGTTGACAAATAGTTGTCTTGCAGCTGTGTGCCCAAGACCAGGTAAGCATGCAATGTAATGTTTAATTTATCATGCCATGTGCATATAAAGTGTTTCAGAGCACTAAGGTGCTATTTGTGCATGGATTGCTCTTCCTGCTATCATATCGACCCCCATCATTGTTGGCTGATCCCACACTGGGTTCATGCTGCGGGTCACATGTCAACCAGGAGGTGCATAGCGCGGTTCCATGCACCTAACACGTGTAGCTGAAGGTTATAACGTTGCAGTGCAGATGATCACTGCCACAATGGTTAGTTTTATGCTTCTCTAAATACATTGTCACAGGGTGCTTTGTGGCCATCAGTTTCTGTACGATTGTTACATGACATAACATTTAAGACATTTATAACCTATCATTCTTTCCAGCTATCGTATGACCAGGTTTGGGTCTATCAAGTATTCATGCAAGTAACAAACCCTTTAAACATGTAATGTCATCCAAATGTACATGTAATGTCCATGCAAAGAACTACAGAGCCTTAAACCGCACTCATTTGCTATGGGGTTGGATGGTCAGGTTTGTACTCGCTGCTCCCTCCACCTCTTAGTGCAATGTTCCCATTTGGTTGACTGACTGCGTGGCTTATTCTGGCCATGCCACATATTCTGACTCGCCAGCTCATGCAGCATCCGACGCATGAGACTATTGTTATGTGATAGATTGGTGCTGGTCATCTTTGCCCAAGATGATCACATGCATGCAATAATAAATGTGCAATATCATGTAATGTCCTTCTCCTGCCATGCACGGTCACACTACAGTATGATAATGTTTAAACATGCAATGTTGACCCGATGTGCATGTCCTGCTTACCAAATGTGCATGTAAAGAATTGCAGTGTCCTCCACTCTGATTAGTTGATCTAGGGTTACAGTCCTATGTATGCACATTGCTCAACCCCCCCCCCTTTTATTTCAGAGTCTGTCCATAGTTGGCAGAGTCCTACCACAGATGTGGTTCATGGCAGCAACCACACAATCACTGACACAGCAACTCACTCAGCACCTCACACACGAACAATTCCTAAATAGAATGTCCCGGTACCAGCCACCTCCGGCTGGGAAAATGATATATTTATGCAATTGTAAATATAAAGTATCATGCAAGCGCCTTCTGCAGGGTAATCTTTATAATATATGCTAAGGCTACGAATTGACACCCTTGTACAAATCTCGCGTCACATGACTTGCATTGGTGTACTGATGCTAAAGATTTTGGGAAATAAAATTGGGCTGGAGAGAATCTGCAGATTCTTGGTGAGTTGCATTTGGACTTGGGTCTGTTGGTTGTCCTCATTGAGCAGGAAGAACTTTTTGTATAGACACGTTCTGTGTAGATGTCCGACATCCAAATACACTAATTTCGGGCAGAATCTTTCTGGATGTACTTGGTGGTTGATACATTTCGATATAAATGGGTATCCTCTGTGTTTTGATGACTGGGGGTGTGCGTTAGTGAGCAAGCCTTCCCGGGTTTCCACGTAAACCTAGAAATGTATTACAACACATTGGAATCTGAAACGGTCCTTGAACTTCTTTGAACCCTCCCATTGATTCCCATTCAGGAATCTAGAGGGCGGGAGCACACTGCCCTGGAGACAGGGGACTAGCTTGGTGCTGGTTACCTTACACTTTAGACCATGTGATTTCAGTAGCGCCCTGAGTCTGAATGGTGGAGGTTTTCCTAATATCACGGGCATGGATTACCATGTTTGGGCTGCATGGACGTAAACACATCGGTTACGTTATAGAGGTGACCTTGGCCACTATCCAGTCAAGGAGGAACTTGCCATGGTTTTAACGGGCCACCCAGTAGCATGTTTGACTTTGATGGATAAGTAAGCGGGTGCTAAATTCAGTTGGTATTTAAGGGAGAGTCATGTACTTTTGAACTTGAAGCAGTTTAAATGCTCTCTAAAAATAGCAGTTGAAATCATAGACCTATCCTAAGGCAGCTCTCCAGATGCATTGTCGCATTCTGTACTCTATAAGGTTTGCAGTGGTGTAGTTCAGCAGAGTTGACGACTGCACCCATCACAGGATTCCTGCCCTGTTGTGAATGATGGGGAACACTGTAGAATTTGGGTTTGGCCAAAGAGTAGTGGTGGTAGACTATATCCTTAAGGGAGTCGTGGTTGCGAGTAACAAATTGAATAGATTCAGCCTTTGATTCTTTCAGCTGGTGAAAACATTCCCTTGGGCCCACTTTAATTTGATTCCCCCAAAATTGGCATTTCTATTGCAATAAAGTGATGGAGCAAGTATTCTGGTAAGCCGTGTTGAATGAGGTTGACAAATCAAGATTTTCTGGCAAACGTGGGGTTTCCATGTCTGTTTTCGCAGGGGCTTAATGGTCACTTGATTTGTAGATGTTTGTTCTGCATTGAAGACACAGGTTTCCTGATCTGTAATGGGTAATATGAGCCTATGTCTTCCTTTAATAAACTGCCTACAACTTCATAGTTTTCCCAGAAATGGTAGCTGAATAATTTCCGAGTATTTGAAGACTTCATCTGGGTTAAGTATGGGTTTCTTCAAAGGAGGAATGAACTGGTGGGATTTCACTGAGAAAGCAATGTACCAATTGGAGGAATTCAAGAATAATCTACAGAGTGGGTGAGACCATTTCGATGGGTAGAGATTGGATTATGGAGGCGGGATAATGTTGATGCATATTCCAGTCTCTGTAAGCATCTCCGACAATTCTTGTCCTAGCCTCTTTCCAGCTCTGCTTCCACTGGTCTAGTCATGTCTTCCTTTACCATTGCCCTCCGAAGTGGCTCTCTTGGTGGTGCCACATTTCTGCATTGCACTCTGACTGCAGCTCAAAACTCTTCTTAATTGCCACTTGTTATGATGGATTTCTGAACTCTGACCTGGTGGGCAGAGGTTCAGAAGGCCAGCCTAGTTTCTTGGAACAGGGTAACCTTCTGGACAAGCCAAACCAATCAAGGTAGCATTAGCCGCGGTCAAGACTAGGTCTCAGAAGGGGTGAGGGTGATCGAAAGCACACAAAGAACGACACAGTAAACATCACAAATTACTCTGTCTGGTGTATATATGAAAAATACATATACATTTATTAAAGGCCGTTTAACACAAACGCAAAGTAAATCTCAGCAATATTAACAAAACTAATACAACACTAACTAGGAAACGTATATACAGTAACCAGTGGCCTAAAGGAATATTACGCAAGTAGAGATCCACAGTCTGTAAAGAAAGGGATGTCACAGTGCGAATATACTTCAGGCAGTCCTTCAACAGATCAATCCCTAACTAATATGCAGTCCAGTCCCTAAGAAGTGTGGAGCCTTGCACTCAAAAGTCCATTCAGTGCCAGAACACTCAATTGTGCAGTTAAGTTAAAAATGGGTGTCTTCAAAGGGCTGTAGTGGCTCAGGAAGTTGGGTGAGGTGATGAAAAATAAGCTCCCACTATTCAAGGAGGGTCTCCACAACAGCGCAGTGCGAATTCCAAGAATCGGGAATAACTTGGTAGCACAGACTACCTTCAGAAAGGAGAGTGGCCCTCAGAGGACACTTGTGTGTAAAAGTCGATGGATGCGCTGGGGTCCACTGGTAAGAGATGCAAATACATACCGACCCTTGGCGCACTCCGGACTAATCCTCGCCATTCAAGACCAGTTTGTTTGCAGATTCGAATCCTGCAGTTACGCATCTCTGCAGCTTTCAGGGGCTGCGTTCTGGGACCTCAGTCTGTGGCGGGACAGTGGCGATTTCTCCACTTCTGGTGAAGGGATCAGGCTAGTTCCACTGCAGCTCCTTTTAGGACACAGGGGGGCACAGCAGTAAGGTACCCACAAAGTTTGTCACCATTGCAGGGCTACACACTGACCGCGTATGTTCAGACGGACTGTCCTAATTTCAGACCTAGATACCCAGAGCTTAGTCTCAAGTCGAAACTCAAGTCAGCGGCGGTTCCATGGCAAAGGTCCAGTACGAGCTGGTCCGCACACTGTGCAGTCCAGGAAAACTTCAGAGCAGGCTCGTTTGCAGGTTAAGCAGGAGGAGCCGAGAATAGTTAGTCCCACTATTCAAACGGGTTGAAGCGCCCTTTCAGGTCTTCTATGATAGATGAGAAACAGGGGCTCCAACGGGACAACAGTGGGGTCAGGGTACCAAACCTTCCAGCAGGTCACCAGCGGTTCCACGGATTTGCTTCTTTGGTTCAGGATACTTGGCTCCTTTACCAAGTTCGGTGGAATTGGTGTAAAGTGCCTTCTCTTATCCAAAATCTCCTTCATGCCAAAACGAAGAGAAGAGATATGCTCACATTTAGCCATTCCAGACGTGGACCAATCATGGACCATGGTGGTCCTGGTCATTCCCACAGTACCAGACAACCTGGCACCCAGGATGTGTATAGGGACTAGAGCGCGCCAGCCCATATCCTGGGCGCGCACACAAGGCATGCAGAAGCCTGCAAAAGCTTTGCTTTGCACGGGGGTCTGCATGACCAAATAAGGAAATTCACCGGTCTACTCAATCTGGGGAAGGCAAAGGGACAAAATGGCCAAAGGACAGAACAAGGGACCTCATGGCATGGCCATTTTGGGCACTGGCTAGTGTCCTGGGCCAAACGCGGTAAACGCGGTTTGGACCACAGAAAATAGTCAAATTCTTTAAATGTAACTGCGGCTACCAGCTCTGTCCTGGACACAATTGTACATTCACCAAAAATAATTTGAGGGTGTCTAAGGTCTTGAAAGTGAAAAAGGGGCCCCAGCGCACTGTACTGGAAGGTACATTGTGCACTGATAAAATGTGGCTAAGAAATATCAACAAAGTGAAAGACTAAGGAAACAAAGTCTCCTAGAACTGACAGTCTGAAGGGCATGCCAGTGTCCCCATAACAAAATGAGCAAAAGCCCAGCGGAGTACAGCAGAAGGCAGGGCTCCACTGGTAAGTCAGGCTAGGATGGTCGGAAGCAAAATTTTGGGGGGTTCACAACAGGAGGGAAAATTACCCACAAATGGAAATCTTCCCCAACACCTCTTTTTATACTGTGACTGTCTGGAAGCATAATAGACATTGGTGAGTCAATTTTCATATTAGTATCACTAAATGTGATGGGTGCTTCCTATACATTCCAGTCACCACCTCAATGCCATGTTTTCGCTCAGGTGTGGTAGGTTGCACCAGTATGGTCTTCTCTCATTTGCATAGTCTGCCGAGGCTCTGTGGCTCGAAGCTTTAAAAGTGTTTGCCGCCATCTTGGATTCAGGTGTTCTCAAGATGGTGGCTGTCTGGATATTCTGGCTCCCTAACTGCCTACCCTACAATCCCTAATGTAGGTCCTTTGGAGTATGCAGTTCACTGCTCATAGTGTCGAATGTGGCCTTTGTTTCTAATGGGCGATCAGCTGTGAACTGTTGTCCCCATGAAAAACCATAACATTCTATTTGTGTTACAGGTAGTCTCACCAGATTGCCTCGTTTGTACTTCAGCATTGACTGTGGTTCGTTGGATAAGGTTTGCAGACTATGCTCCTTGGTCCTAGTTCAACAGGATGACCCGGCATTCTGATTGGGAACTTGTACTGCTTGCCAGGGTCTGGATTACCCCTGTTCCCCTTAATGTGGGATTGGAACAGTTGTGAGGGCCCCCTCCACCAGGGGTTGCATCAGAGGAGTGGGAGGTTCTTTTCTCCCTAACAGCACCTCAGTCCTCTGGTGACATAGTCAAACATGTGACTTAATCACCTTTGCTTCAGATTAAGGTGGTGTAGGTGGCACATTTGTTAATTTGCACATTTGAACTGAGTGAGCCAGTTTGGAACGCTTGACCATTTAAGATGAAAAATGTGGGTGTGTGGTGCTTGAAGCCCACAATGTGGTCAACGAGCCTCTAATAAAATGGCCCGCTCTGTAGACATCATGTTTTTAAAAGACAATATTTCAATGTGTGTCGGGTTCAGGGACGACATGACAATAGATATGCTACTGAGCTGGATGTGTGCTTACTTCGCCTTGTGGCACACTTCTGTCTGACAGATGTGGAGTGAGCACAGCACCGTGTTCCGTCCCTGAACGGGAGCGTCGGCCCTCCGGCATTGCCTCAGCTACTGATCAAAGAAGATGTGGTGGGGAGCTGCAACACTGCGGTGTGGTGGTGGTTTTTTCTCTGCAGTGGGGAAGAATTATACATTGGTAGGATTGATGTCTCCTTCCGGTCGCTGCCTCTTCCAGACACACGCACAACTTTGGTTCTTGAATTAAGTCATTTTGAGCAGGTGCACCCCTAATATTGATGGAAGTGAGAGGAACTGCACCATGACATTCTTTCCTCTATATTTAAAATATCCTTTCATACCCAGCTGCATTCTTTACTATATACAGTTTGAAACTAACATTGGCTTCCCTTTGCCAATAATGAATGCATCAATCCATCTAAGAGGCAGAATCTGGGCATGCACAGCAATCTTCCCTAATCAAGATATTGTCACCATACTGCAGCAGTTGACATCCAATAAGTCTTGCATTACCAAAGGAACGCAACAGGATTGGAGACCTGCAGCAGAAATTAAAATTCTACAGTCTGAAATAAAAGTTTGCAGGCAGAGTGGAAGATGATGAAAAGCAGAATTTCTTGGAGGATTATTTGAAAGGTCTTGACGACTTGCATTATCAAGTTAAAGAGCTCAGACCTAATTTATAACTTGGAAGACAGATGTCAGAGGGAATATGTTTCTTTTGGCATTCCAGAGAGAATTGAGGGATCTTATCCAGGGTCCTTTATGCAGAGCTTCATAGCCATGATTTTAAACTCTTCTTTCCAGTTGACCATCCGTTGAAATACAAAGAACTCATTCCATTAGAGGGAGTCATCCATAAAGTACAGACTCACCCAGTTCTTTGTTTGTACACTTAGATTCCAGCACATCAGACAATTCCTGGTTGCGGCAAAATGTTTAGTACCAGTTCAGTTTGAAGGAAATAAAATTAAACATTTCTGCATATGTATTAGGGATACATTGACTGCACAGAAGAAAAGATTCTTGTAAATGAGACCAGTGCTATGTAATTAATTTATAGGTTATAGTCTTCCAGAGCCCGCCAAGATGATTACCTCGTTGGATGGCCAAAACAGGGAGTTTAAGTCAAAAGGGGCCTGAAGCTTCATCAGTGCATTTAAAAACACAAAGGATATGCATGAGAGTATTTTGCCTCGTCGCCATTGTCTTAACTTCTCTAGATTGAGAGAAATGGATAAAATCCAAAATGCTTGTCCTGAAGAAACCGAGATTAAGGATACATCAGGACTTCCATTGAGTCTCCTAAAAGGAGATCTATACCTTCTAGTGTGATCTGATTGACCTCTTCTGGATCCTTAAATTCAATATATTTCTTAATTTTGTAACATCTAAGCACTTCCGATATCAGTATGAGTGACCTTCAGTTTATATTTTGTAGTTTTTCATTACTTAAACTGAAGGGTCTAGGGTATGTCCTTGATCTTGGTATTTTGCTCCTTAATTAGAAGTCATAGCGATCACTTGCTTTTTTTAAATCAAGTATTACAAGAGTGGATAATCTTGTACATGGGCTTTGTTTACATTTTTCTGCATAATTTTTGTTTTTTATTAATCCACAAATACTGCATAAAGTAATATTTGGTTTGAATTTTGATAATTTTTCTTTGTGGATTTACCTCGCTAGTTTTTCAGATATTCATCCCACATGGGATGAAATGTGCATCTAGTAATTGAATCACTTTTATTTTACATATTGTTTCATCCAATTTATTTTTGAGTATCTTTCCCTATGTGGACTATAATTATTCTGTTATTTCCCTCAATGTTAACAGTATGAATAGTTATATCATCGGAAAAAACAAATGCAGTACTAAAAAGCATTCCACCGTGGTTTAGCATTGCTCCAAGAAATTCATTAGTTGGATGCAGAAGTAGATCGGCTCAAGCAGGACTGGAAGGCCTCTAATAGCAGTAGGGCTAATAGCAAGGAATTTGTTGCCTTTTTGATAAAGTCGTCATTGGCATGCAGAGTCAGTAGGGTGTGCAAAGATGCAGAGGGTAGATCTGTTTTTATTAGATTACATGTTGGAAGTAGATTATTTGCTCTTCACTCTGCATATGTGCCTATTGACAGATGCCAGTCTTTCTCTTATTTAAAGAGGGTACTCTGTGAATTAGGCCATACTCCAGTGGTTGTAGGTTGTGATTGGACTATTGTCCTGACCCAATCTAAAAATCCCTTCTTAAAGCACTATAGAGTTAGAGATACTCCAAATGACATACTCCCAGATAATCGTTTGAGCCATAAAGAATATCACATGCTTGCGATAGTGAGTATACTTTTGTCTTGTCTGCATGGTTCTTGTTCACATATTAATGTATGTATCTATCAATCTTCTATCTCCGACTACCTCTGGTAAAATAGACTATTGGGATTACAGTATATTCTCCTGTTCTCATTAACATGGCCTGAGATATTAAAATATCTGTTTTCTAGCTGGAAAACAAATTTGAGTAATTATAAAAGTGCTACGGAAAAGCCTGCGTTAAACTCTCAAAGAATATTTAGATATGAATGTTGACTCCGTTTTTGACTCAATTTCTTGGGGAGATAGAATGCTACAAATCATTTAAGAGAAACTCAAAATAAGAAATGGAAAATATCATATATTTGGCACACCAATAGTTATCCAACAATAAATCAATTCTAAATGTTCTTACTGAAACCTATCTGAGTCTTTACCAAAATGGTAGTGTCTTCTCTCTTTTTAACAGAGTTTATGAATATGATAAAAAAAAAAAGGCTAGCTGTTTGCTAGCTGCTCGAGAAGTAGCTGGGGAATGACAACAGTCCCCTTGTGAGACTGTTACCACCCAGACAGAAAATGTTTTTATGAATTCTTGCATACTTCTGGTTCCTCTCACGCAGTGATAGACCCTTTTCTTTTCTGAAGAAGACGCACGTCCCAACAATCACTTGTCTAGCGAAATATTAGAAGCAATTACAGAATTAAAGCTTAGAGAATCTATAAAATCTTATGCACACAGGAAAAGCTGCGAAAGAAAATGGCCTTAAGAATTTTATTAAATTCTAGATCTCTTAATCATGTCACTTTTAGCTAGGTTTTACAATAAAGTAGAAATGAAGAAAGAAATTAGACTGGAGTATAATAAGGCTTTAACACTTGTACCCAAACCTCACCAGAATCCCAATGGGCATCATGAGTTTGGTGGTAAATTGGCTGAATTACTGCCAGACTCGATTAGCGTTACCACCACTTGGTGCTGCAGATTTGTTTTAGGATTACAAGAGGTGTTAGGGTGATGTTAATCTCCATTTTCAGAGTTCATAGAACTCCATGGGTATTTTGGCAGAATTGCTGCTGGTGGGAATTCTGATTTTGGCAATTTTGGCCAGTAATGTGGAGTATTCACCTCCAGCCTTTTGCTGGTGGTAAATCCTCCACCTAACCACTAAACTTGTAGTACAGTGGTGAAGTAATGAAGCAGTAATGGAATTACTGACGCATTACCATGTTTGTACCCTCAATGCTGTGCCTGTAATGAAGCACAATGTCTTTAATAAGGTTGATTACATTTCCCAAATTTCTGGCCAATAGAGTTAACCCTGCAAATGATGCATATATCTCGACTGTTTTTGTTCTGAGTCGTCATGCTACAGTTTGCAAGCTCGCCTCCATCTTTCAGGGTAGGAATATGAGTTGCTCTATCCTTGGACTCTGAAAAAGATTTTGGCAGGGATGGAATCATCTTTGATCTTCTCCCCAGATTTGGTTTTCGTCCTCATTGTCAACCATCAGCTGGAGTTAGCTGGGTTGAACTCAAATCGGATCCTTTACCTAGTGGGGGACAACCCTGCCTTGTGCCTCTACTGTCTCCTTTATTGGTGTTAGAGCCATAATAAATATAAGAAAAGGTGAAAATATGAATCATATGGATTTCCTTGTGGGAGAAATAGTGTTTACATGTAGATACCTTTTTATTAGTGTCAGGATCAGTTTCTTATACCACCTGTGTTCAGGAATTTCCAGCTTTTCAGGTTCTACAATCAACTAGGATAAATGTGAAGCTATACCCATGAGCAAAGCCGCATGCACTTCTGATATTTTTTTCTTTTAAGCGAGAAGCGAGTTCTATCAAAATGAGGGTATTTAGGTATTAGCCTAAATAAGGAGCATGGTAACTTGCTGAAGGATATCCCAGACTCGATTCTGAAACAAATGGAACAAGAATGAGCTAAATAGGGTACATAAAATCTTTTGGGGGTAAAATTCAATGCTTGGAAATAGTACTTGCCCTCAAACTAAATTGTGTTCACTAGACTACCACTTAAACCAAAGATTTTTGGAATAGAATATCCAAATACTTTTCAATTTTATGTGGAATAACACTAGGCCTAGAATGAATACAACCAAACGCTGTGCTCATCTCCTTTCATGGATGTCTTCGATGTCCTGATATGGAAATCTATTGTTTGGCCACCAAATGACCTCACTTTGTTTAGTTTTTAATGCAAAATTATTATCCTTTTCAGTTCATATTGAAATTCATATGTTGGGTGATTTAAAGGGGTATGAATTTATATACTTACTCTACCCAGAAAAATGAAACGCCCTATTTTAGAGTCTAATGCTTTCTTGTGGTCTCGTTTTATTACGGTCATTCACGTATACTTATAGTAACCTCCCTACGGAACAATAATAGAATCTTTATATAGAAAAACTTTTTAGGTGGGACTACTGGATTACAAAGTTTATCGCAAAAAATGGTATTCAAGAAGTTGGTCCCTATGCTACCTTGGACTCCCTAAAGGCATGTTTGCTCTTAAGTTTTTGGGATTTTTGGAATTTTTGGAAAATATCAAGCTTACTTAATGAAGTTGTGCCATGACATTAAGGATAATAAGATTCAATCATATGTAATTGTGATTTTGCTGAAGAAAGCATTGTCAGTTGTAAGGGTCCTTTTCTTTGGAGTGCTTGCTGCAATGACTGGTAAATAATATTCCATGTTTTATACTATTTAAGGAGCAAATGGAAATCTAGATTAGGTTCTCAATTTTCAGACACCATGATCCAAAATTGTTTCTGTACAAAGTATTAGGATATTCTGACAAAATTCATGCAGTTTAAAATATTTCATACGTGGCATTGGTCCTTCTATTAGCTTAAAACTGGCCTTGCAGATAATGTCCTTTGTTGGTGATGCTTTGGTATTTGCTGTGATGCGGTTCACATATGTTGGAACTGCAACGTCTTCTCTGAAGTTTGGATTACATGTATTCGCCTGTCTGGGATGATCTGGGACAGAATAGCAGTATGGCTTTATGCATGATTTCTCTTGTTGTAGAAACTTAAACATATACATAGGATTATTGCTGCCGTAAAGGTGGCAAAAGAATCTTCTTCGTAAACTGGAATAAATCTGCAAGTCCCACAAGCTTGGCAGGATACCCTGATTATTTTAGCAAATCCTGAGACTGCTTTATAGTTAATGACTTTCTGGATTCCTTATCATAGGATGATCTTTATATTCACACTTCTGTTTTTTCATCTATAGGGGACCTTCCCTCTTTTTACCACTTCATTTTTCTTTGTTCTCTTTATAAGGCTAATGCTGTATATTTCAGACATTTTATGAAACAAGCAGTCTAGCCTTTTAATGGTATTTGCATTTATTTTACAGTTTCATAAACCTAGAAGTCGGACATGGGTATATGAAACTGTTCTGACCGGATCCTCTTAAGTTTATATTCAAAGTTGGGCTTTATTATAGTTTGTGTTCCAGCCCCCCTCTTGGATTTGGTTGGTATTACCAGACTGGGAAACCTATACTTTGAATAATTACGAGTTTGTAATTGTCATTCAAGTGTTCAGATTTGGTGTTGGTTATCAACCTGTGAATGACATGTTCTCTTTTCCAAATACAATATGATGAACGGAAGATGAAACATTTACAACCCGCCATTGTCATGATGGTGTCATTGGGATTACTTGTAAAGAAGGATGTAATATACATACTTTTCTATTGCAATGTGACCGGCTCATCAGACGTTAGTTGTTCACTGTGCTGGAGTAGTATTTTCCAGTTCATGGCACATTTGTTCCATTTGTCATGCTCCTGCCTAGTCGTTCAAACCGTCCATGTGGATTATTTTTCTCGAATGGTTCGGACGTCTCAAATTGTATGCAATCTCATTCATGCTTGTGGCTGAATGATCTATCCGAGCAAGTCTCATGTTGGAGACTAAGGTTTATTGCAGTGTTAGAGGCCGCCAGATTGTGATGTAGTCCTCACAAGTGTGCACTAAGGCTACATTTACTAGGGCAAATGACTGCGTATTTTTACCATCTCATTGGCCAAGCCACACTGAAGATGCTAGACATGTGTGCTTGTTTTCTGGTTTTCAATTCTCTGTACATCTGACCACCTGATCCTGTTTTTTACATCCCTTGAGTGAGCACGTTGCTGTGTTCTGGTAATGACCCATAGGGGCCCCAAGTTTATTGGTGGGAGACTTCATTTCTTCTCTTTTTCCTCTGAGTGATGTTCACTCCAAGAATCGGGCTAAGGGCGTATGAGTATTGCTATAGTCTGGTTCTCTAAATGGATGTCATGGCCGCCGAACCTATTGATTGGCAGAGGTTACACAGTGTGTTCCCACTCTCTCCTTCGCCCTTCAAATGACCTCTGCTGCCTAGCCTGATGGGATTCAGGCTGTACCGTTTCATGCAGAGACTCAATAGCCTGGGCTGCCAAGGAAGATTTTGTTTGAAAAGCTGCCATTCGTATGATCGTCACTGGGATTAGTTTAATTTATATTCCTTAGCTCATGCCATTTATTTTGTTTGACCTTTGTGGATATATTAAATGGCCTTTGCATGCATGAGATCGCTTTTAGTATGTAGTGATGTTTATAAGGTACTTGGGCCATCATGTTTAGTGTTTGAGAATTCTTCCCTTGTGTAGTCCATTCTCTGTGTCGTTTCCCTCTGAGGGATGTACCATTGTTGCAGCATTCTTTTCAACCAGAGGAGCTGATTACTCTAAACATGTAGTTCGTTCTTCATGCCATGATGTGAGCTTGCTAACTGGGTGAATTGCCATCTTAAGCACCACAAATTGGAATGCAACCTCTCGGTCTGGCTTCACAGTGGTGGGGCTCTTCTGATGGTGAGGAATGGGTAAGTGATACCCTCTGTTACATTGAGATCTAATCTTCCTAGTCAGTCCCTGGGAGCATAACCATCCGTGCTATCACTTTGGTAGAAAGGGCAACTCTTGGATGCGAGTCAGCCCAATGTTCACCTCCCATCCCTTTAAGGCAAGAGTTGGTTTGGGATGTTTGTTTTAGTCCAAGAAGGAGCTATTCTCAACAGGTCAGCTGATCTTCATACTGGTGGAACGGTGCCGAGAAAGTGGAGGATTCTTTCAGTAAAGATAGCGTAAGTCGTAACACAGCAGGTGCTGTTTTGTACATGTGTTGATAGAAAATCCATTGTGCTATAGAATGTGTAACCTTTCCCTTTTATTCTTCACACAGGCAAATGATATTAAACAGATTTGCCTGTTTACAATAATTCATGCATTTCTCCCTCACCCCCTCTCCTTATCCCTTCCCTCGCCCCGATCAGCCCCCTCCCTCTGCACTTCTATTTACTGCACTTGCACGATCTGAATGTCGCAAGGCCTAGTAGGACCGTTGTTTATTTCTCCTCTGTCCCCCTCCCCTCGTTTGTCTTGAGGCACCTGGAAATACTTTCTGCTGTATAGGCACCATACAACTGCTCAATAAATAAATGATCAATACTGGTACAGTACAGTCGCTTGTTTTATGAAGACCTTTCCTTCACCCTGCCTGGTGAAGGGATGTCTCACTCCTAAAAACCAATACTCCTTGACATGGTATACCTTATTTATTTGGCGGACGCTCTCGAAACGAGACGTTTTTTTCGGTCACAGTTGCTAAGAAAGTCAAAGGTCTTTCATTCTAGATCAGGAAGCATCAGTCCTAACCGGAACACATGCTACATCCAGTAAAGGTGTCAGAATCGTTGCTTTATTACAGTGGGCTGGTCCATGTTGAGACACAGAATCCCGTTTGCATCCGTGAATCGTTAACCGTTTCACCTCCGTGTGAATGTAACTTTCTCTGTTGTGTTCATGTGCAGGACAGCAAGCACACATGCAGCACTGACCTTCTGGATACACCTGAAACCTGGCGGACCAAACTTGGATTTTTTGACATCTCAACTAAAAAGACTTAATGGAGTTTCTTTTAGTAATGGGAAGTATGTGCCCGTTTCCTTGTCGATTGAAGGTAAGTTGATTCGTGCATTACTTAAAATTGCAGAGACTGCATCTTTAGTGTTAAAGTGGCACCACAAAACGAGTGGTGATCATTTCTCTGTAGCTTGTTTTTGGGGGGTGGGGCACTGCAGACCCCATCTCCATCATCTCTCAGCATTGACGGACTGAGGCAGTGGCGGCTAGGTGGTAACTGGCTGAGCTAGCTTTTGAGTACCTTGTGGAAAGCTATCTGAACTAATGGCTGTGGCTGTTTGGGGGGACACTTGCTTATACACCAGTAAACGTTCCGAAGCAAGAGAACACACCTGGAACTTGTCAAAATGCTTCCAAATAGTAATGAGTTCTGCTTCGGAAGAGAGCACCTTCGGTCTATTAACCAAAACTATCAAAACAACCTCCCCATTAAAGAGCTGTGAGGAGATGCATAGAACAGATGCGACCAGAGCGAGTGCTCTTATTTAATGCCCTAAATCCCTCCCACCATCTAGGGTCTTCTCGTCCGGGTAACATGAGGTATTCCATTTGCTGATCGCAAATGCCCGGAAGGAGCATAGCCGTGTGTAGTCCCCAGGAAAGGACACCTGAAGGCCAACATGTTTTGAAGTTCACCCTCTTGACCTGGCACACCTTCCCTTGCTCATTAAGAGAACCAGCACACTGGAGCAACCTTCAAAGAGGCCCGACACCTTCAGCTTTGTGACTCGACTGTCTTCCGAGCCCCGTTGAAGAGTGTTACAAACATAGACTGATTAATCAGAGTATATGAGACTGTAAACAAGAGTAGGCACTTACGTCTGCGCTCTTTGAATTATATTTCTAGATGGGAAATGTGTTGTAAAATACGGCTTTTGGCCCTACTAGCTATCATGGCATTGTAGAGCAGTCCCGCCAGCAGCGGACTCTGTGGATCCATTGCACAAACCCTTAGATATTAGCAGACAATTAAAATAGCTACTGGGGGGGGCGCTGGAAGGGGGTTCTGGTGCTCTTTATTTGGTAGGTTACATTGTCAGAATCTGCATATTCACATTTTGAAGATGGCTATTAAAATCGCCTGTACATCATGACAATAGCTATGTCAAATTCCCCAGAAAATCTTCAGTCTGCTGAGAATGGAAAGTCCTGCTGTCATTCAAATGGCTGCTATTCCGCAGAAACGTCAAACACTGGCGTTAACATAGGGTGAGGTCATTCAGACCAGTTGACATGTCCAATTAATAACCTTATTAGTGTTCACTCGCATTACATGTCCCATGAGGAGGGAACCTTCCCTGATCTGCAGTTCTATGAACTTCCAGCCCACTGAGGTGCATTTGTCCGAACATGCCCGGATTGCATATTCACAATTAACATAATCCTGTTGTTGACATACAATCCTGAAAAGTAGTTCAATGGTTAAAAGCGTAGGATCAATAAGCCATCTCTGCTGTGAATTTTTGTTTTCTGCTCGGATTGCCTCGACTGCCCCAGCCTTAAAGGAGTCTCGACAAATAACCTTTCAATGTGTATGTAAATATTGGCTATCCCTATAGAGTGATAGCTCGCCGCTCCCTTGTTTCTCTGGGTGCTACTGGCACTGCCCTCCCTTCTCCCTACAAATCAATTGCACTCAAATAAAATCCTCCACCGAGGCCTAGAAACACTTGTGTACAGGTGCGTTCTAAATGACTCATCATATCATTCCCTTGGCTAACCCATTCACATAGCAGAGACACACATCCAGAGAAACTGCCCACTCCCAAGCAAGACAGTCCCCATCGGCATCAAGAGTCCCGCTCAACGTTGCCCGCCCGTCCCCACCTTCAGCAACCAGTGATCATTTACTCGGAGAAACATTTAAGCAGCAGCGGTTTTAACTGAAAGAAACTAATACTGGTCTCCAAACCGCAATGGGGCGAGTAGTGGCACAAATCTTCTCGGAGCCCTTTCTCAGATTGTGTACCAACAGATATTTACTCACGGGCCCACCTTTGACTTCCATCACCTAGCCAATGTAATTGGTCTTGGGAGGATAGCTCAGGGGCAACACGCTCGTCTTGGAAGCAAGATGACACAGCAACACAGATTCGATCCCGGGTCTGCGCTTAGAAACATCTGGGTATTAAGCGCGTTATAAATAACCAATTGCAACTAAAATAATCTGGGCCAGCGGTGACGTCTTTGTGGGAGGGCAAAAGGGGCACTTGCCCTGGGTCCCCACCTTGGAGGGGGGGGGCACAAGGCTGCCTGACTTAAAGTAGCCAGTTCCCATTGTTTACCAAACTTGAAAAGCACATGTGAGGATATTTTATGACGTGCTGCTGAGCCTCTAAATCTTTTGAGTGTTGATGGCAAGTACATGCTGCCTTGGTCAATTCATCCTCTAATGATTTCTGTGTTTACTGTGGTGTACCTTGTTTGTGTGTTCACTACGAGAACTCCTGCAGCATTCTCAGCTTCCTGCTGGGATTATATTGATCATTTACAATAGCCATAGTTGAAATGCATGTTGATACATTTGAGTGCATTGATGGTTCAGAAGCTAGCTCAGTGTGTTAAGCACTCATTGCAGAGCTGTGTTCAAATTCAAGATGGCAATACGAAATGCATGCATGGTTGAGTCAGCCTTTCCTAGATAAACCTGCATGTATAGGTACTTTGTTTTGTAGCACAGCAACCACCATTTCCCTCTTCTAATCTGTCTGGATACAGACACCTTCCTGGTAGCTTCTGATCTTCATCTACTACCTATGCTATTGTATGTGTAGCTTTTGCCTTGCTTCCAATAGGTCTCCTGTATCCATGATTGAGCACTTTGATGTTCTGTGAGGAAGCTAATCGGAGTCTTTTCTGGATTATGTGCACCTTTTTCATACGATCTGTGTCCTGCATTTATACTATGGTCAACGTACCTTCCTCGTTGCTACTATTGATGAAACATGCCCTGTGCCTATGCTTTGATTCCAGCAAGAATGAGGAGGGTAAAGGGCAGAGGCGTTGCTAGGGGGTGGCTAGGGGTGTTATAGCCCCTGATCTTTTGGTTGTAGCCCCAGATAGAATCTCAGGAGCTACAGCCAAAAGGCTAGCTAGCACCCAGTCCCGACAGTTCCGACATCAGGGTAGCCCCGGGTCTTTTCCAGACCTAGCAACACCCCTGGTAAGGGGACTGACCTGGAGTAACCCTGCCTATTTTGATTGCTACGAGGCAACAAATCAAGCTATGTATTGTGATCCTGATGAGGCGTGCATGGCCAGACATTCTGGATACCTTTATTTCTTTGTTCAGTGGAGCGGGGCCCCAAAGCTGTCTGTACCCCCAGACCAGAGCCCCAAAAGTGATTAAGATGGCCCTGCCGGAAACCAATAAAAGGTGGAAAATCATTCACACCATTTGTCCACGTATGGGGTAGACAAACTACCTTCTCACGCAACAAAACCAACAAGGGATCTATTGGCAAATGTAACCCAGTTATGTCCTTTATCAATGCCAGAACTTCGTTCCAGAATACTTGCCTCCATGCCCCAACAGGTCCACCAGAGGTGAAAAGTCACCCTCTAACCCAAAGGAACCATCGATCTTAATCAGACGGGATAGGTAAATGTACCACTGAAACATGCCTCTGTGTTTTCCTTGCTCCTTATGCATTGGCACACCACAGCGGCCCTTGACCAGATCTTACCCAAGGACTTGTCAGATTTCGGCCAACCCAAATCCCTCTCCTACTATGACATACAGGAAAGTCACAATTCCGGGTCTGATTTGTCCAATAGTTTATACAATCTAGTTATCTTATTTTTTTAGGCCACTCTCCCACGCTGTAAGCTCCAACACAAAGGGAGCCTGTGTTCCAGCCCTGTGTGCTGTGGCACTAGTCGCCCAGTGCCTTAGATGGCTGTAGCTAAACCGCTCAGACTTCGAAAACCCCAAACTCAACGGTACACTCCACAAATATGATAGGAGCGTCTCCATGATACAGCGGCCTCAATTGAGTCCCTCTCCACCATCCGCCAAACCTGGCGTAAAATCTGGATTACCGAAGACCGGGCGTTAGCGGGCCCATTTACCCAGATACCTGAGCAATGCCAATGAAGAGGGAAGGAGAGTCCCAGCCTGAAGGGTATGCACCAAATGTGGCGAGTTCTGTACGGGTTGGGCAGAGAGACTGCTCAGTATCCACCCAATGGGTGCCATTTGCGTCTCCCCACCACTCCAACAGGTGCGATAGATTGGCTGGCCATAAAATAGCAATAAAGAACCGGAAGGCCAAAGTCTCTGCCATGTTTGTTAGCATGGAGGGCCTATCTGGCCATTAGCGGCTTACGTTCTGACCACCCAAATTTCATAATCTTTTAATGAAGGGATTTCATGGCGGCACTCAGAATCAGGATTGCCAGTGCCGTTGCAAAATACAAAAGTCTAGGTATGGCATTCATTTTGATAGCCGTGATCCGACCCATTCAGGAGATCTCGTGGTTTCCCCACCATAAAAAGTCCTCAGCCAGATCTTGAAGCAAGGAGGGGTTTTTAGTCTGGCACAAACTAGTGTATGTCTAACTCAAAATCACTCCAAGTAATGGACTCTCTTCGAATCCTGCCCATTTCGTCTGGGGAGTCTGTGACATTTAGTCCCTTGGATTTACTCAAATTCACAAGAGGCATTTTCAAACTGGCCTAGATCCATCAACGCTGACAATGATCGAGTATGCAACAACATCAAAAAGTCACCTGCATAAAGTGTCGCATGGTCTATCTGCTCAATTGGGATACCCCTAATTCCTGGATTGCTTCTAATTCGAGTTGCTAAAGTTTCCATTATAAGAGCAAAGATGAGGAGATAAAGGACATCCCTGCCAGGTAACTTTAGAGATTGGTATATGACGGGAATACAACTCATTAAGGTGTATCCTTGTTTTAAGGAATTTGTAACAAGCTGAGACTCTGTAAGTTTGGGTTCTGCCCCACATTTATTAGCAAAGTGTCAACTGATTGATGCTCCAACCAACAAGGTCAAATGCTTTGTTGGCATCAAGCACCGGTAACATCATTGGTATTCTCCGACACCTTGCTTCCACAACATCTATAGTTCACCTGATCTTGTCATGCGTACTGTGACCCTGCAGGATAAATCCTGTTTGATCCCACTGAATCAAAGAAGGTAGGGCCCCATCAGCCATGAGGACAATAATAATACCCACGGTGTGTGGTGCTCATTTATCGACCTCGGAAGGATGAAAGGCTGAATTTGGCCCTGTTGGGATTCGAACCTGCATCGGCAGGCTCTGCAGTATGTTAGAGAGCACTCTACTTGCTGCCTTCAAATAGATCTTGGCGTCTGTTTTAAGGAGGGAAATTATGTGGTAAGAATTGCACACCATAGAATCTTTACCTGATTTTAAAATCAAGGACAGTAAAGAATCGTCCATCTTGTCCATCACGGCCCCTGAATGCAAGAAGGAATTAAAGAGTACTGTCGGGGGAGCTAACAACTGGGCCTTGGGTTTTCCAGAACAGTGGGGTTAATCCATCGGGGCCTGGGGCCTTCTGATTAAGGAGCGAACTGATAGTCTTATCAATCTCCTCCACCATACTAGGGAGCTCCAACTAGTCATGGAGCATTTGGGAAAGCATGGGAAGCAGAATCTAGATAAGAATCCTGCTCCATGGGTCCAGATTTTCGGAGGCCATCATGCGCTCATGGATTGCCAAAAACACCTAGAGTTTCCCTTCATCTGTGAACTGTAAAATTCCAGAGGAGTCCCTTATGCCCGCAACGTGGTTACTGGATCTCAGCTTCCTCAATGTATACGGAAACAACTTATTGGCCTTATTGCCATGTGCATTGTAATACTTCTTCCTGGGCAGTAAGGACATGGCAATGTCAGTCACCATCAATGCCTCTAAACTAGATCTAGCCAGCCTCCATTCCCTGTAGTCTTTTTGAGATTTTGACTGGGCCTTTTCCCGAAAGCAAACCATAGCTTCCAGGTGCTCCCCATCCTGCTTTTTACATCTAAAGTAGGCCGCAGACCGGCTGTTAAATTCCCCATTTTAACTGCCTCCATAGCATCCTATAGCACCCTGGCCGGGGTCCCCCCAATATCATTATGAAACAAATAATGCCGATGGCGAATACTCTTTTTGTATGAAGAACCGGATCTTGAGGAAACGGATCATAAAGCTTCCATTCATGTCTCGGCGTTGAGCAGTCCCTACTAATGCTCAACTCTGCTGAAACTATGGAGTGATTCGAGAACAACCTTGTACCAATATAAGCCCTAAATTTTAATCCTATAATAGTGGTGGGTCTGGGCAGAGGACCATAATACTATCTTGGTGCAATCAATACTAGACTACCTTTATTGCAGAGTCCCGACAGTTGATAATGATGCTGCCCACTGGCGAGGGCATACCTTTTTTACCTTACTTTCTTGCACAAGCTCTCATGCGAATGTCTGTAGTGCCCTATGGTATGACAATTTTTTGATCAATATTCCATGCTGCCAAACTCATCACCCCCCTAAGCTCACCCCTTTCACTCAAAAAAACAATATGGCACACAAATCGTATCTGGCTACCAAAGGTGCAGCACCGGGGTCACCCATGCCCCACTTAGGAGAGCCATAATGCTGCCCCCCCCTGCCCCCACCATGGGATTTATATTGTGCAATTGGAGGGGAGTTGGTTCCTGGCTACCAGCATTGACTACAGCTACCAGAATTCCCTGAGGCCAAAATTGGTATGAATCAGCAACACCTGAACAGACTGCCTCCCTGAAGATTGCAAGAGGCATGAAAGCGCTGGGAGGAGAAGAGCAACTGAATTGCAGAAGGTACACAAAGCTGGGAACTAGAGTGCGGGCCTCACCCCCTCTTTTTTCTAAATACCAAAGGTAGCAAACCTAGTTCTATCCCCGGTCATGAAGGACAGTGAGTTCAAACATGAATTGGCCACCAAAAGATCATTTGTAACAGTTATTAGGCTGCCTTTAAGGAGAAAACCAAACCAATTCCCTCTTGATCACCACTGTGCATAGTCTTAGATAATCTGGGCTCAGAACAGTCATGGAAGTTCTTGAGGTCAATTCAACAATCGGTGTCTCTCCAGGAAAGTTCAAAGAACACATTCCTCAGACCTTGTGAAGTGTATGTCTGGTTTTTCCTGACAATTTAAACACATTGAAACGGATGAGTGAATAGGCGCAAGTTGATCCAAGCAAAATGCACACAACTCCAAATAAAATGTCTCCCAAATTTCCTCGTCCATTCTTACTCCCTGCCAGTCTGCTGAAAGACAAAGTGTCAGTCTTTAGAATTCCTAGCTTTCATGCTGATCTTATTCAGGTATGGGACAATGGGAAGGCATCCTCCTCCTGGCTTTCGAGCCTAATCTGTAGGGAATGTCACGCTGGAGCTGGCCTTACAGAGGCTGGAGCCGTAGAAGGATGTGCCACCTATGCCATCTGTGGCTGCCTTGCTAGGCTACCTTCCTCTTTCAGGTACCAAGTCTGTAGGTGCTTTGCCGTGCAATAAGCTTGTACATAGGGGACCTGTTCCTAAACCCTCTCTAGCCATCTCACTTTCTACTGACATCCATTGCACATTCCTTGCTGATATGCTGTGTGCTAGTTCCTCCTCCCACCGTAACCCCTCACTCTCTGCTCTTCTCTGTTCTCCACTTCAGTTATTTCTAGCTCCTCCCCCTCAGCTGCACCTCGCTGCTCCTCGTTAACCACTTATCAATTTCTCCTTTTCAGTCTCTTACCTTCTCCTTACCGCAGCAACTTTTTTTAGCTCCCCTGTAACTTCTCTCACCACCTCCTTGGAACACCTCGAACCAGGGTCTGCCTTATCACTTGCCCCAGCTCTAACTCCTTCTGTTCATTGCCAGCTGTCTCCATGTTTAACATCTCAAATTAGAACCCGCTCCAGACTACCACCTTCTGTCGCAGGAGTGTCGTTTGTTAGTGCCTTGGCCTGCCCTTCTACCCTCTGTCCTAAGGGAACACAGCAGCTGGTATGAGTATTGACTGAAAACTCTGCCCAAGCTTTGATGTGGGACTTGGTATGGCTAGGGCCTCCCCTTGCTTTCCACACCCTGCAAACTATCCTGATGCAGACCTTAACTGAAAAGCAATAAATACCCTGCTTGCTTGCTCCAGTATGTGATTGTGATCCATCTTGGAGAAGTCTTTGTGGGGGCGGATGGGAGCAGTGTGGAAAACCTTCCTTTAATATAAGGCATTGTCATTGTTTGTGAATCTGCACTGATCTATCGCTTCAATGCTGATAACGTGTTGAAAAAAGCATCCCCAATTGGATGGTTCAATCCCAAAATATCATTGATCCCATATGACGGCTGCCATTGCCAGCTCGCTCTTGAAGCTTACAACCATGAAAATCTGGGGACTCCAAATCTTTCCACCATTTTTAACCCTACCAAGCAAAATCCCACAGAGGAAGCGGGGTACAGAATTTGTCCAGATCTGTCTATATGCAGAAGGGATGCAAGTCTTTATTTCTTCTGCATTCACGTTTGGCACCTTTACCACTTCATACCATTACTACTTCTGTCTTTGACTTCGTCTAATGTTCACTGTCTTTACAGGGTTGTTACTCACATTCTACCCCCTATACCTCAGCCCAAACCTTACAACTAACCTTACCCTATCCATTGCCACCTTTAAAATGTGAAGTTTAAGACGAAGTAAAGGTAAGAAATAGTAAATGCACGAAGAAGTAAATAGCTGATGAAACAAATGTAAAAGAAATGGGTGTAGAAGATGTTTTTTTAGGCGGGAATACTATGCAGAAGTAGCGGCTAATGTTTTGACTTGATCCTTTTGTCAGAGACACCAGATGGTTACTTTCCCAGGTTTGCATCTAGTTTGCTTCTCCATTCCTGCTCCTACCAGTCACCTATTTTTTCTCCAAGACAGCCTGATTACTCATTTGGGTTCACCTTTTTATACTTCTCCCGACAAAAGAGACCGGATTACATTTATTTGGGTGGGGGTGGCCGATTTTCATCTGGATTAAAATGAAGCCCTCTAAAATAGACTTGAATTATGACTGGTGTATTTTCTAGGGCCAGGCACTTTGTATGTTAAGAACCTTGGTGTCATCCAGGATAGTCCAATATCTTTTGGATCAAACACTTGTTACTTCTGCTTGATCTTTAAAAAATGATAAAGTGGATTTTTGACCATGTTCCCCCAAACAAGAGGTGCATCATTCACTGAAACCACGTTGTATTTTGTGGTCTGAATCTTTCTTGGCAGGCTGTTCGGCATATTCAACAGATTTCTGAGAATATCCAATCTTGTCCACCTTCTGCAAGAGGTTTTTTGGCTGACCCATTTCTCCCATGTCTGAACCTCATTGGCTAACAGTAATTATGCTTTCGAATTAGAACATGCTGTGCTTTTTCACTAAACTCTCTGCAGTTCCTTGACCTCCTTTTGATCGTTCAAGTTGTAAGTCACTTGGTAACCAAGTCTAATGGAATACGCAACTTCCATAATGGTCAGGCTAGTGCAATGGTCTTCTGTCATGATCGCCTATGCCTGGAGCGCATTTCTTTTGACTATTTTGGTTATGGATGATCAGATGGTCACTTGTGCAGACCTTGTTGGATGTAGGCATACAAACCCTGTAGGTTTGATGTGATAATTAAGCACTTAACATAATAAAGGACTATTCTCTGTCTCCTATATTTGACAGTGTACAAGAAACTGATTTATTTTACCAGGTGCTTGCAAGGTAGTTGAATATATGAACCATTACTGCCCACCCCATCTAAATGATCCTTCATTCCGTAAATAACCTTTTCCTACCCTCAACGTTTTGTTACTCCCATTTTCAGGCATCATAGCTCAGTGGTATGATGCACCTGCTGCAGAAAACTGTACAACTTACTGGCCATCAGTCAATATCCTGTATCGGTGTGAATTTGAAGAGTACTGTTATGCAAGGTAATATCCCTTGATATTGATTGAGTTTTTGTACAGCCCAAATTATCTGAACTTTTGGCCAACCACAGAACCAGATAGGTTTACAGGTTTACATGGGAATTGCCATGTAGTGACCTAGCTCTTCTTTAACAGAGTTTCCCCTGAGCGCTGGAGGTGGCGATCTATGCCAGAGGATCGGGCACGTGACCAGAAGTAGTACCCTCCTAGAGATGTCTGCATCTGGGATTTTGCAATTGCAGATCCTCAGTGGACCAGAGCAGCAGTTAGCTCTATGAAGCTGAAAGACTGTAGGAGCAAGTGGAATATAAACAAGTGTATTAGTAGGCTCATTGTTGCTATTATATCAAGGCATTATTCTGAACGATTTTCACCATCTGACGGCTGGTCAAGTTGAAAATCTCACCCAGAAAGTGATGGCAGAAGTGCCTCATACCCTTGATCTCTCTGTGTTCATTGTAAAGTGATGCTACAAAACCACTAGTAACAATGTGTTTGTGGGCAATATACATTTTCTATCTACTTGATTTATAGGAAACCTTTTCTCCTTGTTACAGATATAAATGAATGCGAGTCAGAATTCCAAGTGTGTGATGAACAGGCAGACTGTTTCAATGAAATGGGCACATATGCTTGCCATTGTAAAAATGGTTACGAAGATCATGCTGAAACATTGGGGACAGCATGTGCCCGCATCGAGCCATCAGGTAAGTTTGAATATCTTCATTCCAGTCATGGATAACTGTGTGGTGGACTTGAATGAGGAGCCGATCCATGCTGTTTATACTCCCCATTGTCGAGAGACAGTGGAATACATCATTCATGTCAACTGTCCCTCAACCGGCCCCAATATCGTAAAGGGTATAAATGCTATTCACTGAGGGAGCTGTATCACCCATGCCAAGATGTGCAGCAATGGTGAAACCAATGTGAGCTAAAGATTATGAGACTGACTGAATTTACAATAGAAACATACACGCATCCATTAGTCATGGCATGCACAGAACACGAAGAAAAGGCTCTAGGTCAATTACGCATTTATACACTAAGAATATTTCTTGCAACCATATAGACACAAAGAACATGGCATAAGCAATGTGTGTGCTGAAATGCAACACAAACGATCTATGTATATAGTTTGCTAACATAGTAATACAACAGTAATGGGTGGCCATCTTTTCTAAAATGGAAATCGCAGCACACATTGAAATGAATGGAAAACCTTGAGCCTTCGTGAAAACTTAAACTGATGAAATTACTGAAATGCAGATTTGGGCAGGGGCAGGCAGTAGCTGCACGACCCTTTCCAAGGTTATTGAAAGATTAAAGGATTTGGATGGTTCAGAAGAGAACATGCGAATTCCCTGGGCACGAGACATATGTCTCTTAGGTTACTTGAAGAACACCTGATCTTTGAATTGCTAGGTGTTAACGAATTATAAGCTAAAACTATACAAGGAGTGGATCAACCAGTCCCTAGCCGTTAGAAAAATAAAGACCTGCATTTATATTGGTTAAATACAGGGTGAAATAATCAACCTAGTCCTCACACGTGAGCCATAAGACAAGAACAGTCTTCATTAACCCCAGACACAAACACCTGCATTGACTCCCCGCATATTACGCCATACAAGGCCATCTGCAAAGGGGTTACTCTGGCTCATGGCCTAGGAATAAGGGATGGTATCCTCCTTAATTGAATAAAAGCAGCCCGCGGGCCTGCTTCCCCCCCCCCCTACTCCCATTCTTGGCTCATGTGTTAACCGGTCAGCTATTCAAGGTTGGTTAGTAAGGTGCCAACCAATGGAAACTCTTAATATTATGCCACCCAATATATGTTGCACTAGCCACTTAACTGTTTTAAAAATGACATCTATCATTTATTATCTATTTAGGTGTTCTCTGGTGGAGCCATCAGATATGCAATAGCCAATTAAGACTAACCCCTATATCTCCATATGTACCCAATTCCCTTAACCAATCCCCATACCCGTGTGGGTTTTTGTAACCAAGATTGTGACATAAATAAGGACTTTCTGTTTTTAAACCATCGTCATGCTCTAAGAGCTGAGAGCGCTAAGACACTTTTTCTTAAATGTTGTCCCTGCTGGGTTTGCCATTTACCGTGCCTATTTACGCTATTGAGTCTGGGATTTCCTGGTCAACCATTTCTGCTTAAACTGCGGTTTTCCAGACCATTATTGCATATGGTAGCGGGTGGTGTGGTTGACCAAGGCACCAGACGTCCCTGCTGTGTCCTGAAGACTACGAGGTTACCTGTGGAGACCGGTGAATCACATAGGAACTGAGGTAGGCAGGAGCCCCCTTGGTGAAAATCCTGTCCAATCCCTGCAGGGCACCCTGTAGGGCAGAAGGCAGATTGGGAGGTTCGATAGCGGAAGTCAGCCAATCCACAGATGTAAGTGTAGATCGGCCTGACAAAATGGGGGAGGGAATTGTTTGTATATTGGAAGTGTGACATGATAAAAGATTGAGTATAATGAAATTCCTGCACCAAGGTTGCAGAAGATGGTGCACTAAACCTTGCACAAGGTATTGGCAAGATTCCCTGAAACAAGGTCATGGAAGAGTGTGCTGGCACCAGTGGTAGGGTGTAAAGTGTTTAAATTTTTTGAAAAGGGGAGGGTTGTGTATACTGTTGTATATTGTGGAGAATGTGAAGTTGTAGTTTGGACCAAAAGAGTCTGTAGCATTGGTGGCATTGAAGGTGCTTGTCCAAGTAGTTGTAACGAAGGTGGCGTTGGGAGATGAAGTTTAAGGGTGGAAAGAAAGGGACATATTGTTGGAGGGAGAGAGTAAATGAGGGTTGTATAAGGAGTGAGCGGAATTGGAATAGAGGTTTGGCAAGTATCAGCAATCTAAAGTGTGATGTGCCATCATGGGAGGCACTCTCCTTAGGAATTTATGTAAAGCATTACCCAGGTATAAAGACAAAATTGTGAAGTACCATGCGCAGTGGGTGAAAGGCACAGCAGGCAAGATGTTGATGCCTTGGCCACAGGAAGGTACAGAAGTTAGAAAAACAGTTAGCTATTCTACGACTGTGGAAGATGTATGGTGATGAGATAGAAGAGCCTCCCCCGATAGTGGATGCTTAATCAGCATGAAGGGGAGGGCACAGCGGCCTCGACTTTGCTTCCTCCGAAGGGCATCAATCAGTTTTCCGAAATACAGGGATTATACCCAGTGCAGGAATTAAAAGCAGCGGCAGGATAAACTAACCCCGCATATGCACCCACTGATTACAGCAGCAAAGACATTTTAAATGGAGCAAAAATAAACAAAATTCAGGGTCTGCACACAATGAGTAGGAGCGCTGTGAGCTGCAGGCAAAATTGAGAGGCTGAGGAGGAGATCCAGAGGCAGAGACACAGGCTGGGCAATAGGTAAGGGACAGTGATTGCCCTGAATGAATGGGTAGGAGGACAAATATTGCTTAAATTAGACAGAGGAAACAGGGATAATTATAAGGAAAGTGAAAGGGAAATTGGAGAAACACAGGAGAAGGAAGCAAGAAGAGAATGAGAAGAAAAGAATGGGAAAGCAAGTATGAAGATGAAAAGAAGGAAAAGACGTGAGATTCAGAACAGAAGGGAGGAGGAAGAAAAGGAAATTGAGAGAAGAAATGAAGAGAAGGAAATGGAGAGAAGATATGGGAAGAAGAAAGAGAAAAGGAGACAAGGATGTACAGAGAGGAAAAAGGAGGAAGAGAGAGACAGGGAGATAAGCAGAGTAAGGCAACACAAATAAATTGATGGGATTGTTAAAGGGTGCCTGCTGCAAGAGAGAGAAAGAGAGACAAGGAGCGGAGAGAAAGGGAGAGGAGTTTACAAAGACTTTGTAAGGAACCTGGGTAAAATACCCAAAAGGTCTTCCTGGGCAGATGGAAGTGTGGGAGCAGTCATCTAAAGGAGGGTTGGTAATTTGTACAGAAGCAGGAGGGACAGTGGTGCCCATAGCGTAAACCAGATTATAGGGGGAACGGCACAGAGGGGGGGGGAAGGGACTGCATTTGAAGAAGTGATGAGTGGATTGTATAGGACGATTGCCCTGAAGAGACTAGATTTTGAGGAAAGAGAAGATGAAGAAAATGATGAAAATTGTGCCACAGTGCTTATGGATGAGGAAAGAGGAAGATGAAGAAGAGGAGGAGGCTGCACAAGCCCTTTCTACAGGTTTAAAAACAGGGGAAGCGAGAACGTGGTTGGGTTTGGAAGAATCAGAATGGATGCCGGAGAAGGTTAAAAGCTGCAGGCTCCCCAAAATGCGATCAAGAAGCCTAGAAGAAAGAACACCTTGTATAAATGGGTTGAAAAATTTACCGGGACAGAAGAAAATTAATTTTACCAATATGACGCCTAAAACATGAGGACTAACTGTGGGTGGACAAAATATAGAAATTACACAATTCCCATTGTAAGAAAAGGGGGAAGGGTGGCTGAAGTATATTCCATGGCCATAGATGGATACAAATAATTTAATCTGTAAAACACCAACATTGACATCGGGAGCGGCCAAGTGGATTTAGAAAGAATGACGGTGGGAATTATGTTAGTGGTGGGTGACATAAAAAGCTTGCCTGCTGCCATCATAAGGGAGAGAGCAGATGGCATTTGGAAACAAGCTGGTTATTCAGGAGTGATGGGACAAAACACTCATGATGGAGCACCTTTTAACAATTGTAGCGCCAATCTACGTAGAGCATTTAGGAGTACAATATCCCGATTTGTCAGACATTAGTGTGATTATAACATGCAAAATGCATGACGATTCAAGAGAAATGTTGCCTCAAAATGTGAGAACTGTGGGATTAAAATGTCTATTTTTTCACATTGTCTCTGCATTGCTTCAGGCAGCCCCTGACAATTGAAAAATACTGGGAATGGAAGCAAATCCATGGCCAGAGATTGTTAGCTATAGTTCACCATTGTCGGTTGAAAGAAGAGAAAGCCTGAAATAAACTTGAAGAAAGAAAGCTGGAGGAAGCAAAACTAGTCCAGAAAAAGTTATCATGGTTTTCAAAGGAAGCAGCGTTAACCAGCGGGGAGGTGGTGCTTACACAAGAGGCACAGCAGGTACAGCCAATGGCTGGAGGAACATTTGTAGGAAGAGAATAGAATCATTTCTGGCGAGGGAGAGGCGGTGCACTCGGAAGCAGAGGGTTCAGAATTCAGGCTCCACAGGGTTGAGGATTCAATGTGCTACAACCTAGACAGCCTCAACAGTGCTAGACCTGTGGGAAAATGGGATGCATTTCCTGAGTGTGTAGAAGCAGGCGAGGGATGCAGCAGAATTGTCAAGATCCAAGGAGGGAACATCATATCCTCCACTGTATAGCACAGACCCACCTGAAAATTATGCCCAAGATCACACACAGTATCAAACACAAGCATCGCAAATGCAGCCTGCACAATAGGGAAGGCCAATGCAGACACAGCAAATACTGATGCAACCACAAGTACCTGTACAACAGAATGCAATGACATTGTGCAATTCAAATGCAGTGCCCCAGACTCCTACACCCAGAATAGGGTGTGACCATGGTGGGAGGGAATCCTTTCACTGGTACAGAGATGAATTTATATCAACAATAGGACATTCCACAGAAAGACTGGACCCGCAAGAGGAACTGAGAGTCGGGGTAACCATAGGTGATGTAACATTTTCCTTCCTTGTTGATACAGGGGCAACAAGGTCCTGTGTTAGGGAGGGGAAGTACCCAATGTCGGGCATTGCCATGAATGCACATGGTTTTTCTGGGGTGACAAGAACGGTTCCTTTTACTGCCGACTTTCCTATTACTGTAGGAGAACATGACCTTTCCATGCCACTATTGTGCTCCCGTAAAACACCAGTCAACATACTGGGGAGAGATTTGATGAGCAGACTGCAAATGCACAATAATCTATATTCACATTTTATGGCCAGAAAGCACAAAGGGGCATGCCATTAGACCCAGAAATATTCCTTTAGAGAGTACACATATTGCTAGCATGGCTTCCCAGGATGAGGGGAACGCTGTTGCAACTACCCAGTGTTTTTGGTCCGACCAGAAGTAACAATGGATGAGGAAAAAGGGCAAGTAATAGTGAGAGAAGACCGTGTGATTCATCATGGTATTGGTGAGGAGGGAATAAATTGGAGGACAGTGATGGCTCTTGATGAAGGACAATGACTGATGTAACAGATGAAGATCTGTTTACTGATGACTCAGATGACAAGGTAGTGTTTAACATAAGCCTTGCCTATCAGCTAATAATTGAGAACAGACAAGTGCCACAGAGAATGTCATTGTTAAAAAACATACTGGGCCTCATTACGACCTCCAAGGGTAATATGACCCGGAAGGGCAGGTGGCAGTGCAGGGGGTGGCAAAGACAACTGCAAGGGATTGGGCAGAGGGGGGGCAGGTGTCCTACATGACTCAGAGGAGCACCAGGCAGCCAGTCACGTAACTGAGTATGAGGAAGGGAATAATAGCAGAGGGAAGGCAGAGAAAAGGAGGTGGGGAAGGTTTGCTGGGCAGAGGCAGAGAGCAGGAAGAGGAGAAAAGAAGGGTCTTGTGGAGCTTCCGGAACTTAAGGAGATCCAGCTCAAGGTGGAGAGTGGTTGGGAGGCCATTCCAGAGGGAGGCACCTGCAGAGGAAAGAGATCTACCAACCAGTCTGTGCTTGGAGAAGCGACTCACCCTCATAGAATTGGAAGTAGATGAGCGGAGGGCTCTGGAATGAAGGTACTTGGGAAGAGTTGGAGATGGTACAGGCCCGGCCCCAGAAGGCCTTTTGGATGATGCAGAGGGTCTTTAACGTGATCCTTGTAGCCACCAGGAACCAGTGGAGGGATTTCAGAGCCGGAGAGATGTGGTCCCTAGGCTTGAGGCCAAGAATAAGTCGTGCGGTCCTGTTTTGGATGAGCTGCAGAGGGCAGAGGTTAGAGTAGGGTCGATTGAGAAAGAGGCTGTTGCAATAGTCGAGCCTAGAAAGAATCAGGGCTCTGGAGACAGTGAGCTTCTGAGTGAAGGTGAGAAAAGGTAGAATACCTTTGAGGAGGTGTAGTTGGAAATGGGACTTTTCGGAAATGTCCGTGACGTGTGGAGAGGAGAAGAAGAAAATGGAGTCGAAGATGACCCCAAGGTTTTTTTTTACCTCACAAGAGGGTGAGGGCACAGGGCCAAGGGAGGCCCGCCAGAGTGTAAGGGGATAAGCAGGAGCAGGGGTCCCAATGAGAAGTATCTCTGCATTACTGGCATTAAGGCAGAGATCCTTAGAGGTGCCCCATGCCTGAATAGTGGAAAGACAGTCTGGGATGAGGAGGCGGCCGAGGGTAGCCTGAAAGAGAGCGTGTCATTCACATAACACTGAAAGTTAGAGGAAAAGGTAGAGTTCAGAGGATAGATCCCTGGGTAACACCACATGTTGAGTGTGATGGAGGGAGAGGAAGGATCCAATTTCAAACTGGGAAGGTGGGCCCAAGAGGAAAGAGGATAGCCACCCCAGAGCCTGATCTGTGATATGCAGGGTATCTCGGAGACTGGTAATCAGCATGCTGTGGTTCACATGTCAAAAGCAGAAGAAAGGTAGAGGAGGATGAGGATAGAGGGAGAGGTAGAGTTCAGGTTAGAGAGCAAATCTTCACGGGTGTTCAGGAGAGCAGTTTCTGTGCCTCCGGCTGGTCTGGAGCCAGACTGATGGTCATGGAGACAACCAACATATACCATGTCAAGGGTTAGCTGGGAGATGGACAATTTCTTCAGTTTTCCCAGGAAAGGAGTAATAAAGATTGGGTGATCGTTTGCAGGGTTGGAGGGGTCAGCAGAAGGATTTTTGAGCAGGGGGTGCACAAGGGAGTGCTGGGGGTGTGGGGGGGTCTGGATTCCAGTGGCAAAGGAGTGGTTGCAAAGATCGGTCAAGGCTGGCGCGAGAGTCCATGTTGTCCTTGATGGTTCTGGAGGGGCAGGAAGACCCCTGTTTGGATGAGACTTTCATAGACCGTACTTGTCTGGAGGGAGGTAGCATATGACAGGATGTCCCAAGTTTTAATTGTGAAATAAGGCTAGGGCCCAGCAGATGGCCTTGGTGGGTGTGGTAGAGTGAGATGCTGCAGTAGGATCGGCCAGCTTCTTGCAGATTTAAAAAAGTGTGGCCGTGTTAGATGCCACATGGATGCAGGCTTGAATATAGACTTTTTTTCCCACATTTTATTTCATTTTTTAGAATGGATGGAGAGTCTACATTGCCTTTGAAGTAGGCGGCAAGCCAGTTTGTCAGAGGGTGAGCTTGACGCTACACATTTCCGTTCACCTGCTCTGCACTTGCATTTCAGGGCGGCCAGGTCAGAGTCATACCAAGAATTGCATTTTTGGCAGGGTTCAGGCGGATCCTAATGGCAGGGGCAAAGATGTCCTTCGTCCACCATCTTCCTACCTCGCAGTTTCTGCTGGTCGACAGTAGCGCTGCAAGCTCGCACTATTCAATGTGTTCTGACCCATTTGTCTCCAAGCACCTGCGTCACTCAACACTGCAGCCGTGTCCTGCGAGGGCTTTGCCGCAGAAGGTACGATCATTGGTGCTTAAAGGCTCAGAAGCATGGAAGTTGCATTGTGTGCTACCTATCGTTAGGCAGTGTCTCGTGTGTACCTGTCTCTCAACACCACAGTCTTGTCCTGTGAGAGATTTAGTATTTTGCTGTGTGACAGTACCCAATGTCAAGCGAAGCAGTTGAAGGTTTTTATGCCAATTGTGCTCTAGTGCAACTAGTGCCATCAGAATCCCCATGTAACATTTCAGTGTACCAAGTGAAAAAATTAATGGGGGGGGGGATCATGGAGGCTTATTCGGGATTTATGACCCCTAAACAATATAGTGGCATGGTTTGGGACCAATGGGAACTCTGCTTCAACAATATAGTGTAACATCCCATCCAGAGCTCAATATTGATTTTAAGTAATGCATTCTTTTCGATTCCACCTTCATGAGGAGTCTCAAGACTTGACTTTGTTTTCCTTTCACAGGACCAATTGGAAACATACACAGCTTCCTCATGGGCACTGTTAGTCCACCTCAATCTTTAACTGAGTACTCCAGATGGACCTAGGGAATGTAAACCTTGATAGTATAGTGATACAAAATGTAGACAACATTTTGGAGTCCAGTGAGACACAGCAACAGTGCAGAAAATACTCAAAGTTGATGAGTCTTGGCAGAGAAGCAGTACAAAGTAGACCAGGAAAAATTACAGTATTGCCAGAAAGATGTCCTGTGTATATGGGTCAGTTCATATTTCAAGAAGGAAGAAAAGAGACCCCTCGGAGCAGAGATGCAACACCTTCTGGGCCATTGCAATTAATGCAGGGCATAGGTCTTCGACTACAGTCCATATGTCAGACCACTCTTAAAAGTACTCGTAGCACAGAAGGATGACAGTGACATAGCCTGGACAGCTAAAATTATAGAAGCCTTTGAGTTAAAAGTGGCAATGCACAGCACCCATGTTAGAGATCTCTAATTACAGTGCAGATTTCTTTCTATTTTCCCATTCAAATTGAGTAGTAGTGACATCAGACCTCACACAAAGAACTACCCCAAGACACAAACCACTAGCATTTTACAGCAGGATCCTAGGTCCAGTAATGAGGTCATAATCTCTGTGAACAAATATTGTTGGCAGCAGCTTTGCATTTGAAATGTCTGCCAGTATTAAAATGGGCTGTACAGTAACAATATATGTCGAGCATGCCCTGTTTGCCATCCTTGAAAAGCCTAAAAACACACTAACCACACAAAGCCTTTGGTTATCAACTGATTGTATCAAATCCAGAGATCTAGATCATCGGTTGCAGAATAGGGAATCCAGCAAGATTCATAACACAGCCAGTAGAAGGAGACTAGTGCACGATTGCACCAAGTATACTAAATTTCATAATGGGATACCGCACATGATAGAAAATGGCTGGGTTGGGGAGAGGGTGGTTGCGTCCTTCATTGAAGGGTCATCATCTGTTCATCAAAGCACAGGTGAAAGGCACACAGGGGCCAAAGTGGTAAAAGCAAAACTGAATGGCAACTTTGAGACCATGGCAAGCTCAAGATTGTCTTTGCATTTCTCGCACAAGCAGCAGAATTTGTAGTGCTCATTTTGGCACTCAACGCTTTGAGGAAGAGTCTGTAATGCTGTATTCTGACTCTGGCTATGTGATGTCAACAGGCCTGTCACATTGGAAGAGGTGTGGCTTCTTATGCACGCAGTGCAACATGCCCCTCTATTGGACAGGCTCATAAATGCACTCAACTCCCATCACCGTGGTGAAGTGTGCAGCACACACTAAAGGTATAGATTTAGTTTTACATGGTAATGGCTGATTTAGAAACGTAAAAGTTGCATATTTTTCTGAAATCTCTGAATTTGATACTTGCGCCAAACGACACGAAACATGGTAATGAAAGAAGGCTTTAATACACTGCCCATATGCCATATTGAATTGTAGGGACAAGCCCCACCAGAGGAGAAAGAATTGTGGATGATGCAATCTGGCAGCAGGACAGCCCCGGGAAACCAATTATGACCCTGGGACTACTTAAAGTAGCATTAGATCAACTACACCACGCAGCACATACAACACGAGGGTGTCTTTCAGCTTTGATCTTTGAAGACTGGTTTGTGCTTAATCTGGTGGCGCATGTTGCCGCTGAGTTTAGGGCCCTTAATGGGTACTGCGCCATGCAGTAGAGGAGATGCAGAGTAACTCTTTACACCAAATAATCAAACCAACTCCGGAAGATGGCAAAGTCCTTTTACTGTTTTGCTATCAATTGTCTAAAACATGAAGTTACAACGGACGTCACACAACGTACTCGCAAAGCATTTAATAAAAACATGCATGACATCATACTATGTGGTAAATAAGAAAAACCTATGGGGGTTGTGGATGGCTCAAGGGGAACATCTAAACATACTTTCTATAAAGGGTTCAGTTGTGATTGGGTCTCTACAGTCAGGTGGACAACTCATGCCCACCCCTAGAGCAAGTCATCTTCAACAGTGATTTGAAACACGGCACATCATTGGCTCCCAAACTATAAGGTCCTTCGTTATATGGCCCTCTACAATTGGTTGGCATGCTCGTTCCCTTCTGGAACATTTGGTTCGCTAGCAGCAAGCAAGTAAGCTCATACCCGGTGTCAGGAGGTGGACATGACTTTGCCTCCCCACCTAATTAGCCCAACATCTCATCACCCATGCCTTCTGAAATGAAGATGGTCTTTGAACTTGGCCTTGCAATGTATTTTCTTCTCTGGGAATATAAGGGAGTGTGGGCACATGGTTATCGTAGTTCTGGAGCTGCGTTCCATCCTTGGCTCACGTGACAGGAGACCGCAATTCGGCCCATTTTGCAGCATTTAATTGTCTTGAATTAATAAACTTGGCACTCATGGTGTCCTTTCTTTGCACCTTTAATAAGGAATGATTCAGCTTCTCATGTTCTCTGCCTTCAAGAATAGATAACCAGTCTTGGCTGCCTTCAGTCTTGGCATCAGGCCAGACCGCCCTTCTCCATTCTCCCAGCTAATTTTCAGCCATACTATTCATGGGTTGAACTTACTAAAATTGTGACACCGATGTCCAGCTTCTATATAATGGCGACTCTGCCTGCAGTCTATTCACTACGTATAGCCAGCTTCTAAGATTACTTGATCTGCTTGCGTTGCTGCACCTGTACAGTTATTGAATGGCTTGCATTTTCTACAGTGCTCTTCATATGTGCAATCTTCGTTTCGCACATGAAAGTTTACTCCCTTACTTTGTCATCAGTTTCTATAAGGTCCATACATTCTATTCAGCCAGTCTTCTGTGTCACGCTCGTTTCTTGTGACGTCGCCAACTTCTTTCTCTCATTTTCATATTCCTTTGGGGATCTCCTCCAAGAGATTGTCATCTCTTCGGGAATACATCTGAGAGGGTTTCTTTAGTGGATACCTTTTCTCGAAGACTCAATGCAGAGTAGTCGCAACTGCTGGTGTCAAGATTGGCACTATTTCAGGCTTTCAGCATATAGGTGGTAGGGGGGGCACACGTCGGCTGAAGATAGTGTGTGATCGTAAATAGGATTATTGGATATGGGGATTTGACCCTATTACTTACCTGACAAAAGTAGTATGGACTTTTCATGTCACTTTTGGCCCAGATTTGAAAAAGGCTCAGGCGAGCTGAAACACGTGTAATCAAAATGTTGAGGGCATATGTTTGTTTGATTTTGCATTAATATTAAGTATATTTATATTTAATGGTGCTGAGTCTTGGATTTCTCACTGTTTTCTAATACTAATATGACCTTATTAAAAGGTACTCTCACTAATGGTAGATCCATTACGGCTTACGCAGACGCTATAAAATCTATTGGCCTAGATTTCCTAGCAGTAACGGAAACATGGCCCCATGCAGCCTCAGGACCTCTTCTTTCCCTAGCTATCCCAGATGAGTACACTATCTACAGAAAAGATAGAACTACCACAAGAGGCGGAGGAGTAGCCTTAGTAGCTAAAAATGCACTGAACATAAGAATTTCCTCTGAACCCCTGTCCACCACAGGTGACGTAATCACCCTAAACATTTCCCTCCCTCCCACCCACCTATACACTTAGACGTTACATAGTCTACAGGCCCCCAGGTGCTATCTCTACCTTTTAAAGATGACATCACTACACTTTTGGCACACAACATGAAACCACACTCTAAAGTGATTATCATGGGCGAATTCATTCTAGGTTTGAACGATCCACTAGACATTCATGCAGGTCTCTTGGCCAACACTATGGAAGCCCAAGCATTCACACAAAGGATTTCTGGCCCTACTTGCGAAAAAGGACGTACGCTAGACTGGCCAGCCGACACCAATTGCATCACTAACATCCAATTCAATACCCAATCGCCGTGGTCGGATCATATCATCTTCACCACCACCATTACTACCAAAAATCTGAAACGACCTCCACTAACACATACTGCTCTATCTAGAAACTTAAATATCACCCAAGACATGTTACCACTCCTCACCCCGATACTTGACTCAACACTCCTGAACAGGGAGCCCTCAATCCTGGTCAGCCAATATAATGAAATTATCTCGGAAGCTATTAAAAAAAAGTTGCCCCTCTAAAAAGAAAGTCAAACCCTTGGCTCATCTCAACCCATGATTCACCCGGGAACTAAAGCCTTGCATGCGCTAAAAAGATCTGCTGAAAACAAATGGCTAAAATCACCAACTCAAGCAAATAAAAGCTTATTCCAGACTCTAGCTAACAACTACAAGAAAGAAATTATCAAATCTAAAGTGATGTCTACAACCAGAGAATCTTGAATATCCAATATCAGAGAGCTCTTCACCATTCTCCGTGAACTGGAATCACCAGCACCCACTTCAGATCACTCTGTCAAAGATGAACTGTGATGTTCCAATATTCAAAATGCCCTGGCTGTCAAAATCTCACTATGACAAAGGAAAATAAAACACAAAAAATCTAAACTTGGCCTTAACCAAACCCGCCAACTACTCTCTCCATGGGACACCCCCAAGGTTACCAAATTTACATTCTCTCCACTCACTACTTCAGATACCCTCAACATCATCAACAGTCTAAAACCATCTAGATGCAAAGGCGATATATGTCCTGCAACCTTATTAAAAGAATGTGCGGTCGAACTTGCACCTTTTTGTTACTAGCCTCATTAGTAACTCATTCACCACTAACACAGTCCCGAAAGATCTAAAAAACAGCCTGGGTTCTACCCTTGCTTAAAAAACCCGCACTAGACCCGAATATCCCTACTAAATTCCGCCCCATCACTACAGTACCTTTTTTACTTAAAATAATCGATCGTGCAGCCTAACTGCAGATCCAAAAATACTTAGAAGACATTCATCTCTTGGGCCTTAGACAATCAGGCTTGAGACCTGGCCATAGCACTGAGACAGCACTACTCAACCTGAAAACACAAATGGACCAATACAAAGATGAAGGTGAACAGTGCATCCTCCTTCTACTAGATCTCTCAGCAGCCTTTGATTTGGTCAATCATGACATCTTATCCTAACACCTTGAGACCGCTGCCCAATTCTCCCAAGATTCCATCAAGTGGATTAAATAATTTCTATCTAATCGGACCATGAGGGTCTTCTCGGACAATTCAGCAGCCTCTCCTGTCACTGCGACCTGTGGTGTTCCACAAGGTTTGTGTGGATCACCCACACTATATAATGCATTTACCAAGATCCTGTTTCACAAACTTCATAAAATGGGCATCACGTATAAAAACTATCCAGATACCCAAATACTAATTCCAATCCCTGGATGTTATGAGGCAGACTCCAAAAATCTAAACAGAATCTACCTCGCAATCCAGGCCTGGATGGCCCTCAATGAGTTGTGCCTCAATAACGATAAGACGGGGCTTATCCTCATCGGAAACAAAACTAAACTTAGCAACCTCCCCCATCTCTACAAATAATTTATCATTGATGGCAATATCATCCCGGTGGCCAACAAAATAAAATTGTTGGGGATTTATATCGACTCCTCACTCACCTTAAATGGGCAGATCAATGCTGTTGTTTCCTCAGCAGCTAACTCGGCCAAACTGATAAGAGCGAGTAGACCTTTCCTCTCCTCAGAAAACTTCATCTCCTTGGCCAGGGCCTTAATACTCTCCAGGATCGATTACTGTAATTCACTTTTTGCAGGAACAAGTACTCGAAATATCCAAAAATTACAAACTGTACACAACAACGCTAAAAGAGCTGTTAAATATTTCAAACCATGACATCTCATCTTTCAGAAGGAGCATCCACTGGATCCCTGTCCATGATGGGATAAAATTTAAAATACTGACAATAACTCACAAATGTATTGTGAACAAGGCACCAAAATACCTTAGTAATCTCATCTGAAAAGCCCATTCCAATAGACCAACCCGCTCTGTACAGAAGACAGAAAGCCAGAGGTTCCAGTTTCCCAGCAACAGCACCTAAACTGTGGAATGCCCTCCCTACCCAACTGAGAAATGACACCATCTTTTGGTAATTTAGAAAAACTCTACTCTTTAGATCCAACCCCCTTCATTAGCCACATTGCCTGATAGACCAAATGCTAAATTGCCCTATGTCCAATTATATGTTGCAATGAGGAAATGTAATAATGTGCAAATATGCAATGATATCCGTGTCATACAAGACTTGTGTATAATTGTGTAAATATGTAATGAAGCTGTGTATAATTGTGTAAATATGTAACAAAGCTGATGTCATTCAAGACCTGTAAACCTGTAACCATATCCTTAAGCAATAAACCAAGCCTAGTTGCCTTTGGGCTTTGTGCGCAATGCAAATAAATAATAATAATCCCTGACACAAAATGTGGTAAAATACTGCCACTGTTTTTCCCCACGGTTCCCGCATTTCAAGTTGCCAATGATCTTCAATATCCTGAATGTAAGCAAGAGGGTCTTCATCTTCCTTCATCTTACGTGTCACAATTGCACCCATATCTGATGTCGGGATACTGCACCCTGAGAGCCCTCCAAACATCTGCTCTACAATTATTGAATGGCGCTCTGCCGTGTGCTGTTGTGTGCTGGCGCATTTGAATAACCTGCTCTCCTCCATATATCCGCTTTCCCCAAGAATAGCTGCCAAGATACCCTTAATGACCCCTATAGCCACCATGTTTCCTCCTGTCATTTTATCTAACTCATATATCCATTTTCCAGCACCCTACGTCAAACTCTGGAGTTTGCACCTTAAATTATCTTTATCAATCTGTGGCCATGGAATAAACTGCGGTCTCATTCCCCCTTTTTCCAATAAAGGAAACTGTGTAAACCATAACCTGCAGTCTGTTCTCATCTGCCTATTCATGGCAAGGACAATCTTCCCTGTCAGTCTCCTCGCTGGTAGCAATCTTAACCTGCTCACATATGGCAGTGATTGTCTCTTCTCACTATACGATCGTCCTCTGGAACATTCTGGATATGCTATGGGATCTGGCGTCCTATGCTTGGGTTGCTCTAGATCGAACTATCTTAATTCCTTGTCTGTCTACAGGCTTTCATCAGGGGCACACGCACTCCCTCTTCCCCAAGGAAGGATTGTCTTTCTTAATCTGACATGTCTAATCCCCAACTCGTGTGACTCTCATCCCCTTCACCCTTATCTAAGTCCAGTCTGCTTAAGGATAAGGCCTCGTGCTCGAGGCTGAATGGATGTTCTTCACTTCATGATTGGAATACTAGGGACTGATCTCCCTTTCCTTGGGTTCCAGATTTGCTACCTTCCTTTAATTCTTGATAGGTCTTATTGATCCCATCTCCAATACATCCTATATCAAAATGTTCTTCTAATGCTACTCTAGGGGCCCCTTTTAACAGAAGAAACTCTTCTATTCTGTCCCATCATATTGCTGGGCTTGGCTCTACTTGTTCCTTACGAACAAGGCTAATATCAAAGTCCTGCTGTATCCTTCGGTCTAACTCTTCATCTTATTCTCTTTGTTTGCTTATCTCCCTTTTAATTCTTTCCTCTTCTTGTCTTCTTACTCCTCTCCTTACTTCTGCTCTCCTTTCCTTCTCTTCTCTCTGTATCCCTCTGTCACTTAATTTCTGTGCTTCCTCCTCCTCTCCCTTTCTTTTCTATCCCTATTTTCTATTACTCTGCCTCTTGTCATACTTTCATTGCTCCTCTGCTTGCTCCTGTTTTTTTCTCTTGCTCCTCCTGATGCATCTGTTCTTGTCATTCCTTGCTCTTTCTTTTTTGCTCATCTTTACTTCAATCTTTGCTCTCGTTCTGTCTTTTCTACCTTGTTCATCCTAATCTTCCCTATGCCTTACTTCCTCAATGATTTTCCCATCTAACTTAAGTAATATGTCCTCCCATCCATTTGTTCCGCACAAGTGTTAACTCGTCCGCTTTAACCTTTTCCCCTTTCCATCTCTTAATTTCTCTTTCTATTTGTCAGTTCGACCGCTCACTCTTCTCTTCTTTGATTTGTGTGATCTTAAAGATCTCTTCTTTCCTCTTACTCTCCTAGACTTGTCACTGCTATAAGCAGGTAGTTCGTATATCGGATTACTATACCCCGTTGCTGCTTTCAGTTCCTTTAAAGGATACAACCCTACTTCTTCCGTACTAGTGCCTTTTACTTCAGACAAGGGAAAGGGGACCTGAGGACTGAACACCTTTCTCCATACACTGATTAAGCATTCACTCCTCAGGTGGTGGATCTTCCTTTTCTTCCTGGTACATTTTCCAAAGCTCTAAAATAGCTAATCCTTTCTCAAATGTTTTCTCCTTGTATGCAGTGTGCAAGTATGTGGCCATGTTATGCAATGCAGCTTTTGACAATGATCCCCCTTGTGGCCATGACATGAACATGTTAACTGCAATGCCTTTCACCCATTTCGTACTATTTGAGCTTGGGCATGTGCTTTGGCAATGTCTTACATAAATGCATCAGAGGAGTTTCTCCTATTTTGACGAGTCTCACTTGACTGTCAATACTTAGCAGGTTTTATAAAATATTTTCAGCACTTTCAATATTCTTGAAATAACAAATATGAGCGTGCTCCCACAATCGCCACTCGAGCCTTTATATTTTCCCATTCTCTGTCCATCTCTGGATTGGTACCAACCACTTCCCTAGATAGTGCCTTTAGCTCCTTTTCTTAGTTTCAATTTCTTTAAAACATATGTCACTTTTCAACACCTTAACTGAACACAAATACAAACTAGTCGACTTTACAGATTTACTAAAAAATGCTCTGTGATCACCTTTTTTCTCCTCATCCCTAATCAATATCCTGTCACAGGATTTAAATAGTCTCCTTATGTAAACCTCTTTATATGTAACCTAAGAACTCTGATTGGAATGAGACGATCACTTCTAGACCCCCTTAAATCAGGCTTCAGGAAACCCAGCGATCTTCCGGCTAGGCGACGGTGGATGTCCATTCGTCCGCAAATCTAGAGCTAACAGGTCAATGGGTCTGAACCATCCTGCCACTACCAAGTGACCATATGGGCGTTTAGGCAGCGTGTCATGCAGGTGGATGGGATCAGACCAACCCAGGAAGACGGCAAAGTTTTGTTTACTGTTTTAATATCAATTATCTAAAACAGGGAGTTACAACAGATGTCGCACATCCTTCTCGCAAAGCATTTCATAAACATTTTTATAGTAAAAACTCATCATACGTTACGTCATACTATGTGGCAAATGAGAAAAACCTACTGGGGATTGTGGTTTTCCTGTTCCTCCGCTCACTGTAATGGTAAGGGGGGGGGGAACACTCCTGCAAGCCCCGACACCTATTACTGGGACGGAGAGCAGGGGACACTCCCAATCCACTTGGGTGCAGTAATGGGCGTCTGCATACTCTAGAATGCCGACCGTGCAGTAAAAACAGTCTGCATTTTAGAGTCGCAGTTTTTGTATTTAACACTTTTTGCAGTTATCTAACCAGAATTTCAGCATTATAAGTTGTTTTTAAATTGTAAATATTTTGAAGAACTGCATGAAATACATAAATTGAAGTAAGATAAACATTTTGTTATGTACATTTCTGTTGTCCTCCGCATGCACCCTGCCACCCCAATTACGGTCTATGCATTGATGACTAAACTTCAAACAAAACTCCTTGGCACCAAAAGAGGGAAGAGGAGGACATAGGGTATAGCTGGTTGGATAGGTAACCAGGGAGAGGTTATATTACAGGGAAAGGTTTTCTTGATCATTGGCTTTTTTAAAAATGTAGCTATGTTTTGCTCTTGGCATTTTGTTAGCAGTACTGCTTTTTTGCTCCCCCATCACCAGGAGGAGGGAAACGGACAAACAGGAGGGCAAAAGAGGTATGTGCTAGATGGCCATGCAATGTGTGGCACTGCGCAGCTTCATGATGTGGGTGGTGGGAGTCGGTTTGCAGGTGTCTCTGGTTTCCATGTGGTTGTTGCTATCATTGCCCCTGATATTTGTCAATTCATTTTTCTTAAAATTCATTATACTAATGTCAGTAAGGATTAGACTTCAAAGGCATTTTAGCTTAAACATTTTAGCATAGAATACCCAACATAATGCTCCAAACCCCAATCAACCTCCTTAAGGCCAGCCTTCGATAGGGGAATTTCGTGGTTAATATAACCACCCCACGCCAAAGGAAGGGTTTCAGCTGTTCAAGACCTCCATTAGGAGAAATGCAAAAATAGTAAGTGTATCCAAAGGTAAACCACCCATGCACAAGCGCTCAAAAGAAAAAACATATATCATTCATTCATATAGTTCAAGTGGAAATTCACTTAACAGGAAACATGGCCATTATAGATTTCATAATGGTGCTTTCTGAAGGCGCCTTCTCATTGAGATCAATGGTTCAGAACTAGCCAGTTTGCAGAACAATGAATGTTATTTCAGATCTAAGGATATTGGGGCTATGAAAATCAGCATATTGCAGATTCACTCTTCTTGTTAAAGCCAAGAGATGGAGAATGCCAGTGCACTCATAGTAAATTGAAGTTAGGTTGCATAGTTTATCTTCAATCGAACCTCCCAGATTTCATGGAGTTAAGTGCTCAAATAAGTTGCATGTTAATACACATTTGTCAAAGTCCCGCAAAAATGATTGGCCAGGATTTGGATTTTGTGAAAGGAGCCTTTATGATTTAGTAAATTCATTTAATTGTTTGCAATATTTCCAGCCAGTGCAGCCATGCTGAAATTAGATACTGCAATTTGAAATTATTTGTTGGTGCATTTTAGTCTTCACAGGCTCTTGGCATTCAATGCAAACAATGTAGGTAGGACAGGGTATCCTTGCCAGGTACTGCACTGGGTTGCTAAAACCTTTGAGAGCATGTCCTTGCGAGTGTACTGCTTGCAAAGGGTGATGAGGATTCTAAATTATAGTAATGAATTGTGGACCCTGATCTTTTCCCATTGTGCTTTCTGCAAGACTCAAGTAGCATGGCTTTGTACCAGGGTTGAATCAATGTTGAGATGAAACAAGACACAGAAGAGTGGTCAGACAGCAAACCAATATCCTGGCTATTACATTTTAATAACGATTGGTGAAAAAGAGCAGTGTGTTGGCTGTTTGATTGTCCGGTGTATTGGCACTATACCCGAATGTAGAAGGTGGCATTACAGTAACCAATCTGATAGCAAGATGCATGTTTGGAGCTGGAATGTTGTGACGAATCAAAGGTATTCTTCCCAATGGGGTGCCACCCCCTTTGAGGCTAGGCAGGTGAGCCTTGCTCCCCAACTCCCTCCCTAAGGGCCCTGGGCAAGTGGGATCTCACTGGGAGAGACTCCCCTTTAGGGGACATGGACTAACGTTCCTGTGAGGAACTCCCTAAGCCACACAGCCTGGTAGCATACATGGGACTGATTTCTACAAAGATTAATATACCTGGTTGGCTGAAGGTAATGCTGGAACCTACCAGCATGAAGAAGGAATTGAGGATGTCTCTTTAAGAGGTTATGCATACTTAACTGGGACGAGTGGAAGAAGTTGGAGAAGCAGAGAGTATCCTACAATGGGGAAGCTTCCTGATGTGAGCATGCCTGGAGGAAGTGGACAGAGAAAAGTCGCAGAGCTTGTGACTTTCAAAAAGTGGCTGAATGCCTGAGTAAGACGCTGGAGACCCAGCATATCCAACTACGGGAGTCCTGCTGCAGGTGGTGGCAGGACCACTGTTCTATCATGGTGGGCATGGTGCCCAACCAAACACGCAGAGACCCTCCACGAAGGTCACTGACGTGTAAGCAGCTTCCAAGCGGCAAAGTCTGTCTATGGCATTAGGGAAGCTGAGAATGGGAGACCGAGGACGCAGAACAAAAGAGTAATTGGGAACGTGAGCAGCTTCCCAATCCCGCACACCACACACGGCAGAAGGACCGCTTGAAACGAGAGCGCGACAAAAGAGAAGGAAGGAAAAACCCAGTTCTGGAAAAGAGCACCTGAGCAAAAGCAAGAGTCCACAATGTTCGCCAACCTGCAGAGAGGCAGCAGGAAGAATGGGAGGTCACCAGGGCAACCGTAGCCAAGAAGAACTCATCCAAGTACTCATGAAGAGTTATTTAATATAAACCTATGTAATTGGAACTCTATAAAGCTGACACAGGGGGAATTGAATAATCCGGAATGGGAACTCCATGAAGGTTCCAAACCAGAACCTAATAAAAGGAAAATACAATATGAGCCACAAGCTCCCAGGATAAGAAACTGACAGTCTGTCCTCTCTGGTTACCAGACAGTGTGTCAAGTTTGTAAATATTGGCCTGCATCACATTTAAAGCTGTAAATATTTGCCATTAGCCATTGCCACATTTAGATTGAATTGTGAATAATAGCTTGCATCACATTCTGCCACATTAAATAGAATTGTGATTAGCTTCCTTCACATCTAGACAAGATTGTAAATGTTGACTTATGCCGCTTTTAGACAGGGTTGTAAATGTTGGCTTGCGTAGCTTCCCAATAGGATTGTGAATGTTAACCAGTGCCACATTTAGATATAATTGTGAATATTAGCTTGCATCACATCTAGACAGGATTGTGAACATTAGCCATTTTTGCATTTAGATATAATTGTGAATACAACAACCTCAAAATGCGTAAATGAAATCCGGAACAGAGGATTCGTAAGAATAAAACCTCCACTCCAGACACTCGCCTCTCCTATCACTATGCTCACGCTCTACTCTACGCCAACACACAACAGAGCGCAGCCACACCCCTCGATCAATGTTGGCCTAGCTGCTCACATACGAACATTACTCTATGAACACCTCAATATCCGACTAGAACGCAGCTATACCCCCGAACACAAGCGTTCTACACAGGCCTAACACAGTCAGAATCCAGTCTCAGAGACAACCTCCAGACTGAACACATTTGACTGATCTCAATACCACCGCACCTAATGTTAGGATGCAGCTATCATCTGCCAAACTCCTCAGCTGCACACATATTGAGTACACCCAAGCACCCTATGATACCCTACTCTCTCGACTGGCCTGGTCTATGGTCCCCGAGGGCATTCAACTCACAAGTGCTTTGGTATCATACCAATGATACATAGAGCGCTATATAAATGCCAAATAACATAACATAAGTTACAGAAAGTTGAGAATCCATAAATGGATAGATATCAAGTGGGAATAAACCACAACCAAGCTAAGAGAACCTGTATCAATAGACTGTGTGAGGTCTAAAACCTCCAACCAACAAGAAAGTATCACGGGGAAGGTTGGCCTAAATACTTTGCTAAAGAGAATATCAAATCAAAGAATGTTGTAGAGGAATTAGTTAATTTAGGAAACAGAGTGGCTATTACTAAATATTCTGCTAGATAAATAACCAGAATAAAGACATTGGCTTGATTCTCAGTCTTTTCTGATGGCTTCTTTATATCAATCTCCTGGAGCTGTTTAAGTTTAGTTTCTTAGTGGCAGGGTCAGGGTAGAACTAGATTTGGATTGAGGACTTTTCTTTCTTTGGGATATTCAGATGATGGTCATTCACCTTTAGCTCCTTTATGTTGTGCAGTGGAACCTCTGGGGTGTGTCGCCCCTTTAAGGGGTTGGGTCCCTCCCCCATGTATTGCCCTTTTAAGATGGGCCATGATGTCGTCATGGCCCAACCTAATAAAAGGGAGTCCTGCAGGCACGTGCGACACACGGCTGCGGACACCATGACTAAGTAACCGGTGTGTGTCCTTTATTGTGGCCTGCAGGCCCACCCTGAACACAAGGGGGCCTGCAAGCCACGGCTTCATGGGGCCTCGCACACAGCCAGCCACAAGAGCCTGCCGAGGCAGCAAGGTGAACTGGACATCTACTGAGGCACTGAAGCCTCCCCTGTGCTGGTGTCCCATAGCACTAAAGGGGGGGGGGGCTGGTACGATGTCCCATGCCAGCTCCACCCCCGCAACACTTTAGATAGGTAGGGAAACCCTTTTAGAATGGGGAATGCCAGGCCGTTCTGTAATTTAAATAAAATTAGTTTGGAAATGTCCTCTGAGTCCAACTCCTTCCGATCCACCACAGTTATACAGCATTGCATATCATTTTGAATAAACCATACTTCTGATGTCACTTTTGTTTCCGGAAGTTGCATCATAGCTGGGTAAACTTCAATGCAAGGTAAGGACATCATGGGTTACATTTGGATCCTTTCAGGAAGGATATCTATTGTGAAACCTTGAAGATATTTGATGCTTTGCATCAATAAGTGCCCTTCCTCTTTCTAGAGACTGCTAGAATGTTCAATAAAGGTTGTTTGAATGTGATTCTGATATTTGTATTTGCCAATTTCGGTCCTTGCTTTAGCCATGGAGCATTTGGCATTCACTCTGGTGGCTGTTTGTACTGGAATTTAATTGATGGGTGCTCTAATTTTAGAATGTGTTAAATTCCATCTGCAAGCTTGAGCATTCTGCGCTGTTCCTCCCCACTCCCTTTTTGTTTTTAAACCCACCTCCTTAGGGCATCTCTTTCTTGGGCATCTAAAGTGAAGTGGTGACATAGACAAGCCCTTCAACCAGTACAACACCTGTGTCGTCCTGTTACCGGCAGGAAAGCGCCATGGGCCAGAACCCTTGGACAGGATTCTCCAGATAAGCCTGCCACAATGTGCGTCACTCTTTATATACCTACCCTGGAATGGAAGAAGTGCAAGAAGATTTATCTTGGATGTTTAACTGTGCCTCCTTTGTATTCCTGTTTTTAAATGAGCGTTCTATTTCTGATTGTCAACTAGGAAAAACCTTCTGCTGGTACACAAAAGCCTCTAATAAAAACTAGCTTGATGCATATGTTGTGAGTTCTGTGTTTAATTTACAAATTAATTGTACTTCTAACAGGCGTCAAAACATGTTTTGAGCAAATCTCTTCCTCAGGACTCTTGGAAATTACAGATTGAAACAGTTAATAGAAAAACAAATGTTGGTTTACAAACACAACAATAATTCACGATGTAATAAAAAAATGAATTGTTGAAGTTAAACTATAAAATACAACAATCTTCAGGTTACATCACATCAAGTATTAGAAATGCAATTAAATAATTGTATATTTTTTTAAACAAAATGTAACTAAGCAATCATGATTATAGACCCATAGCTGGTTGCTGTTGAGACATAGAAAGGAAGAAAGATGCATACAAAATAAGCCTGGATTAGTGGTTGCCAATATTGGTTTCTATTTACTCTTCATTCAAAAATATCCTATCATACATATTCTGTGGTGATGGGTTTCCAAGGAATTCTGGTAATGTTACCTGTGGGGTTTGTCAGTTTTGACCATGATTTATTTTAAGTATCTATTGCACCAGCCATGTGCCATGCAGTTACTGACCATTGTTGAAGGTTCTGTGAACTATGTTGTTGAAGGGTAGTGAGCTATTTGGGCTGTGCTGCTTGTGAAAAAGATCAAAGGATAACTTGGTTCTCAGAGGGTTGGCAGTACCTCATTTCTTTTAATTGCTTGGTAATCTTGTATCCCAACTGTCCACTATGTGTTCAATTTCTTGGGTCGTGAAAGAAAAGGTGCATTCATGAAGTATTGGTTTGACATTTGATTCTTATTCATACAGGCATTTACTCTAGAGTTAGAATATTTATACATACCTAGTGCCAGGAAGGATTTGTCGATATCTCGGTTTGAAATGGTACTTGACTTTCATCAGTTATTTGCTTTCAGATTCTGAGGTAATCCTTGTGTCACAGTGCTCACCGGGGGTTCCCCTTGAATAATGTAAAAAGAGCAGGAAATGATTCTAATCTATATTTGGTTAACATCCATCGTGTTGTAATTGAAACAGAGAAGTGCCTCTGATTCTATTCTATTTTGAAACTCTTACCTCATGGGAGGTAGTCTGCAAAGGCCCTCTGTCCGGACCTTTTCTTTGCGTGTTTGTGTCTGAGGCGCTGGACCCAGTAATTATCCCAGAGCACAAGTAGATCGAAGACCAGCTGGAATAACAGATACGTTCCCAATTGGGAATGTAATCTATGGGATGCTAATTGGAGTCCTAACAAAACTACAGGAAGATGGAAAAATGACTCTCTCGGGTGATTTGTTCCAAATTCTGGGAGTCACATTTTGGACTGATCTAGTGTAGTTTACATGTTTTATAGCTTTACTCCTTGATGAACAAAACATTTTTGGGGTAGTTTTTCATTGCATGTGGCTAATCATTTTGTATGTACCCACATAGAATTATTAGTGTGCTAGGTGCCGCGTTTGCAAAGTGATAACTTAAATGGTTACTCTAATGGTCGACCTCACGTGCTAGAATCCTATGTCTAATGGTAGTATGCATTACACAGTTCTATATTCTCCCTTGTTTCTTTGACAAAGGCATGATAATTTGGGGATTTTCTGTCTAATTATTGTTGATTTACCAACTATTGATGCATATTCTCCTGAGTGTGATTAATGACTTGCATGATGTGACTCAGCAACATTTATTTACTTGATTTCATTTGTGACTGATTCAACAGTGGCTGTTACTGGACTTCCATGAGACTTTCTCTGTTATTGAGTGAGTATTGTATTGTTATCTATATGTTGATTTGCATATGATCTTCTTTTCAAATTATAGTGGTTACCTGGAAACTCGTGCCTTGATTACATGCATTCAATGAAGCACGAAGAATCAATATTCTGGCCAAAATAAAGTTTGGCGTTGTCATAGCACTGGACTTTCACCACAGTCTACCGTTAAAGTTATTGCGAGTTGTGGCAGACTATACGAAGATGAACCTTCTTAGGTTCATGGGATGCCTATAAACTCATTTAGTTCATTATCGTTGTTTAAGCCATCTTTTATGGCTCTTAAATTGGAAATAAATTGGGATTCCACTGTTCTCATTAGTGCTTCTGTCTACTCCTCTTGTATTATGTTTGATCTTCTGACACCCAGGAACTGGATTGGTTTCATTTTGTCATTGGAATGTTTTGAAATCGAGTGTTGAGCAAGTGGGTACTGAATGTTCTTGGTCCGAAAAGCATAAAGATGCTCTCGAATTCTGTCTCAATTCTCTTATTGCACTTTCTACATAAACCGTTTTGCATATGATGTACACCACAAATGTAGTCTTACAGTTAATGAATTCACAGATCGTAATTTTCTTGTTTGTATAGGTAGAGCATTCTTCAGTTTTGGATAAAACATAGGGGCCTATACTACACGTGCTGCATTCGAAGAAGTCTTTGGGTCATTTAAACACTGTGCCATTGCCTCTACTTACAGTGGGTGCCAAGTAGCTTGGACTTAAATGACATTGTATAGTTTCTGCTCTTTTCATAACCATGATCAGTATGCCTTTTGATGTAGTCTCTTAAATAGTCAACTAAAAGTAATACTTTCCAAGGTTTTTTAGAATTTTGGAGATGGTGAGATTCCGTGCTGATTGATTTTGTAATAAATCTTAGCAAGTCCTTACCAGAACCTTTCCTTTGTACTTTTCTGGCCTTTTTATGGCTACCTGTACAACGTAAACCGTGCATCCTCCATCATTAAATCTCTTGCTGATCACAATGGCTTCCCATTCAAAGTCCTCATTGTTACTGCAGTTTCTCCTCATCCTGTGTCTCACCTTGTGGAATGTTTTTAATGATGCCATGTTTGTGGCCACTTGTAGTGTGTAAAATTGTTTTGACCCTCAGTTTCTTTCTGGTACGTTTTTGTAACTATATGGTTATCAACAATCATGATTTCTAAATCAATGGAAAGTGATCCTGACTTTATTATGTGTGCATGTGTGTTCTATCAAATATATTAAGCTGTATGTATGTGTGTGTTTGTCTGGCTATACCAATCCTCACCGTTGAACCCACGTCTGCCAAATTTTGCATGGATTGCTCTTTTGTCTGGGGCAAGATTGTAGTCTATGTTCGTATGCAAACAAATGCACTCCATAGGCACCCTAATTTACTGATGCTCACCCTGATTCACTACAGTAGGTACTAGAAGGCAACATTTGGAAAAGTGCCTGAAGTAAAATGTTCGAATTGTTGGTTATTCCTTTGAAATGTATTACTACTGTATACAGTTTGAAAGTGTTAAAGCATTTTTAAAGGGAATTTAAAAATGAATGAAAATGTTTTATCACGGCAGTCCAAATATGTGAGATGGGAAGGTTCCAGTTTACTTGAATCCATTCAGGGGAAGAGAGCACAATCCATCTTTCTTGAACATTTTCTCAAATGTGCTGAAGCCATTGAGTGACTGAAACATGCTGCAAAAAAAACACATCACTTGGAAAAGCTCCATCTGATGCAAAGTGAAAATCAAGAGCTTCTGAAACGCAACAACAAAAAGTAGCACAACTTGCTGACCAGAAGACACAAGCAACATCCTTCCAGGCCACATGGGGAACCACTCGATAGGACACGGGCAACACCGGGTACCCCAGCTATTTCAAATAAACTGTTCGGGTTTGGCTGCAAACTCTGCCAGTTCTTTGTTGCCTGTTCATATTACAATTATATCATATTTGTAACGTCTCCACATTACCATGCAATATTCTAAACCTGAACTGCTGGGTGCCAGGGCATGAGTGATTATATATTATCCCATAAATAAGCTGGCATTGGGGCATATTTTGCTCCCATTGCTACTCCGATTTGCTGACTAATTATTACCATTGAAAATGAAATTGTTAGTGTAAAGAGATGCAAGACCCACTTGGCCACCGGTCAGAATTAGAGTATCAATCACTAGTGTATGTCTGCAGGTGTAGAGGACTCCATCATCGTATGTTACTAATAGGAAATGGAATGTTAATCCCGAGGCTAGCAAAGTCATTTATTTTTCAATTTGCTAGCTTTCGTGGAATGTCTCCACTTCTCAGGCAGACACAAAATGAAGCATTTAAAAAACATTACAGCTTACATGGCCCCTCCTGCAGATAGCCCGTTATGTGTGGCTGTCTGCACATGGTTTGTAGTTTTGCTCAGCAAGGCATGTATTGGATGTTCAGCTCCCCCACACATTGTGATCTTGAAGGTCTAAATGGCACACTATTAGGTGGGGCAGGGGTCAGTGGAACTGTAGAGCAGGGAAAAGAAACAAAAAAAACAGCCTAACCTGTTTGTGTGCTTGCAGGAAGGCAGGAGGGGCTGTTAGGTGTCGGTCATTGTATGTGCAGTCCAGTTGAAGCTCGGTATGTCAGGACAGTCCCTTTACAAGATCAGCGGTAGCACACTCATCAACATATCAAGCTTGTGCCTCTAAAAATCTGAAGGAGGGGCTATACAGCCAATTTGTGTCAGGCCTGTGACCCACGAAGCCCAGTGTGGTAACTTTGTGTCAAATTCCATATCCGGAGTGTTTCACCATAATCAAGTGGGTAAGGGTGTGGTGTGACTAGGGACAAGGGCCCTGACACGTCTCTGGGTAGCTTTTCAGCTGGGGCGTTTTGAGGGCAGATGGGGCTGAGATGGAGTGAGTCTGGCACCTATTAATTGCCTTCTGAGTTTGGTGGGGCTGGTACATTGCCAGATGAATGTCTGTGAATGGATTTAGAAAAAATTATGGAAAATGTTGGGTCTGGATGTTGTGATCCTGTATCTCTTGAGTTGAACCAAGTGAAAGTCTGTTAGTTGGAATAGTGACTCATGAAACCGTCTTGTCTGTTCAAGCCCCTTGCCAGTGTATTGAAAATGTGCATGCATTTGAATTTATAGGTTTTTCTGGCTTTGTCAGTCCTGAAATTATCCCAGAGTACAGCAATCTTGAGATCAGTAAGTGTAGGATTAGCTTTTCAAAAATGCGCACCCAATGGACTCTCGTTAGTACATTGCTTAGCAGGTTGAGTAATTTCCCCAACATAGTAGCCACGCCCCGGACATTTCATGCACATAATCAAGATTGCTTGATGCACATTTAAACTGTCGCATAATTTTTGAGTCGTACCCCATGTGGGGTATCTTGATTGTGTCTGACACTTTGATATGTGGGCAGGTTAGGCATCTTTTGTTTCTGCAAGGCACAGTTGCATAATCTGTACTATTTGTGTAGCTTGCTTCTGAGCAACATTCCCTTCAGATTGGCTGGTTGTCTGAAAGTAAGGAGGGACATCTCAGGAAAACCTTCTCTCAGGCATTCATCTTGTTTTGGGATAGGTTGGTGTTCCTTAGCAATCTTGTGAAGGGGTTCACGCTCAGGATTGTATGCAACTACCAGTGGTACCCGGGTTTGTGTCTTTCGCTCTATATTCTAAGAGGTTTCTCTGTGTGTTTCGTGTTACCCTGTGAATCTGGCTGTCCACAATTCTGTGGTTGTAGCCATGGTTTATGAATTCTGATCTCAAGGTTTCTATGTTTTTATCCTGGTCCCTTGTGTCTGATCATAAATGCTTTCCTGAATATGGTAGCATGTTTTGTGTGCACTGGGTGGAAGCTGTCACTCTTCGGGTAGCTGGCACGGTCAGTTGGTTTGCGATATACTGTGGTATGTAGTTGGCCATCTTTTATTGTTATGGTGGTGTCGAGGAAATTTACTTTTTCAGGAGAGTAGGGGTGAGGTTGCTGGTTGTGTGGAATTCATTAAATCTTCTCTGGAAGTTTAGGAGGTCCTGTTCCCAACAGTCCAGGTCAGGAGGATGTCATCGCTGTAGCACAGTTATCTCAAAGGTCTGCAGTCACAGGTGCCAAGGAAATCTATCCCTAATTGTGCGATGAATAAATTTGCATACTGCAGAACCATCTGTGTGCCCATGGCCATACCCATCATTTGGAGACAAACGTGAAATAGTTGTGTGTCCGGATGAATTCTATGCACTTGCCTATAGTGTCAGCAAGTGGGTTTTGATTGCCAAGAGCATTCTTGCATGCGCCAGCGCCATCAATGAGAATGTTTGTGTAGAGTGACTCCACATCCATGGTTGCCAGTAATGTGCCCCTTGGGAGGGTGCCTCTATCATCCAGTTTGTTGAGTAGATTAGTGTTGTCCTGGATGTAGCTGGGCGTCACTCTTAGCAGTGGCTCCAAGATGTTGGTCCAGCCAGAGATATCCAGTCAGTGTGCCCGATCCAGAGATGATTGGGTGTCCAGGGTGGTTTTCTTTGTATATTTTGGGGAGCATGTCGAAAGTACCAGTCATTGGATTATCTGGTACGAGGCCCTGAATGTGTTGCTGGAAGTCATTCGGGTGTTTCTTGATCTTGTTGAATTCTCTTTTGTATTGTTTCGTCTTACTCCGTCTTTTTGTAATATCTTGTGTCAGAAAGTTGCCTGTGCTCCTCATAGTCAGCTGATTTGATTGTAATACTCTTGTTGCTGTGTAGCACCCCTTTCTGGAGGTGTCTGGTTATAGGAATGTTTAATGCGTTTGTCCAGTATGGCTGCTGATGCTCTGTCTGAAGCTTTCAATGTATTGATCCAGTTTTGGGTTACGTTTTATTCCTGTGTCTAAATATTTGAATATTGGTTCTATCACCCACCCAATGCCACTCATGATTGGTCTCATGTCGGAATGCTGTCAAATCTTTTGTGAATCTTGGGTAGAAAACACATATTCGGTATCCTTGCCTCTTTCAATCTAAACGTCCTTTTCATCATCGTATGGTAAGCCTAATGTGTGCCATTTCTGAATGAGTATGTGAGCCTCTTTATACAGATTTTGCTGTTTATGCTGTTCATTTTGAGCATCAACCGGGTGTGTCAAGGTTATTGTTAGCAGCCTTAATATAGTTCTGCTCATTCAGAATAAATATGCTTCCAGCTTTATCTGCTTTATTAAAAAATATCCATAGTATCATTGGTCATGAGTCTGTTTAAAGCTATGCTTTCATCTGATCCTAAAGGGTCACTAAAGTGCAGCTTCGGTTTGTGGTGGTCCTGCAGCCCTTCAAGATCTTTAGTGACAAGTGCAAAAAGGTGTCCATTAGGTTTTTGTCTGAAGAAGTTGGGCTGAATTTTGCCTCTTAAATTACTAGAACATGACAAATCAGATTGAATGCCCAACTGGGCATTCAATGCTTTTATAAATCCATGTCCTGCCCTCCTTCTAGATAAATGAGGAATTTGGTGTTTGTATACTCTTTTATGGTCATTTTGGATGGTGGTCTTCTCCTTTTGACTAATTAAGGTTTTTATTATGAAAAATGTTTCAATTTACAATTTCTAGTAAACCTGCATAGGTCTACATAGGTGTCTGTTATATTGACACTCTTAACAGTGCAAATGACAAACCTTTGAGTACTGATCTATCATGTCTGTCTACTGCTTGGTGTTGGGTTCCGAACTATATCTTTAACAATTTTGTATTGTGTACTGGATTCAATTTCTGGATCTTGTGTTGATGCCGTACTGTTTCTCTTTCATCTCCTCTTGCCCCTTACCTCTCGTATGGTAATTGGAGTGGCATCTTTCTTCTCCAAATTGTCTGAAAATGTTACTGTTTTCTTTGTGTAATTCTTGCTTTCTAATTGCTTTGCCCACCCGTATCTCTTGATTTCTTTAAAAAAATGTCCTCTTATAAGGAACTTGTTTGAACCTCCATCGAGCTATTTATGTGGACCAGTGTCTTCTGCTATATCATATATTTGATTCTGATATTTGTTATGGAATGTGTAAACTCTCCCTTCACCCTTTTTTAAAATTTGAATTTTGAAATTTAGTTTTCTTGTTGAGGATCTCATAGTAGTTCTTAACTGGTTCTGGCATGGCCACTGACTCAATCTCGTGCTTAACTCTGTCAATTTGTACTGCAGTTCTTTTAAGTTTTAGATCAGCATGTTCAGTCAACATTTTGACGATGATTGCTGAATTGCTAGTGATCTTCCTTTTTTGCGCAAAGATAATCTTCCTCACCTTTGACATTGGGAAAAACATACTGTTAAATCCCTTGGTATTCTGTCAAGTTCTAGATATTTTTCAAGTGTAGATTTCTCCCAAAGCTTGCTTATTTCTTTCTTTGACAGTCCTTCTAGACTTATAAATGTATGACTCTACCTTTCCTCTCATTCGAGTTATTTTGATTGCATGTTCTGTACTCTATCTAGAGAGAAAAAGAACCCGAACGTCGTCTTTCCAACTCTTTATTTAAGCAATATGACCCGAGCGGCAAGGGCATTACCGACTCAGGTAATGCCCTGGGGCCCATAGTTATAGGCCCGAGTGAAGCGAGCCCATGGCCTGAGTCGGTAATGCCCCTGCCGCGAGGGTCATATTGCTTTATGTACCCCAGCCTGCAAGATCTGCGTGACCGGGGCACTAAAAGCATTTTTTCTGCCCCAAAACGTTTTGGGACAGGAAAAAAAAGACCAAGAAAATGGCCGCCGGGAAACGGAAAACCGAGTCCATTTTCACTTTCCATGGCGGCCATCGGGAGTGGACGCACTGGGAACACTTCGGTTCCCAGTGCGTCTGCTCCCGAAAAAAAAGACAAGGTAAGTGGGGTTGGTGTTGGGAGGGAGGGGAAAAAAGAAGAAAAGAAAATCGTACCTGGGTCCCTGGCAGGGGACGATGGAAGCCTCCAGCTGTGTGGAGGCTTGGAGCGGGGATGGCCCCGCTTCGAGTCTCCACACGGTTGTGGGCTGCCATCGTCCCATGCCGGGGACAAAGCAGGCATTGGGTAAGTGGGGTGGCTGTTGTGTGGGGAGGGCGGGGAGGTGGGAGGAAAGGGAGGAATACAAAAAATAAAAATACCTCAGTCCCCAGCAGGGGGGGGGGGCGAAGGCAGCTTCTCAGCCGCGGAGAGGCTTGGAGCGAGGATGGCCCCACTTCGAGCTCCTCATTGACTGAGGGGCTGCCATGCCCCCTGCCATGGAAAAGGCGGCTGGAATCCTGGCAGAGAATCGAGGGATTCTCGGCCGGGTAAAGCCCCGGCGAGGGCCAATCAGAATGCTTGTTTCATTCTGATTGCACCCTCGCCGGGTACTAAATTATTTAATGGTGATTGTAACTCAATTTGTTTTTACATTAACTGTTTCAATCTAATTCTCAATAGCCCTGAGGAAGAGCTTAACTCCAAACATGTTTTGGCTCATGTTAGAAGTACAATTACATTTTAATATAAACATTGAACTCAGAATGTAAGCATCAAGCTTGAATTTCTCTTATCAGAGGATTTGACCTATCAGTGGAGTGGTGTTTCTGGTCCACAATCGGAGAAAGGAACAACTCTCATTTCATACTGAGGAGGTCCACTTAAATATCAGAGAAATCTCACTCTGTTCATTTTATTACAGTCCTTTCTCAGGTCAAACTGCGACACCTGTACTACAAACCATAGTAAATAATTGCAAAAAGAGATGCAGGAGGCCAAATTATATCTTCTCAGAATTCAGTTTAAGTGCAAGAAGACCACATAAGCATTCCTCTACTCTGCATGCACCAAGCACCACACCAGCTCTAATGCTTACATCAACATCCCCCTTACCACAACCCAGCCTACTCCAAGCAAACACACATGCAACCATAAACTCAACGCTCACTCTGCAGAACTCTGCACAGCAGAAATTGCTGATAGCACATCACATGGTTCCATGTGATTTAAACAAATCCAATAACAGCCAATGAATAACGAACCTATAATAACGAAAAATATCCCTTTTTAAAAAAAGGATTTAGGGGGGTCCTCCCCAGCCCCTGTTTCCCCATGTTTGTAAGCCCACCGCAAGCCCCTCCCCGCCCATTTTAACCCCTTAACCTGCACCCATATTCATTTTTCCCAATAAATTATTTTTCGTTGTTTTGGATTTATTGAGTTCATTGGTTATTTTGGATTCGTAATCGCTGTCCCAACCTCCGCCCACTTCCTGGACGTCTTTGTCCATGCCAACTACAGCATATCCACTGTACAGAAAAGTCCATTGGGGGCCTCACATTCCTATTCAGGAATTGTTGGACATGCACACTTCAGGACCCCTCAAATCCATGAAACTCCTGATCGGTCACTTTCCGCACTCCCACACCGCAGATGCTACTTTTCATCTGATCTCCCACTCATCACATAGTAACATCCTTCCTGGATGAAATCAGACATAATGCTGTAAACCATTCCATCACCATCTACTGAGGAAACCTCAAATCTTCTAGTAATAAAAGCAACCGAGAAAACAAATGAAGCCCTCGTCTATCTCCTGGACACCCTTGACATCGCAACACTGATACCACTGACACCAAAGGCAGCACTCTCGACCTAGCATTCTCGGATGTATACTAATTGACCTTTTCACAATTGATCGCGGGAGAATTTACCTTCTGCACAATTGATCGTGAAATGAAGGTCAATTAGGACATATATGCGGGGGAATCCCCTGCAACCTCCCACTCAATCCAACCCCCCCCCCCTGCAACCAGCTATCCAATCACATTGTATGATTTATTACCCCAAGCCCACCCCACACATATATATATATAAAAGTAAAATAAAGGTAAAGGTCAATTGTGCAGAAGGTCAATTAGGACCACTATTAGGTCAATTAGGATAAAAGGTCAATTGTAAAAGGTCAATTTGGGTAATACCAGCATTCTCTGCATCCCCAGACATTAACTGCCCTCATCAAGCTTCAGCTCTCAAAACCGATGAACTTATCTACCTGAACAAAAACCACATGCAAGTGTTGTGGCGGGTGGTTGTACAGTCTCCCCAACCAAACTTAGCAGCACAGTGAAACGGTTTGCGTACAGGGACTTCACTCCAAACAGAGCCCTGCTGACCAAGAGGTGAAGTTAGGTTACCAGATGACTACGTGTCTTCGTGACACCCTATTGTAGTGCTAGACTTTGATTTTACTTTTATCATATTTTTGCCCATTCAAATGCAATAACTCAAGACTACAGCTGCCAGAATGCAATTGATGGATAAATGAAAGCCCAGGACTGGGATATGCTGTACATGACATGGAGTCCTCTGGTAACGTTGTGTGAAAGTCGTGGATATTTAGGTGGTAATATAGTGTTTCATTGAATCTGGTGCATCAATATCATACACCCTAATTTCAGTATTGGGGGTAGTGCCTGAAAGTAGATGAGCGGAGGGAGGTACAAATAATTAGGCAAGGACCCCAGTGGGGTAGTGGAACATATGCAATTCGATTAAACCTAATTCCCCCCCCCCAAATCTGTTAGTCTGGATCCCTGAACTGAGGACCTCGGGGAATGCCACGCTCAAGTTGGAAAGTAATGCCACACATCGCCTGCCCTCATTCTGAGTAAGATATGTCCACATTGTTGACATGTAGCCTGCTACTTATGTGATTGCCCAGTGAGAGAGATTTACTCTGTTATTAACGTGTCCATGATGCTGTATTTGTTTTCTAAATTAACCCTTCTCATGTCTCTCCTTTTCAGCCTTTAGCTTGGTCTTTATCCATCTCGAAATCCTAGTTGGTACTTCCCTTGGTATTGTTTTGCTTCTGGTTCTGGCGATTGTGATCTGTGCGTCATTGAAAAAAAGGCAGGTGAAGAGAACACTAAGCCTCGGGGGGAGGCAACCTTCATCAGCGACAGATTCCCCTGCGTTGTTGGAAGCAGCAGGACCTTCTTTTGCTCAGGAATCGGTAGACTCAGAGTGTAAGGCACACAAGCTCTTTCCAGTGGCAAAACTGGCACCTGCAGGGCATGATACAAGCAAGAGGTTGAGCACAACCATCACTAGAGTAACCTTGGAACAGTCTGCATGCTTGTGAACTTGTTTATGGCTGCTCTATGTATGACTACACAATACATGGGCTGATTTTGTCATTCATTAGTTCCGGGTGAAGGAAATGCATACATGCCTATGCTAAAACGTGAATGTGGTTTCCGCTATCTGAAATAATAAAATGCAATGCAAGCATGAACTTATTGTGTAAGATTTCTTGAAGACGCTATACCAGTTGCAAGTTGTGCCCCTTTGTTGTAAACTGGTGGTTCGCCAAACATTTTTGTTTTGCCTTCTGGAGGTGGATCAAGCCACCTGTATGCGGGGGGAGTGGGGAGGGACGGTATGGATAGCACATCTGAACTTGGTTTATGCCAGTGGCCAATTACGTCATCCCAATCCTTGTCGCATAAAGCCGCTAACCTTTACAGCCTGCTAACCTTCAAGAAAAGTAATGGGTTAATTGCAGCTATCGAGCACCTGCTTGAGTGCACCTTCAGCCACTTGAATTCTAAGCAATCCGCCCTGTACTTTTTATTTTATTTTTTTATTTTTACTTTTAGGAGCTCCAGTAACTGGACTCTGCCATGAGTCGGCTATGCTTAAGAGTCTCACTTTCAAGCAGTGCACAGCGTTTGACAAACAGGAGTTGGTGGGGTTGTACCCAGGTGCGTCTGCGGGCCTTTGGGTGAATTACTATATGCCTGCTGCTGGGCATGAGTAATTGGCAGGCCAGCAGCATGTGTAGCTGCAACCCGGCTTCACTTTAAGAAAACGCCAACCCGGTTTGTTCACTTGGGTAAACCTGATTTTTACTTAACAAATCTGCAACAAGTGTTGGCCTACATTTTGACGAGATCATTCATAAGTGCCCCAGGGAGTTGCCTTCCAAAGGATTTCTAGTACTCTGGTGATTCTAATTTTTTTCATAAGCTTTTTTTGCAATCAAAATGGGAATAACTTTGAAAGTGAACAAGAAGTTTAAAATTACCTAATTATATGGGCCCAGTTGTAGAGGAGGGGCCAAGTACCTCTACCGGATGTCCTGCCCCCATTTTGCCTATATGTTGGCAGCTGGAAATTGCTACATGCACAATAATGGTGCCTATACCGTGAAAAGTCCTTGAAACAAGATATCCATTGAGAAAACACTAAATAATATACCCGCAGAGAAATGAGTCTCTTGAAGGAAGTTCAAGAAGAAGTATGAAGATGAGTGAAAGAGGACGGGGGGACATCACATGAAGCAGAAATGACACATCCAGAAGAGATGCCAATGAATAAAATATATAGACCTTATTGAATCTGATGGTGAAGTAGAGAATCAAGCATCACTTTGCATTTTCTTCAGTGCTTCTCCGGACGTGCAAGCTTAATATTGTTCCCAAAGTCCTTTCACAAATGTACAGATGCAGTAACGCAAGTAGACGAAGTAATAAGGCTGGCTATACGTAGTGAATAGACTGCAGGTGGTGCCGCCAACATAAATATACAATGAAAAATCTTTGTTAAAGGGATGTTATGGTTAAGTTGCACTAATAAAAATCTATGAAATTCAATGAAAAAACGGTGTTAAAGGGACTTTATGGTTACAAGTAAAACCGAAAAATCTCAGAAATTCGCTGGTTATGGTAAGGTAAGCAACCATAACTTGCACCACCACCGTGTACTGCTAAGACTAACACCCAGGATATTGGAGATGACATCACATGAAATGAATTTTGATGAAGTCCCTACAAGTGGTTGTGTTTCTAATGTTGGTAACATGTCATCAGGGGTGATTGTGTAATGTTAAACATGTAATAACTAGCTAACAATCCAAGACTTACTACACACTTGTGCTAGTACAAACAATACATATAAAGACCCACAATGCATACAAATCAGAGGCACATACAGGAAAACTAAAGTGAGGAAGAAAGACACTGCGTCATCAGAAAATGTTGATAGCATTAAACTTTATCTTCACGTATACAAATGAATTGTGTGTTTGAGGCCTGCCTATTCCCCCATGTACGAGCACCATGAGCTGAGCCCAAACCCTAAGGAAAATACTTTAAAAACATATGATAAGGTTAATGTCTAGATATACAGCATATATACCAAATTTTTAAAAAGCACGCTTTCGGGACCGAGCCGCCACTCCTGACGCAGTTTGGTGAAAATCCGTCCAGCGGTTTGGGCTGTAATCGTGATCAAAGATTTTTCCATTATGTCTATGGAACCTCACCAAATTTGCCAAGAAAAGTCAGAGCAGCCCATATATTTTTATTGAAAAGTTTGGTGAGGATTCGTCCAGGGGGACCGAAGTTATGGGATGCCAAAAAAGTGCTCTTCTTATGTGTTTAGCAACTTAGCCATAACTACACGGCAGCTACCACAGACCGTGTAATAAATATATATATATTTATATATATATTTATTTCTGGAAGTTCCACAACACATTTTATTTAGCAAACTTGGATCCCGTGAATTGAAGGGTTGGAAGTGTGCTGCAGTAGAATAAAAGAGCAGACGGCGAAGGAAGATTTGAGGAAGCTTTCCTGGCCCAGTGTCAAAAGTTGGGGCTGCCAAGAACCTGGTTATCTGCTCAAGAAGATACAATGAACGTGAGAAGTGAGCCGAACTCTTGTTTGAGATTTAATGGAAAAACACTAGAAGTGCCAGGTTTTCTTCATTTAATACCATTAATTGCAATGAAGGAGCTCAAAATGTGGTTTCCAGTCACATGGTCAGATGAAAATAGACTTTGGGGCGAGCTACACCAAGACCAGAAGATAAGGCCATGCTCCCACTCCCTTTTATTCTCAGGCACAGTGAGCCTTTGCAAGGACAAGTTCAAAGACATTAATTGAATGGCAGACTGCAGGAGTGATGATGAATGTTGGTTTAATTGGGTGGGGAGGCATGACCAGACCACCCCCCCAGCACCTGGAGTACCAGCTTGCGTGCTGCTAGCGAGTGGAATATTTCAGAAGGGTACAAGCATGCCAACCAATCATAGAGGGGGCCATGTAGCAAAGAGCCCTATAGTTTGAGAAGCCAATAGAACGTCATGTATTAGTATGACATGGAAGATGACTTGCACTAGGGGAGGGCATATCTGTCCACCTGACCTCAGAGATCCAATCATGATATCATACCCCATAGCAAGTATACTTAGATGTTCTCCTTAAGCCTATCACAAACCGCCATAGGTTTTCTTATTTTGCCACGTAGTATGACATCTGTGACGAACTTTTAGAATAAAGTTATGTTTATTTTAATGTGCTGCGTTGAGACTCTTGAGAGAGAATACTTATGGGGCGTCCGTTGATATCTGTTGTACTCCCTGTTTTAGACAATTGCAAATAAAACAGTCGTGGTTTTGCCAACTTCCTCAGTCGGTCTGATTATTGATGTATGAGTAAAATCTGCATCCCATCCATCTTAGATAATGTTACCTCGTCTTAAAGGGCCTACGGGTTCACAGCCATCAAGTTGGCAGTTTATAAAGAGTACATTTAAGCCATGTCTAGGTTTCAACATGGTGATTGCTGGGATTACAAAGTTCTATAGCTAAAATAATTTCATATTGTTATCTGCATGTTTGCGAGTGAACTTCCTGGTCAAAGGCATCCTATTTATTCACTGTCAAAGATTTAGTTTTAGCCCCAAAAAATATTTCGGCTGGGTCTATGCAAAAGTCTTTTGTCTTCCCTGGGAATGGATTGTTGCCTCCCAGAAAGGCAGGAGCTTCCTGCAGTGAATAGGGAGAGATCCAGTGCTTCAAAGGCCAGGGCCTGCTAGGCCGAAGCAACACACCCCAGAGTGTTGACACTCTTTGAAGTAGGCAAACAAGGGGCGGCAGGGTAATAAAAGTATGCGCCATCTTGGATTTTCCCCGGGCTCCCATATTTCGGGTACCACTCCCTGACGAGAAAGCACTCTGGGTTTGACATCACAAGGCAAAGGACTCTTAGAAAAGCAGCCTGGATTAGACTGCTTACAGAAGGTTAGAAGGGAACCAAAAGAATGTGGCCGTTTTCCCATGTAAGTGGGGGGCCCCCTCCCCTTTTTAGATTAATCTTTGGAAAACTGAAGGAGGATTCATTTGAAACTCTGGGAGTAAAGTGCAGCAAACCCCTCTGTTACAGAGGAGAAGACGGAGACCTTAAAGAAAAGGGCAAGCCCCCTTCACCACCACCGAAAGAACATTTGGCGTGACCTGCTCACTGGACTGCAGCTGAGACCTTTGGTACCCAGGAACCTGCTCACTGAAACTCTGCAAGTGCTCTCTAAAACCTTTCTGGTTGAGGACTGCAAAAGAATGATATACCTGACCCCTGGAGACCCTGGACAGGGCCTCCAAGACTTCGAGGAACAGCCCTGGCCCGTGTTTCCTGCCACAAACCGCTTGTAAGCTACACCAGCCAGGACAGCACCTGCCTGTACCAAGCTGCTTCGTGCCACATGTATTTCTGCTTGGACTGCAACACATGCTGAACTCAGTTGACCAGTTCTCACCAACCCTATCACTTCCTCAGGCAGCTCCTAGAAGCCTGACTAAATCCCATTGAGCACCGCAGAACAAGCAATAAAGGCATTCGAAGTTGTTCTGTTCCATGCACTGCATTAAAGAACCCTTGTGACTTGCAAGACCCAATTCCCTACCTTTTAAAAAATACCTTTTCATTGAACTTGAACTTTTGCGGCTGATATTTGTGCCCGTCGAACCCAGATTGCCCACACAGTTTACATTCTCTTATTTCTCCTTTACAGGGATGGGTCATTCGTTGTGTATTGTTTTTGTGTAAAGTTTTGTATATTTAGAGAAACTTGAACTGACCTTTTTATTTTTGTATCCCTGTACTATTGCGGTTTTGGTTGCTTTTGCGCTAGCTCATATCCCCCTCTGAAGAGTATAGCCTGCCCTTCCATTCAGGTTGTGCTTGGCTTCACCTTTATGATTGGGATTCCTACTGGTTTAGTAGTAGTGTGGGGCTGCATAAGCATTTTAGTCGCTACTCATCTCTGTAATGATGCAGAGCAGTAGTCCTTTCATCTCACCTTGGCTAATTGGTTGAATTTTGTAAAGAAAAGGCGAGGCTCTGTGTATGGATTAGTAGATGAATGGTGATGGAGAGTGAGTTTGTGTGAGTGCTGAGGCAGATAGATGGTTACTTTGTATGTGAATGGGTGGCTAGATGTTAAGTTTGTGTATGGCTGCACAGTTTGTGTTGGTGGATGTAGGATTAGTGTGTGTGTGCACACATACAAGATGAGTGGAGGTTAGTAAGGTGTGCGTGCATGGGTAAATTGCAGGATCTACATGACAAAGTAGTGATGGCGTTGCAGAAGGAATGTAGAAGCTTTCACTGTTCTCTTCTGGCAGGGGGAATGTTGCTTTGCAATGCAGGGTGTTCTGCTGAATTAGGATAGGGTGCTAGGCATGGGACATGGAGGTAAATGGCTCAGCTCTACGTGGGCGAAAATATTTTCACATTTTGCCTGCATTTATTGGGCACGTGTTTTGGTTGAAAAGAGGGTGGAGAACCCTGCAACCCCCTCCCTTGTTCCCTTACCCCACTCCATATATATTTAATTAAATTGGACTGAATTTCGACTAAGAAAATGATTTTTAAGAATCGGGCAAGTAAAAGGTCAAATGTTTTTCAAACAAGTCGGCTGATTCCGAGGTGAATGGCTGGTCATCGTGGGGTACTGTGGAACACTGTGGTGCTGTGGCAAAATGGATCGCTGGGTTATCTAAGGAATGGGTGAGGAACCAAGCCAGAAGCACCAGCTAGTGTTGGTGTCCTGGAGTAGGAATGCAGTGTAAAGTCCTCCCACCATAGGCACAAAACCTCCAGACACTGCCATCATTTTCCCATGTAATTGCACAACATGACGCATTGGCACGGATGGCCAACTACACACTCAATATGGCAGATGGCATCCTGTGTCTAGCTACTGTCCTCATTGATCACCTATTGCAATAATACACACTGGTATCCACGTGTTATAATTGGTGTTTCCCTCCTGTGCCCGTGTAGTGCCATCACGTCCAGTTACTCCTACCTCATGGATATTGCAGTCATGCCCCACAGAGCCATCATAAGCATATGTTCTCCCACTATATGCCAGGTAGTGCCATCATGGGACCAGGTACTTCCACCACACTCATTTACACATCCACCACTGTGTGCATACACACCTAATGGCAGCCATACAAGAAAACTCAAGATTAACCCCCCAGAAATGGCGCACTGTGCCAACTTTGGCCTATGTATGGAGCACAATAGGCAAAGATGTGGTAACCAGACTAGAACTTTCTTCTCAAACCTTCAACCTTTGGCCAGTCCCTACTGTAGTCACATTTGGGCCGACATTGTGACATGCCCTCAGATGGCCTTAAGAGTTTGACACAGGGGTTTGATTTTGATGCAACCTTTGCTTTTAGTTTGTACAACCCCTTCCCCATAGTCAATAACTTGCCTTTCCAAGTGTTCTATTCAAATTGACCCTGACCCTAACCCCTCCCCCTGGCAATAAAACATCCATCCCTCGTTTTGCTCTACATCCTCCTTCCTTTGATTGACCCATCTTCATTCCAAAATGCATTCCTTTTAGAGCTCTAGGACCTGTTCTTCTACCACCACTGCATATCATCCTTTTGACCCCCACTCTGTTTGATCTCAGGTGCTTGCTTCTCTTGACAAGTTACCATGCAATCTGCAGCTCTGCCTGCTCTCCCTTGGACCAGAGCTCCCAATTCCTTGGCCTCCTACTAAACTATAAGCGCAATTGTGAAAAGCACAATTAACCACAGCAACGCTTTCTGGGTGATCTTCTGGTACCCCGGGGAGCCCTCTTCAGTTGGTGTTTTTTGCGCCCCACCCTTCCCTCGGACAGCCACTTCCTGCAAGGTCCCTTTTATCAGCCCAATCATATGAAGTACATTTCCAGTCTCAAGAAAGATAAGTTAAGCCAATTCTGATGAAAATGCACAGGATTGTTAGGCCGTATTTCACCCCGCTGATCCCTTCACGCATGGAAATGCCTTCAATTGCCAAGTGGATTCACCCCCGCATCGGTTCAGATCACTGGCTTCTTTGTCCCCTCCGATGGGGGAGATGTTTGCAGACCATTCACACTTGAAGCGATTCCATCCTGATAGTCCCCAGCTCTGTCTTCATCAAATCTTTGCTCCCCATCTATCATTTCTGGGGCCTGGGTCCAAAATACCTTCAGATATCCCTCTGCAAATACCCCCCTCCCTAGCTCTTCGCCCCTTTACCTCTTACTCCCTCAGGGTCAGTCGTTTTTCAAATAAACGAGCTGGGGGTAGATCTCCGTCTATAGCTGCGGCCTCCCTCTGGATCAGCCTCCCTGCCAGTCTAAAACTTGAGGAGAACCATCTCCGGTTCCAGAAGCACCTCAAGACCTTCCTCTTTGCTTCTGCCTTCGCTCCCCCTCTCCTCTGCTGATCTGTGTTCTCTTGGCATAGGCACCTGGCCACCCACTGTCCTCTGGGCCCAGGTACCTGCTCACCCTGCCACCCTCCCGCACTGCCTCTGGGCCACCCCTTGCACTGGGGTCCGTATCTGTGTATCTGTACCCATACAGCCCTTCCCCCCCCCTTTTTTCTTCCTGCACTTTCAGACTTACCATGTCTGCTGCCTTAAAGCCAGCACTTGGCAATTGCTGGCTTCACTACCACTGTGTGTTGCCTTTATTATTTATTATTATTTATCTGTTTCTCCTTTACTCTGCACTTTCCCCTTCCCCCCTCCCATGCACTTGCATGTTCTCAATGTCACTGGGCTTAGCAAGATCATTGTTTTATTCTCCCTTGTGCCCCTCCCTTGCTGTGCTCTGAAACACTTGTGTACGAGTGTGATAGAAATACAATATCAATTGCTGGATGTCTGTAATTTCACCGAATTTACTTCACCTAAAGTAGAAATCTTCGAATTTTTTTATTTTTTGGAATTTATTTTTATTATGTGGGGGGAGACCTCCCATTGCCTCCCCCCACTTCCTCTACCTTATCCTGACCTGACCCCATCTATGTTTTAAAATGTAACCACTTACCCAAGCAAATTCGAAGACATTGGGCCACCTAGGTTTGGCGGGAGCCTTACCGGTACAACCGGCAGGCTGCCGCCAAATGTCTGAAAAATTCTGGCACCCGTGAATGGGCAATTACCGGGTCAGTACGGCCCTGTCGGACCCGGTAATTGCCCATTTGCAGGCGCTGGAATGGAATGCTCACCATTCCCATTCGAGCCCCATAGGGCCCAATGGGAATGGGCAGGTCGGATGCACCGGCACCATTCTGAATAGTGCCGGTGCATCCGACATGCTGTGCTCACGGGAGCCGCTCTGCCCACCAGGTCAGACCTGGCAGGCAGAAAGGCACCTGCGAGCACAACTTGTAGTTTGCTGGTCTGGAAACAACAGTACCGGCAAGCTTACCGGTACCGTAGATCCCGGACCGGCAAACTTATGATGAGGCCCATTTTCTTTAGAAGATTTCACATTGGGTGAAATGGATTTGGTGAAATGTATGGATACGATTATCGCTATCCAATCATTGTCCCAGAGATGAGCAGTCGCTAGATCAGCTTTTTATGATGTTTTGTGGGAGACACTCCCTCTGCATAGCCCCGTCACAACGCATTCACATTCTCCTGGGGGCATCCAAGTTGCCCCACTTATTTATTTTTCCATGCCTGCACACCAACATTTAGTGGCTACAAATCCCAGCTCCCTGCCTGCCCCAGACCACTTGACTCCCCCCATGTTAGATGCTGTAACCACCATCCCTAGATTCTGGCCGATCCAAAGAGTATTGCCTGAAAGGCTGTCCAGACAAACCAGTGGAGCCAGGTTTTTCGGGCAATGCTGGCAACTTGTATGCCCTGGGAAGACTTTGAGCTGGTAAGTGTAACCGTCACTACTGACACAATGTTCTTTAAGATTGTTTGTTTTTCATATACTCATGGTAAATTTGGTTAATTTGAAGCACTAGACCCTAGTGATGTACACATATAGTTAAAATAGACCTGGGACTTCCATCTCTACAATTACTTATGCAAATCAGCCCCTTGTTTTTCTCATTCCTCGTATTCTTATTGGAACGCTGCAAACATGCCTATAGGTCCTTCGTCTCGTAGCACAGCTGTTCCTTCCAGCCTGTACTTCACAAAACATGGAAAGCCCCAAAACTGGTCAAAAACACCATCCAAAAAGCACGCAGCACCCACATTGAGAGAGACAGGCCATTACTCATTAAGGACCCCAGGATAGGCACTATAATGTGCTTTGTCTAAAAATCAGTTTGCACCTGAAAGGGCCGGCATGCTGAATTTATACTTTACCATGTTGGCCTATTCTCTGACGCCCATCATCCTGTGCAGTGCCACCACTTGCCATGGTCTGATATCACCAGGCGGCCACGCTGGCTGATGTAATTATTCACTCATTCCTTGTCTGGCCATGACAAGCGCTGGATACAAGAAGCTTGTTTTTCTAATCCCATAACTGTACTTCCTGGGAATGCCCCTTTCTACCCTTCCCTCACCTTTTCCTACTGTCTATTTGCCATCCTTGTACCCACTGACACCAGAGCATTGTTTCCTGCCCATCCCCCTTTCATGAGGGCTTTGTGAGGAATGGAAGTCTCCAATTCGACCCACAGGTTCCCCCCCTCCTTCCCCCACACACAGTTTGAGAGCCTTTTTTATGCTGGCGGTAATAGTCTGGCTGTGCCCCTGACTTGCCCGTAGATTTCACTGAACCCGCTTAGGCCTAGTCAGAAATCTTTGATTTAATTTCTTTGAATTGGTTAGGTAAGTAGGTACATACGAAAACATAGATGGGGTGGGGAAGGGGATAAGATAAGGTAGGGGGGAGTGGGGGCGACTCCCCCCTGCATTGAGAAAGAAAAGAAAATGAGATTTCTCCTTTAGGTGAAGTGGATTCGCTGAAATCACGGACATCCCCGTTTCCCAGAGGCCCTTCCTCGCTGCCGTTGGATCCCTCCTTTATGCTTGGTTACCTCGGTCTGTCCCATTGTCCATACCACAGCACTTGGCCTGGTATTCAAGCCTTTTTTTTTTTTCCGTTGGACTGGTCGCCCCCCACTTTGTGCGCAGGAGGGAGGGCTTAGTCGTTTTTCTTGACGTAAGTGGTCATTTGGCTGTGTTTCTCAGCCCTTCTGTGGAGAGGCCGATCAGCCGTTCCTATAATAATCTGCAGTTATTGGCCCCCGCCCTACATTGCTTTCTTTAGGATTTTGCCACACCATGAAGGCATAAGGTTGCATCTGCTCCCTAATGCTGCACCAGCCTTTACAAACTAAAGGCCGCGTCACTTCAAGTGTGCACGCTCTGGCCAAAGACAGACCTCCAGAGAGTGGCTCATCACAGGCATGTTTTACCTCTCTTCTGCTCTTTGATGCGGGCCAGTGAGTCTGCCTGGAGATTGAGTTCTGTGTGTTGCTCATGTGATGCTACCTCCATAATGAAAGCTGGGAAATCACACCCTCCACTGTGTGTGTTGGAGAATAGATCTATCACAGTCTATGCACCGCACACCTCCAAAGTCCTTTACCTGGGTTCTAGTACATGTTCCCCATTCTTTACACCGGGGGTGCAAAAACTACACCAACTGAAAGTGTGCCACACAAGAAGCATTTACTATTTTCACACTGCCCCTTTGCATTTTAAAACCTTAAACTATACCAGATCAATGCACATTTGCTTTTAATTTATTCAGGCTGGTATTCCTTGATATAGGCAGGCAGGTATTCCTATATACAGGCAAAGTGTCTGAAACATGCTTGACTGGAGGTGTTGCTGGCCGGGGACTGACTTGGCTGTTGCCCTCAGTCTTTTGGTTGTATCCCACATAGAAGCTCAGGGGCAATAACCAAAAGCCCCGAGTCCTGACATTGGCGTAGCCCCCGATCTTTTCCACACCTAGCAACACCCCTGCTTGCTTCCACACTCAAGAGTGCTCATGCTTGGGCTTGCACAACTTCAGATGAGGTGCCCATTGGGAACAGTCATCAGGCCACCAGCTTCCAGGTCCCCATTTGTCAACCTTCATACAACTTCTAGATGGAGAATGTCAGTATCCGTGTTCTGCCCATACATGGGTCTCATCTGCTGACAGCTGAATAGGGTGGGCCACACCAGACCCCTTTTCTTGTCATGCACATAGAACACGCGCCCCTGATACACAGCCTGCATGTCTCACTTTCAAAAATATCTTGCCTGCTCCCTGGCGTGTTCACCATCCACAAATTCCTCTGCCTCACAGACCACCCTCTCTTGATAAACACCACTGCTCTCTTCCCCTCACTGAGACATAGTTTCCATCCTACTTTCACTCTGCAAAATGATAATTTTTCCTCCTCTGACACTATCCCTCTTTCTACTGCTGCACGCTCTTTTCCTTGTTAAATAAAAATAATAAATAATTTCGCATTTATATAGCGATATGAACCCTCAGGTATCTGAGCGCTGCTTATTATTACCCACAGTGTTGCTTGTTGCCCGGCCAAACATGCGCTAACTCATACACACCCCATCTCCTGACTGCCAAGTCCTCAACACACTGCTTCTCTCTCACCTGACGCTGTCTCCCACAGACCTACCCTCCTCTCAAAAAGTGTAATCTTGTAAGATATGTCCTCATGCTGACGGGCTCCTTTAAGAGCAATCCACATGCATGCACACCTGCATGTGACGTGATGCTGGAATGCCATGACTGAAAGGGGCCACTCAAAACCTCATCTGGGAGATCCATGAATGGGCTGCAAGTATAAACAATTGGCTGATTGAGTGGCCCTAGCTACACCACAGCTAGTAGCTAGGTCCTGCTGCTCCACCCACCTATGCAGAGGGATCCCTGGCTACTCAACGTTGGTCGCCATTATTTTCTGTTCCTGCTGTGCCACAGTGACTGTCTTTTGAAATTCTTCTAGCTCCCCACCTCATGTCCAGCCCAAGTGAGGACGCTTAGCACAAGGCCCTACAGCACTTGGCTGATTCTGTTGGTTGCCACCATTTGTCATGGTTGGTTGCCACCAGACAGTTGAATGATCCTAACACACATACAAGACTGGATAAAGACTCTATGGTTGAAATAAAGCAAAACTTAGAAGAGCTACTTACCAAAGCAGAAGAACTCAGTTGGATCAACCACCACACTAAAAGGTTTTTGACAAATAATTTTCCAAAGATCCCTCATTTCTACACATTACCGAAGGTACATAAAGGCCTCACAAATCCACCTGGTAGACCTATCGTCGCAGGCACAAACAGCATCTTACAGCCTTTAGGAGTGTACATTGACCACTTTTTACAACCAATAATACAGAAAACAAGTACGTATTTTAAGGATACCACACACTTTTTGAAATATTTTAGGGAAGCAACTTATACTGAATCCGATATTTTGTTCACAATAGACGTGAAAAGTCTATATACTTCTATCCCACATGACCAGGGAAGAGCTGCAGTGGAATGGCTGTTATTACAAGAATGGGACATCCCGGCTCAGAAAGAATTTATGACTCTACTAGAATTCATCAGTGAAAATTCATACTTTCAATACAAGAACAACATTTTCTTGCAGATAGCAGGCACGTCCATGGGTGCCACCATGGTACCTGCCTATGCAAATGCCTTTATGCATAAATTTGAAGTGGAACATGTGTTGAAAAATGAAGGATGGAAAAGAAGGATCGGACTATGGATCCGATGTATAGATGACATTTTTGGGATCTGGCAGGATACCGAAGACGAATTGAACAAGTTTTTGGAATATCTCAACGGTATAGATCAGTGTATACAGTTCACATCTGAATTCTCTACAGAAACCATACATTTCCTAGATGTCAAGGTCACTAAGGAACACACAGGCTACAGAACTAACATATACAAAAAACCCACAGACAGGAACAATATCTTAGACAAACTGAGTTTTCACCAACCAAGTCTAATAAAAAATCTCCCCTATAGTCAAATGCTGATAGTCAAAAGGATAGTTAGCGACCCAGAAGACTATGAAGAAGCCATCAACATGATGGGAACTAAATTCCTGAATCGGGGTTACAGCAGATCAGAAATTGAAGGAGCAGAAGGATGACTCAGTAGTAAAGGAAGGGAAGAACTTCTCAAACCTAAACAGAAGGGAGAAGAAGGACCCTCAATTGTGTTCCTGTCCAAATATTCTAAACAGAGTAAACATATTAAAAATATAATTTAAAAAAAACTGAACATACTAGCCTTGGATGAGAGAGTAGAGCCTTTGTTTAAAGAAATCCCGACATTTGCTTACAAGAGGAGTCAGAACTTGAGAGACAAGTTGGTTAAAACAGGAACTTGAAGAGGAAAAAAGACACCACCTAAACCGGAACATTCCCGTGCCTGCACTGTTCTAATTGTGGATATATTCTGAAAGGGAACATAGTGAATCACCCACATACAGGTGAAAAAATAAAGCTAAAACAGTTTGGGACATGCAACTCTGTGAATATAATTTACTCCATAAAATGCCCATGTGAGTTATACTATGTGCTCCCATCAGGAAACAGCATGCACTTGTCCCTGATAAGATTCCAAATTTTGGAAATAGTAAAAAAAAGAGAGCCACATATGAATTTGCAACAAAGATTCGACCAGAGGGAATCATTCTTGGAACTCTGACACCAAGAGGGTTGAATGAGGAAATCAACTTTGCTTGTTTTCTTTAATGCAATATGTACATTTTATGTAGTGTTGATTTCAGTGATGAATGATTTTTTGGTTGAATGTGATTTCTTTGCCTTTCAGGGGTGATGGGATTTGTGTACACAGGGGTTGAACATAAGTGAGCAATTTTGAAAAGTTGGTTCACCTTAGTTACATGCGATTGCAATTTGACTCCACAATGATGATTGAAGGAATTTACAGGTGATACCCACAGGTAGATGACACGGGGGGCAAATTTTTCTGTGACCACTGTCTACACAAACAAGTGGCCAATGACTAAACTACGACGAAAATGTGCTCTTCCTGCATTTTTTTTGTTCAACTTTAAGGCTATCTGTAGCCACACCAGACACAGGAGCATAGCTTGCATTCCATTATGGCCCTTCATACTTGATGAAAGGCACCTGCGGGCAGATGTCAGAGGTCTGCTTTGAGCTGCCTGGCAGCTACTTGCAGCAAGCACGCATAGTGTCTCCATGGTGATCCACGGTCCCTCCGCCTGCTCACGTGGGCAGAGGGACTGGATGCACGCCCGCTTCATCCAATCGAGGAAGGCGGGGTTTCCGCGCTCTCCATGGAGGTGCCTTCACATAGCCTCCTGATAACCACACGGGATTAAGTTTATCTGCCTATAAACATTAATTGATGCCGGCAATGAAGAGTATAGTAAACACAAACACACACTTGTTAGTTACTGGGATATGGGCGGTCACCATGGAGGTCCATAGTCCCGCCCCCCCGTTCACACGGAGGGGTGGGAACGGAGGCACGTCCGTCTTGTCCAATTAGGGATGACGGGCGTTGCCGCAAGCTCCATGGTTACGTCGTAACAAAGCCTCACACGGGTCGGCGCAGATGCGACTAGGTTTGGGAGGAGTTCGGAGCAGAGCAGAGTGAAGGTAAGACGCTCGGCCTAGACACAGCAACTGAATAGAATTGAGATATTTCTGAAGAGAGTTGTAGAAGACTCATTATCCCTCTCTCCTGACAGGGACACACTACTGACGTATGTGTATTTACGAGGCGTTCACAATCGTGCAAGCAAGCTAAGGTAAAGATGTGCATGTACGGTTTAGAGAGGACAATAAGATCATTGAAATGAAGCATTTTAATATTGCTAGGGTCACTAATGGATGTCCTATAACTTTTTCTTTTTTGCTTAACTACATGATGAGACTTATTCACCTGTTGGTATGTACATGTTTAATTTATAATTTACACATTTGTGTTTGCAATATGGATTGTATTTAAATGTAGCCCTGAAGATGGTGCTAGGCACCGAAATGCATTGGCAAAATCTGTGACTATATGTAGAGGAATTGTGAATCCGCCTAACAATTGTGTGACTCAAACACAATTATAACAAGATTTGTAAAAAGGAGCGGCTAAGATTGCATTTTTGAACTAGTTATAACAAATGACTACAAGCATTAAGTCAAATATACAAACTAATAACGGCAACAGAATTTTTCAAAATCCAAAGGAATGAATTTAGCTTCCAGACAGAAAGCAATAGTGAGCACTGGGTGTTACGGGGTGGTTTCCATTCTGTTTTTCTAGCCGCTGGTTGCCACCGTTTGTCATGGTTGGTGCCACCATTAGCCATAGTTGTGGATGTGTCCTCACAAGCCCTAAGTGAATGCAGTGTCTAAACAGATTCAACAATTACTTTAAAGCCGGCAAGGAGACGGAGCCTGAAGTCATGCGTTCTACTCTACCACCATCTGCTTGGAGACAGCAATCATGACCTTTCCAACTCATTCTGCAACACTGTATCTGACAGCTATGCTGCTTTGATAACTGCTCTGACGACCCCTTTTAAAATTTAAATCAAGTCGGGCTACAAGAGGTTCAACCTGTGCCCGTCCTAGCAACAACCCAGTTATTCCCTTGACACAGTCCATGCACGTTTGCCATCTTTCAACTTGGTCGATGTCAGTGAAGCGAATCGTTCTAGGTGATACAAGGTAGTTTGTCTGTGAAAATATGTTGAAACATATTGCAAGAGGTTCGCATTACTCAACACAATATCCTCAAAATGGCGAGAAGCCATGACCTGGCAAACCTGCATGCATCTCTTATGGGCAACTCACTTGAGTGGCCAATGTCTTACCGGGTCGGGTACATGCAGTCAAAAAAGCAGAGTCAGTCAGCACAACTAGTCAACAGTCTCCTGACCTCAGCCATCATGCAGGCCTGACATGTGGTTGGCACCTAAGACCATTCCAACAGCAACTCGGTCTGATCCCGAAACTGAAATAAATGAAATCACTTCATGACAGTGCATTGCTCTAAGGGCTGTGGTTCAGAGGGCAGGTGGCTGTCACAGTGCACCATTAGGAAAACCTGCTGGGAAGCCCCAAAGTTTGTTTAAAGTAAAACCAGTATATATGAGGGACAGAAGCTTTATGCATGCAGACTCAGTCTGTGTATTGAGCCTGGGGCACTCAGAGTTGGAAGAGATAAAATGTTATTATTTTTCAATCCCAAACATTCAGCAAAGGAAACCAATGTAACAGATACTTTCCTAGGCTCTCAGCAGGGTTTTTAGATGCACATGCTGGATTTACCAGTGCACACAGAGGGAAACAGGAAGTCTCAGGGGAGGGAGTGAAAGCCCACATGAAACGGAGGCTAATATGTAATCCAAAATGCTTTCCCTTCTGTAGCTTTAGGCCAGCTCTACAAGTGACCACCTGACCAAGAGAACATGGTCCCATCAGGAAACAGCATGCACTTGGGTAAAAGGGTTTGCACTATCTGTTGTAATGGAACCTTGGATATAGCCCTGAATGTTTATCTACGTCCAAGGTTCCGCGTTCTGACAGTTATTTGTTGGTGGAGAGACCTGCTGGGTTGCCACGGTTTGCTCACGAATAAAGCCCGTTGGAAACTCCATCAGCCTCACTCCAATTATCATACTGGCGGCGAGGTTTCGGGGCAAACCCCGGCGGGAACCACGTGTGCGACGCCGGCTCGGAAGGCAAGCAAGGAAAGGAATCCAGCAGCGTCTGAGTCCTGCCTTGCCTGCCACCTCCCCAACCTCTCTGTGAGTCCTGCGGAGGGTGGAGAGTGAGTGGCACAGGGTCCTGGCTGTGAGGAGGATGCTGACGAAGCTGAGCAGGACCCAGCCCCCATGGAGAGCGCCCGGGGGAAGGTAAGGAGTCCCTTCTGTCTCGGTGCGCTCCAGCCGCGGGGGGACATCGGTGAGTAGGAGAAGCCCAGACCCATGTTGGGGAGTTCTGGGGACCCCCCCGACAGCGGGCTCCTCCCCACTGAGGAATCGATCGAGGGTGCCAGCCCCGAATGGCATAAGGCCTTGGCAACACGTGCAGCTCCGGGCTGAAGAGCTCTGCCATTGCTTGCCAATGCACAGCATATTGTTGCATGTGACCGCATTGCGACCCAGCTTGGAGAGTGCCCGGAGCTCAGCAAGCAGAGGGTTCAGCAAAAATTGGGATACACAGAGGAATGAACGAGTGCAGATTTGGTGCTCTGCAGGGCACATTGAAATAGTTCTAGAGGAATAAGCCACACAGGGCAAAATAGTGCCCCTGGGCGTAGGAGATCCCATGTGATGGAGGAGTGCACAGGGCAAATAAGGGGTGCAGTGCACAGAGGAGTTGTGCGCCATATAAAAAAAAGTGTACACGACAGGGCACACAGCACAAGGCTGTTTGCGACAGACAATCCAAGAAAGAAGCCACCCACTGGGCCAAGTGACTCAGACTAACTCGAGAGGTTAGGCACGCCGCAGAGCACGCCCAGTGCTCAGCTCACCAGATTTAGAAGTTCGGTGCGCTGCAGGGCTCATCAGAATGCAATAAAAAGCAACGCACGCCCACCCCCTGTGTTTCTACCTAATCCTGGCTATCCCCCTATTCCTTGGAATTTCCGGATAGATACCTTTAAGGTCTACTTGAGGGCAGCAGGAGGTGCCAGGTACAGCGACGATGACAAGGAATCTGCACTCCTAAACTGTCTAGGTACTGAGGGTCTACGTGTGTTCAGGCACCTTCCAGGTGAAGATGTACAAGTGCCTAGTGACGGCGAAGGGGAAGAGGGTGAGGGCACGGTGAGGGCATATGAGACCGCTCTCAAGAAACTTGAGGAATATTTTGGAAAAAGGCTGATTATGGTGCTGGAGAGGTACCATTTCTTTTCCAGAGCTCAAGCTGTGCGGGAAGGGATAGACGCCTATGTGACTGCCTTGCGAACACTCATTTCCACCTGCAAATTCACGGGTGTTTTGGATGAGTATATCTGTGATCAGGTGATGATGAAGACCAGCAACACCAAAGTGAGAAAAAGACTTTGGATCAGAAAGGATCCCCCACTGGACAAAGTAATAGAAATGGCAAGGGCCATTGAAAAGTCGAAGAGAAGTGCCCACAAAGTGACTGAGAGAATTGAGACAGTACAGGCCATAGTGACCAAGAAAGGATCCAGAGAGTACAAGGGAAGAGTGAACAGAAGAAAATGCTTATTCCAGGGACAACAAAGGGACGTTTGGTCGAAGAGAAATGTGCAGGAGATGTGGCTGGAGGGGGCATCCCACAGCAGCAAAAGAATCCCTAGCAATAAACGTAGAGTGCAGGAAATGCAAATGAAGGGGGCATTTTGCCCGTATGTGCAAGTGTATTGCCGACAACAGGCAGACTGTCAAGATGTTACAACCGGATGGAAATTCTGAAAATGTATTGGGTTATGTGGGCGGTGGGGCGCATGACGAGCTGTGCGGTGAGAGGTCTCATGAGGGGGTGTTGTTGAGTGTGACTGGAGCGCAGAAAAAGAGAGGGCTGTGGCCCGTGTTATCTGTGAATGGGGTGCAGCTGCGAATTATGGTGGACACCGGATCCCCATACACCATGATTTCCCCAGAATTGTATGTCTAGAGTTATGGCAAGGATGTGTCTACCCTGTCACCACTGATATAAATCCCTACGCGTATGGGCGCGTGCCGATCAAGGTGTTGGGTTATGACTGGGCCAAAATTGAATATGAAGGGTGTACCACCCAAGGGAAGCTATATGTTGCACATAAAGGAGATACTGTTTTAGGCTGGGATGAACAAGCTGCCCTGGAGATGGAAATACGCCCGGGGAAGTCTGTGCCCATATTGAGTGTTTGAGGCGGGGGGCCATGATGGCTGATGGTGTGATAACGGCTGAATACCTCAAGGATTCATTCACCTCCATCTGTTTAGAGGAATTGGTGAGGCACAGAGGGTTCTCACATAAAATTGTTCTTAAGAGAGGTGCTGTACAAAAGTTTCACATGGTAAGGAGGGTGCCTTTGATGGCCCATGATGAATTAAAGGATGAGTTTTCCAAACTCCAGGCAGCCGGTATCATTGAAGGGATAGAACGTTCGGAATGGGTGTCCCCTGTGGTGTTGGCGTGTATCGGTGATGGGGGCATGAGGATGTGCGTAGACTTGAGGGAGCTGAATGCTAACATTTGGGTAGACCGGCATCCCTTGCCTAACATAAATGAGTTGTTGGTGTATATGGGGAAGGCTACATGTTTCTCCACTTTTGATTTATCATCTGCATATCACCAGATAGAGTTGCACGAGTATTCACGTGTGCTTACATCATTCGTCACACCATTTGGAGCATGTCGCTTCTGCCGTATTCCCTTTGTAAAACCACAGACGCTGAGGCTAGTCCAGAGGCTTATGCAGAAGTTATTCGATCGATGGAATGTCTGGAGTAGAATACTTCCAAGATGATATATTAGTGTGGGGAAGGGACCGCAGGGAGCATGGCAGCAGGGTGTTAAAGGTAATGAAGGAAAGCGGTTTGACAGGAAAGTGGTCCAAGTGTCATGTGGGAGTGCAGAGTACCTGGGCCACACATTAGACGAGATGGGCATACATCCAGAGGAGGAATTGGTGAATGTTATGAAGGACGCGCCCACTCCTGTTAACAAGGAGCAGCTCAGGTAATTCTTAGGGATGACGGAATACTTTGTGAGATTTATTGCTTACTATGCTGAGAAGACGTTTAATATGAGGGCTTTGTTGAAAAAGAATGTTCGATTTGTGTGGACAGAGAGTTGGCAGGAGGAGTTTAAAAATCTGAAGCATGATGTGGATCACGCCCCATCCTTGAGGGTAATTTTCTCCAAAAAACAAAACGGTTTTAATGGTTGACGCCAGTGAAGTGGGCATAGGGGCAGTTCTAGAACAGTGGGACTATGGTGACTATCATCCCATAGCCTTTGCTTCGAGAGTTCTGAGAGATGCCAAGGTATGCAGTAATAGAGAGGGAGGCTTTGGCCACCGTCTGGGCATCCAAACATTTTAGAACATGTGTATGGGGTGTTCCTTATGTAATATGAGCCGACTACAAGCCTGTCATGTATGTTTTGACCACCAAGGGGTTGTCTTCTGCTTAACCGAGAATTGCCAGGTGGATGGTTGATCTGCAAGAGTACAACTTCAGAGTGGAATACATTCCAGGCACCAGGAATGCTGTGGCTGATTGATTGGCAAGGTTGCCCATCCCTGTGAGTGAAGGGAACAATACCCAAGAGGTTTGGGATGAGGGTGTGAGGGTAGCAAGTGTGTTTCCAGCAGTCAACATGGAGGATTGGGACAAAGAGTGTACTTTGGTGACTGTGTTGATAAAGAAGTGCCTGAAGAGCGGACTGGCGGAAACTGGTGATAAGGAGTTTGATAAAGGGTACGAGCATGTATAGAATGAGCTATCAGAGGGCCCATGGGGCATTGCGAGAGGTCAAAGGCCGGTACCGCTGCACAGTCTTAGGTGCAGATTGGTAAATCTGACACACGAGGGACATTTGGGGAGGTCCCTGACAAAAAGGAGGCTAAGAGAGTCGTATTGGTCGCCTGGCATGGATGCAAATGTGGAGGAGGTTGTGAAGGAATGTGTTGCATGTGCGGTGAGCAACAATAGCAACACGTCTAGGGCGCAGCCGGTGTACCCAGTGGAGGTGCCTGGGGAAGTGTGGTCAAAAGTAGCTGTGGATATAATGGGACCGATTCATGTGTTAGGGAACGGTCCGAGATTCATAGTGGTTATAGTTGACTACACCTCGCAATGGGTGGAGCCGACTGCGTTGGAGACAGTAACGGCTGAAAAGATGGTAGCATTCCTTAGCAAGGTATTTGAAAGGGAAGGGGTACCAGCAATTTTAGTGACAGATAATTGAGTTCAATTTGTTTCCAAGTGCATGCAGGATTTCATGAGAGGATTGGGCATACACCATCACAAGACTGCCTTGTATAACCCTGCTGCAAACTGTTAGTGGAAAGAATGAATAGGTTTGTTAAGGGTGCCTTACAGTTGGCATTGGCCAATGGCCTATGTTGGAGTGATGTTTTGCCGGAGGCTTTGACCGCTTACAGGCATATACCTTCCCTTGTTATGGGTTGTTCTCCCTTCGAGCGCATGAGGGGCAGGAAACAGGAAACCAGGATCTAAGCTGAGGGTGGTTGCTTTGGGAGGAGGAGTGCGTACTGTGGTGGACATGGAGTAGGTGTTGGAAAATGTGCGGGTGAGACAGGAGAGAGCTTGAGAGGCGAATTTTGGGAAAAAGCCCCTCGTGGTGTCTGTGGGTGACTGAGTGCAGGTGAAGAATCCTAGAATTGTGCCCAAAGGGGCCAGTGTATGTATGGGTCCTCGTCGGGTGGTGCACGTAGGAGGAGGTTATGTGGAGTTGGACGATGGTTCTAAATGAAGTTACAGGAGGGTAGTGGTGTTGGATAAAGGTGTGGAGAGAAGACCTGTGACCTCTGATGGGATGGATGATGTTTTCGATATTCCCAGTTCTGGAGGCAGAAGGACAGATGGTGGTGCTGCAAGTTTGGGCTCAGGTGGCGTCATTGGTGGTGGGGCGCCAAGAGGGAGTATGTTAAATGATGTTCTGGTTGCGCCAGAGAGAGATGATGATCAGATTGCACCAGAGATAGTGGAGGAGGTGCCGCTGGAGAGAGATGGTATTCAGTTTGGCCAGAGATAGTGGAGGATGTGCCTCCCATGCGTGTCTGAGATGAGGCTGGGGGTCGCCCTGCAAGAATTAAGGTACATCTTGTTAGGTTCAGGGATTACGTTATGGAAGGCTCAATGGGTGCTGAGCATTGAACCTTCTGCAGTCCTGTGTGTGCGTGTGCAGGTGGGCGGGGTGTGTAGTGTGTGAATGTGTGAACAGTGTGGTGGTTGACCTGCAGTCCAAGTTACTATGTTTCCTGTATATATATTCTTATTGTTAGTTTCTGTATGGGGGGGAAGAAGTGTTGTAATGGAACCTTGGACGTAGCCCTGAATGTTTATCTACGTCCAAGGTTCACGTTGACAGTTGTTTGTTGATGGAGAGACCTGCTGGGTTACCAGGGTTTGCTCATGAATAAAGCCCGCTGGAAACCCTCCGTCAGCCTCACTCAAATTATTATACTATCCCCTTGAAACCCAAAGTCTGAGCATGCACCAGATAAATGTCTGCCATCTCAAGTGCCGTTTGTCAGTTTGGGGACTGGCCTTGAGGAAGGTGGATACTGGGAGACCCTGTGTCTGGTGACTAGGCAGCAAAGAGGCGCAGACCTGAGGAGAGCTGGCCAGAAGGGAGCAGCAGACCATGGGATGCCTGTGCCTGGGAAGGCCAGTTTTAAGGAAGAAATGCTACCGGGAGGAAGCCCTGTCGAGAAGTAAGTTTGGAGAAGTGTGAGGAAGCACAGATGCAGAGGGTGTATTGGAGAAAGAATAATTAAAGCCGAAGGGTGCCAGTTTGCTGGCAATATTGGTTATACCATCTGGGAAGTAAGTGGGAGAGAGGAAGAAAAAGAAAAATGAGTCTTAAAGCGAAGGGGCAGAATTCCTGGGAGCTTAGTAAGGATATCGGTCTGGAGAGAGACTCTGGGTGGGGACAGGAGGAGAATGCCATCTGGGAATTGAGTCAGAAAATGAACCATCAGTATTTAACGAGCAGGCAAGAGATTGTCTGGGACGCGAATGGGGTATCCACTTTCAATAGACCAATGTACAGCAACAAAATAATTCTCAGTGGAGTATTCATGGTGTCCATTACTGATGGGTCATCCACAGTCTGATGGGGTATTTGATTCTGAAATTCTGCTAAGCTGCAGAGGTGCTGGATCTCATGCACTTTACCTTCTAACTAGGTGTCAAACCTTCTAAGAATTCAAACCTTTGTTCTCCAGCATTGATTGCCTAGAGCAAGGCTGTGAAACTCCACATAGATTCTTCAGAACAGCCCATCTGCATATACCATCAACTGATAGCCTATAGCTTTCCACTTGCGAGAAAAAGCTGAGTAACTCGACAAACTAGAAGCAGGCAGCATCCTTAAGGGTAGTCTCATTGCAAAGGTGGTGGCAGTGCCATACCAGCGTCTACAAATGCCTTGCGCATCAGACCTCAAAGGTTCAAGGTTCTTCTCCAGTCTAGACCCAGAACTCTGGCTACCACCAGCCCATGCTTAACAAGCACTCCTATGCCTTCACCACGCACGTCAGAATTAGACAATAGAGGAGGCTAAATGTAGGCTTTTATTTGGCTGCAGAAGTATTAAAAATAAATGTGATTATCAGTTTACTTGCAGTCCTCCAAGTTGTTGTCAAAGTTGGTCCCATCTTTTCCCATTCAATTTGACCACCGAAGATGGCTCTGAGCTGTTTTAGTGCAGCTTCCAGAGTGTGGATTCACCCATCAGTGAGAAAAATGTGTATACTTCAAAACCACTTTCAAATTGTTTAGCTAAGTATGTGATTACAAAGGCTTCAGGCAATCCAAAGAAGGTTTTTTACATGAAGGCTTCACCACGCCATCACTCTGTCAGAACTATGCAGTTTCCAGTGGCATATTCAGTAACTGCAGGGAGTTCATCCTGGATGCAACCAAAATACCTGAGCCCTCTTGGTGTTTTGACATAGTCTGACTCAAGATGGGAAGGAAAGGAAGCACTCTTTTCCCCCTTGTTACCCATAAAATCCCATTCAATGTTATCACAGAGCACAAACCTCACACCCATCCTACCGGGATGACGTCCAGGCCCACCTCCCAGGATCCAAAATGGCTGCTCCAACTAAAAGGACACAACTTCTATGGAATTTCTAAACTATATGGATAACCCCACTGACTGCTTTCACACCACCCAAGGAGGTCACAGCAAGAGAAGCCAGAGTGGCACATTGGAAAGAAGATAATTTCCAGATGATAGTTGAACTCACAAATCCAAAAAGGCACCTATTTTCAGACTTGGCACCACTGAAGAAGTCTAGTCCTGGGAGCAGTATAGTTTGGAAGATGATCCTTCATTAACATTCCCAGAGAACGAGGATGTTCAAATCTCATCTAGTGGCCATAAGAGAGGACTATCCAAATCAGCAGTAAGACTTCTTTTATGAAGCACGTGAATGGTCATTCACAATTCATTAACAGTTCAAGTTTTTCATCTTTCACATAAATGGGCATTGCAGCAATCAAAGCCAGTGTTATAAAGTGTCGTTCCTAAACATCCACACCAGGATCGACACACTGGTAGCTAGCTACCTGCGTAATGTGCCAGATGTCCAGAAATCACAATCCACCTCTATATGCTCGCAAGAGGGAGGAGGAACTGTGCAGGACAAAGTGCAGGGTTCTGCCCTTCACCCAACAGTCATTACTTCCTAGTATTCAAGTAACTTCTCACTCTATTCTGAAGTCAAAATTAGGCACTCTGAGGCAGCTAAAGCTGTTCCCGTACCATGAAAAGTGACAGCTGATAAAGGAATCCCACATACGGAAAATGAATAACAGGATACCTTTCCAAGGCCATAGCACACAGTGATGGAACACCACTATTCCTGTTAAAACAGACTCCCATCAACGAAAGACCAGCCTGCCATTTGAGGCAACCCCACATATGGTCACCCATTGATGGAGAACACTTAGCACTGCCTGCAATGGTCAAGACTTGGTTATAAGGTACATTTCAAAAGACTATGTTGACAACCCTGGGCAGAGCAAAGTCCAAGGATGACATTTACTAAACATAGACCTGGCATGGCCACATGAACCTCACAAGATGATGATACTGCTGGGGCATTTAAAATGAAGACCGGACTCCTGAAGAACCAGTCACTCCACCAGATCACACTGACACTTCTGACTGCCCCCTGAAACTTCTAAAAACCCTCGATGCAACCTTCATTAGTAGAGAAGGCAGCTGAAACACTATTGCCTCAGAAGGTGACAAGCCTGTGCCAAGTTGGTCAGGATGGATGGTGATGCTGTTCGAGTGAATACCCCTCAACCCCAATGCTGTTTTGACTTTTGTCCTTAAGTTATGCCCTGGTGCTGAAAGACTCCCTTAAGAACCATCAGCATGCACCCGTGCCAGCATGAGTCGTGATGCTTGAACGCCATGACTCAAATATAGGTCCAGATCCAGCGAGTGAGATCCAGGAACAATAGAACACACAGAATCCCATCTCACTCAAAGTGATGCTCGTCCAGGTGCCGATTCCTGAGTAGCCGTGCCTAAACCACATAAGTTGCCAAAGAGAGCACCTCTATCTCCCATTTTGTCACTGCCATGCATGATCTGTCTCGCACCTCTTTCTCTCACCGACATACACTGTAGATACAGGTTCATTGGCAATATACCATTCAATACAAAAACACTTTTGAATGCAATATTTTTGTTACTATATGTTGAGTGATGAGAGCTACATTGAAGAGTTGTCTGCAAATTCATTCTTGCATATGATTTTAATCCCCTGAAAGCACGTTTGATCCATCATTGCGTTCTATGCTCCCTTGTTCCTGCTTGCTATCATCTTAGGAACAAGCTTCAATAGTGATAGGTGAATGGTCTGACACCCGCACAGACTATTCCTGAGCTAATGTATGCCAGAGATCTAGTGATTACAAAATTATCAATCTGTGAATGATTTGTGTGTTTGAGCCTATAGGTAGGTACTGCTGTGACTGGCTACTGCACAGAGCACGTATAGCCACACATGCCATCACCTATTGGATTATGTATCTATCTCAGAAAGTATGGCCAGTTTTGCCAGCGTTAAAAACCTAGATGACCCCATATAGAGCTAAAGAGCAGCCTAAAGCTAGGAGCAACCTATCTAAAGAGGCCGAGTCCTCCCAAACATGAATGTGAACGTTTTTTACAGCGAAGATCAAAGACTGCAACTCTTTGGTGTAGCACCATCTACAATCTGATTCCTCCCTCATTTAGTAAGCCTGTTCCGCTATCTCACCTTGTTAATACTGCGACCACACGGAACAAGGCCGGATCTGCTATTGAATTGGCTGATAACTATCAAAACATTTCACATTCCTATTGCTAAATCTGCTTGGTGAAGAATAATCGCCTCCTGGCTGTGGAACGAATTCTAGCTCATGACCACATTTCCATTTCTGTGTTCTTATAAATTAGCGTGGTCACGTTCAAGGGGTATATACCACACACACTTTTTTTTTTTATTTCAGCCTGGCACACCTACTGTCGGTATTCCTGAAACGGACGACAATCCCTACCAAAGTACTGTTATTTTCCTCTTCTGCCCCTTTGGTGCTGCCTCTACCCCTCAACCTGCTGTCCACTAATGCCCACCTCCTGTTAAAAAGAAGACACTAAGTAGTGGAGGCCTCTGGTCCTCCTTCCATAACTACTGTGTGTACACTTCTGCATCACTCCTTGGACCCACTAGGACCCCCCACTGGAAGATGGTTTGCCTGTTCCTTGATGTTCTTTCACACCCCCATTCCAATCCCTTCCATGATACATCACAATTTAAAATCTGAGAAGGGAGGAATCGTCGGCAACTTCCATAAATCGTTGGTCAACGCTCATGATTTCTGGTTTTATTTTATTTTTTCTCCACAATTGCCTCTCTTCTTAATTATGCCCCATTTACACCCCAACCACAATCCCCATTACCCTTCCAAAATGGCATCAAAGGTATTAAATTAAAATACCTAAAAATAAGTATTACATAACTATTATATATTGATAAATACCTACAAATAAATATTGCATCCTCATTTGTCCATTGGAGTTCACATCTCCAACCAATATTTGCCCTTTGTGGCCAAAGGCAATCCTGAGTTTTTTTCCCCCACGTTATTACAATTGCAGGAAAAGTAAACTGAGTAGCCATCAACCAATGATAGATGTGTTCCACACAGTAAAAGCGAAGTTCCTAATCGCCATTGCTCTTAAGGACGATGAAAGGGGTTGTGCAGTATGGACATAAATGCCCGAAATGTTGTGGGCCGCACCGGAATAGGTATGGAAGGAGAAGCATGGTAGGTGAGGGACAATGTGAATATGAAAGCTCCCCCAACCAGAACCCATGACCATTCAGGCATAACACTTCGGCCCTCATTACGACCCTGGCGGAAATCGAAAAACGATGGCGGAAATGCAATACCGCCATCGAATAGCGCTCGGTGCGACTATGAGCCGTCACCGCAAAGTACGAAGCCATTAGCGACACCGTAGTGAACGCCAACGCTAACTGCACCAAACACGCGCGCGCGCGCCATGCCAAACCGCAAACACCACCATGGTGCAACGGTACGCCAATTCCGACCCTAGCGGACATGTACCTAACGCCATCAGGCACGGCGTAATGTACCATTCCGCCATGGCGAGAAGTACGGCATCGCGAATCAACCGTAAACGGCCCCACTGAGTGCCTGTACACCGCTCCCTGCCCACAAAGTACAACTCCCCGTAGGTGCAATGAAGCCACAATGCAACCATTGAAATGTACAAGTCACCCATGCATGCCAACGAACAAAAGAAACACAAGAGGGGCCAATGGGAGCTGCAGGGCACAGATGGCACGAATACAGAAGCCATCCCAATGGACATGACCACAGTCCCCCACCAAGAAACGCACGCAAACACAGGCACCTGTGACCAGCAATATTCCGAAAACCACATCATTCCACCAGTCCACCTGGCTGACCGGCATCTGTTACACAAAACCCAATCCCCCGCCCCTGAGCATGACAACATTCAAACTGGCATATTGGCAGCCCCCATCCCTGACCTCACTGGGCTTCGTAGGCAAACGCGCACAGCACAGTACCACGCAACTAAACCCCGAAGCTGGAACCCAATGCAGATCTCCTCACAATACATCGCCCCCCAAATAGGCATATGCCACATCACTTGCAAAGAAAAACGCTACACGGGCCAAATCAGAATAGAAATTTTATGCACATCAAAATCACCAAGCCCATACAGCCATCAGGCCATGAACTCCAAAACACAAATCACCATTGTGGGCTGCTTCCGCAAGAAATGACCAGCCACTACCTGTGTGTCGCCCTGTTCCCCCATGGTACACAGAGCCACATTCACGTACGAAAAGGCAACATGGAAGCGCACAGAACCGCAGGGCCGTCCCAATGGGGAGGCACTAGTCCAGCTGAAAGGCCGAAATGTTGCTCCGAGCCACCAGTACTGCGTAAGGGCATGTGGCCCATTGGCGATCGTCCCATAAGATCGTAATGCTGCTCCACTGATTAACACGAAGCAGCAGGTGTCGGGAGTAAATTCCATCTGCAGGAGTGGCATACAGATGGCAGTGGCAAAAGGGGAGGAGATACCTGTCAACCAAAAGAAAAGAAAAAGAACAGAATGGCCATCAGAACTACATACCAACAACTCACTTCAATGATCACACGAAATCCACAGCCATATGCATGCTAGCCCACTCCAAAGGAACATCACCACCCCAAAACCACTTGCGACTCATAACCATCTATATCGAGGTGCAAACACCATCACAAACGAGTGTCTGAGGGCGCCTCGAGACAGGGAGGGCTCAACAAGGCCAGATGGACGATGGTCCCACTATGGCAGCCCTGCATCACATAGCGTAGGGGAGGCGGATAGATCCCAAGAAGCCCTGTACATGGCAAACTCTGTATCAAATCACCTGCCCATGCATCCATCCATCATTCCCTCATCCCGGGATCAAAATGCCTGAATAATTACTCACATAACATTAGAAACATCCATTGAGTCTGTGCGTTATGCAGCCTGCTAAATCCACAGTGCCCCAGCCCGTAATTCCAGTGTTGTGAAGTAACATGTATTTGGGAACGGACGGCCTCATCGCCCACGTAGCTATTGCGCATCCCAAACTATTCATATCAATCATTGCTCCCTCGCCATGGGCCCTGTCTCAAGGACATAGAACAATAGAACGTTACATTTGCAGTCAGACCTGTGGGCATCTCCTCGCCGCTAGCTGGAAACCGAAAGCGCCGCCCTTCGAATTCCTCATTTGCAACATCACGTCGAAAAGGCATCTGTGGCCGTTTGAAATCACTAATTATTCCATCGAGTGCGGCTGTGTGTGAAAATGGCAACTGCCTTCACCCACGAATGGGACGCCCCGCCCGTCGTTGCAACTCGGTACAGTGATGCATGAGGGCCCACCGTTACTCGAGTACTACGTCCCACTGACCCCTCACAAGTCTGTTCGCGACTGCACAGATAGTATGTGAAACAATGGGACCACAGCAGAATGAACATATCAACCAATCTTACACGGCCATCGGGTACAAATACATGATTGCAATAGCAAGATACAATTCCCCGAATTGCAGCGTTGTGCGCGGGACGTGCTCGGCCAAAGGGGAGAGCAGTTTGCACAGGTGGAATCAATCACCACAGGTGGAGGCCATACAGCCTGAAAACACATACATTGCACAGCCAGTCTCCTCCCACAACCACACCGAAATGCTACCGGCAGGACTCGCGATGTTGGCCCTGGGGGACCTGATAGCACTGCAAGTGCTCCGACTCCAAGAAGTAGACGAACACCAACTACAACCAGCCGCACGGAGGAGACGCAGGAGGAGGAGGAGGCTAAGGCAGGGCCAGCAAGGCCCACCAGCACAGCCACTACCACCACGCAGGCAGCCCGCAATTCCACGCCTCCGAGCACATCCGTTCAACCTCACTGATGAGCAGATCCACACCCTCTACCGTCTGGACCGGGACACCATAGCCGCCATTGTGGACATGACACAGGCTGACCTTGTCAGCATGATAGATAGCCCAACCGCCATCCCACCCCTACTGAAGGTGGTGTCTGTACTCCACTTCCTGGCCACAGGCACCTACCAGCACACAGTCGGACAGTTGCATGGCATTTCTCAGCCACTATTCACGGACACTATTGCAAGTGCTCGATGCCCTCCTGAAGCACGCAGACGACTACATCTCTCTACCACGCTCGGAGCAGGAAATAACCAACACAAAAGTGGGATTCCATGCACTTGCCGGCATACCGGGTTGCATTGGTGCCATCGACTGCACCCATGTTGAATTGGTCGTCCCACATGCCATGGAGGCCCAGTACCGCAACCGAAAACAATTTCATTCCCTGAATGTACAGATGGTGTGTGACTCCAACAGGATCATTACACATTGTTGTGCCCGATTCCCTGGATCAACCCATGATTCTATGGTCTTGAGGAACTCTACAATACCACGCTACATGGAGCGACACGCAGGGAACAGATCCTGGCTACTCGGTGAGTCTCATTACATGCATGATGTTGTGGGGTATGTGAATTGTCAATGACCTGCCAGGAAGGGGGGGGGGGGTGTGCGTACGTATCAATGGCATTCCACATCATACGTTTCTCGTCCACATACAGGTGATGCTGGATATCCACTGAAGAGATGGCTCCTCACACCAGTCCGGAACCCACGGGACCAGCATGAGGAGGACTACAACCATGCCCACTCACGTACCCGTGTAGTCATTGAACAGGCATTCGGCCTACTGAAGACCCGTTTCCGCTGCCTCAGCAGGTCTGGCGGTGCACTCCTGTACCGCCATGAGAAGGTTGCAAAGATGGTGATGGCATGTGTCATGCTCCACAACATGTGCGTACGTAGAAATGTGCCCATGCCCCCTGACGCTGAACTGCAAGCACCTGATGATGGTCATGATGAGGGTGGGGATGTGGCAGCACCTCATGGAGTCTGCGAGGCACCGGAGGCCCGTGACATTCATCAGCATCTCATTGATGTATGCTTCTAGCACTCACGCCTGGTGGCTGATACATGGACACGGGACTCGTGGCACTGCGTGTGTCTGGGACATGCACAATATGGACTGTACGCCTATGATGGCCTAGTACACAAAGATCAATGTCCACACTTCTCATTGGTTGATCGTGCACTTTTTATGGCATATGTGATATCATGTTGAACACCCTATCGACCCGCCACCCAAGTGAGCCCAACACACCCCCTCCACCCTCCTACCTCCCCCCCGAACACCAGTGTCCAAAGATGCTCATTGTCAGTGGGCTGTCGCTATTGCATGCCCCCTCTGCGGGTATCAGGGGCACCCCTGCCTGTGGAGCGCAGGTTCCTTCCAGATCTACGTTGGGGGCTGCCCTGGACGGAACTTGCAACGGATGATGTGTCTGCCTGCTCACGTCCATGCATGTCCCTAAGGGTTTGCGAGAGCTCAGTGAGCACACGGCGCACTGCGGCAAGTTCGGCACATACGTCTTTGGACGTCGCATGCAGTTCCCCCCTCAGGCTCTCGGTGCTTCTCTCAATTTGTGCCCTTAGCGTCTCTGTACCTCTCTCCATTTCTGCCCTAAGTGTCTCAGTTGATGTTTCTATGTCTGCCTTAGTGCCCCCACATTCATCGGCATGGTCCTTGAGGAGTGTGGCCAGTTGCTGCTGTTGTTCGATCAACTGGTCGAGGGACTGTTGCCTCTGCTGGGCCTTGGCCATTTGCGGGGGTGTCACAGAGGGGCTGTTGTCCTCATGTTGCCTTGCCACAGGGCTTGTGGGGGATGGCCAGTCGTCGTCTTGTGGGTGCCCCTGCGTGGTATCCTCATGTTGTACGGGATGGGACAGACAGGGGGATTGGGACAGGTCATGGATGGATCTGACTTCGGCATCCCCGTTTTCTGTGTCCGAGCATGCTGCCATCAATGGGGTGTCACCTATGGTGCTGCTGCCACCAGAGGCAGTGCCTTCTGTGGCATCCATTGGGGGGACCTGTGGTGGTGGTGTTGTGGGCATGCTGGCTGCTGGGGTGCCTGTTGATGTTCCCTCCTCTGTGCTGCCACCTGATTTGTGCTGCTGCCGTGTCTTGATGCGTGCAGCTGAGGTGGAGGGTCTCTGGCCGTTGGTCTTGGCCCTCTTTGCAGGTGTGCTGGTAGGGGTGTCCTGTAGCTCGTCGTTTGGATCGGACCCTGTGGTGGAGTAAAGGAGGGCGAGGGTTATTGATGGGTCAGTGGGAATAGGAATGGCATTGTATCACATGCATTGGGGTGGTACCTGAGGGTGATTTGGGTCGGGGTCTTGGAGGTGCTTTGATTTGTGTGTGGAGTGAGGGTGCAGTTGTTTGGCAGCCTGCAGTTAGGGTGTGCCTGCTGCACGTGTAGTGCGTGTATTAGGGGTTTTTAATTATTTATGTATTTATTGTGGGTTTTGACGTGCGCTTTCAGGCCGATGTGTGTGGACGTTCTCCTGGACATGTGTTTCTGTTGCACTATGTGGACGCATGGTACTTCACATGGATGGACTGTGTGGATTTGGCATTGTTTTATCTGGCCCACCTACCTGAATCTTCGGATGTCTGCACTCCTTTCTCCATCCCTCCGACTCCCTCTATGCTCTCCATTCCGATGGTGGAGGCACAGATTTCTTCCCAGGGGGTCAACTTGATGGGTGATTCAGGACCTCCCCCGGTGGCTGTGGCAATGTTGCGGTTGGCAGAGAGTATGCTGCGGACGCGTATCCGCAGGTCGTCCCATCGCTTGCGGCATTGCTGTGGGGTGCGGGGTGCGGTCCCCACCGCACTTACCCGCTGTGCCACCAGAGCCCATATGGCCTTCTTGTTTGCAAGTGCCGTCCTGGTCATTTGCGTGGAGAAGACGACGGCAGCATTCTCCTGGAGGGTCTCTGTTAGCACGGTGAGTTCCTCACGGGAGAAGTGGACCTGCCGCTTGCGGTCGCACGCTTTCTTCGCTACTTTTCCCATTTTTCTTGGTTTCGCTAGGGTGGTTGACGGGTTGGGGTGTGTTTCAGGGTAGTGATTTTAGTGGTTGTGTGGTTTTAGTGTTTTTATAGGTGTACGCCGGGATGTTTCCCGTTCCGGGCCCATGTTTTAACTTCCGTTTCCGTATATTTCCGGGCACCGTACTTTCCGGTAGGCGCACACTGCGGTGACCGCTAAGAGGGGTGGCGGTATTGCACCTAGGGCGCCGTACGGCGGCGGTGTGGGCCGTTTTGGGGTCATTTCCGCCATCGCGGACTTTGCACTTCCGCCGTGGCGTGGTGCTCGTGCCCGATGGGTCGGAATGGGCCGCACTTTGCTCCTTCGTACAATGGCGGAAACGCTATTTACGCTGTGGCGCTCCGGTCAGTCGCTTTCCGCAAGGGTCGTAATGAGGGCCTTCCTGTTGAAAGATCCTATTGGGTTGTCATTGCAAAGCGAGTAGTTTCCTGTTCCGTGTCAACATTGTTTGGATAGCCAGGTTTTGAAATGTTGGGTCAGTTTCTACATTAGAATCCCCCCAAACCCGGCCCATGCTTCAAATCCTATATCGCCAAATATTTTGCCCCACTTACGTTATTTATTTTCAGTGACGAGGCACCACACTGCCCACTGGTTTGTCTCTTTGTGGTTCTAGACTGTAGTTGGACATGGACGCATCTTGCCCTGGGGCTTGAGGTATGCTGGGTCTTTGGAGTCAGAAGCAGATGCAAACCAGGCTAAGTACTACCTGGAATTTTCAGCTGTTGCCCGCTCAGATTTTTGCTTTTGAGCCACAGGCTAGCATCCGCTGTAATCATGAGTTGGCCTGTGGAGAGGGCCAAGAACACCCACTAAAGGCTGTCGTTTGGCAGCCTCTAATGTGGCAAAGGGAGCAATCCGAACAGGGTTGAAGCTGATGGGACACTGCTGCAGACTGTGGTGAGTGCATCTTATCTAGTTAATAAAGGCCAGTGGCTTATCATGAAGTCTTTGGGAAACAAAAGGTTTTGGGACAGGATAAAAGATATGGGAACATGGTCAGGTTCCACACCATACGTTTTGTTGGAACCTTACACACCCCAATGTTGCAAGGCTAAAGACACATTTTGTTTGCCAATCCCTAAAAAAAGGCTGCAACTTAGCCTAACTGACGCTTCTGTAAGAACTTCATTAAATCACTAATTGCTAGCACTGGGGACATTCATGCTCTGTGTAAAGATTGATAGAGGCTGGCCAGGAAGAATTGCAGTTCATTAACTGACAGTGGTTTCCACTGATCAAACCTCTAAAAGTCCACAAAGGAGCAAAAACCCTATTATCGATTCCCCCTTAATCACATTAATACATTGAGTACGTGAGTAAGGTAAAGTACCACAGGTCAAAGCTCCTTGGAGGGAGGATATGGATGTTGAGGCTGTATCAATAAGAACACATTTTACAAGCAAATACAGAGTTCTATGCATTCCATGCCACAGTACACTGGCCCAAAATGGCACTCACTCTTGCCCTCTCAGCTACGGTACTGGCAAGACATCCCGCCCCCCAGCCATACAACAGAAAATGCAGAACAATGGGTCACTGTCCATCACTGTAGTGAAACGTTCAGGGTAAGGCCGCCTAGCCCATTGGGTGGCTAGGTAAAGGACAGCTTGTGTAAGGGTAAACACTTTTTGCCTGGCACAAGTCCTCTGCCCAATGGTGTGGGTTGGCCTTACCTTGGAAATCTCACTGGAACCCGGAGTACAAACACATTTCACCCTCCATGAGAGAGCCTTATAGCTGAAAGGATGTTGCCCCCAAATTGCCCAACCACCTCTTGATCCTGTACCTCTTGGTACCACAATCCCTATCACTATTATCAGTCCCTAGTGTCCATGTAATTCAGAGGTTGGACCCAGGTGACCCTGTAACTCTGCTTATTAGTTACCTTGGTGTGGTCTCTAAGGCTGGCAACTGTACTAAACAATGTAATGTGATTTGAGGCATAGCATAGATTTAACCACATGTTGATAGCATATGTAGCACTTGAGATAGGACTTAAAATACGTAGGTTCGCTAAACTGTCATGGCTACCAGGTCACATGAGTGGGACCGGGAGAGCAGGGGGGCACTATTTTGGATCACTTGGAACAGGTATCCAGGAAGTGCAGAATGTCTAGCAAGTTTTTCTGCTGGCCTTTCACTGAGTCCCAGGATGTATCTACTTACAGACTGAGGTGCAACATTTAGGAATCAATGTGTAGATAGGAAGTACACAGAAAGGGCAGTGACCCAAAACCCAGAACATGCAGCAATAGGGCGGTAGTCGGAGTATACAGCAGAACATTAATAATGCATACGTTTAGAAACTATTACACTTTTAGGAGCTTATAAGCCAAATATTGTTATAATCTGTTTCCCCTCACCTGCCTGGCAGACTGGTCCCAAAGCCATGCACATAAACCTGCCCATTGATGATGACGGCATGGCCTTTGCAGGGATTGGTTGTAGTACGGAAGACCTACAACTTCGGATTGGATGAGAACTTTTCAGAGGGTCGCACTTGGAGGAACCTCCCAGAGGGTTGGAAAGAAATATCTCTAAATTAGAGAAGGGTACAGATTTTTCACTAGCCATCGCTTTGTGTTCTGATATGTGATTTAAATTAATCCCATTTGCTGCTTCCTACTGCAGAAGAAAAATGCTAAATATGTGCAAATGATGTAGATGGGGAAATGTGATTGTAATTGAATTTAAATTCCTGTGGAAAGAGCGTGATGGTTTAAGAAATACTAGGCCTCTACATTCTGTACTGGGCCTAATGTAGTAAAAGTCATGAAACCATTTTTTAAAGTGTGCTGTAGGCAGAATGGTGAAAAGAAACTTAGGCAAATCATAAAGTCTTATTTACTTAGACATTTGTTTCCTACTGGCTTAGCAACATTATCTAGAAATATGCTTACGCTCCCAAAGACGCACGTTCAGCTACAATGGTGGTTACTTCATACTAGTGTTTTTAAAAGCTGTAAGAGCTTAATTGTATTAGTGGTGCACATCTGATTTGGTGATGTCCTGAAGACTGGCAAGTAACCCTGGGTATCTGATGTTGCCTGGCTCTGCTGAGCCAGCTTTTCTGGTCATTGGGAGAATGAAATCCTCCTTGGCCAACGCTCCCTCAAGAGTCATTTTCCATTAGTTCCACTGAAGCCAATGTACTGAAAGGCTATAAAAACCTGTCGATAAAGGGGCATGTCCTTGTCTGTGATCACCCTGCATGCTTCTATTAAATATTTGGCCAATCAACTTCACCCGTGATAGTCTTTCTGCCTTTGTGGCATTGTTGGCATTAGCCTCCTGGTTTCGGCATCTAGTTGGGGCTGACCTGATTCAGTAAGTAGTGCCAGATTACCAAAAGTGTGCTGATGCTGCTTCACATGACCGTGAGCCATGGGGCTAGGTGAGACCTGCCAATCCACTGGGGGGTGGAACACCTTCAAGTGGTCCCCTATGCCCTCAGCCCCCTACTACCTAGTCCACTTATTGAGGTGTCTTTCTGTCCTCTGCACTTGAGAGGCTAAGGTCAAGGGTGCTGTGGGGTATCTCCGTGCTTTATTCAGCCTGTGTTCCTCACATGCTGACCTTGTATGCACCACCCTTGATCACTCCTGGTTTCCATCCTCTTTCTTCCTTTATCTCTTCACCATGCTGTTACATATTCTACTTCTCAGTGTTCTTTCTTTTCGTCTCCTATAAACCTTCCCACCACTCCTCCTTGTTTCTCTTCCTACCACCACCACCCACCTTAGACCTCTCAAATTCCCTAGTAATTTCTCCTGTTTGCACCTTACCCAGTCCAAACTCACCCTCTTGCATACGTCAAGGGACACCCCCTGATCTAAACACCCTCCTGCTCTCCTACTAACCTTACCCTGGGCCTATGGAATGCCCAATCTCTCTGCAGTTTCACTGTTCTCTTCAAATCCCATAGCTCTGATTTCTATCATCGTTCTTTTTGTATTCACATATTACATTTCAAATGACATGCACATTTTTTTACAAATACATGTATAATCCTCCCTCACAGGTACAAGAAACAGTTCAACTATTTATAATTCCAAGAAACAAAACCCCCCAAATTCCTTCATTAAGGTTACTCTTTAATTTCTTTATGCCACCACTTGTAGCAGTAAAGACATTGTATGCAGATCCCCCAATCACATGTATAGTTAGCATTTCTACTTTTTACAATTCCAAGAACCTCCCCCAAATGCCTTCATAAAGGTTGCTTTTCTTATTCCTGTAACACAATCACCCATTAAGGACATTCAATGCATATCCCCCAAACACGCAGAGGGCACTTGTTCACTTTTCCATTCTTGCGGTATAATTTTCTTCCCAGATAAGGATGCCCTGAACAGCAAACACTTCTGTGGATATGACAAATCCGCTATTACGTCCTCCTTCCCCCAAGACAATGGTCGTAAAATCGTAATCGACATCTAGCACCAAAACTTTGTTCATAGTCAACGTGATTTTCTTTTCCCGAATAGCCTCAACCCGCTGCACTCCCACATCATATGTTTGAATGTGCCCACTCTGTGTTTGCATCTCCAACATGCCTCAGAATTGAGCAAACCCCTTTCATAGAGTTTAAGTGGAGTCCAGTGTTCAGAATTTGGATCTGCCTTGCCCTTTCTCCAAGGTTTAACAGCGTCATGGTCACTTTCCTCCATCTACATACACTCATTTCTGATCCTATTGCTTCTGACCATTTGAGTTTTTTCTCATTAACTTCCTTGTATTTCCCCAAGTGTTTATAGACTTTTGAAGCAACATGACTGTCCAATTTGAACTACTTCAACCAATCTGCAAGGTCTCTGCTCTCTTCTGGAAACCTCTCACCAACAGCCATCTTTAATCTCCTATATCCTGCATATGTGCAATCCTCCAGACCCATTTCAGCTGTCAGACTACTAAAAGTCATCCATTTTGCATCCGTAATTAGGTCGCCAAGCCTCTGGACATGGCACAGGAACCAATTTGGCTAGAACAGCATTTTCCCTTCTAATGTGATCTCGGGGTTCAGCCATAGTGATGATTTTTTGGAACAGAATACATGCTCTTTGGTTGACTTCACAAGAATACGCCAAAACTCCCTCAAGGGTCTAGTAGGTGGATACAATTTGCACTCACTTGCATCTTCAGAGGTCAGGAATGCCCTTGGTGATAGTGGTGTACATCTACTTGCCTCTGCGTGCGTCCAAACATCCGTCGAATGCTCAATGAAAGAATGCAGGATTCTTGCCGTGAATGCAAGATCATTTATAAAGTCTGGGACTCTCAAACCCCTTTTCTCACTTGATAGCTGTAGCTTTCACAACTTCAAGCAGGGTTGTTTGTCATCCCAGAAGAAAGACTCTATCATACTCTCCATGTACTTCATTTCTTTTTTCCTTGCCGACAGGGGGACCATACCTGTCAGGTGCACACAATATGAATATCACATGCTGAACTAATGCAATGCTTGCTAGGGTTAGCCTTTCCTGGCCACCAGAAACAGTAAGGAATGATCTTATCATTGCCACAAATAAATCGAAACCATTGCTTGTGCTTGAAAGAAGTGGGGCACAAGCCATGCTAAAGGCAAGCAGCTTTGGCGTGTTGCTTTCTAACATAATCTAATAAAGCTGTTTGCATCACTTTACACATGTGGAACTCCCAGGGTCTGTACTTTCATTGTTGTGGGCATTTTGTATGTTGCAGTGGACCTGACTGGCCTTTTTTGAGTAGTGCTATACTCAGGTGTTACGCACATTACAGTCCTCTCTGAAGAGCAATAGGCCTTCGAACAATACGACTGTGCAATTAAGTGTATCTGAGATGTAGAACGTAAGTTCACATGCCATAAAGTCAAGCCACAAAAAGTAAACAAATAGCCCCAGTTTATGGGTTCACCTAGTCCTTCATAGGAATTACATTCTCTGGCCTCCTGTGGCTGCATATGCTGTGAACTTGTTGGGCATGGCTTGCTGAGGTAGAAGTGCTGTAGACCCAGGTAATACCTCACCGCAAAGGGTCACAGGACTGTGCATCATGGCAGGTTTGCGTTGGGCAGTAGGCAGGTTGGGGACTTTATACCAATACATTGCTCGATAGAGGCTTGCATCCTGCTCCAACGTGTTCCCTTAGAGCAACAACTCCACCTACCACTACCTGTGGCTGAGAGCCACAGCAATCTTCTCCAACACCCTATCTCAATTCTCCTAGGTCTCCATTGCAACCTGGTTTGCAATTCAGGTGGGAGAAATAGGTCTCTGGCGCCCCCACTACAACCCTTCTGGAGCATCCCAGTGCAGCCTGACCTGCACACTGGCCAGGAGCAATCCAGAAATTAGGTTAGAGACTCATGGCTGTTTTTTTACTACAATACCATGGAGATCTGGTGGTCATGAAAAGTTTGGCCAGAAAACATGAGCCCAAAAGCACAAAAGCATTACCAGGACAGAACGACAGGACAGAATGCAAGGAACAAGCCCCCTCACCACCAAGAAGAAACCTTGAGGCGAAAGAGGAAATTGTTCCAAGATTTCATCTCAAAATCCTTTGCTAAAATTCGAGAATCTTCATGTTTTCCAGTGGCCAATCCACCCCTAATGTGCTGAAATTTCATCCAGAGTCTTTGCAGAAACTGCCAAACGTAATCCGCTTTTTTGCTCAACGATCCTGCTAATTATTGTGCGAATGTGCTGCCCAGGCCATCTACAGCACTCCACTCTCTCCAGTGTGTCAACCAGCTAAGCATCCTGAAAATTGTCTCCCATTTGGTGTTGCCTTCGGCGCATTCCCTGTGATCTTTCTGAATCAACAGATCGAGCCCTTAGCCTCTTCCATCACTTTCTTTGCAAATATTCTTCTTTTCAGGCTTGATTCCACCTTCCTTGAAATATGACACCTGCTGTGAAGGACTTCCAGAGGCAGAAGAAATATAAAATGCAGGGGAAGGAATATTGATCAAGGATGGTGTACCAGGGTTCTGAAGAATTCAGTTGGAGAGCGCCAGTGCAGTTTGGAGACTGTGCTGGGGGTTGTTACCAGATTACTTAATAAATTATCCATATAAAGCACTTATAATATGATAAGTCATTCATAACGTCCCTGTACACAAGTGTTTCTAGGCGCGACAAGACAAGGAAAGGTAGACAGATGGAGGTCAAAACAAACTATCTTACTAGGCCTTCTGTCAATCTGATCGCGCAAGGGGGAGGGACGAGAAGTACCAAGGGAGATGGGGGGGGGGGCAGTGCAATGGCAAGATGTCTTGAGTGCAGCCAAGGTGGTGACTAAAGTAAGTGCAGAGAGGGAGGGCACTGTAGGGTTACAGATACAGTCCCTAAGTGGGTAGGAGGCCCGGAGGCAGTACAAGGGGCTACTGGCCATGCAGGAGCCTGGTGCCCATGAGGTTCAGTCGGTGGCCAGGTAACCAGTTAGTGCAGCAGACAGGAGCATCAGCAGGGGAGAGATAGAAAGCAAAAGCGAAAGGAAGGTCTTGCGTTGCTTCCAGAACCTTAGGTGGTGCTGCTCAAGTTTGAGAGAGGGAGGCTGTTCCAGAGGGAGGCCCCAGCCGAGGACAGAGATCTACCCCCATTCTCTGCCTGGAGAAGCATCTGACCATCCGAGAGTTGGATGAGCAGAGGGCTTGAGAAGGAAGATGCTTAGAAGTGTCATGATGCGTACCCCCGGGGACCCAGATCAAGTCCAGCAACCCCGGAAGCAGGCATCAAGTTACCCCAAGCAAGCCCAACAACCCCTGCTAGGGACTATTTGGGTGCAGTCCTGGCGCCTATGGCACCAGGCTCATATGGAGAGTCAGTCCTGGCGCCATAGGCGAAAGGCTCATAGATTAAAACCTGCTGCAAACATACCTGATGCAGACCATGCTGCAAGAGCTCCAAGCCAAAAGAGGCTTGGAAGGGACTATTTTACCTAGGGACTATTTTTTTACTCGGGTGGGGCTGGGGAGGAATATTTACCTGGGACTACTTTGGAGGCTATTTAAACCACGCCCGAAGAGCAGCGCACGCTTCGCGTTATTCTGCATCCAGCAGAGTAACGCTCACCGTGCCTGCAAGTCTGCATCCAGTCTTCTGCCACGCCCGCCTCGAGTTTGGAGCTCCTAGAAAAAGGGAGAAAGAAGGAGAAAAGGTTAGAACAAGAGCAATACCTTTGATCCTTACCTGAATTCCTGATCCATCGCGCCTTCGAGCTGGAAGAAAGAAGTTATTTTATGCGCGCCGCCTCACCTGCTGCAGCGCCGCGCTGAACTAACCGGCCTTCGCAGCATCTTCACATTTCACCGCATCCTCCTGCATGTTCCCGCCGCACTCCGGCACCTAAGGAGAAGACCAGAACAGCAAGGTGAGCCAAGGGAATACACAGAGGAATACCCTCCATAGACTTACCTGATTTTACCACTGGGGGTACTATTCCTCTTCACGGGTCGGCGCAGCTTCCACTACATCCTAGACGAACCCCGGCCCCTAAGGGGAAACAAAAGGACAGCAGGGTGAAACAAAGGGACTAACAAGGGGAACCCTCCTCACCACAAAAGACTTACCTGATCTTACAATTATTCCCTGAGACTTCATACTTTCTCTCAGCGCCTGAATAAGGGAGAAAGCAACAGGTTACATATGGACATTATTTTATCGAACTGTGTTGGATAATACAAATCCTTACCAGAATATTACCGGTTGCCATGAGGAACTCTTCAGTAGTGTCAAGCTGCAACCTGCAAGGAATCGGACAAGAGTGAAAGTCAGGCATTTGAACTCTTACGAACTACATACTTACGGCGTCTTGCCAGGAATATCGGAGTCAATATTGTCCTGGAACTCACCAATTCCTTCGAGCCAGTGAAGCATCTGGTTATCTACGCGCCCCTGCGCTCAATGCAGGATGGAGAGCTCATCTTTTCAAATCATCAGGTGAGACTATAAGAGGGGACATTCAAGGTGATCAGTTGGGAGAACAGCGGGGTGGGGGGATTTACGCTCAACTCCACGGGTGGTTAATTCCCTTTCTCCATTTGCAGAAGAATATTCCTACGGGCCAAGCAAACAAAGCTAGGTGGGCCAGTCCAGTCCGTCATCTCGGCCCTATGCGTCACATTGGTGGAGACCACAGCAGACCAGTCCGAATCGACGCCTCTGTGGGAGCCAGGTGAGCGTAACAGAATGCGAAGCCTACCTACAAATTCCCACCCGGGCGTTATGGATACCTCAGAGACTGACCAATTGGCCCAATTACTAGGGGAACTGAGGGCTGAAGTGCATTCCGCCCATCAAGAAACCAATGACCTTAGGAGAGAACTGATTTTGTCAAAGGAGCGAACTGATGACCTTGCTAAGCAATTATTGCAAAGCCAGGCTGGACAAGAACCCCTACCTGGTTCTGGGGGAAATCCAGCTCCTGTGTTATCGAGTAACCCTGTGCAAATAAACCTACCTGGAAATATTTCATTAGCTCCACCCGAACGCTTTGCTGGAGATCCCAAAAGGTTTGCCGTGTTTATGAACCAATGCCGCTTGCACTTTTTATGCAGACCTGGAGCCTTCCCAAATGATCAAGCCAGGGTAGCCTTTGTATTGTCATATCTCAGCGGCAGTGCAGTTGATTGGTCAATTCCACTAGTTACTCAGGATGACCCAATTCTTCGAGATTTTCAGGGCTTTCAAACGAGCATGGAAAGACTATTTGCCCACCACTCCCAAGGACAGGCCGTGGATAACAAACTTTTGTCCCTACGACAGGGTAACCAGGACCTTCTATCTTACATCACGACCTTTAATAGGTTGATAGTGGAAACTGGATGGCCTGAGGTAAAACGAATCACGTTATTTCATCGAGGGCTTTGAGGAGAACTCAAGGATGTCATGGCTCAAGTCGTGAACCCACCTCAAGACTGTGCTGAATATATAGACTTAGTGGTCCAGTTAGATCACAGACTTCAGAACAGAAAGGCTGATCGAGCCAAGTTTGAGAATAGGGTGTTGGTCAAAACCCACACTAACCCCAAAGAAGCAGATGCTTCAGAACCCATGCAAATCGGAGGGGTTAAAGGACCCTTAACCCAGAAGGAAAGAGAAAGGAGATGGCAAATTCAATTGTCTCTATATTGTGGAACTTCTGGGCATTTTTTACGGGATTGCCCTGTAAAACCACCCAAGAAGGTGGTAGGAGCTGCTGATAAAAGCATATGGAGTCTGACTCGGGAAACGACCACGCCCGACAAACGTAGAGGTCCGCTTGCCGAGCTTGAAGGATACTCAGACCTTGCATTTCACCATACCAATGGTCCTCGTAGATCCAGGGCAGCCATTTCGTATGCACGCAGTAAGGGCATACATTGATAGCGGGGCCATAGGAAACTATGTGGACTACGAATTGGCTTCCAGGATGAATCTGCCTCTCTGCCGAAAAACCATCTCAGATGTCATCACCACAGTCGATGGAACTGAAATTGCCTCTGGGCCTGTAACTCATTCCACCGCAGAGATGACATTATTGGGTCCGGATGGGCATCGAGAGGCTATTGTGTTTGATCTAATCAAGGCCACACAGTTCCAAATAATACTGGGGATACCTTGGTTGGAAACACATAATCCTTGTATTGATTGGCGAGAGAAGAGAATAACCTTCCCGGATTGTGCGCAAACCTGTTACCCAAAGAAAAATCTGAGCGCAGGCCTGGCCACAGTAACCACAGCAGTCATGCAACTACCTCCTGAATGCTAAGAATTCCAGGATGTCTTCCAAAAAGAACAGGCAAACACCTTAGCTCCTCACATATCGTACGATTGCCAAATCGATCTCATACCGGTGCACAACCCCCTTGTAGCAGGATCTATGCCCTTACGGAACCTGAGAACCTTCACCTACGACAATACTTAGACCAGTACCTTGCCAATGGCTTTATTCGCCCATCTAAGTCCCCTGCATCTTCATTCTTCGTGCCCAGAAAGGAAGGTGACCTCAGAACATGCATAGACTACCGCGCATTGAACCAGATAACTGTTAAGAACCGATACCCATTGCCTCTGATCCCTGAACTACTAGACCAAGTGAAGGACGCTTGCATTTACACTAAATTAGATCTCCGGGGGGCATACCATCTGGTACGTGTAAAAGAGGGCGACAAATGGAAGACTGCTTTCTGCACTAAGTATGTGTTATTCGAATACCAGGTGATGCCTTTCGGGTTGTGCAATGCACCTGCAGCCTTCCAATACTTCATGAACGATGTCCTTCGTGAACTCATTGACATTTGTTTGTCGTATATATCGATGATATTCTAGTGTACTCCTCTTCAGAATCTGACCATGTGAAGCACGTCCGAGCAGTCCTTGAGAAATTGCACCAGCACAAACTATATGCAAAACTGGAAAAATGCATTTTTCATGCCACAGAAGTTGAATTCCTTGGGTTTATCCTGACCCCAAAGGGAGTCCGAATGGCCTCACGAAAGGTGGACGCAATCCTTAAGTGGCCATCACCAAGTTCAGTTAAAGGAGTACAAAGTATGCTCGGCTTTGCCAATTTCTACCGCAGATTCATCCCGAATTTTTCACATGTTGTACATCCCATCACAGCACTCTTGCGAAAAAATAAACGCTTTATGTGGACTGAAGAAGCTGAAAATGCCTTCCAAGAGCAGAAAGCGAAATTTACGTCTGCACCTGTATTAAAGCACCCGCCCCCTGAACTTCCAATTATAGTAGAAACTGATGCATCTAGTCTAGCCATGGGAGCTGTCCTGTCTCAAAAGGACCCTGAAACTGGCCAGCTTCACCCAGTAGCGTTTTGGTCCAGAAAGTTCTTGGCACCTGAGTTAAACTATGCGGTTAACGATAAGGAGTTATTAGCCATTAAATCCGCCTTCAAGGCTTGGCGGCACTATCTTCTCTGTGCCAGGCATACCATTACTGTGATCACCGATCACCGGAACTTACAGTATTTAAAGACAGCCAAGGCCCAATCGTCACATCAACTCCGATGGGCATTGTTCTTTGCCGAGTTCGATTTCGTGATAACCTACCGACCAGGTTGTAAGAATGGTAAAGCAGACGCCTTATCCCGAATAGGGATGGGAGAGGCAGAAGTGAACCCTGAACCAGTACCTATAATTCGCGAACAAAGGATTCTTGGCATGACTACTCTACAGACTCAAAAGCACATTCAGGTAAAGATCCAGCAACTCTTTGATCCTACAGCCTTGCAGGACTGGGTAAAGAAAGGCCCGGACTACTCTGTCACCAATGATCTGCCTTATTACCAATGACGGCTATTCCTGCCACACAAGGGCACCCAGGTATTGCAAAAACTGAAGCTAAAATTAAAAGACAATTTTGGTGGCCCACCTGGCGAAAGGATATTAAACCATTTGTGATGTCTTGTGGCATTTGCGCCCAAAACAAAAGTCGAAATAAAAAACCAGCTGGACTCTTAGAACCTATAGGCATTCCACCTACACCATGGCACACCTTATCGTTAACTAGGAAAACAAAAGATACAAATGAATAGGTCCAAAGGTGCTATGCTCAGAACAACACCTCCACATGTATTATCAAACTCTGCATTGCTAAGGAAGGAATCACTCTTCAATAGTATGTTATAGAGATAAATCTCATTTTTTTATATTAGAGATGTGTGCAAAAAGGCATAAATCCAACATTTAGAGAAATTAAAACATCAAAATGGTTTGCTAAAACAGAACGATCAGACAAAAAAATAGAAAGATATTTACAACACACAGTGCCAAAAAAACATTTTTTGGGACAATCTCAAAATTGTGTGTGTACAACAAACCCGACTCCTATTAGGGTTTGCCAAGAAATTCACATATTACAGTGTATATATTCAAGTCAACATTTGTGGAAAACACATAGAACAATGGTGGGTACACAAAATTATTTTTCTTGCGTAAACAGCATTAATGTGCTGTAATTTTGGGGGGAGTAGTGCGTCTACACCAGGTGTTTCAGCCGTTTCTAGGTGGGCTAGGTGTGCCTCATCTTTAACACGGCCTTCATCAGGACGGAGTTCTGTGTAGATTGATGTCTGTGCTGCAGGGGAAGGAGACTACAGTCAGGGGGGTTGTCTGAGCCAAAATTATTTAGTTTGAGTGAATCACGTGTGGTTGATGTAAAATCAAAAAACACATAGCTTACCTATGGGTTAATAGATTTCACAGGCGCTAAATTTGAGATCTGCTAGCCGCATGGGCTGGTCTCTGTATGATCCTGTTGCAAATGACAGAGAACGAGAGAAGCAAAGGGAGGTTGAAGCTAAACATGTCCCCGTTTCAAAAGGCATGAAAAAAAGTTTTTTATTATATGCAGGGAAAAAAGTCTTACCTCTCACTGGAGGTCGAAAAATGCTGATCCAGGGTGGTATCAGTGGGAAAACAGACCCGGCTTGCACAGCTAAAGAATATATATGGCTCAAGGTGAGTATGGTTACCTAGTAACAACTGTCTCATATATATAGCAGTAAGTGCAGGGTTTATTTTAAAGTACCTGGAGGGTTGCAGCATGGGCAGCCTGTCTGCAAAAAAGTACGAGCTGGAGCTCCTCAGGCTGCTGAGTCACAGATGAGACTGCAGGGGCCTGACTGCAAAGCGTTGGTGACGCTGTTGCTAGGTCCCTGTAAGTATTTATATGTCGGCCATCTTGGAATGGCCCTAGGATCGAGTGAGAAACAAAATGATGGATTCTGCTCCATCCGGGGGGCACAAAAAAAGCTCAATCAATTATGGGTGTGATTAGTGTCAACGCGTGTCTAAAAAGTTAATTTAGACAATATTGTTGACAAACGGTTGTCATGGCAACCGTAAACATTGCGGAGTGGCATTGGTTTTTTATACTCTGAACCAACATAGCTAATAGCCCCATTTGCAGAAGAATATTCCTACGGGCCAAGCAAATGAAGCTAGGTGGGCCAGTCCACTCCATCATCTCAGCCCTACGCGTCACATTGGTGGAGACCACAGCAGTCCAGTCCAGATCGACGCCTCTGTGGGAGCCAGGTGAGCGTAACAGGAAGAGAGAGTTGGATGTAGTGTCGTCCCTGGCACCAGAAAGCCTTGCGGATGATGCAAAGGGTCTTGTACTTGATCCTTGCATCCACCAGGAGCCAGTGTAGAGATTTCAGGGCCGGAGAGATACAATTCCTGGGCTTGAGGCCAATGACAAGTCTTGCAGTCCTGTTCTGGTTTAGTTGCAAAGGATGCAGAGTATAGGCAGGCATATTTAGAAATAGGCGGTTGCAATAGTGCAGCCTTGAGAGAACCTGGACTGTGGAGACCGTGAGCTTCTAGAGGAAAGTGAGAAAAGGAAGAATACCTTTGTATTGTATCATAACGTTATTTATAAAGTGCAGTAAGGCCTAATGGCATCTAGGCACTAGTGAAAGGAGAGAGGCAGAGGAAAGACACCCCATCCTAAAACAGCAGGAAGTTGTTTTTGCGGAAGCTGAATAAGACATAGTTACACCTAATATAATGCGGGAGGGCATTCCATAATGACGGGGCCAGCACAGAGAATGACCAGCTGCCAGCCCGAGACGCTTAAAGCAGGGAACACAAAGCAAAAATTGGTTGAAGGAGTAAAGTGATCTTTCAGGTTGGTATAGTGAATCCCTAGATTGAAGATATTGGGCTCCCACAGAATGAATAGCCTGGTGAATTGTACATAGGATTTTGAATCTCATCCGGGCTTTGACTGGAAACCAATACAGGCGTTGAAGGAGATCACATGAATGGGCCAGTCTTGGTGCATTAAGAGCCAACCTAGCGGCCCCATTTTGGAGAATCTGCAGCCTCTGAGTTAACATCTCTGGTTGGCCAAGATAAATTCCATTATAATAATCTATTGATCCATAATGGAGGCAGTCACAATTTCTGCCCTAGCCTCCTCTGGAAGGAAGGGGAGAACCTGTTTTTGGGATCTTCAATTTGGCGGACCCAACCTGACAAACTGCAGAGATTTGGGATTCTCTGGAGCCAGAATCCATGACCTTGCTGCCAAGACTTTTTACTACAACAGAAGGAGTCAGGCACGACCCCAAAGATGCTGGCCAGTAATCGGAAGTCCAGCAGGAATTGGCAGATTCCTTGCCAATCACCAGGACCTCTGTCTTCTCTCTGTTCAATTTTAACCAATTTTCAGTCATCCACTTCCCTATCGCTGAGAGACAATCTCTCAGACGCTCGGGCGGACTTTCTTGAGGGGCATTGATTACGGAAGAGAATCTGAGTATCATTGGCATATATAAAAAAAAGCACACCAAAACTAAAAATAAGCTTGGCCAGTGCAACCATATACAGATTGAAGAGGAGTGGCGAAAGTGCCGATCCCTGAGGGACACCGCAACCAAACAACATCGAAGAGGAGGTAAACTGGGGGAGCGATACCACCTGGGTACGGTCCAACAAGAAAGATGAAAACCACTTCAGGGGGACACCCGATAGACCCTCCTGAGAAAGACATTGGAGGAGTTTTTGATGGTATTGAAGGCTGCAGAGAGATCTAGCAGAATAAGCACACTCGTCTTGTAACCCTGCAATGTCATCAAGAAGAGCAATCATTATGGACTCCATGCCCATCCCTGGGTGAAAATCTGCCTGGAGGGGGTGAAGGATATTATAAGTCTCAAGATAGTCCGAAAGCTGGGGAGTGACAATGTATTCCTAAACGTTTGCCATTGCAGGGAATAGAGAGATTGGGTGATTAGTTTTCCGCCACTGCTGGATCGAGCTGGGGTTTTTTCAGCAGCGGCCACATTACTGCATGTTTAAGTGCCTTAGGGGTACATCCCGTGGTACAGGAGTAATCCAGTACTTCCGTGAGAAGAGGAACAAAATCGCCAGAGATATTCTAGAGAATATAAAGAGGAATGGGATCAGCCGGGGAGGCAGATTTCAATTTGGAGAGAGCCTTGGTAACCATAGTTTCAGTGACCATCGCAAAACTCAAAATCTTTGAAGAAGTGCAGCTGTTAGCGTGACTTCTCAGAGATGTCAGAGATGTGAGGAGAGAAGGAGAGGGTGGAATCGAAGATGACAACAAGATTCTTTGCCTCACAGGAAAGTGAGGCTGGAGGCCCCAGGGTGGGCAGCCAGAGAGCAAGAAGGAAAGCGGGAGCAGGGGTCCCCAATGAGAAGGATCTCAGTCTTACTGGCATTAAGGCAGAGATTGTTGGAGACACATCATTCCTGAATTACTAATAGAGAGTCAGGAATGAGCGGGAGATCAGAGGAGGCTGAGGGGAGCCTGAAGGAGATCTGAATATCATCCGCATAACACTGAAAGTTAGAACAGAAGGTAGAGATGAGGTGTGCCAGAGGAGCCAAGTAATGGTTCAAGACCCGGTGTGATAGGTTAGAATCCTGGGGAACACCACATGTTGAGAGAACGGTGGGAGAGAGAAAGGACCATAGTTGGACCTGGCAGAGTCGAACGGATAGAAAGGAGGTCAACCATGCTAGGGCCTGACCCGTGAAGCCCAGGTTGTCACAGAGACGATTGATCAGGATGGCATGGTTGACTATATCAAAAGCAGAGGATAGATCAAGAAGATGGGGGATAGAAGGAAAGGTAGAGTCAAGATTTGAGAGCTGGTCTTCACGGGTGGTCAGGAGAGCAGTTTTCGTGCTTCTGGCTGCTCTAAAGTCAGACTAGTGTTCTTGGAGACAACCAACAGATTCAGTATGGAGCGTAAGCTGGGAGATGGCCAGCTTTTCCAGGAGTTTGCCCAGGAAAGGAGTGATAGAGATTGGGTGGTAGTTTGCCGGAGTGGAGGGATCGGCAGAGGGCTTCTTGAGGAGGGGGTGCACAAGAGGGTTCTTTAGTGCAGAAGGGAAGATTCCAGTGGCAAAAGATTGATTGCAGAAATCGGCCAAGGCTGGAGCAAGGGTGTCAATGTGGTCCTTGATGGTTCTGGAGGAGCAGGCGAGCACCTGCTTTGACGAGACTTTCCTAGATCGGACTTGTCTAAAAACATCATCGGGAGTAAACATGGGGAAGGAGGAGAAAAGTGGAGGAGAGACGGCCAGAGAGGGTCTGGGAATGGTAGAGGGAGAGGAAGAGGAGAGAGTGGGCAGGATGTCCTGAGTTTTAGTGGTGAAGTGAGAAGCAAGTGACGTGCAATATGCCTGGGAGGGAACATGAGAGGTGGAGACTGCAGCAGGATTGGCCACCTCCTTGCAGATTTTGAAGAGCTTGGCTGAGTTGTAAGAGGCCGCATAGACGTGGTATTGAATGTAGGTTCTCTTCTTGGACAGGACAGAGAGTCTATATTGCATTTGGAGCAGGCGGCCGGTGGGTTTTGTCAGAGGAGGAGCCTGATGCCCTCCACTTCCTCTCAGCCACCCTACACTTGCGTTTAAGGGTGACGAGGTCAGAATCATACCATGAATTGCATTTGGATGTGGGCTTCAAATGGATCCTCATGACAGGGGCAAGGACATCAAGAGTGTTAGAGATTGAGAGGTGCATGTTGGAGAGGGCTGTGTCAGGGTGTGAGTCAGCCACAGGGGAAGGAGGGGGAGAGAAGGTTGTGGCAAAGGCCTCCACTGACACACCCTTCATTGGCCGGATGAGCAAAAAGGCGGGTGGCAGTGCTGGGGTTGGCTTTGCCTTGGGGACAGAGAGCGACAGGTGAGAGGAGAGAAGAAGGTGGTCAGTCCAAGAGAGAGGAGTAGTTAGAGAGGGGATGTCAGACAAATAAGAACATCCAGGGTGTGCCTCGCAGAGTGTGTCGAGCCAGAGGGAAGAATAGAGAGAGAGCAAGAGTTGCAGAGATTGAGAAAGAGCCCAGAGGAAGGGCTTTACAACAATGTGTCCTGGCTGTGCTTTGTAACAATGTTGATGAGGATGTCTGCAGGTGTAATGCAACCCCCAGCCCATGAAGTTTACCTCCAGCCTCCCCATCAGGATTGTTGGCGATCGTGGCTAGGCACCCTCATATCGAAGAGCTGGGCTTCCAGAAACGGATTCTGGAACCACGTTGGCACTGGCGTGTCGGCAGTAGAGGTACCACTGTGCTGCTCTTCAGAAAGGTGAGAAGGGCAATAGCGAATTGTGAGGATCGGATCACACCAGCCCCTGTGTGTATAGGGGGCATTACGGGCACCCTGTATCCTCGTATTGGGCCCAAAAAGCAACATAAAGATCCTTCACAAGATGTTGTGCGTGCACCATCGCATGGAATATAAGAGCAGTATGCATGAGGCCCCTCCGTTTTGAAGGAAAGGACCCCAAAACGTACAACGTGCTACAGCCATTTTTCTTTTGTCACTCGTTGCTGTGACAACGTGACCTTGTGCGAACCATATCGGTGTGAGCCGGCTAATCTCAGCCTATTGTTATCGGCACCCTGTCTGCATGTGGACACGTTTCCTTATATATTTTACTTTCCCGATATCAGTTGCAAATAAAGAAAGTGACTTTCTGCATATTAATCACAAATAAAGAAAGTGTTATCAAATAAAGTCAACTTAGTCAGGACACAGCAGTCAAAAAAATAAAGAGGATCTTCTGATCACATCTTGGCAAGATGGCTCTGTCGGGTATGCCAGGTCCGGCCGTTTTCATGGCATCTCCTGGTCCGATCAAAAGAAAGTCGAACAAGTGGAAAAAAGGGTTCCTACATTATGTAAAAGTGGCATGTGATAACGCAATGTCTACAGATAGGTAAGTTTTCTTATTGATGCATTTTCTAGGGTATGAAGGTCATCGGATTTATGGCCCTTGCCGTCATTAAGTGAACTAGGAGTTGGTGACACTCCCAATGAGTTTGAAATAACACTATTGAAATTGGATAAACACTTCAACCCTAAAACTAGCACTATTCTAGGACATTACAATATTGGCGTGCAGCTCCAGAACATGGAGAGTGTGTGGAGGAATATGTTACAGCCTTAAGTGATTTGGAACAATCTTTGGTGAAAAGTTTGACGAGCACATTAGAGATCAATTCATGATCCATTGTAACTGTAACAAAATAGAGGAACTTTGGTTAAAAGATGAACCAGCTATAGATGAAGTTCTGGAAATAGCAAGGTGTTGAGCACTGTAAGGCATGTGTAGCCAAATTGTCATAAGGAGAGAACAAAGAGATCAAGGTCGATGTTATAAAGGTGTCTGAGAACAGACAGAAAAAGAAGCCTAAGGAGAAATCTATCAATAAAAATATCGTTGACAACAAAGGGGAAGGGGCAAGCAACAGAAAGGAGATGACTGTGTGTACTTCCGGTGTGCAAGGTCATCACATTTTGCCGCCTTTGCTAATCGTCCGGGTCGCAAGACTATAGGGCCTCATCACGAGATGGGCGCTAACCCGGCAGTATTACGAATGTATAGTGTGATATCAGCAGAACTAAAACAGAATGGAGAGGCAGAAGTAGGCTGTGATGAGATAACAGGATAAAAGGACAAAACAATGAGAATCTTCAACAGAGTACAAAGCAGGGATACTAACTTCAATCAAAAGTGTTTGTAGAGCCGCCTGGCAGTTCTTTTGTGGAGCTGGAGTGAACGCGCTTGACATGATGACATTGTGCTGGCAGTCATGTGATCACATTGATACATTGTCTGTGCGGTCGGGGAAAGAGTACCATTGCAGAACGACATCTCTGCGCCTTGTGTTCGCCCAGTCGCCATGCAACTTCCAATGCCGGAGGAAGGGGGAGGCTCCAAAATGGAAAAGCGGGCTGAGCGCCTGTGCCTAGATGAGATTGTGACAGTATCCTCCCCCAAGGACATGGACACACCCCTGGAGGAATGGAACCAAGCCAACAACAAGAGAGCATGAATATTCCCAACAGGCTCCCATGTCCTATCTTCAGGGCTGTATCCTTTCCAGTCCACAAGGTAAAAACAGACCCCATCACGTATCTCCATGTCCATAATAGCATTCACTTCATACTCCTCTGACCCATGCACCACCAGGGGGCCAAACAAACGGGCAAATGAGTAGTCGGAAAGCGCGGTTTCAGAAGGGAAACATGAAAGACAAGGTGCACACACCGGCGTGAAGGATCATCCAGATGCACTGCAACCGGATTAAGGATGCAGGTAATGATGAAAGGACCAACATAGCAAGATAGGAGCTTCTTCTTGCCCAATATCTTAAGGTTCTTGGTGGACAATCATATATGCATCCCCACCTGGTACTGCGGTGCGAGGGTGCGGTGAGCATCCCCAAATAGTTTTGTTCGATCCTGTGCAGGTCCAAGCTGTGCTTTGATTTTTGCCGGATTGTCAATTGATAAAGACGGGTCTAAGGGAATGGATCTGGGATGCTGGTCATATAGAGCATAAAAAGGGAAAGAACCGGTTGATGAGTGAACATAATTGTTATAGGCAAATTCAGCGGTAAATAGTACAGACAACCAGTTCTCGTGGTGTTGAAGGCATAAACAACAGAGGTAGTGTTCTAACATTGCATTCAACCTCTCCGTATTCCCGTCGGTTTGCGGATGGTAATCACTGGAATACCTGTCTTCGATATGGAAGGAGGAGGTCAAGGCCTTACAGAAATGGGAGGTGAACTGAGAACCTCTATCAGAAATGATAATCGAGGGTAGGCCAAAGTAACGAAAACTTTTCTTGAGAAACAGATCAGCCAGTACAGGAGCAGATGGAAGACAAAGACAGGGAACAAAAATAGCCATCTTGGTGAAATAATCGATTACCAACCAAATGGTGTAGAAATCCCATATTGGAGGTAGTTCCACAATGAAATTCATGGATATCATGTGCAATGGTCTGTGAGGAACTGTAAGGGGATGTAAGAACCCCACAGGTCTGCAGTTACTGGACTTGCATAGTGCAAAGATAGCACAGGAGGAGATGTAGTACACCACATCCCGTGACATAGAAGGCCACCGACACCATCTCCGCAAGCGTTCCACAATTTTCTGTCTTCCGGGATATGCGGCAACCAGAGAATCATGACACCATTACAGGGCACACGGACGTGTTTCCTCTGTGGGATGTATATTTTCCCTTGGATGTACGGCAAACCATTGATCACGTGCAGGTTCAATTCCTGCAGTTCAGGTGGGTTCAGAGGAACCGAGCCTTGGATTGACTTTCTGAGTGTCACTTGTGGGGTACAACCACAGGTGACCTGATGGGGCAAAAGAAGAAGTTGTTCCGAGTATCCCGGAGGTGAAGGATTGTTTAGGCGAGAAAGGACGTCTGCCGTGGAATGCAGTCGAGCTGGCCGTTAGATGATGGTAAAATCAAACAGAGTGAAGAATGAGTGCCAACACGCTTGCCTGGTGGTCAGGCCCTTAACTGTTTTGAGAGCCAAAAGGTTGCGATGGTCAGTGTACACAGTAACAAAATGACCGGCACCCAGTAGGAGATGCCTCCATATGGTGAATGCGTCTTTAATCGCCAGAAGTTTGCATTCAGTAACAGTATAATTACGCTCAGGGGACATAAGTTTACGGGAGTACAACGTGACCAGATAGACCGCACCGGTATCAGGGCATTCCTGGGATAGGATGGCCCCCACTGCTACACTTGAGACATCAGCCTCAACCATAAATGGGAGATCAGGATTAGGATGTTGCAGGATAGGCAGGTAAAGGCTGATTTAAGGGAATCAAAGGCATCCTGAGTGATAAAGTAAAAGGATACTTTGGTGCTTTAAGTGCTGCCAAGGGTACGGCGCCAGAAGAATACAAATGCACAAATCTGTGATTAAAATTGGCGAAGCTGAGAAAAGACTGCAGAGACTTCACCAAATCACCAACAGGCCAATTGAGTAATGCCTTCATCTTGGATTGATTCATTTTGACCCCCTTGTTTGTCAGGTCATATCCCAGAAACTCAACCTCTGTTGTATTGAACACACACTTCTCAGCCTTAGCGAACAAATGATGTTCTCTCAACCACTGTAGAACAGAACAGACATGCATGACATGTTGATCATAAGAAGGTGAGTATATCAGGATATCGTCAAGATATATCACAACGTATTGATCCAGCATATCTTGGACGACATTGTTCATGAAATACTGAAACGTCGCTTGGGCATTGCAGAGAACAAAAGGCATTCCAAGATATTCATACAGACCATAACATGTTTTGAATACCGTTTTCCACTCATTTTCATTTCTTATACCAACCAGGTTATAGGCCCCACGTTGGTCCAATTTAGTGAATATTGCTGACGAACCAATTGGTCTAGGAGGACTGAGATGAGCGGCAAGGGGTATGTATTCTTTATGGTAATGGCATTAAGAGCCCTGTAATCAATGCATGGCCTTGGGTCTTCCTCTTTCTTTGGTACGAAGAACAAGAGAGATGCAGCAGGAGACCTGGAAGGACTCATGAAGCTGGATGCTATGGCTTTATCAATGTATTCTTTCAATATTTTGTAATTCTTGACATTACGTGAATACACCCAACGGTGGGGATTTGCACCCAGGAATCAAGTCTATTGGGCAGTCATAGGGCCGGTGAGGCAGTAGCTTTTCCGCCTTCCCTTTGTCGAAGACCTCTGCAAGCGAATGACAGACACTGGGAATACTGGGTGTAGGATTCGAGGAAATGACTCAGATCAACGGAGCTGTATCAAGGATAGCCTTGTATGGGGTATTCCTTAATATCATGTCCAGATTCATACAATGTGCATCGCAGTAGTCAGAAGGGAATTGCACATCCCGTTTCTCCCAATCAATCATGGGATTATGCGTCTGCAGCCAAGGTAGACCGATGATTAATCGGTATTGGGGTGCTGCAATAAGATCGAAGGAAATATACTCATAATGCCCATTATCAGTGGTCATCCAAAGACTTATTGTTTCTTCGGTTACTAGACCTGAAACAAGAGCTTTGCCGTCAACCACGTTGACAACTTCAGGTTTCTGTTTTGCAATAATAGGTACTCCTGAATCATGGGCATACTGGATATCCATATAGTTACCTTTATAAGCTGAGTCGATGACAGCATGAGATTGCAATGGGTTGTCATGAGTCAAGAGGAACAGGACTGATAAACACCACAGAGACAAAGCAGCTATGGTTTGGGAATCCAAAAGAACGCTACCCAGCAGAGGGTCTCCATCTATTGCTGAGCCTTGGAGGTTCACGGTTTCGTACTGGTTTCCTTGGACAATTGTGCAGCAGCACCAGCCTGATCGTCAACCCGTGGCTAAGACTGTGCTAAGTCTTGTAGAGACTCTATCTGGTGATGTTTGGCCTCATGAGCAGAGGTCATGTCATTCCAGAAATCAGAGAATGGCTGCATGAGAGTAGCAAGCCTATCACATGCATCCATTATTTGTAGTGTGGCTTCTAATTCTGTCAGTACTCACCAAGGGGGTGATCTTAAGATTAGTTATGGGATCTATGCTGCAGCGTAACTCAGATCATGGAGGTCCGAGTCTCCTCAAGGAGGTAGACCTTTCTATTGATCCGCCCCTTTGTTCGTTTATGTATATACGAACAGAGGTGTAGATCAACTGAAAGAGCAAAAAGAAAAAACACCATCAGGTGTGTGCCAGACTGTAAAAGAAGGGCAGGTATTAGTGGCGATTTGCAGATTGACAGACAAAAATAACCGAGGGTAAAGAACAAGACTGACCTTATTATTTGGCACACTTGGGCTTCAACTGTCGTCTGATGGTGTAAAAAAACAAAAGCTCTTTTCTCACATTGGAATGGGAAAGGAATAAATGTAAGTCGCCCGATACATTTTCTAATACAGAGAGTATTTCAGAACAAGGGTTTTCTTACCTAAAGAATTAACGAGAGGACAGTAACTAAAGATGAAGGCACAGGAGTGAATCCGAGATAATCCACCAGGAAAACGGAAACAAAAGGTAAGGGGAAAATACAAATAAAGGAGTTAAAAGGGTTAGTAGGAACCTATACCGTGGGTGGCACGAGGATGCATTAACGATGGGATGGTGCATAGTTCAGGGTCAGCAAGGCGTCCTTAGTTCAGTGCACTTAGTAATATCCCAAGGTACAGTGGACAGAATCCAATACTAAGTTTCAGTTTTCAGAGAGTACCAAAGAAGATAAACAAAGCGACAATCCAAAAGCGAGGCAGAAAAGTTTGTATACCATGAGATCAGCAGAACCAAAACAGAATTTAGAGGCAGAGGCACTCCATGACAAGAAAACAGGATCAAAGGACAGAACAACGAGAATCTTCAACAGAGTACACAGCAGGGGTACTAACTTCGATCAGAAACATTCGTAGAGCCATCTGGCAGTTCTTTCATGGAGCCGGAGTGAACTGGCTTGACGTGTTGACTTTGTGCTGGCGGTCATGTGACCGCATTGATACATAGTCCGTGGAGCGGGGAAAGAGTAATATTGAAGAGCGACGTCTCTGTACTTTGCGTTTGCCCAGTTGCCATGGCAACTTCCAATGCTGGTGGAAGGAGGAGGCTCCAGAGCAGAAAAAACAGGCCATGCACCTGTGCCAAGGTGAGATTGTGACAGTTTATAACCCATAAAGGGATCTTTCAGTGTCTTCTGTGTTTCAGAAAGTGATGGATCAATTGTTTTGTGGAATGAAAGGGGTGCTTTGCTTCCAAGACGATGTTCTTGTGTGTGGAGAGAGTGAAAGTGAACACAATGAGATTTTAGATAGGGTTTTGTCTATGCTTGAAAAAAAGGGGCTGTGCCGGGGGAATGAAAAGTGTATATTCGAGAAGGAGAAAGTGTTGAGTACTTGGGTCATGAGATTTATAGTTCTGGACTAAAACCTAAGGAGAAGATGGTGAGTGCCATAAAGAAAGTTGCAAGACCGGAAATGAAAGGGGAACTCGGGTCCTTTTGGGTATGATTGAGTTCTATCAAAAATGTGTGAAGAATTTCGAAATATAAGGTCATTGAAATGAGGAAACGCTTTAAGAAAAAGGAAGAGTTCTTATGGAATAATGCATGTGAGAAGGAGATCTTTTACATTAAGGAGGAAATTGACTCAGCAAAGGCACTAAGGTGTTTTGACACAAGGAGGAAAAGCATTCACAGTGGTCACCAGTGATGGCGGCGTGGGGGCAGTTTTGTCTCAGATTAAGAAGGATGGAAAGGATGAAAGATTTTCCCACGCTTCTTCTGTGTTAAAGGGACTAGAAAATAATCATTCAGTACTTGAGAAGGAGGCATTGGCCAGCCATTGGGCAGTTGAGAAGTTACAACATTTTCTGTGGGGTATGGAATTTATTATTTGGACTGATCATAAGCCTCTGAAAGCCATATTTGAAACTAAAGGTCTCAGTAAGGTATCGAGGAGAGTTGTGAGTTGGGTAACGAGATTACAATGTCATAGGTTTGACATGGTGTTAATGCCAGGATGTGATATCGCGTCCTGGCTGATCATCCGTCACATCTAGGAGGACAGGTGGAGGAGCAATGAGAGCCTGAGTGTGTCTCGGAAATGCTGTATGTTAATTACGATGGTGTCATATCGAGAGGTGTCTGGTTGGAAGCTATGGATAGGGATGTGCCAATTAAGAATGTCAGAAGGTATGTTGAATGTGGATGGCGGCCTAAAGGTTTATTGGACCAGAGGCAGACATCATTTTGGGAAGTACATGATGAGTTGTCTGTTGTTAATGAGCTACTATACCGGTGGGAGCATGTTATGGTACCGCTGGATATACGTGGGAGGATTATTGACTTAACCCACGAGGGTCATGTGGGAGTCAACCGCCCGAAGGCCATTTTGAGAAGTAATTATTGGTGACCCGGCTTTGACCGTGAGGTGGAGAGGAGACGGAATAGTTGTTTGGAATGTAGGAAGTCTGCAAAGGGTGAAGTGGCGAAATACCAGCCTTTTGTGGATACGGGTGTACCATGTAAGGTGTGGGATGATGTAGATATGGACATATTGGGACCAGTTGATATTGGGAGCGGGCGTCAGAAGTACATTATTGTTTTGATCGATTTGATGTCAAGGTGGGTTGAGTATAAAGTTGAGGGAAACCCTTAGTGAAAAAATTGTCGAGTTTTTACAAAAGATATTTGCGAGGGAAGGTTTGCCAAGTAGTATTCTCACAGACAATGGTCCTCAGTTTGTTGGAGGACTCTTTCAGGAGTATTTGAGAGAATGCTGGATAAAACATAAAAGGTCAGCCTTGTATCATCCTGAAGGTAATGGGATGGTGGAGAGAATTAACAGATGTATCATGGAGTTAATAAGAATGGCTGGCATGTGTGGTAAAGATAGGAAAGTTGTGGTTCAGGTGAGATTATATGGTTTGCGGATGTCTCCACATGTGGAGACGAAATGAATCCTTTTGAACTGATTAGAGGTAGGAAGGTCAATACACAAGTTGTACCGCCCTGGTTAGTAAGGGCGAGAGTGTCAAACTGTGTTATGGAGGTTCTGAGGGGAAGGAAGAAGCAGAGGAAAGAAAAGTGGATCAAAGGAGAGAATGAGAGGTGTGGAAAAAGGGAGCTGAGTGTTGAGTGTGGTGATTGAGTGAGGATAAAGAAAGGAATGGTAAAAAATTATCGTCCGATCACCAATGTTCTCTTTTTGTTGAAAATCCTAGATAAAATTGCATACTGCCAATACCAAACCTTTATCGAGGAACACGACATACTAGCCTCACAACAATCTGGGTTCCGTCCCAATCATGGGACTGAGACTGCACTGCTAGATTTAAAATCTTACATTGCTGGTCTTGTTGACAAAGGTCATACTGCCATGTTGTTATTATTAGATCTATCCACCGCGTTCGATCTAGTCGATCATCAACTTCTGGCGGATAGACTAATCATAATTGGTAGATGTTCCTCTGAAGCATCTGCCTGGTTCAAATCATTCTTGGGCCCACGGAACATGAGAGTAACTAAGGATAATGCTCATTCTATGGCTTCCCTACTATTATGTGGTGTTCCACAGGGCTCATGTCTTTTGCCTCTACTCTTTAACATGTATTCTCGTCTTCTCTGCGCCCTTTTGTCAGCTATGGCCATTTATTTTGCCAATTACGCTGACGACACGCATATTGTTATCAAACTCACTGGTGAGTATTTAAAAGATGCAGAGCACATCAACTCCATCTTTGCTGAAATTCATAAGTGGATGGCGCTAAACTCTTTAGCCCTCAACAATGCCAAAACTGAGCTGTTGATGCTAGGTACCCAGCAGAGACTAAAGAAACTTGACACAAAATATGACAACTTCTTGATTGGTCAACATGCTATCTCTGTATCTAAATCTGTAAAAACTTTGTGGGTCTATTTTGACCCTCAGTTATCTTTCACTCGTCAGGCCAATTACCTTAAATCCTCCTGCCGCTATTATATCCAGCTTTTATGGCAGATTCGTCCTTATCTGTCCAAAGAAAATCTTGCTTTGATCGCAGCTGCAATTGTAAACTGCAAGCTGGATTATTGTAATAGTCTGATGATTGGTACCTCGCAGACCAATCTTAAAACCTTGCAGATCATACAGAATAGTGCAGTACGTGCTGTAATTGGCCTTAAGCGCAATATGCACATTTCTGATGCTAGGTGCAGCCTACACTGGCTGTCCGTGAAACAGCGTTTACATCATAAAGGCTTAACCATTGTGTTTAAATGCCTACATGGTCAAGCTCCAACCTACCTTACTGCTAGGCTTAAAACGAAACCAGTTACCCGTCCTCTGCGCTCAAGCAGTAATACTGTCATGGTTCAACCCCCATTTACCTTGAAAAGATTTGGGGGTATTAGCTTTGACTCTTGGGCACCGGCTCTATGGAACTTAATTCCCAAATATCTTGCTAATAGTGACTCTCTGCTTATCTTCAAGAAGCAACTAAAGACCTTTCTGTTTGATAAAGGTAAGGATATATCTGCTCTTTTAGTACAGCACTCTTGGTACCAAATTCAGTTTCCTGCCATATCTTTCCATCTTGTTGGCCTTTGTGAGGATTGGTTTTTCAAGGCTCTCTGTTTCATGTTTCTCCTGTTTGACATTGTTATTTGTTGTCTGCCATCTATCTCTCTTTCTTCTGTGGGCGCCCTGAGGCTTCTGGGTTAGTGGCGCAATACAAGAATGTAGATAGATAGATAGATAGATAGATAGATAGATAGATAGATAGATAGATAGATAGGAGTGATCCTTTATATTCTGTGCCCATTTAGGTAGAAAAAGTGTTGAAGGGTGCCGTGAGAGTGAGATGGGGTTAGGTATGGAATAAGAATAGAATTGCAAAGCAGAAGAACAGAAGTCTTGTTGGAAGGTGAGGGGATGTGTTGTAAAGGACTTGCAGAGGCAGAAGGAAAATAGAATTCAGGTGAAGGAATGTTGATCAAGGATGGTGTGCCAGGATTCTGTAGAATTCAGTTGGAGAGCGCTAGTGCAGTTTGGAGGCTGTGTTGGGGGTTGTTACCAGATTACTCAATAAATGATGCATATAAAGCACTTCATGTGTCCTGGATGTGCTTTATAACAATACCCACACGCCACTGCTAAAGATTGGCAATGCTGACCCATTACTCTCCCCAATTACTGCCCGATTGCAAACATTCTTGAAAGAATACTTGCACGTGCAGAAGTATTGCAAAAAGGGCAGTCTTCTCCATGGCTGCAATCTGGTTTCTGCTCCACTATAGGTATATAATGCACCTGTGAAAACCTCATAACCTCCTTGGACAGAAGCTAGGCAGCCACAATCATCCTCGTTAAGCCCTCTACAGCTTCCGAGATCATGGAAATACAATTCTGCTCCATTGCCTCTAACATGTAATGGAGGAATTGTGTAGTAGCCCTCAAATGGTTTGTAGCATTCCTAAAAGCTCACCTTCCCGTGTGTTGTCCCACAGGGGTCTTCGATCACTACCTGACTCTTCAGTATCTACTTGGGAACACTGGGATCCTGCATGTACTACTTCACCCTGCTATTCCAACTTAATGCAGATTATGTCCAAATCATGCGCTCTCATGGCTGACAAAAAAGAGGCAAATGACTTTGCTCCTTGCATTGAAATGTTTCAGTATTGGATGGCAGCTAGAAGCCTCTGCATGTATGGGCACAAAACGGAGCTTGTATTTGGCATGCCCAACATAAACACCCTTCCTTTCGCATGTCCTGCTTCCCTTGAAGCTGCTACCACTGCTATGAGCCAAGCTCGAACCTGGGGTATCATTTTTTATTATGACCTCTTCTTAATTATACTAATCAAAATGGTGACAAAGGAGAATTTTCAACTGCACATGCTCAATAAAAGTGTACTACCGAAATACATACAAATACTTGAGACCCATCCAGTGGTGAAGCCAGGAGGAGGGGGCAGGAAGAGCTGTCTCTCACCTTGGTCCACTCCTAAATGCAGGTGTGTCCTGTATGGAGAGACATGACCCAAAACCCATATGATAATAAAAATCCAAATGCCAAATAACCAGTGCACCATTTTGCAAAAGTAAAACAAGGTTTATTACATGGAAAAGTCTCAGACTTTATATAGTTGAAAACCACACATTTGCATACATAGGTTACAAAGTCATCCCAACACCCTGATTGGCTACCACCTACATGACATGCTAATACCCTGTATAGTCCCTGGACCGATTAGCCACACCTTATCTAAGCCCCTTTCCCTATACACGTGGTCCACAACAGTGTCACCATTGAATCCTAATACATAATTGGTGCCCAGGTGCATGCTACAATAATAAGTCTTGACTGTCACGTGATGTGCAATCCTCCGACGCAGGTGCAATCAAAGTAAGGATGGCAAGGCCAACTCTGCTTTGATAATACAGTGGGCCTTCTCATTAAACCAGACACCACAGCAGACACAAGCTGCATCCTGGACTTTGTACTAAATTTACTGGCATCACCTCTTGCTACTCCTATCCCAAATCAAGGTACGTTCCAGCTACGGCTACACCATTATCTCCTTTAAACTCCATGGCCCAGTAATTACGGGACCACAACACCACTCTTTAGTCTGAATTTCAGGGATTTATTTTCTTTGGTTGTGTGTGTACTTGTGATTCAAATGGGATGGCCGCTCATAAGGTGAGGCAGTAGTGCTCTAAATCTTCGGCTGGCCTGTTGGCATCACCAACCCTTATGCCCTGTTGTCATGAATTTGTCCTTCAAAGGGCGCATCCCTCCCTTCCCACATATAACATTCCATTGCCAGTGCCTTCAAGCTCTGCAGCTCTGCAGCTGCGTAAAATTAACCTTTATCTGAGCAGCACAGGCACCTCTGACCTCGGCTTCTCTCTTGGAGGAATGAAAGGGGAGTTGTCTTCGGACTATGGTAAACAGAGGCGCAGCTCCACATCAGGACCTTCATTCTGCTCATCGTGTGCTAGGACTAAAAATCCAATATGGTGGTACTATTAGCATGTTGGCCCGCTGACCTTGTGTTTACTTCATCACCTTTCTGACTCCATCTTCTCTCTCTCCACCTACTTCAACTCCATCCTCGCACCTTACTCAAGACATAACATTGTGCACTACTTCTATACTTCTAACCACGGGGCCTATAATACACTGCCCTATCTATAACCTCTGCAACCGCAACATTAATATACATGTGTTGCTCTTTCTGTGTTGCTATATGATATATCTAATGTGTGTCAAAACTAACTACAAGTGATATACATGTGCTCTTCTGCCGAGCAAAACTCAAACTTCTCACACTGCAGCGTTTACTAATCGGTCTTTCTCAGCCTGAACCTTTTTACCTGGCTGGGACGCAATATGTGCATCCCAACAGTGACTCTTGTAGGGTGTGAAGTTCCATTGAACAGAAGAATTGACATTAAAGAAATGCACACAGGAATGTTCAGGTTGCTGCAGGCAGCCCCCAACACCCTAGGATGTTAGGCGGCCAAGTTCTGATATCCAAGCTGAGAGCCCCACTTGTTCTGGACTCTATTCCTGCTGCCTAAATGAGAGAAAAGTGTCAAGTATCATAAAATTTAAAGGCATGTTTGAAAAATAAGTGTATGCGTGCTTGTTTGAATTTAATGCAGTGTATGTGTGTGTAAGATTTTGAATGATTGACTCTGTGCCTGAGTGTATGTATGTTAGTGTGCAAGTGTCACTGAGTCTTGTTAGTCTGTGTGCGCAAATATGATTGTTAGGGGAGGTTCTGGGGCCGGCAGAGCCGTACCTATGGTCCGCGGACCTCCAGCTCACGGAGGGCCCTAACTCCCTCCAATGTCCCAAAGAAGTCAAGGACCACACAAGGAGCAAAGGTTAACTGAAGTTTTATTACATCAAACGAGCAGGGACAACATACGCTGCATTCAATTTCATCCGAGCACATCTCGCTAATTTCAGTCGCGCAGGCCCCTTTTGTACATTTGTGACGTCACAACTGTTGTCACTTACCAAAATCCTTCCCCGAACCTAACGCCACCCTGGGTTAGTTCCCAGAGTGGTAGGTCCAGTATAGGGATTATGTGTTGCAGTGTTATTGGTGGGCACGCTGTCAGGTTGTACACTTGGGTCATCCCTAAAAATTGCTACCTGACAATTGTTACATTAGAACCCCTGATGATTGGCTGGAGATTCCGGCCGCCAGTCTCCGTCCCCGGTGTGCTGATTGGTCAGGCCGCAGGCCCCCAAGCATGGGACTAACGTTCCCAGCCTGCAAGACACCTGCTTTCATACACTATGTATCAACAAAGTAGAACTATGTGGCAGTGTGTAACAATGGAGTCTTTGGTAATGCCATGAGAGCAGCCCAGTCCCAGCGCATATTGTAGGTGGATTTTTGCAATTATGTGTCAAGGTTCAGTCTCAGACATGGGATGGCTACAGCTTCCCAGCTCCCAGGTCTTGGCATCATGTCTGGTCGGCTGGATCACGTGTGAGCAGACCGCTTGGGGAAGTCGAATTACTTCGATTTGATTTGTATTTTAGCTTGAGGTGTCCTGTCCTGAAGCCGGGCTCATCATGCACCGTGGGTGAGGAATTTCATTTGCAACATTATGGCCTTGGCGGTGGCAATCCTTGCCAGGGCGATTCTGCTCGTTCAGCAGCTTACAGCGTTGAGATCCCTGTAAAAGGGGTTTAGTGTGCTGGATTGATCCGAGGCCTACCTAAATTCTGTTTATTCTTCCAATATGATTATGCAAGAGTTAAGCGTATGAAGTGGGTGATCAGGTCCCTTGAGTGCCCCTGTCCATCCATATAGTAAATAGCGAGTAGCATCTGCAAGCATATACACAAGCTCTTCTGGTAACTTGTGTTTCTGTGGTGTGATAGCAGCCCATGTGAAAAATAATAAACGTGCAAACGGAATGTGTGTCACTGTCCTCTAGCTCGTAGAACTGTATGCAGCTGTTCTTTGTGTAGGCTGGTGTGTGAGTGTCCCGATCGTGCCTATTGCACGTGTGCTTCCTGTCTAATGCGGCTATGTCATCTTGAAGTCTCTAATGACCTGCAACATGGTTTGCGGGGACATCAATTGAGTTGGTCCATATAATCGTCTCCAGCTCAGTCTTGGTTCCCATTGGTCGTGTTGGCTAGGGATCTTGCCATCGTGGGGTTGATCAGGCAGATAGCTGTGGGTCTGTCGTGATGTGAGTTCGCGTTGGGAGAGGTGGAACTGAGTGCAACCTCTGATAGGTGATAGTTGTTCAGTCGGGGGTGCTTCTTCCGGTTGGAGGCCCCATCAGGAGGGAAGGGACACTCTGATTTTCGCTCGTCAGTCTCCCCCTCTGGTCGACTTTTTGACCACAAAATGGTCAACTCTCTTGCAATCCCTTAGGTGCCATACCTTTGTGATACCTGCTAAATGTCCATAGTGCTTCACATGATCTTCAAATGACTAGTACATATACACACATCCCCCTCCGGGCTTGCAGTATACCCATTTTCTGGCATTAATTTTGGGATTCCTTGGGTTCTCTAATCTCATTGATGGTGGATACATATCTGATTCCATTAGTTGTTGTCTTAGCCTTTCTCGTTCCATATGTGTTACGTCCCTTTGTTCTTCGTCTTCTGCAGGTAGCATTATCTTCATCCCAATCATTTCTTCTACAGCTGTCTTTGATTTTGTCATGCACATTTTTATTCCTGGTAGAGAAACCAACCCCAAGATCAGGCCCCCTCGCTAGTACTTTTAGGCCATCAGCGAACCGTGATGGCATCCATGACTAGAGATATGAGAACCAACTTCCGTCCTTCTTCGTGCCTTTTGATTCTTCTTCCATTTTTGCATGCATTTTTGCCAATTGCGATACTGCTTCTGAAAAAGTTCTGTTATCTTCGTCGTTTGCGGGTTTGAACGTGCAGCAGGAGCTCCCTATTTTTGCACACACTCCTCCTTCCATGACCCTGAGTAAATCCAGCACCTACCTATTCTGTAGGGCTACTAACCGTATAGCTCGGAGCTCTTCTTTTATTGTGCTAAATCCGTTAACTGTTGAGTTTATTGTCATCATCAGCTCCCACCTTGTGATTTGGAGCCACTTTGCATTTGCGTATGTCTGGAACCCTGGGTGTATTATTGCCGAGAAAAAATTGGCAGCCCTGCTGAACAGCCGATGTGAGGCGGTTACTTCATCCAGCGCAGCTTCTGACTTGCCCCATAAATAATTACCCTGCCTCTTTACTCTTCGTAATAGTGCCTCTCTGGTGATGCCATTATTGGATGGTAGTGGGGTAGATGATAATGATCTTTTCCTTCATTTGTTATTTGTTATTTTCATCCATTTTAGGGAAGTCATCCATCTTGACATGTTTTTGGGGTACCACTAGCGAGGGTACATTGACATGTGCTAGGGAGCATATTCCTCCCCAGTTAGGCGGTAGTTTGTCATACGCTTTTGTCCCACATGCCCAATAGTGGTCCATCAGTACTGCCATTCCTGATCCTATGTCTCCTAGCTTCTCTATTCTCCTGCATCCCTTGTTTGTCCCCAGTTCGACATCTCCGTCATGTTGGTAACATAGCGTTGGTGTTGTATGAGGGATTATTGTCAGTAGACCCTCTTCTTTATCTAACCACGTCAGCAAGCTTGCACTCTTTGCCCATTCCTTGAGGCACTTATAATTTTCCTGGACCTTGTTTACAGCAGCCTTTGTTAGTGTTAGGGGTTTGCTTCCCACCACTCCATCCACCCATCCTTCCATTGTGTATACTTTTCCATATATATCAACATCTGGGGGCGTTCCCAGCAACCAGGTTCTCCGCCTGTTTCTCTGGCTCTCCATTTGCATGGCAGGTAGTTTAGTGTCCCTTCCTTTGTGTCTCCTTTTTCTGGCCCGTCAGTTATGTACCATAGTGTTTGTGTGTGCTGCCAGTAGTTGTCAAACATAGGTAATGTCTTTCTGAAACTATCCTCGTACGTGTACGTTGTTGCTTTTAATTTCCATCAGAGGGTTGCCGTTTTTCCTTGCAATCTCCCTCGTGTTCGGAACAATGCAAGGTATAGGAGGCATTGTGCCGTTGTTGCTGTTACTTCTGTGACAACAAAGGTTCTGGACGTGCTCGTGGCATATGTGATCAATGAGCAGACATAGTAGCTATCCCGTGTTGTGTCCTTACCAATTTTTTAAATTTGTTTGTACCACATGTTTGTAACATGCGCTGTACCCGTGAGATATGTGTCAACCCCATTAACTTCAGTTCCAACACTACGCTTACCTCTCCTTAGCTTTTTGTTTGTGCTTGCTGTACCACTTGACACAGTGCTCCTTGCAGCTTGGGTCGGAGGAATGTTTGTATGGGGTGTTGCGGATACATGCATAGCTGAGTAAGCTTGCCACACAATGGCAGCTACCAATCCAGTAGACAAAACTACCCACATTATTTTTATTACAATCTTTAATAAGGTAGTAATTTTTACCACTTAACCTGCAGTCATTGATATTATATAGTTGCCCACCTGAAAATCTCAGTAAAGCAGTGCTAATGTATTAGTATTGGTAAGTAGTTTAAGCCCGATGAACTAAGCAATGGTTTAATGCCCAGGAGAAAAGTTCCTCCCAAATCCTCCTTATTGTTCTATTTCTTAGTATGGTTAGGGCGTGGTGGAGTTGTGGGTCTGATTGTGCTATATGTTTTATAAACGCATTATAATACACGCGTGGTGGTCTTGGTCTGGAGTGTGTGGATCTTTGCAAGGCGTGAATGTATTGGTGGGAGAGTGCTTCAGTTCAATCACTATATTTTCAATCTATTTTCAACATACATTCGTTAAACGCCGAACCCTGCGAGACAAAAGAAGAAGAGAACATGCAAAGACAGGGTGACACAGTGTAGTCCTAATGGGTGGGTGCGTGCTGCATAGCCCGATCTATGTCGTAGTGTTCTTTTATTTGTAAAACCAGCACTGGATAAACTTCCACGTATTTTAGTGATAATGGGCAATTTATTATAGTTCTTGTGTGGAAGTCAGATATCTGTGAGCGCCTGATCATTGAGTGGCCTGTGCGTTCTTGTTCATTCGTGTCCTTAGATGTGTCTAAATTGTGGGTTACTGAAAATGGGGTGCTACTGTTGTTTGATGTATCCGCTGTTGGAGTGTCGGCCCTGTGGATGCTGAGGTGGGGTGAGGTCGACGCTTTGTAGGACTTGATGTAGTGGAGATGCGACCAGGCCATTTTATTTTCCAGCTTCACTGCCCTGTCTGCGATGCTCTCCACTAGATGGGGGCCAGTGAAACAGGGTGCGTTCCACCTACGTGTGAAGTTTCGTAGGAATACCTTATCTCCCACTTTGATCACCGAGTCTGTTGCTTGTCTTTGAGTGTCGTTGGTTTCTTGTTTAACGTTCTCTGACCTGCCCTGTGTTCGTCGGATCTGTTGAGAGATAAATGAGGCACTAGTAACCAGTGAAGTGACATATTCATGCATTTCCTTCCCCAATACTTCTGCTGTCCCCTCGCAATCATACATGGCCCTTGTGGGTGGAGCCAGTGGGAGCTGCATTTGGCGCCCCGGTCACCACCTCGTGGGGTGTGAGGTGGTAGTCCGACCCGGGCTTGCTCCCTAATTCATATAGGGCCAGGCGAAGGCAGTAAAGCCAATTGTTTTTAGTTGACTGTTGGATTTAGCTATCCTTTCTTTTAAAAGGTGATTGAGGTGTTCACAGACGCTGTTGGCCTGTGGGTGATATGCACATGCAAACTTGTGCTTTATCCCCAGCAGCGTGGTGATGTGTTGGAACAGTTTGTTGGCGAAGTGGGGGCCATTGTCTGACCTTAGGACTTCACAGATGTCCCACCTTGGAAAGACTTCTCTAACTAAGAATGTTGCCACCCTTAGTGCATCAGCATGGGAGCACAGGCCAGCATCTATCCACCTTGAAAAGGGACAAACTACTACAATCATGTAACGGTATCCTTAGCATACGTTTATCATGTCGACATAGTCGATGTAAAGGTGCAGGAAGGGGCCCTTCAGTCATGGTATTATACCTTTGATCACCTTTAGTGTATGTCCTGCCGTAAATTGCTGGCAGGTGGGGCAGTTACTAATAGAATTTGCTACATGGGCATTTAATTCTGGACAAAACCAAGATTCTCCTATTCGTGCTGCTATCACTTCCTTTCCAGTATGTGCTGGGTGGTGTAGTTGTGTTAATGCTGTTTGTAATAATGTGAGAGGCATCACTACCTTTCCTGTGCTGTTTTGTCTCCACAGGGTGTCTGTGGGGGACATTGAGCACCTGCTTTTTACCCAGAGTTCTTTTTCTGTCATTGATACGGCTGCCTGGATTTCCATTATTTGTGTTTCTGGTAAATGGTTGCAACCTTCCTTCATTAGCATCTGCCTCGCCCCTCCCCTCTCTTTTTGTTTGTTCTTGAAGGTCCCACCACTCCCCAAAATATGATGTTTTGCATAGAAATCTGCCACTTCATTTCCTTTTGATATTGGGTCTTCCCCATGAGTGTGTGCTTGGCACTTCACTAATGCAAGCTGTATTTAGTATGTCACAACCTCAATTAGTTCCCCTAGAAGGAGCGTGTGCTGTACTGGTGTACCATTTGCTCATCTGAACCCTTTCCTTAACCACCTTGCTAGACCAGAGTGCACTGTTGATGTTACATAGACACTATCTGAATAGATAGTGACCTGTTTCCCTTCACTCTCTCTAAGGGCCAATATTAGGGCTACTAATTCAGCTGCTTGTGCTGAATACTTGGGTGGCAACCGAACACACCTTATTGTCTCGCTTGTCCAATCTTCTCTTAATCTTACCACTGCTGCACCGGTTCTCCTTACCCCATCACCTTGGTCAATTGTCGATGACCCGTCAAAGTATAATACACCTCCCCCCTCAAGTGCATCTTCCTCTACTTTACGTATTTCTGAGAATAGTTCAATGTTTTTGGTCCAATCGTGGACATAGTCTCCGATCCCCACTTCTTCTGCTAGGAATTGTGCTGGGTATTTCTGCACCTTACAATTTTTAGTTCTGGTCGGGAAAGTATTATTTCATAGCCTGTTGCTCTTTGTAATCAGGGGTACCCAGGACTGGTGCCGTTGATATTGCCTCTTTTAGTTCATTAAATGCATTTGACATTTCCCGTGTCTAGTTTAGTGTTTTCTGTCCCCTTTGTGCGTCCCTTAGGGCCTTAACTAAGGGACCTGTGTATGTGCTGTAATCAAACACCCAGGCCCTGCAATAGTTGCATAAGCCGAGGAACTGTTGTAATTCTCGTACTGTTTGTGGTTGTGCTGTGGTAAGTATTGTCTGTGCTATGTGTCTGCCCTTCTCTGATATCATTTGCCCTATGTATAGAACCACTTCCTGACAATATTGCAGTTTTGCCTTGTCTACTTTGTATCCTTTTTCTGCTAGTACTGTAACCATTTCGATGTAGTCCTTCCTGCATTCATCTTCTGTTGTGCTTCAAATGAGAATGTCATCCACATATTGCAAAATCATACTTTGTCTCTATATTGCCTAAATCCATCTGGATCACTCTGTTGAAAATTGATGGTGACTCACAGTATCCCTGGGGTAGTATTGTGTGCTTCAACTTTGTATTGCGATACATGAAACTCGTTAAGTCTTGGGAATCTGTGGGTAGTGGTATAGAGAAAAAGGTGTTTTTAGGTCAATCGGTGAACCGTGTAGCCTCTGCTGGGATGCCGCAAAGTATTGTAGTAAAGTTAGCTGCTACGGGATATTCTGCTTCAACAATGTTGTTTAGGGGTCTCAAATCTTGTATGAAACGCCATGAGCCTCCGTTTGCCTTGCAAACGGGGTACACAGCAATGTTGCAAGGTGATTCTGATGGTACCAGAATACCTCGTTCAATGAGGGTGCCTATTGTCTCATAAATGCCCTCATCTGCTTCTTTTGACAGCAGGCACTGTCTAACTCTGGGTAATATTGCCCCTTTCTTCAATTAAATGTTTACTTCCCCTATGCTTTTGATGCATCCCACGTCGTAGGGGCTTGTTGTCCATAAGGAGGAGGGTACCTTTGCTAAGTCCTCCTCGCAGAATGAGGGTGGTGTTGGGAGTGGTGTTTGTAGTGCCATTGCCATTTTCTGGGCCACTTCTCTGTATGTTAGCCGTATCCAAACATATACACTCATTCCCAACATCATCTCACTCCCTTTTCTTGTAAGAAGAGCTCTTTATCAGATACTTGAGTCAATCTGCACCATTCGGCCACTGCTATTACTGCCCTCCATGCCTTTCCTTCATTGTCTGGGCTGTGTACTGCAACCCAGTTCTCCCTTGCTACTATCCCTTCAATGTCTATTGACACAAACGTTCCTTCTTTCTCATCTGTGGGTGTTTTGGGCCTGAACAGGTACTCACCTGGTCTTTTCCATACCTTCCCTGCTATACCTGGTAGCCATGCCATTGCCATGTCCGTCCCATATTGGAAAACTTCCGGGTCTACTGGTTTCCCTCTCTGCACACTCCTGTCACTATGTGCCTGGAGTATCTGTCTTGCTGTGAGCATGTGTATGCCTGGCGTGTAGTACACTATGCCTTTGTCTGTGAAGGAAATCGTTATGTTCAGCCTGCTCATTATGTCACGTGCCAAGATATTTACCGGTGCATGTTTAGAATATAGTAAGGCTAGTGACAGGTCATGATCCTCAATAGAAAGGGAGATGCTATCAGTGAATGGAACCACTTCTCAAGCCCCAGAAAATCCTTGAGTGTTCATGGCATTGCCTGCCAACGTGTAGTTCTCTTCCTGTACGCATGACCTTGTGGCCCCCGTATCAACCAAAAAGAAAAACATCTTGTCACCTATCGCCACCTTTATGTATGGTTCCTCCACAGGGTTAGGTGGTACTGATAGGATGGGGCACAATAAGGTAGTCGGTGGGCTGTCCTATTGTGAGTATAGTGATTGTCCACTGCCTGTATAAGGGTTGTGTCCCATTATAGTCACCCCTCGCATACGCGTTACCGGCACTACAGCCGTTGTGACCATTGGCTGTTGTAGGTCACCCTGTAACTGTGTCAACTGTTGTACTATCTGCATGTGTTGTTGTTGTTGCTGTTGTTGGGGTAGCAGTGTCCCTTGTGCTTGTTGGTATTATGGTTGTTGCTGAGGCACGCCTTGCTGTTGCACCATCGTTGTTGGTCCTGCCTGTTGGTAATACCCATTCTGACCCCCTTGGTTATTTTGTTGCCATTGCTCGCCCCACCCTTGTTGTGCTGCTTTGTACCTGCATGTGCGGGAGATGTGACCTATTAATCCACATGTCCAACATTGGGGCAGTTCTCGTGCATGCCATGGGAATCCTCCTCCCTCTCCTTGACCTTGCCATCCCCGTTGAGGGTAACCCCGTAACCTCCTCCTGGGTAGTGTGCTGGTGGCCCAAATCACTGCCCCTTGTTTCCCCCTCCTCGTCCCCTGAAGTTCTGTTGGTACCCGCACCCACCCAGCTATCCCCCTTCCATCTGTGGCTGGTACTGTGGTGCTGTGTTGTATTGAGGCAACTGCTGTGACAATTGCTGTTGTGGTTGTGGTAATTGCTGTGGGATCTGTGTTTGCGGTAGTTGTTGTCGTATCTGTGGTTGCGGTAGGAGTTGGGGTTGGGACACAGCTGTTTGAGTTGGTGGTGCAGGGCTTGTTATTAGTGCTCCTTCTAGTGTGTATTTTGACAATTTCTTTTGTACTAATTCTGCCTCATCCGCCTTTCTATCCTCTGCCTTCTTTTTCATCTTTTCCTGCCATAATCTGCAATTGTGTCCTATTGTTAATTGTATCTCTGACCATGCTTTTGCCTCCATTCCGACTCATTTCTTGAGTTGTCTTTGCACAGATTCAGGCAACCCTTGGATGAAGATGTGATAGAAGATGGCTAATGCTTTGTCCCACGGCTCGCGAGTTTCAAGGCACCAAAGCTCTTGAATCTCTTGGATGTAGCTTACTGGATCTTCGTCGTCACACATCTTCCATGACGTGATTGCCCCCATGTCTGATGTGTCGGGATATTGTATCCTTAGGGCCTGCCACACCGCGTGCCTGCAGTTCTCAAATGGGGATCCGTCATGTGTAGTGTTCTGTGTTGTTACTCCTGGGAATCCCACCCTCTTCCAGATGTCGTCTGCTGCATCACCCAGTATGGACACCAATAGCCCCTTCACGTTCCCCACTGCCACTCTGTGTCCTGCTGTCAGTTTTTCCATTTCATATATCCATTTACCTGCCCCTCCACTCAGGGATGGTAACCTATTCTTGACGTTCTCTATGTCTGCATGTTTCCATGGTATGTATTGCGGTCTGCTCCCCCCTCTTTCTAGTAGTGGCATCTGTGAATATTCAGACCTTTCCTCAGGTGTTCGTCTGTACAGTTGTATCTGTATTGGGCCTCTCTCATCTTTGATGTCTACAACATCTGTATTGGGTGTAGTGCGTTTTTTCCCAATGTCTGACATTTCTGGTGGGTGCTGTGTGTGGTGCTTCCTGGGGCCCTGTGTGCCCGCCCCATTGGCATGAGTGCCCCCTGTCGTGTGTGACTGCTGTCCTGTCTCTTCTGTGCCATGGGAGATCTCAGAGCCCATGCATGTAGGGCGTTTGCAGTGCCACCGTTGCTGTCGCGTCCTCTGTAAATTTGTCAGTGTGTCGTCCCCCGTTCTTCTCATCTTGAGTCTTATACTCCCATGACGTACCTGTGCCTGTTCGTATAATGTACAATTGGCTTAGCCCTTCCTTACTTATACCATTGCTATCTTCGTCCTCACTGCAAAATCCATCTGAGAACGTTAGTTTGCGTAGTATTTGGTATCGTACTGTTACATTTTCAATATCAATGTTTGTAAAGTTTGCCGCCTCCGTATCTTCTTTCCCCTTGGCGTTCTGCTGTACGGACCCTTCCTGATGCACTCCAGTTGTCTCCATGCTACTCCCTGTGGGTCCTGGTGGTGTTCGTCTAGGCTGGTGCCCATCCCCTTCTTTTTCCCACGCCCATGTCCTATCTATTTCTTCCATTATTTATTTGTGTAGCCTCCGTAGCGCTTCCTCGTCCTCTTCCATCTTACTTCGCGCTTCCTATGTTACTGCTAACCTTAACTCCTTCATCGTGCTTTCCTCGTATTTCCGGGTGGTGTCCATCAATATCTTCAACCTCCGAAATGTAATTTCTCATTCAGCCTCAACCCTTTGTTTCTCCAATGTTCTATGCCCCTTTGCTTCCTACTTACCTTACTCGAATCTCTCATTGCTATTCTCTCTATCGCCTCCCGTTCCCTTCTTTCGTTTTCCGCCTTTTCTCGCCTTTCTAATGCTAGCTGCTCCTCCCGTTCCCGTTCCTTCTGTTGCAACAGGTTCACCAGCGCATTCCTTTTCTACTTCAGCTCCGCTATTCTTGCTTCCACTTTTGCCTCCTCCTCCTCCCGTAATTGTTCTTTTCCTGTGTCGTTTGTTGGCCCACCTTTACATCCTTTCCCCAACTCTAATTCCTTTATTGCTTCTGTTGCCCCTTCTGGTTCTCCCATGGTGGTCCCCTGTAACTTCAATAGCATTTTCGCTGCTATCCACTCATCTGGCCCCACCCCTGCAAACTCGCTCTTTGCCTGCCTCAGCCATTCCTCTTCGACATCTGAGTTACCTACCTCTGCCCGTGTGGTGTGCGCCTTTGCATGGGTGTAGGACATGGGGGGGGCAGGGGGGACAAATCCCCCCCACAATTTTAAGTGGGGGGTGTAATGTCATTTATCTCCCCCAGAATATGTGTTTGGTGTGTCGTGCAGGGAGCTGTTTTTGAAGTGGGGGGAGGGGCTGCTTACTATGTAAGCTGCCCTCTTCCCCCTGGCCCCCAAACCATGGGGGCAATACGCTGGGGGCAGATGGATGATCATCTGCCCCCAGGGAAGGGGGGAAAACAAAAAGATTATTTATTTTTAAAACATAGTTTTGGGTGTGGTGGGTGCGGGTGGGACCACTAGCCACCAGGGATTTTTGCAAGGGGGGGTGGCCCTCTCCCCCCATCCTAAGTGGATGGGGGCACCTTATATAGCCCTCCCTGGGGACAGATTTCTGCCCCTAGGAAGGGGTACATGAGAGGCCCTCCATCCATTTGGGGTGGGGGGGAGAGGCCACTGCAAATATTGGCAGAGCCTCCCCTCCCGAGCCTGGGGCAGTATGTTTTGACCCAACCCTGAGGGCAGATGGCCACACACATGTGCCCATCTGCCCCTAGGGAAGGGCAAAACTAAAATGTATATATTATAACTTGTTTTGGGTGGACCACCAGGATTTTTTGTGTTTGAAAAGGGGACGGCCCTCCAACCCACCCTAAGTGGATGAGGGGGCACCTTATGTAGCCCTCCCTGGTGGCAGATTTCTGCCCCTAGGAATGGGGTACATGAGATGCCCCCATCCATTTGGGGTGGGGGGAGGCCACTGCAAATATTGGCAGAGCCACCCCCCAAGCCTGGGGCAGTACATTTTGCCCCCCCCTGGGATTTTGGGTCACAAATTATGGGGCGATTTGCGCAAGTCAGACCTCTGTGGATTCCCAGGGGTGTCTTCTTTTCAGAAATGCATGGGGTTCCCTGTTTTCCTTCGTGGCTTCGACACCCTAGGCCCAAATCTGTAGGTTGTCCACATGAGCAAAATTCCTGAAAATCTGCTGTGCGAAAAGACTTTTCTGGTTTTTTTTCTGTCATTTTCCTGTTTTCCCCCCAAACTATGGAATCTTTCCCTACATAGTTGTTGCCTGACCTGTGCAAATCGCCCCTTCCTTAACTTGGAATATTGTCTACTTTCCAGAAATGTATGCCTTTCTGGCTTCCCATTCAGCTTTCCTACCCTTTTCTTCCATTCCGTCCATGCATGTGCTATTGGACAAAAAACACCAAAATCGCCTACCTCTCACAAAACGGCTGATTAGCATATCAAAATATGTTATTTTGGTTTCCACTCAATCTGTTCTTGAAAGCCTGGAAAAAGGCGAATCCAGCACAGCAAACCATTTGTTCCTGGCTCTTACAAGGAAAACAGGCTTCTTTGTACAACATTGTATTGGCATTTTCTGGAGAAAAAAAACAAATGTTCTCCTTTTTGGTTATCTCTCTCACCCCCCTACAGCAAACTAGGATTCCTGGATGGCGTTATGACCGCCTACATGTGGGAAAAAAGGGGCCAACTTTGGCCGATATATCTCATGTAACAAAGAAGATACAAGGGATTGAATGGCGACATACCGAAATCACCAAAAAAGGCCTTGGCACTGGGGGGAAATACCCATGGCGGTTAAGGGGTTAAGACGATGAAGCCCCCGAGGAGATAGCATTTGTAAGGTAGCTCAGTTAGTTAATTCTCCAAATGCAGATTGTGCACAGGAAAATGTAACACCTGTGTTCAGTACTTGGCTTAATCTTCCGGTGGGATGATAGGCAGAGTGAATGCATTCAGCTTCCGATGCAACATAGCATTTTCCAGGTCAATTGGTTCAGAAAAAGTGGTGGAAAACACTATTACTGTTGCTTTTTCTAATTGGCCAGATTTTCGTGCATCTTCTGGGTGGAGTTCGGGAGCCGAGTTGACACACCAGGACCCCCTGTATTTCACGCTCCACCAGACAAATGCGGCCTTACTGCCAGCATGGATTCTCATGCTGGAAATAAGGAAAGAGATTCCTCTGGGATCTGCTTGGAAATGACACCTGGTAAAAGCGGGTGGAGTCCAGAGGAAGCCATTGTCAATTCCCTCAGCAATCGCTAATTTCGTGACGTATTTACACTCTTCCAAAGTGGAAAAGCAATGTGATTTCACCTGCCTTTTACGCTAAAATCATCCATTTTGTGGCAGAAAAGTAAAAATGTGCACCAATGGAAGTGGTCCACTCCATGCAGTTTACTTTGCGCCTTGATGCTTGGGGGTTTTGCGTGATGCTACACATGTAATAAATAAATAAATACCTTTAACATGACTCCAGATAAATGGCAATTCGTGATCAGAATGAGTGAGCATGGCATGTCGCTGGTAAGAGGATGTCCTGTGCTTCTTGAGTGTGTTGGCAAATGGCCTTGATTGCCATCTCGCGTTAAGCAGGTGCTGAAACCCATCAGTGTGCATTGCGCAATAATAAGTCGACAGAGGTATTTCAAATGGCCAATTTTGCTCTGTGGGTGACATTGTCAAAGTGGGAGAATGTTGCCCAGCATGTGCCACTTATCTGCGGAGTGAATTGTGCCCACCTGGAGGACGAAGTGTGAAAAACCCACAAGGGCACTGTGCCCTGCTCTTTCTGTGTGTGTCTTCCCCACAGGGCAACAGGTGCCTACTCAGACATGGGTAAGTCTCAGGTGGCAATCCTGTACCCTAGTTGATGTGGCAAAGGATTCCAGACTTCTGAGGCTGATAACATTAGTAGCATTGAGTTACATGCCACCTGACAGGTATGTGTGATAAACTTGCAAAGCAGAGCTGTTAGTGGGCTAAAGCAGGAGGCAATGTCTGCCCACCCTCAAAGAGTACTTACAACCAAAAGTAATAGGCCCCTCCCCCCATCATGGCTGTAGGGGCCAGGCTCCAAAACAGGGCAAGAATGGCCTCCAATCATCCATGCCCACGAGTAGGGTACCCCTCGTGCTCCAGGAACCCTGTTGAGCAACCTCTGTGCTTTCCAGGTGATACTAACGTTATTTAAAGCCAGAAGTCTAAAATGCAATCGCTTAATTGCAGCTGGAAATTAGCTCCTGGCGTGATCAAAATGTCTTAACCAAGTGTGACATCATCCCCTTCCTTTATAAGCAATATGCGTGCTCTCGTGTTTCTTCATTCACTGAATTACTGTTAGAAACAAAGGTCAGAGTTGTGACTTTTGTGTAAGCATTAAGAAGGCAGTTGCCAGCCTCTGGCATAATATGCCCATGTTCTTCCAATATTGGCTAGCTGTTGCCCACTTATGGCCAGGTAGAACCATCATGGCAGTGACTGGCAAATGCTTTTCCCCTGCAGACAGCAAAGCGGAAATAAGAGGCCAATTCAAGACACAGAACAAATAGAAGTTAAGACAGACTGCTCAAGCAACGAGGTATGTATTAAGCAAGCAAGGAGTGAGACAAGGGAGAGGCAAAGAAAGGCCAGGGGGGCTCTTTGAATAATGTAACAGGGCAGAGGACCCATGCTCTGCCGTCCTAGTAACATATGAGAGAATCATCCCCGGGTCCGACACATCCGGCCAGTCAAAGCAGCAACATCACACACCTGGTCCCTCTTCTCTTTCTCCCATAACAGGGCTTACCAAGAGGTACAAACAAGATTTCCTCTTTCTTTGATACCCCCATCTTTCCATTGCAAGAGACACACACGTCTCTGTGCCCCACACAAAAAAGTAGCACCTTGCAGTTGGTAGAAAAGGCTTCAACTCCTTTATTTGGCAGGAGTCCACTTACAGGTGATCTGCCTCTTAACGAGCTGGCGTCCTAGCTGTGGCCCACTTGAAGTAATTGTTATTTCCTCTCTCTTACCATGAGCTCATAGTCAGATGAAAAATCCAGAAATGCAACATACAAAGACATGGGGCCTCATTACGAGAAGTGCGGAATGGGTTTAACGGTGCCGGTAATGGTGCCGGCACCGTTAAACCCACTGCGCACTATTACGAGGTCCCCATGCGGGTCCCGCTCTGGACGTCTGGTTTTTCCAGACGTCCGTATCGGGTCCTGCGAGGGGACCAGGGAGCTAACAACCCGTTCGTAATGGGCCCGTTGTTAGCTCCCTCCCATTCCCATTGATCCCTATGAGGGCTCGAATGGGAATGGGGAAGGACCGGGCCCGGGTTCCCTGAAGGAGGAAATACCGGGCCCTCCATACCCGGAATGACCCGGTATTTCCCCATTCAGGGAACCCGGACACGATTTTGGAGGCAGCCATGCCCTTATTAAGGGCATGGCTACCTCCAAAGTCGTAATGAGGCCCATGTTCTTTGCTGCTGCATCCTTTAAATTTCTTCTGTTTTCTTTTCTCTTGTTTTATACAGTGATATTTGTAATTTAATACATACTGCTATTTTAATTCTAATTTTGTGAAAAGTCGAGTTCTTTGACTAAACCACAATAAATAAATAAATAAATAAATAAATAAAGCAAAGTCCCCTGTCCCCCCCAGATTTTATGTGTCTCTTACGCCCCTGCGCTTTTGGGGCGTACGGGGGTGGTTTCCGTAGCTTCTTTTAGTTCCCTAACCGGGTACAATACCTGTTCCTCCTCCTCCTCCTCATCCGCATCGCCTTTTTTGCCTAATGTAAGTTCAACATTCCAAGGTACTATGCCTGGAACATTCTCTAAAGTTCAAATATTTCAAAGCGGCTTGCTAATTTCTTTCCCTTGTAAGTGTTGTGTACGTACGTGAGTAGTGACTGTAAGGTGTCCCTTGAGAAACTGCCGTTAGGTGGCCATGGTATCAATGCTTTCCCTTTCGTACCCTTGGTACATTCTACACTGTACTTTACTATTTTATCTCGATAGTTAGGCTATGTTTTGCTAAGGTGTTGTATTGGGGTCAATACCATCCCGGGCACCCCGTATGATGTTCCTCCTTCGCCCCCATTGTTTTTCACCCGTGTGATTTACCTGACCTCAAATTTAGGGTTTGGATGCTCTGCTGTCAGAACAAGGGTGGAAAAAAATTTCGTTATTCACTTTAATGTTCACCTAGTGCTGCGTGTTACTTTTAACAGCCACACGTTTTGCAAGGCGTACTCTAGTACTGCCCTGCTTCTTAAGGAGCTGCCACTCACCGACACGCTCCCCCAAGTCTATGGCCCCCTATGACCATTTACCTTATGCAATATAATTCTATTTGATGGGCGTGTCTGGCCCCCTGCGACCGTACACCAGTGCAACGTACTCTCATACCACCCCACCTTTATTGGGCTGCTGCCGCTGCGCACGCCCTTCTGCTACGTGCCGGGGCTGTCCGCACTGCTGGCGGAATACCTGTATTGTAATTTGAGTGCCGAGTTGCGAGTTCTGCACCTGCTAATCATGCATTGTCCTATGCAAAGGCCTTTGCGTGACGTCCCCACGCTAAATCTCCATGCTAACATTTAACACATATTTCATACACATACCCCCGCCCTTTTAATATCGCATCCAAAGTGGAGTATACATCATCAACCACCTTTTCTCCTTTTTATACTGCACCCGTCGAGTCGCCTGACGTGTGATAAGCTTCCTATACTGGAAACTTAACCAGTCACCTATCTTCCGTAATCTTAAAATAAACTTATATGGGAATTTGACATCTATTGATCGAGCTTAATCATCCAATTAATAGGAAGACTGTCCATCGACTGAGCTAAAACACTCAATTAATAGGAAAACCACATATATTTGTCAAACTATTGTCACGATGCCTACCCCTGGAGCACCAGGCCAGGCCCAGCACCCCCGGAAGCAGGCATCATGCCCTCGGGTAAAAGCCCAGCGGCCCCTTATAGGGGCTCTTTGGACTCAGTCCTGGCGCCTTTGGCGCCAGGCTCATGTTGGACATCAGTCCTGGCGCCATAGGCGCAAGGCTCATAAAGGGAGGTGTTTTGTGCACTTACCTGATGCAGACCATGCTGCACGCTTCAGGCCTCCCTGAGACCTGAAAGGGACTATTTTTTCATAGGGACTATTTTTTCACTCGGGCGTGGCCAGGGAAGGATACATACCTAGTTGGGGAAGGATACATACCTGGGACTTCTTTGGAGGCTATTTAAGCCACGCCCAGACAGCAGCTCATGCTTCGCGTTGTTCTGCTTCCTGCAGCTTAACGCTCACCATGTCTGCTCCTGCTCCTGGACTCCAGCCACGCCCGCCTCGAACCTGGAAGACCTGCAAGGAAGGAAGAGAAGAGAAAGGTGAAAACCAAGGACTATTTCAAACTTCTTACCTGCATCCGGAATCTTCTCGCCAGCATCCCTGAAGAAAGACTTCCATTTAAAAGCATTGCGTTGCTCGCTGCAGCGCCACGCTTCACTCACCTGTCCTCGAGACATCTCCAGGCTCCATCGCGGCTGTCAGCATCGGACACCACATCTCTGCACCTAGGGGAGAGAGGAAGAATCAAAAGGTGAGCAGAAGGAACACAGAAGGAAAGCCTGATTAACAGCCATAATAGTTACCGGCTTTTCTTCCACATTTCGGGTCGGCGCCACCCCGTTGGCAGGTACCGTACCCCGGCCCCTATGGGGAAAGGACAAGAGACATTTCTGGGGAATGATAAGGACATTTAGAGGGATCGCCCTCATCACTACTCACCTCGGCAATTTAACCCCTCGACGCATCGCCTTCATTCTGCACCTGAAATAAAGGACAGATCACAGGTTAGAAAGACAACATAAAGGGGGCCTCACTTGAACTTTGAACTTTCATACTTACGGCGCATCACTCAGGAAAGTCAAGTGGATTTTGCCAGCGCCATTCTGAAAACCAGTGAAGTAACTGGACGAACACGCGCCCCTGCACCAGAAGCAGGATGGAGAGTTCATCTTTCCAAACCATAAGGTGAGTTTAAACCGGGGTTTGGAGGAAGTTAGAGAGGAACGAAGGGGGAAGGGGCAAAGGGGGGAGCTAGCACACTATTCTGCAGACTGTTAATCCCCTTTCTCATCTGCAGAAGGATATTCCTATGGGCCAGGCAAGCACGATTTGGAGGTCCTGTCCAATCGGTGTTCCGGGTCCTGCGCATCACGCTAGAAGAGGCCACAGCAATCCAGACTAGACCAGCGCCCCCGTGGGAACCAGGTGAGCGTTACAGAACGCGAAGCCTTCCTACAAATTCCCACCCAGGCGCTATGGAAACTTCCGAAACTGACCAGTTGGCCCAATTACTGGGGGAATTACGGGCCGAAGTACACGCCGCTCGTCAAGAGACTAGTGCCCTCAGGAGGGAAGTGATTGTAATAAAGGATAGAGCTGATGACCTGGCTAGACAGCTTTTGCAAGGTCAAGCTGGACAAACTCCTTTACCCGGTTCCGGGGGGAACCCCGCTCCTGTGGTTTCCAGTAACCCGGTGCAGATTAATCTACCTGGAAACATGCCGCTGACCCCACCTGAACGCTTTGCTGGGGCCCCCAAACGATTTGCCGTATTCATGAATCAGTGTCGTTTGCACTTCCTATGCAGACCTGGGGCCTTCCCTAATGATCAGACCAAGGTAGCCTTTGTGTTGTCATATCTCAGCGGCTGTGCTGCCGATTGGTCAGTCCCACTGGTAACTCAAGATGACCCGATTCTTCGTGATTTTCAAGGATTTCAAACAAGCATGGAAAGGTTATTTGCTCAACACTCCCAGGGACAGGCTCTGGATGACGAACTTCTATCTCTGCGACAGGGCAATCAAGACCTTCTATCCTGCATTGCAACCTTCAATAGACTAATTGTGGAAGCTGGTTGGCCAGAGGATAAAAGAATCACATTATTCTATCGAGGTCTACGCAGAGAACTTAAAGATGTCCTGGCACAAGTTGTAAATCCGCCCCAAGAATGCACTGAATATATAGACTTAGTGGTCCAATTGGATCACAGGCTGCAAAACAGAAAAGCAGATCGGTCCAAGTTTGAAACCCGGGTGTTGGCCAAGACCCACGCTAACCCCAAGGGGGCTGATGCCTCGGAGCCTATGCAAATCGGAGGTGTTAAAGGACCCCTAACTCAAAAAGAACGGGAAAGAAGACAACAGATGCAATTATGCCTTTATTGTGGGTCCTCTGGACACTTTCTACGAGATTGCCCGGTTAAGCCGCCCAAGAAGGTGGTAGGAGCCGCTGATAAAATCCATGGAAACTCTGTATCGGGAAACGACCACGCCCGGCAAGCGTAGGGGTCCGCTTGCCGAGCTTGAAAACTAACTCTCAGACCTCGCATTTTATTGTGCCAATGGTCCTCGTAGATCTGGAACAGCCTAAACGGTTGCATGCTATAAAGGCATACATCGATAGCGGGGCTATAGGAAACTATGTGGATCGAGAATTGGTCTCTAGGATAAACCTCCCTCTGAGTCCTAAAACCAACAAAGATGTCATCACCACAGTAGATGGAACCGAAATTGCCTCTGGACCGGTAACACATTCCACAGCTGAGGTGACACTTGTAGGTCCGGATGGCCATCGGGAGGCAGTTGTGTTTGATGTAATCAAGGCTCCACAGTTTCAGCTTATTCTCGGAATCCCTTGGTTAGAGACACATAATCCTCGAATTGATTGGCGAGCGAAGAGAATAACCTTCCCGGATTGTGCACAAACCTGCTACCCAGAAAATCCAAAGATTAATCTAGCATCAGTAACCTCTGTCCCCGCGCAACTATCTCCAGAGTACCAAGACTTTCAAGACGTCTTCCAAAAGGAACAGGCCAACACGTTACCTCCCCACAGATCGTACGATTGCCAAATCGATCTGGTGCCCGGTGCACAACCCCCTTGTAGCAAGATTTACGCCCTTACTGAACCAGAGAATCTGCATTTGAGACAATATTTAGATCAATACCTCGCCAATGGTTTCATTCGCCCGTCAAAGTCCCCGGCATCCTCAGCTTTGTTCTTCGTGCCTAAAAAAGAAGGCGACCTTAGAACTTGTATTGATTACCGCGCATTGAACCAGGTAACTGTTAAAAATCGTTACCCTCTGCCTCTGATCCCTGAACTCCTTGAGCAGGTGAAGGACGCTTGCGTATACACCAAGTTAGATCTCCGGCGGGCTTATCATTTGGTACGAGTAAAAGAAGGCGACAAATGGAAAACGGCCTTCCGTACAAAATATGGACTATTCGAATACCAGGTGATGCCTTTCGGGTTGTGCAACGCGCCTGCAGCCTTCCAATTCTTCATGAACGATGTCCTTCGGGAACTCATCGATGTCTGTGTTGTCGTGTATATCGATGACATTCTTGTGTACTCCTCTTCGGAATCTGATCACAGAAAGCATGTCAGGGCCGTTCTAGAGAAACTGCGCCAGCACAAACTGTTTGCCAAGCTGGAAAAATGTGTTTTCCATACCACCGAGGTTGAGTTTCTCGGATTCATCCTGACACCTAAAGGGGTCCGAATGGATTCACAGAAAGTGGATGCCATCCTCAAATTGCCATCACCTAGTTCGGTGAAAGGTGTCCAAAGCATGCTTGGTTTTGCCAACTTTTATCGCAGGTTTATCCCGTAGTTTTCACGTGTGGTGCAACCCATCACTGCACTCTTGCGAAAAAATAAACGTTTTGAATGGACCGAGGAAGCCGAACAGGCCTTTCAGGAGTTGAAAGCTAAGTTCACGTCCGCACCTATTTTGAAGCACCCGCGACCCGATCTCCCATATATAGTCGAAACTGACGCGTCCAGCTTAGCCATGGGAGCTGTCCTGTCTCAGAGAGACCCTGAAACCAACCAACTGCACCCCGTAGCATTTTGGTCCAGAAAGTTTTCGCCGCCGGAGATAAATTATGCGATCACCGATAAGGAACTATTAGCCATTAAGTCCGCCTTGAAGGCTTGGCGGCATTATCTCCTTGGCGCCCGGCATGCCATCACCGTGATCACTAATCACCGAAATTTACAATATTTAAAAACTGCCAAGGCTCAATCGTCTCGACAGCTCTGATGGGCTTTGTTCTTTGCTGAGTTCGATTTTGTAATCACCTACCGCCCCGGCTATAAGAATGGTAAGGCGGACGCTCTATCCCGAATTGGAATGGAAGAAATAGACACAAACTCAGAACCTGTGCCGATAATTCCCGAACAAAGAATTTTGGGGATAACCACTTTACAAACCCTTGAAGACATTCAAGCACGAGTGAAACAATTCCTGGACTCTTCAGCCTTGCAGGATTGGATCAAAAGGGGGTCTAACTTTTCAGTCAAGGATGGCTTACCTTACTTCCAAGGACGCTTATTTTTGCCAGAAAAGGAATTGCAAGAACTGGTTATTTCCCGTCATCATGATACCCTGATGGAAGGGCAACCTGGCATTGCCAAAACAGAGGAAAAGGTTAAACGACAATTCTGGTGGCCTTCCTGGCGAAAGGATATTAAATCTTTCGTGATGTCCTGTGGAGTTTGTGCCCAAAACAAAGGTCAAAAGACAAGACCTGCCGGTCTTCTTCAGCCCTTAGACATTCCACCAGCACCTTGGCACACCCTGTCACTAGATTTTATCACGGACCTGCCCTCTTGTAATGGTTACAATACTATTCTGGTCGTGGTGGATTTATTTTCCAAAATGGCCCACTTTATTCCGTTGAAAGGATTACCTTCAGCCTTTGTTCTTGCCAAAGAATTCCTCGAAAATATCATCCGTTTGCATGGATTCCCGTCCATACTAGTCTCCGATCGGGGAAGCCAGTTTATTTCTCATTTTTGGAGAAAGTGTTGTCAACTGGCACAAATCGACGTAAGACTCTCGACCAGCCACCACCCACAGACCGATGGTCAGACGGAGAGAACGAACCAGACCCTTGAACAATATCTACGATGTATGTTGCACCAATCGGAGGGTAATTGGAAGGACATTTTATGGGTGGCAGAATATGCATACAATAACTCGATACACTCTGGAACTGGTCAGAGCCCCTTTTATACCCTATATGGACATCACCCTCGTACTTCAGACTTGGACTCACCTCTGAGCCTTGAAATGCCCGCAGTGGACCATTTGCATTCTACGATTACTCAAGCCTTCAAGGATGCAACTGCACATTTGCAACATGCGAAAGGGAAATACAAAAAGAATGCGGATCTGCATCGAAGAGAGGCGCCTCCATACCAAATAGGGGATCAAGTATGGTTGGCTACCAAACACCTATCACTCAAGGGGCCTCGAACTTTTAATCCAAGGTATTTAGGCCCTTACTCGATCAAAGCTATAATCAACCCAGTGGCAGTCAAGCTCGATCTACCAGCCGTTTTTCATGTGTCACTTTTGAAACCAGTGCACCCAGGAACCAGATTAACAAAGCCACCAGAACCGATTCAGATAGATGGGGAGCCTGAATTTGAGGTGAAGAACATTTTGGATTCTAAGATCTCAAAATCAAAACTTTTCTATCTAATTGATTGGAAAGGGTACGGGCCTCAGGAAAGGTCTTGGGAACCCAGTGATCACGTACATGCACCTCGGCTGGTAAAAAGGTTCCATCGGAATTTCCCAAACAAACCGAAACCTCCAGAAGGAACGACCTTGGGAGGGGCCTTGGGGGGGGAGTGCTGTCACGATGCCTACCCCCGGAGCACCAGGCCAGGCCCAGCACCCCCGGAAGCAGGCACCATGCCCTCGGGTAAAAGCCCAGTGGCCCCTTATAGGGGCTCTTTGGACTCAGTCCTGGCGCCTTTGGCGCCAGGCTCATGTTGGACATCAGTCCTGACGCCATAGGCGCCAGGCTCATAAAGGGAGGTGTTTTGTGCACTTACCTGATGCAGACCATGCTGCACGCTTCAGGCCTCCCTGAGACCTGAAAGGGACTATTTTTTCATAGGGACTATTTTTTCACTTGGGCGTGGCCAGGGAAGGATACATACCTAGTTGGGGAAGGATACATACCTGGGACTTCTTTGGTGGTTATTTAAGCCACGCCCAGACAGCAGCTCATGCTTCGCGTTGTTCTGCTTCCTGCAGCTTAATGCTCACCGTGTCTGCTCCTGCTCCTGGACTCCAGCCACGCCCGCCTCGAACCTGGAAGACCTGCAAGGAAGGAAGAGAAGAGAAAGGTGAAAACCAAGGACTATTTCAAACTTCTTACCTGCATCCCGAATCTTCTCGCCAGCATCCCTGAAGAAAGACTTCCATTTAAAAGCATCGCGTTGCTCGCTGCAGAGCCACGCTTCACTCACCTGTCCTCGAGACATCTCCCCGCTCCATCGCGGCTGTCAGCATCGGACGCCACATCTCTGCACCTAGGGGAGAGAGGAAGAAACAAAAGGTGAGCAGAAGGAGCACAGAAGGAAAGCCTGATTAACAGCCATAATACTTACCAGCTTTTCTTCCACATTTCGGGTCGGCGCCGCCCCGTTGGCAGGTACCGTACCCCGGCCCCTATGGGGAAAGGACAAGAGACATTTCTGGGGAATGATAAGGACATTTAGAGGGATCGCCCTCATCACTACTCACCTTGGCAATTTAACCCCTCGACGCATCGCCTTCATTCTGCACCTGAAATAAAGGACAGATCACAGGTTAGAAAGACAACATAAAGGTGGCCTCACTTGAACTTTGAACTTTCATACTTACGGCGCATCGCTCAGGAAAGTCAAGTGGATTTTGCCAGCGCCATTCTGAAAACCAGTGAAGTAACTGGACGAACACGCGCCCCTGCACCAGAAGCAGGATGGAGAGTTCATCCTCCCAAACCATAAGGTGAGCTTAAACCGGGGTTTGGAGGAAGTTAGAGAGGAACGAAGGGGGAAGGGGCAAAGGGGGGAGCTAGCACACTATTCTGTAGACTGTTAATTCCCTTTCTCATCTGCAGAAGGATATTCCTATGGGCCAGGCAAGCACGATTTGGAGGTTCTGTCCAATCGGTGTTCTGGCTCCTGCGCATCACGCTAGAAGAGGCCACAGCAATCCAGACTAGACCAGCGCCCCCGTGGGAACCAGGTGAGCGTTACAACTATAACGTTGATTTATATGAAAACCATATTCTCCCTACACACATGTTCACTGTCCAGACCTGTCGGCGCAACAACCTTTCTGTTTCCTGGGGACCCACTGTCCCGCCCCAAGACATTAATCTGCACAAAAAGGGACTACCTCCACTCCGCTCCCTTTTCCTATACACATGCCAGTCACTAACGTGATTCCGAACGCTGTGAAAATGTGATACCATCCTCCACCCTACGAACATATCCTCCCCCCACCCACACAATATGCTATTGCTCGTTGTGCGGACCAAACTTACATTCAGGTGCATGTCTGCAGGCCTTGGTCGGCTGCTAGCTCCCCTCCCACTTGGTTCGTCTTGCCTCTTCTGGACCGCATGTGGACACTCGCCAACCGTGGGTGGGATAGATTTTGAAGTCGGCTCCCGACTGCCAATCTCCGGTTGCGCTGTCCGGTGGTGTCGCAGTTACACAAGTGTCCTGCAGTCCTCCGAGGATCGACCGCGGAGGGGGCTGCACCTTGCCGAGCTGGCGTCGCAAGTGATCTTGCCGGGTTCTCAGGAGCGCATCTCAGAAGTGCCTCCAACTTGTTAGGAGAGATTCTTGGGCCGGCAGAGCCGTACCTATTGTCCGTAGACCTCCAGCTCACAATGGGCCCTAACTCCCTCCAATGTCCCAAAGAAGTCGAGGTCCACACAAGGAGCAAAGGTTAACTGTCATTTTATTACATCAAACGAGCAGGGACAACATACACAGCATTCAATTTCATCCGAGGACATCTCGCTAATTTCAGGCGTGCAGGCCCCTTTTGTGCATTTGTGACATCACAACTGTCATCACTTCCCAAAATCCTTCCCTGAACCTAACACCACCCTGTGTTGGTTCCCAGAGTGGTAGGTCCAGTATAGGGACGTATGTGTTGCAGTGTTCTTGGTGGGCACGCTGTCAGGTGGTACACTTGGGTCATCCCTAAAAATTGCTACCTGACAATTGTTACATTAGAACCCCTGATGATTGGCTGGAGATTCCGGCCACCAGCCTCTGCCCCCCCGGTGTGCTGATTGGTCAGGCCGCAGGCCCCCAAGCATAGGACTAACGTTCCCAGCCTGCAAGACACCTGCTTTCATACACTATGTATCTACAAAGTATAACTATGTGGCAGTGTGTAACAATGGAGTCTTTGCAATTGCTATTAAAGCAGCCCAGTCCCAGCGCATATTGTAGGTGGATTGTTGCAATTGTATCAAGGTTCAGTCTCAGACGTGGGATGGCTACAGCTTCCCAACTCCCAGGTCTTGGCATCATGTCAGGTCGGCTGGATCACGTGTGAGGAGACCGCTTGGGGAAGTCAAATTACTTCAATTTGATTTGTATTTTAACTTGAGGTGTCCTGTCCTGAAGCTGGGCTCATCGTGCACCGTGGGTGAGGAATGTCACTTTCAACATTATGGCCTTGGCGGTGGCAGTCCTTGCCAGGACGATTCTGCTCGTTCAGCAGCTTGCAGCGTCGAGATCCCTGTAAAAGGGGTTTAGTGTGCTGGATTGATCCGAGGCCTACCTAAATTCAGGTTATTCTTCCAATATGATTATACAATGGTTAAGCCTATGCAGTGAGTGATCAGGTCCCTTGAGTGCCCCTGTCCATCCATAGAGTAAATAGCGAGTAGCATCTGCAAGCATATAACCAAGCTCTTCTGGCAACCTGTGATTCTATAACAATAAACATGCAGACTGAATGTGTGTCACTGTCCTCTAGCTCATAAAACTGTATGCAGATGTTCTTCGTGTAGGTAGCTGTGTGAGTGTCCAATCACGCCTATTGCACGTGTGCTTCCTGTCTAATGCGGCTGTGTCGTCATGAAGTCTCTAACGACCTGCAACATGGTTTGCGGGGACATCAATCGAGTTGGTTCATATAATCGTCTCCAGCTCGGCCTTGGTTCCGTTTGGTCGTGTTGGCTACGGCTCTTGCTATCGTGGGGTTGATCGGGCAGATGGCTGTGGGTTTGTTGTGATGTGAGTTTGCGTTGAGAGCGGTGGGACAGGCTGCAACCTCTGATAGGCGATAGTTGTTCAGTCGGGGGTGCTTCTTCCGGTTGGGGGCCCCATCAGGAGGGAAGGGACACTCAGATTTTCCCTCTTCGTGAAACATGCATGTGTTTGGCAGGTGAGGGCTTGTATATCATGAATGTTATTAATATTGGAAGCTCAGGGCTATATTGTGTATGGGGAATTATGAAAGGAATTTTTTGAGGCAATATTATCAAATAATGAGGGTCCCGCATCATGAATGTGCTAAGCATGACAATGAGTGTATTTATATTTGATGCAGATTCATAAAAGCAATTTTGTGTTGTGTGCAGGAATGCTGGCAATTATTGGTGCATTTACATGACGTGGTCTATAGGGTAATGCAGGCATATTGTGGCTGCAGCTTCAGAATTTATTTATAGTGGTAATGCAGGCCCATATTTGAGCAGCTTCATGATAGTGATGTAGAATGGCAATATGCTGCCATGCATTGTGGGTGCAGCTTGATTAAAGCGATTCACAATGGCAAGGCTGGCATATATTGTGAGCACAGCCATATGAATGTAATTTACAATGGCATTGCTGGTGTATATTCTGGACACCGGCATCATGAACAGGTAAAATGGTCCTGTGTACCATTTGTGGCCTGGTATCTGTGTGATTATTTCTTGTGCCACCATAGAAAACCAATTGCAAATTCCATGTCTTTTTACCCACTATTTTAAAGACGTGTTCAGTAAAATGCACTGTTTCAACCCATTATTTTGAAAGTGCCCTTTTTACATGGGGCTCCCTTGCTAGGCTCTGTGGCTCACACTTATTCAGGGAAGATGTTTGTGCACCGCCACTGCTTTGGAGTGTTTCAAATCCCAGAGGACTCCTCAGGAGTTGCCTGCTCCCCTCATCATCAAAAACTACCTCCACCACTGGGCCAGTGTGTCCAGCTTCGCCTCTGAGTGGGTAGAGCAGGGAGAGAGCGTGCAACTGGAATATCCCTGCCTGTCCAAAAGCAACGGGAAAATGGGAGAAACAATACGTTGGCTATCCCAGTGGCAGCTACTGTACCGTTGGTCTGCTACAGAGCAGGTAGTTATACTTAACAGGGGTGCAGAGGACCCACAGACTAATGATTATTTATTAACAGCAGTTTAACGAATATTCCTCTTGTTCTACCCTATTGCAGCAGAGATTTTCTTCTGTACTTGCAAAACACTACGATAAAGTTTCTCTACAAAATATAGGGCTGCAGCAATAGAAATGTATTTTAACAAGTGCCTAAAGACTGGAGATGGCAGGTACACGGCATGGGAGTGCACCGACTGACACTACTGAGATGTAAGATGTTGATAAGGCTGTGGACAGCAATGAAGTGGCATACATGAAGCTACAATGAGAAAACCTGGAACAGCAGAGCTATACTACCATAATATCATAAGAGAGTGCAAAGGCTAATGCAGCCCCTGATTTCCGGCCCTAACCGGGCCAGGGGGCACTCATGCTTTGCCTTGGTCAGGGACAGTCTGCATGGGAACCCCCCAAACTCCTGAACTCGCTTGACAGGGAGTGGTGCTGCACCTACAAAACGAATTGAAATTAACAGGAGATGGACTACACCCTTAGTTGTTACCTTACTATTGGACGCACACAAAGGTGAATATTATAAGGATGCCAACGGAGACCCCTCTTTATTTATACAAACACAAACTTTCTTAAATATTTGTAATCCCCTTCCTTACACCCCCCTGATGTGAATACCATCTAATTAGGGATACGCTACATCAAACCACCCTTCCTTGGAGGGGTCTTGGAGACCCATAGGTTAAGTCCAACTCCTCAGACACCTTCCCTAACTCTAGGTACCACTAACATGGGGTGTGAGGGCAGAGAATGGCCTTTATGGTGGTCATCTCAATGGAGGTGGCCTCAACCAGGGTGCACCATCCTCCCGCTACCTCATGCTGTGATGATTCACCGTCTCCGCCCCTTCTGGAATGCTTGGAAGGTCCGGCGCCGCTTTGCAGCGTCCATCTTTACTCCCAATATGGGCACTGCTGTTGGGAGGTCTGATGGTAGCGGTCTAGCCTCTTGTGTTTGTTTTCACTGCTTCATCAGATAAGCGCTGCTCAAACCATGTGTCGGTCCGTCTCGGCGCTCGGTTGTCTGCTTCGGCCGTGCTCAGCGCTACCTGTTATTCTCTCCTCTCTGCTCCTTTTTTTTTTTCGTCGGCAGAGGCATAAAGCATACACATACATCGGAGCAGATAAAGCATTAGGTACATACATGAATGAGTACAGGGGTATACAGAGACAATGGAGCAACAGCGTGGGGGAGATAGCACATCGCGGGACAATAAGTTCCCAAGTTCTTCAAGGAGGGGGCTGGGGGGAATCGTCCACTGTGGAAGTATCATCTAGTCCATTCAAGTAACTATTGAAGGTGGACCATATGTTACGGGGGCGGGAGCGCGCTGGGATCATTTCAATAAATTCTTCTTCACATTTTCGGGACCACGTGAGCAGATTTATCCATTTCTGGAACGAAGGGGGGTGGGACTCTTCCAGTTTTGCAACACACATTTTTTAGCCACTATACAGCCAATATTCAGAAACATAGCCATGCTCTTGGCTCCCTCAGTCTGCCATATCCCAAACAAAACACCCAACGGGTCAGTGCCAACCAGAGAGTCAGTAATTTCAGGTAATGTTTCCAAAACCTTGCCCCAGAAACGCAGTCAAGCCTGGACAGTTCCAGAACATGTGTAGATGATCAGAAGGTGATGAGCCACGATGGAAATTTCGTGCTTTAATGCCCAATGCCATGTTTTCTGGGCTTCTATGGAAAGAGTTCTTGATCGCGTCCCTCCTTGTTTCCTCAGATAAAACATGGCCGTTGTATTGTCGGTCAGTATTCGTACTCGCGATCCCTTGATGTGTGGTAGGAATGCCTTCAAGGCCCATCGTACTGCTCTGAGTTCTAACACGTTTATGTGTAGGAGTGACTCCGTTGGAGACCAGCGACCCTGCGTTTGGAGAGCACCCATGTGAGCTCCCCATCCGGTTAGGGACGCATCCGTGACTATGGTTCGCTGAAACTCCGGCTCCTGTAGGGGTACGCCGTTGTTCAGATTGTGGAAACTCTGCCACCACTGAAGGGTCCGAAGCAGCTTGTCATTGTCGATGGTTATCTTGTCTGACCACGATCCTTGAGCCTGCGTCCATCGGTCCGTGAGGAATTCCTGGACTGGCCTCATGAATAGGCGACAGTTTTCCACCAGATGGATGCAGGATGCCATGGCCCCTAGGACCGAAACGTATTTTCTCACTGAGATCTTGGTGTTTCGCCGTAGTCGGCATGCTTGTTGATTGAGTCTTGAGGTTCTGTCGAGAGAAGGTTTCACTAGCCCTAACTGGGTCTCGAACTGTGCCCCCAGGAATACCAGCGATCTCGACGGCTGCAGAGAGGATTTTTCGAAGTTTATGGTGAACCCCAGCTGTTGTAGAAGCTGCATGGTGGCTTGTAAACTTGTGTTGGTCGACGCTGGGGAGGATCCCCTTACCAGCCAGTCGTCGAGGTATGGGTATACGTGGTGGCCTTGCTTCCTTAGCCAGGCCGTTACTGGAGCCAGGCATTTCGTGAACGTTCTGGGGGAGGTCTTGAGCCCAAAAGGAAGAACCGTGAATTGGTAGTGAGTCCGCCCTATTACAAATCTTAGGAATTTCCTGTGTTTCCGACGCATTGCAATATGGAAATACGCGTCCTGTAAATCCAGGGACGCTAGAAAATCCCCCTCTTGAACGGCGCGGATCACTTCCTGCAGAGTGAGCATCTTGAATTTTAGGCTCTTCAAAGATTTGTTGAGATCGCGTAAGTCTAAAATGGGACGCCATTTGCCGTTCGGCTTTTTTACGACGAAATATCTTGAGTAGACTCCTTGACCTCTCTGTGATGTTGGAACTAATTCTATCACGCCCTTTGCTAACATGAGTGTTACCTCTTGTTGCAGTATCTTCAGATGGGAATGAGCGGTGAACGCAGGTGGAATTTGCGGAGGGCTGTGTTTGAATTGTAGAGAGTGTCCGTTTCTTATAGTATCCAGCACCCATTGATCCGTCGTTATTCGTTCCCATTCGTCGACATATGCTGAAACTCTTCCCCCCAGAACGGTGTGTTGTATGTCACTGCTGATCTTTATTTTGCTTGTCTCTCGACGACGACGGATATGATGGTCTTTTTCTGGAAGTCTGGAAGTTCCGGCGACGGTTTGCCGTTCGGGAGGCACATCTGTATCCCCGGGAGGGGTAAGCTGATCTGCCAAAGGATCTGTCTCCAGATGCAGAGAATCTTGAATTACCTGAAGCCCCTCTAAAGGGACGAAAAGACTTGTAGTTTCTGCCACTCTGGAGAGCACCCAATGAACGTGCCGTGTCCGAGTCCTCTTTCATTCCCTTTAGGGCTTCGTCCACCTTCTCACCGAAAAGGTCGTCTCCCTCAAAGGGCATATCTAAAACTTTGTATTGTACTTCTGGCCTGAAGTAGGTACACTTAAGCCATGACTGTCGACGTAATACAACCCCATTATTGACTTGCTTGAAGCCTGACTCAGCGAGGTCCACCGCGATGTTTATTGCGTGATTTGAGGCTTCCTCACCTTCTCGGACGAGTAACATCGCTGCCTTCCTATGCTCTTCCGGAAGATGATCAAGCAACGGAGCTAGCCTGTGCCACATCTCCCTATCGTATCTGGCAACAATTGCCAGAGAGTTTGCGGCCTTTACTGTGGTCGCTCCCACGGATAGCACTTTTTTGCCAAAGGCATCTTGGCATCTCGCTTCGTTCTCAGGAGGAGTCGTGCACTTGTGCTGGGCCTTCGCCTTCCTCGCCGCTGCCGCCGACACCACCGAGTCCGGCGTTGGTTGGGAGGATAAACACTTGCGGGTAGACTCTGGAGCCTTAAACTTTTTTTCCAGGCGTCCTTTCACTGCCGGCGCTGAAAACGGGTGACGCACTGTCTGCAACCCCTCCTTCCATACATGGTCTAGTATTGGTATCGAGAACACAGACCTCCTTCTCTTACCCATGTGGTCGAACAAAAAACAGTCCTTTTTCTGTTCTTCCTGGGACAAGCCAAATTCTTTGCATGCCTTCTCCATCATAGAATGGAATGACGCAATGTCGTCCGGAGGGGACGGGTGAGCTGGGCTTCTAGGGGTTTCCAACTGCACCTCTGACTCCCAGGTTGGATCCCTGGAGGGGGATGATGAGATATCCGACATGGCTCCCCTGTCAGACTCCGAATCTGGCAGCTCACATTCCTCTTGTGCCAGTGCTGAGATTGGCGTGCGTAGGTGCGTCGGTTGACGGGACGGGCCCGGCTCGTCGACGGGTGACTGTGGCAGGTTTGCCTGAGGTAGTCCCTGGTCCAACGACTGTAACAATGATTGAAGCGTGGACAGAATTTCCAACGACAAAACAGATTGAGGATTGGGAAGAGGGGCAGATACCGGTATAACGGATCCCCTCGTCAACGACTTGTCAGCCACTCGTAGCCCTAGGTCTGCTGGGCCAGCTATTCTCTCATTCTCGTCCTCCGAGGACAGTAACACAGCCTGTTCTTGTAGTAAAGTATCCGGGGGATCAGATCAAAAACTTCAGGCCTCCAGGCCTACTGTAGAACCCCCGTCGACGAGGCCATCGTCGACGTCGTCGTCGGTGGGACGGTGGATGCCACCTGTGTAAGTGGCAGGGTGGAGGCCGATGACTGGGCCGCCGTCGACGACGGTGGCTTAGCAGGTGGTTTTGGCGGTCCCGCCTTTTCCACACTTGGCTTGCTTTTACTCGACTCTCGACTCGTGGTCGATCTATGATGATCGCCCGAGGAGGATTTCCTTTCCTTTGATGAAGATGATTTCTTTGACGAGGAGTCTCTAGTTGAGTGACTTCCAGATGACTCTTTTTCCGTCGGTCGAGATTTCTTCGCCGGTGGTTCCGACGAGGTAGCGCGGCGTGATGTTTTCGCCGATTGTGTGGAGCCTACCTCCGAAGGGGGGTATGCCCCCGCTCCCTCATTCAGCCATGCCAACAGTCGTCGACTGCGGTCTTTGAGGGTTTTTTGAGAAAACCCTTTGCATATGTCGCAGTTATCTGCCGAATGATGAGGGTGGAGGCAATATATACAATCCATATGTCCGTCCCCCTCGTAAACTTTTTTCAAGCCGCATGTCGCGCATGGGCGGAACAGCGCTTTTCCTGACCCGGAGGACATTTTCTGTACTCAAATTCCAGTAACGCAACCTTGTACAAAATAGTAAGACAACGCGAGGAGATCCCACTACTTTGGAGACGGTTGAAATCTGAAGGGGAACCGCGGGGGCGGGCCTCTTATACGGGGACGGCCTACGGAGCATGCGTAGGCGAGTCCTAAAAGGACATAGATAGGACACAAAAGTGTCGGAAGTTTTCCGATTGGAAAAGGCTATATATGTGTACCGAGGGGTCCCAGTCTGACGACGGGGAATATTCTAAGCATGTGAATCCATGAAAGATCCAATGCTGGAGAAGAGCTTGTATAGTGAGGATACCAGCCCCCCGAGCACCACCCGAGTTAGCGATATAGGCGACCCCAGGGGAATCCAGAGGCTCATTGGGAAAGTGAGGCCATGCATCTCTGAAAGCAGCACGGAGTCTATAGTATTGCAAGGTTTCTAGTGCAGAGCCCGAGTGGCCTGGTCTCCAAGTTTGTGGTGTTATGAACTGACCTTCAGGGTAGAAGTCAGTGAGAGTGTGATATCCCAGATCCTCCCAGTGTCGTGCCAGTGTTGTGTCGAATGTGGGTTCCAACCCGGGGAATCTCCAGGCGGGGAGCCATTTGTAGTATGGGCGTTGTTCGGTGGTGGACTCAAATATCCGGCCCCAGGCCTGCACCGTGCTATAGACCGGGTCGATGGGTGAATAAGGTTCGTAGTGTTGATGTAGGATTAAGGACATAATGTTGGTGCCTATTGCAGCCAGTGTTTCCAACTTGACATGGGGACGAGGTGGGGGCCCGGGGTACCAGTAGGAGGCGAACTGCGCCTGTGCTGCGATCCAGTATCGCAACATGTCAGGGGCGGTGAATCCCCCTCTGTCATAGGGGAGTGTCATGTCTGACCATTTTTTACGTACGGCCCCAGAGTGCCATAGGAATCGGGCATACAGCTTGTGTAAGTTTACGAAGTATCTTTTCCCGGGCCAGATAGGGACATTGCTAAATATGTACAATAATTTGGGGAGCAAAATCATTTTCACCAGCGAGAGCCTCCCAGCCAGTGAAAGCGGAAGGGTGCACCAGCGCGCTATCTTGGTTTCCGCTTGCTCTGCCGCAGCTAGGTAGTTGTCTGCCAGCAATGTGTCTTTGGTCAGGGACACCTGAACTCCCAGATATTTGATCCCACCCGGGGACCAGCGGAGCAGATACTCAGTGGCAGGTTGTAGTGTAGAGCTAGTGAGGGGGAAGATTTCAGATTTAGTATAGTTGATAGTGAACCCAGATTGCGTGCCTATACGGTAATATCGCACAGGATTGGGTCGAGGTGAACAGCCCGGTCTCTTATATACAACAGCACGTCGTCAGCATAAAGCGAAATAATTTTGGGGGAGTCTTTCAGACGTATTCCTTTACGTGAATGTCGCTCCCTTACGTAGTCCGCCATTGGCTCTATTGCCAGAGCGAACAGGATCGGGGAGAACGGGCAGCCCTGTCGGGTACCTCTAAACAGGGGGATCAAGCCTGACGTCTGGGAGTTGACACGGACCCTGGCCACTGGGGAAGTGTATAGTAACTTAATGTAAGCCATTATGCCCTATGCCCATGGTTTCCAGCACCAACCACATCTATTTCCAGAACACCATGTCAAATGCCTTTTGGGCATCTAGTTTAACTGCGACTGCACTCACCCCCTGGTCAATATGGTACATAACATTGAACAACCTCCTAATGTTATGGGATGTGGACCTCCCAGGCACGAAGCCTGCCTGGTCATCATGAACCATATAAGGCATGACCGGGAGGAAGCGATTGGCAATCACTTTAGCAAAAATGTTGTTGTCTAAATTCATTAACGAGAGGGGCCTGTACGATCCACATCCATAGTTGGGCTTACCAGGTGTTACGCTCACCTGGCTCCCATGGGGGCGTCGATCTGAACTGGCCAGCTGTTGTTTCCACCAGCGAGACGCGTAGTGCCGAGATGATGGACTGGACTGGCCCACCCAGCTTCGTTTGTTTGACTCGTAGGAATATCCTTCTGTAATGGAGAAAGGGAATTAACCACCTGTGGAGTTCGAGCGCTAACCCCACCTTCCCCTCTCCCGTAGTTCTTCCCACAGGCCACTTTTGGATTCCCTCTATGCTCTCACCTGATGGTTTGGAAAGATGAGCTCTCCATCCTGCTTCGAGCGCAGGGGCGCGTAGATGACCAGTTTCTTCACTGGCGTGGAGGAGTTGGTGAGTTCCAGAACGGTATTGACTCAAAGAATGCCGGCGATACGCCGTAAGTCTGTAGTTCGTAAGAGTTCAAAAAACGTCTGACCTTCACTCTGTCCAATTCCTTTTAGATTGCTGAATTGCCCTTATGAAGAGTTCCACGTGGCACCCGGTAAGATGCAGGTAAGGGTTTATATTATCCGGCTCAGTTCGATAAAATGGTGTCAATGTATAACATGTGGCTTTTTCCCCATTCAGGCGCTGATGTGGTATGAGGTCTTGGGGATTGATGCCTCCAGCGGTAAAACCAGGTAAGTCTATTGGGAAAAAATCGGTTTCCCCTTATTGCACCTTGCTGTTCTGTTGTTTCCCCATAGGGGCCGGGGCACGGCAGAGATGCAGCGCAGGCTGCGCCGACCCGAAATGAGGTAAGTACCCCCTGTGGTAAATCAGGTAAGTCTTGGGGGGTAGCTTGTACAGTCTTAGAGTATCCCCTTGGCTCACCTTGCTGTTTTTGTCTCCTTACGTGTCAGAGAGCGGCCGCGAGATGGAGAAGAGCGTGATGGAATGCTGAAGTGCTGCAAAGGCAGGTGAGTACAGCGCGGCGCTGCAGGATACGAAGTAAGGCGTTTTTAAAGACTTCTTCTTCCAGCTCCGTGGCGTGATGGATCAGGATTCAGGTAAGGATTAAAGGTAAAACTCCTGTTCTGACCTTTTCTCCTTCTTTCTTCTTGTTTCCAGGAGCTCCGGACCCGAGGCGGGCGTGGCTGAAGACTGGAAGCTGCTGCAGGCACGGTGAGCGTTACGCTGCTGGATGCAGAATAACGCAAAGCATATGCTGCTGTCCGGGCGTGGTTTAAATAGCCTTGGAAGTAGTCCCAGGTAAGTATTCTTCCACAGCCCCACCCGAGTAAAAAGTAGTCCCTTAGGTACAATAGTCCCTCCTAAGCCTCATTTGGCTTGTGGCTTCTTGCAGCATGGTCTGCATCAGGTAAGTTTGCAGCATGGTCTGCATCATGTAGGTTTTCTACTATGAGCCTGGCACCCATGGCGCCAGATCTGACTCTATTGTTATGAGCCTGGCGCCATAGGCGCCAGGACTGCACCCAAACAGCCCCTAGCTGGGGTTGTTGGGCTTGCTCCAAATGGCATGATGCCTGCTTCTGGGGTTGCTGGGCCTGGTCTGGTTTCCCGGGGGCAGGCATCATGACAGCACTCCCCCTCAAGGCCCCTCCTAAAGTCGTTCTTCCCCTTGGCTTTGGTTTGTTTGGGAAATCTCGGGGGAATCTCTTCACCAATTGAGGTGCATGCATGTGGTCACTAGGTTCCCAAGACCTTTCCTGTGGTCCGTAACCTTTCCAGTCGATTAGATAGAAGAGTTTTGACCTCACCCTTTTTGAGTCCAAGATGTTCTTAACTTCAAATTCGGGTTCCCCGTCTATGAGGATGGGATCTGGTGGTTTGGTTAGTCTTGTTCCTGGTTGCACTGGCTTCAAAAGTGACACGTGAAAGACGGGATGAATTCGCATATGAGCAGGTAAGTCCAACTTGACGGCCACCGGGTTGATAATGGCCTTGATACAGTAAGGTCCCAAATACCTAGGGTTAAAGGTCTGTGTTCCTTTGAGTGGTATGTGCTTAGTGGCCAGCCATACTTGGCCCCTATCTGGTATTGCGGTGCTTCACTTCTGTGCTGATCAGCATCTTTCTTGTATTTTTCCTTAGCTTTTCGTAAATGTGCAGTTGCTTCTTTAAAGGCTTGTGTAATAACCGCGTGGAGATGGTCCACCGCGGGCATCTCTAAGTGTTGGGGCGAATCAAGGTCCGAGGTTCGAGGATGGTGTCCATATATGGTATAAAAAGGACTTTGTCCAGTTCCCGAGTATACAGAATTATTGTACGCATACTCGGCGATCCAAAGAATGTCTTTCAAATTACCCTCAGACTGATGTAGCATGCAACGCAGGTATTGTTCAAGAGTCTGGTTGGTCCTCTCTGTTTGACCGTCAGTCTGAGGGTGGTGACTGGTCGAAAGCCTAACATCTATCTGCGCCAGTTGGCAACATTTTCTCCAAAAATGTGAAATGAATTGACTGCCCCGGTCCAAAATCAACACGGATGGAAAGCCGTGTAGGCGAACTATGTTTTCAAGGAACTCTTTGGCCAGGGTTGAAGCTGAAGGTATTCTCTTTAAAGGAATAAAGTGGGCCATTTTGGAAAAAAGATCCACAATAACTAAAATGGTGTTAAAACCATTGTACGGGGGTAGATCCGTGATAAAGTCTAATGACAAGGTGTGCCAAGGAGTAGGTGGGATGTCCAAAGGTTGTAATAGTCCAGCTGGTTTTTTCTTATGACTTTTGTTTTGGGCGCAAATGCCACAAGACATGACAAATAACTTAATATCTCTTCGCCAGGTGGGCCACCAGAATTGTTTCTTGATTGTAGCTTCAGTTTTTGCAATACCAGGATGTCCCTCCATTAAGGTATCATGGTAACGGGAAATGACTAGCTCTTGTAGTTCCTTTTGTGGCAGAAATAGCTGCCCTTGGTAATAAGGCAAACCATTGGTGACAGAGTATTCCGGGCCTTTCCTTGCCCAGTCCTTTAAGGCAATAGGATCAAAGAGTTGTTGGATCTTCCCCTGAATGTCCTCCAGTGTCTGTACAGTTGTCATGCCAAGAATCCTCTGTTTGGGAATTATGGGTACGGGTTCTAGGGTCATTTCTGCTTCTCCCATCCCAATTCGGGACAAGGCGTCTGCTTTACCATTCTTACAACCTGGTCGATAGGTTATCACGAAATCAAACTCGGCGAAGAATCATGCCCAACAGAGTTGGCGCGAAGATTGGGCCTTGGCTGTCTTTAGATATTGCAAGTTTCGGTGATCGGTGATGACCGTAATGGTATGCCTGGCACCCAGTAGATAGTGCCGCCAAGCCTTGAAGGCGGACTTGATGGCTAACAGCTCCTTGTCGGTAATGGCATAGTTTAATTCGGGAGCTGAAAACTATCTAGACCAAAACGCCACTGGGTGAAGCTGGTTAGTTTCGGGGTCCTTTTGAGATAGGACAGCTCCCATGGCTAGACTGGATGCATCATTTCCACTATGTATGGGAGCTCAGGACGCGGGTGCCTTAATACAGGGGCAGATGTGAATTTCGCTTTTAATTCTTGGAAGGCGTTTTCGGCTTCTTCTGTCCACACAAAGCGTTTATTTTTTCGCAAGAGTGCTGTAATGGGATGTACAATGTGTGAAAAGTCCGGGATAAACCTGCGGTAGAAATTGGCAAAGCCAAGCATGCTTTGTACTCCTTTGACTGAGCTTGGCGAAGGCCATTTAAGAATTGCGTCCACCTTACGCGTATCCATCCTGATCCCACTCGGGGTCAGAATAAACCCAAGGAATTCCAGTTCTGTGGCGTGAAAGACGCACTTTTCCAGTTTAGCATATAGTTTGTGCTGGCGTAACTTCTCTAGGACTCTTCAGACGTGTTTCACATGATCAGATTCTGATAAGGAATATACCAGGATATCATCGATATAAACGACAACACAAACGTCGATAAGTTCTCGAAGGACATCATTCATGAAGAATTGGAAGGCTGCTGGTGCATTGCATAGTCCGAAAGGCATCACTTGGTACTCAAATAACCCGTATGTAACGCTCACCTGGTTCCCCCGGAGGCGCAGGTCTTGATCTGGCGAGGATACTGTCTTCAGTGTTAGGCGCAGGGTTCGTTTTGCTCCCGGAGTGGGCCCCCTTCCCACCGACAGTTTAAGCTGAAGAGTGAGATGTCTGCAAGGGTAAACCAAGGTATTAGTGTTTGGAAGGTTCGGAAAGTTCCTAGCCCCTCTCGCCCTTTCTTTCCCCGTGGAACTGGGTTGATATTGCGCTTACCTTATATAGGTAAATGCCGGGCTCTCCATCCTGCGTCTTGTGCAGGGGCGCTGGGTCCAGTTGCTTCACTGGATGCGAGCTCTGCCTCTTGATAGCAGAGGATTTGCTGAGAGCGAAGACGCCGTTAATGCACGAGCGTGCCTTGTAAGTATTAAAGTTCCTTTTGCATTGTACTCTTCTCTTTCAAAAGTGTTAAGTCTGTAAAGTCTATGTCTTTCTCTTTTCAGATGCTGTGACGATGAAGATTATCCTTCTAATGGCACGTGAGTAGAAAGACTGCACTAGCGCTGGAGAATGCTCCGTAATGTCTCTTTTGTCTTTGCAGGTACTGAGGTGCAGCGCGAACAGATTGAAAGCGAACGTAACACAGGTAAGCAGTCTTGTAACTAAGCGTTACTAACCGATGTATCTTGCCTTGCAGGTGCCGGAATGCAGCGCGAGCTGAGTTGGAACGGGCGTAACACAGGTAAGCAGAACTTGTAGTTGAATATTACTGACCGATGATCTCTCTCAATGCAGATGTCGGATGCCGGAAGAGAAAGGCAGAAAAAGGCGCCTTGGATGCTGCCGTTGGATTAGGTAAGTAGATTCACTGCCTTTACTTTTGCCTAACCTGTGCCTTTGTTTTGCAGGAGCTGCAGAAGACTGAAGAAGACTGAAGATCGGATTCCAGCAGGTTATTTTGTGTCCACAGGATCTGGAGCTGGAGGTTTCCTGGAGCTGACACGGTGAGAGTCCTGCTGCAGATGCAGAATAACGCGAAGCACGTGAAACCAATCGGGTGTGGTTTAAATAGCCTTCTGTAGTGCTTAGGCGTCTCCTTCCACGGCCCCACCCAGACAGAAAAAGTAGTTCCAGGCAGAGAAGGATCAGGAGACCAGTTAGCTGGTAAGTAAGCAGCATGGTCTGCTACAGGTAGGTCCACCAAGCACTCTTATCTAATATGAGCCCGGCGCTTCCTGTGCCGGGACCAGTCATCATCATGAGCCTGGCACCACTGGCGCCAGGACAAGGTCCAGAGGGTCCCTATAGGGACTGGCTGGTTCCTGGGATCAGAGTCATGGGCCTGCTTCCAAGGTCGTGGGGCAAGTCCTGACCCCTTGGAAGCAGGGATCATGACAGCACCCCCCCTCAAGGCCCCTCCCAAGGTTGACTTCTCCGGAGGTCTTGGTTTGTTAGGAAATGTCCGATGAAATTTCTTGATTAGTCGAGGTGCGTGTACATGTTCTGCAGGTTCCCAAGATCTTTCTTGGGGGCCGTAGCCTTTCCAGTCAATCAGGTAGTGTAGTTTTGATTTGGAGATCTTGGAATCCAGGATATTTTTGATTTCAAACTCAAGTTCTCCGTCAACTAGGATAGGTTCAGGAGATTTAGTCAATCGGGTTTCTGGTTGAACAGGTTTTAGTAGTGAGACATGGAAGACTGGGTGCATTTTCATGCGAGGGGGTAACTCCAACTTGACCGCTACTGGATTTATTATGGCAGTAACAGAGTAGGGTCCCAGGTATCCTGGGTTAAAGGTGCGTGGTCCTTTTAGGGGTAAATATTTGGTGGATAACCAGACTTGATCTCCTATTTGGTATTGAGGGGCTTCCTTTCGATGTTGATCTGCTCTTTTCTTGTATTGTTCCTTGGCCCTTTGAAGGTGGGTAGTAGCTTCCTTGAAGGCTTGGGTGATGGTTGAATGTAGGTGGTCAACTGCTGGTGTTCCAAGATCCTGAGGTGGATCCAGGTTAGAGGTTCGAGGATGATTACCATACAAAAGAAAAAACGGGGTCTTTCCGGTTCCAGAGTGGACTGAGTTATTGTAAGCGTACTCGGCTATCCAAAGGATGTCCTTCCAAGTTCCTCCTGTCTGTTGCAGCATGCAGCGTAGGTACTGTTCCAAAGTCTGATTGGTCCTTTCGGTCTGACCATCGGTTTGTGGGTGGTGACTGGTGGAAAGCCTCACATCAATTTGAGCTAACCGACAGCAACTCCGCCAGAAGTGGGAGATGAATTGACTTCCTCTGTCTGAGATTAAAACTGAAGGAAAGCCGTGCAACCGAACGATGTTTTCAAGAAATTCTCGAGCCAGGATTGCTGCTGACGGTAACCCCTTTAGTGGGATGAAATGGGCCATTTTTGAAAATAAGTCTACGATTACCAGGATTGTATTGTATCCGGAACAGGGAGGTAAGTCAGTGATAAAGTCCATGGAAAGGGTATGCCAGGGATGAGGTGGGATTTTAAGTGGTTGTAAGAGGCCTGCTGGTTTTTCCTTAGGACTCTTGTTCTGGGCGCACACTCCACAGGACATGACAAAGTTTCTGATGTCTTTCCTCCAAGATGGCCACCAAAAGTGACGCTTGACCTTTTCCGAGGTCTTGGCCATACCCGGGTGTCCTTCCATTAAGGAGTCGTGATAACAAGAGATGACTTGATTTTGTAAGCTGGTACAGGGTAGATAAAGTCGTTCCTTGAAGTATAATAAGTCGTTCTTTACTGTGAAGTCTTCCCCCTGAAGCTGCCATTTTTGTATGTCCGTTGGAGTTACAAGTTGTTTAACCTGGGTTTCAATTTCTTCAATGGATTGCATGCTGATCAAACCCAGGATTCTTTGTTCAGGAATAATAGGTACGAGCTCAGGGTTAACCATGTGTTCCTCTACTCCGATTCGAGAGAGGGCATCCGCTTTACCATTCTTATTGCCTGGTCGGTAAGTGATTATAAAATCAAATTCGGCAAAAAATAATGCCCAGCGAAGTTGTCTGGAGGATTGAGCCTTGGCTGATTTAAGATACTGTAGATTACGATGGTCAGTAATGACAGTGACTGTGTGTCGGGCTCCTAAGAGATAATGCCGCCAGGCCTTAAAGGCAGACTTAATAGCCAACAGTTCCTTATCGGTAATGGTGTAATTGATTTCTGGGGCTGATAATTTGCGAGACCAAAACGCCACAGGGTGCAACTGGTTGGTTTCTGGATCTCTTTGTGAAAGCACTGCTCCCATAGCAAGGCTGGAGGCATCGGTCTCGACGATGTAAGGTAGTTCCGGGCGGGGATGTTTTAAAATCGGGGCGGAGGTAAATTTAGTCTTTAGCTCCTGAAAGGCTTGTTCTGCCTCGGTAGACCATTCAAAACGTTTGTTTTTTCTGAGGAGAGCTGTAATGGGTTGGACTACCCGAGAAAAGTCTGGAATAAACCTGCGATAGAAGTTGGCGAAGCCCAACATACTTTGAACTCCTTTTACAGATGATGGTGAGGGCCACTTGATTATTGCATCTACTTTCCTCGAGTCCATGTGAACTCTGTTAGGTGACAAAATAAATCCCAGAAATTCGACCTCAGTAACATGAAAGACGCACTTCTCTAATTTTGCAAAAAGTTTGTGTTTGCGGAGCCTCTCCAGTACTGCGGTTACATGTTTTCGGTGTTCTGCCTCAGAGGACGAATAAACCAGAATGTCGTCAATGTATACAACTACACACACATCAATGAGTTCACGGAGCACGTCATTCATAAAGAACTGTAATGCGGCTGGTGCGTTACACAACCCGAAGGGCATCACTTGATACTCGAACAGTCCATACTTGGTACGAAAGGCCGTCTTCCATTCATCGCCCTCCTTTATTCGCACCAAATGGTAGGCTCCTCTGAGGTCTAACTTAGTATATATGCAGGCGTTTTTGACTTGGTCAAGTAGTTCTGGGATCAATGGCAATGGATACCTGTTCTTAATTGTAATCTGGTTCAGGGCACGGTAGTCTATACACGTTCTTAAGTCTCCCTCCTTTTTTGGCACGAAGAACAGAGCTGAGGAGGCCGGGGACTTCGAAGGACGGATGAATCCGTTAGCCAGGTACTGGTCCAAATATTGCCTTAGGTGGAGATTTTCAGGTTCAGTAAGGGCATAAATCCGACTGCACGGAGGAGTGGATCCGGGAATCAGGTCTATCTGACAGTCGTATGATCTGTGGGGAGGCAAAGAATTAGCTTGGTCTTTCCGAAAGACATCTTGGAATTCCTGGTATTCAGGAGGCAGTTGCGGACTCTCAGAAACAGTTGCAGCTAGTTTGGTGGAGAGCTGAGGGTAGCAGGTAGAAGCGCATTCTGGAAACCGGATTGTCTTTGCTCGCCAATCAATTTGAGGATTGTGTTTCTCCAACCAAGGAACTCCCAAGATGACTTGAAACTGAGGGGCCTTGATCACATCAAACACGATCTTCTCTTGATGCCCATCTTGGCTTACTAATGTTACTTCCATGGTGGTGTGAGTTACGGGTCCGGAAGCTATTTCCGTCCCATCCACGGTGGTAATGACGTCTTTCACCGTCTTTGAACAAAGAGATAGATTCATCCTGGCGGCCAGCTCACAGTCCAAGTAATTCCTGATTGCGCCACTATCAATGTATGCTTTAATGGCATGCATACGATTAGGTTGTTCAGGACTCACGAGGACCATGGGCATGATGAAATGCGAGGTCAAAGAACTGGTTTTAACGCTCGGCAAGCGGACCTCTACACTTGCCGGGCGAGGTCGTTTCCCGGCTCAGAATTCTCGGTACCTTTATCAGACGCCCCTACTATCTTCTTCTTGGGCTTCACTGGACAATCTCGAAGAAAGTGCCCTGAGTTTCCGCAATAGAGGCATAATTGCAGTTGTCTCCTCCTTTCCCTCTCCTTTTGGGTTAAAGGTCCTTTTACACCCCCTATTTGCATGGGTTCCACGGAATCAGTTCCTTTCGTAGAACTTTGTGGCCTTGAAAAAAGTCGGGTTTCAAATCTGGATCGATCGGCTTTCCGATTCTGTAGTCGATGATCCAATTGCACTACCAGATCGATATATTCGGAACAGTCTTGTGGAGGATTTACCACTTGAGCCAGAACGTCTTTTAATTCCCCACGCAGACCTCTGTAAAACAGTGTGATCCTCTTATCCTCCGGCCATCCGGTTTCCACCACTAGTCTGTTAAATGATGCAATATAAGTCAGAAGATCTTGATTGCCCTGTCGTAGTGAAAGAAGTTCATTGTCCAAGGCCTGTCCCTGATAGTGCCTTGCGAACAGTTTCTCCATACTGGCTTGGAAGTCCTGGAAGTTATGGAGAATGGAGTCATCTTGAGACACTAAAGGAACAGACCAATCTGCGGCACTGCCACTGAGATAAGAGAGCACGAAGGCCACTTTAGCCTGGTCCGTTGGAAAAGCGGCGGGTCTGCACAAAAAGTGCAAGCGACATTGATTGAAGAACACAGCAAACCTTTTTGGTTCACCTGAAAAGCGTTCGGGCGGAGCCAAAGGTATATTTCCTGGTAGATTGATTTGTACCGGATTCGAGGAAGCTGGAGGAGCGTGGCCCCCACTTGGGGTTGGTAGAGGAGTTTGTCCAGCTTGGGCTTGCAGCAATTGTCTAGCCAAATCATCTGTTCGCTCTTTGGAGACCACTAACTCCCTCCTTAGGGCATTTGTTTCCTGACGTGCAGCGTGTACTTCCGCCCTCAACTCCCCGAGTAATTGGGCCAACTGGTCTGTGTCTGAGGTTTCCATTGCGCCTGGGCGGGAATTTTGTGTTAAGTCTTCGCGTTCTGTAACGCTCACCTGGTTCCCCCGGAGGCGCAGGTCTTGATCTGGCGAGGATACTGTCTTCAGTGTTAGGCGCAGGGTTCGTTTTGCTCCCGGAGTGGGCCCCCTTCCCACCGACAGTTTAAGCTGAAGAGTGAGATGTCTGCAAGGGTAAACCAAGGTATTAGTGTTTGGAAGGTTCGGAAAGTTCCTAGCCCCTCTCGCCCTTTCTTTCCCCGTGGAACTGGGTTGATATTGCGCTTACCTTATATAGGTAAATGCCGGGCTCTCCATCCTGCGTCTTGTGCAGGGGCGCTGGGTCCAGTTGCTTCACTGGATGCGAGCTCTGCCTCTTGATAGCAGAGGATTTGCTGAGAGCGAAGACGCCGTTAATGCACGAGCGTGCCTTGTAAGTATTAAAGTTCCTTTTGCATTGTACTATTCTCTTTCAAAAGTGTTAAGTCTGTAAAGTCTATGTCTTTCTCTTTTCAGATGCTGTGACGATGAAGATTATCCTTCTAATGGCACGTGAGTAGAAAGACTGCACTAGCGCTGGAGAATGCTCCGTAATGTCTCTTTTGTCTTTGCAGGTACTGAGGTGCAGCGCGAACAGCTTGAAAGCGAACGTAACACAGGTAAGCAGTCTTGAAACTAAGCGTTACTAACCGATGTATCTTGCCTTGCAGGTGCCGGAATGCAGCGCGAGCTGAGTTGGAACGGGCGTAACACAGGTAAGCAGAACTTGTAGTTGAATATTACTGACCGATGATCTCTCTCAATGCAGATGTCGGATGCCGGAAGAGAAAGGCAGAAAAAGGCGTCTTGGATGCTGCCGTTGGTTTAGGTAAGTAGATTCACTGCCTTTGTTTTGCAGGAGCTGCAGAAGACTGAAGAAGACTGAAGATCGGATTCCAGCAGGTTATTTCGTGTCCACAGGATCTGGAGCTGGAGGTTTCCTGGAGCTGACACGGTGAGCGTCCTGCTGCAGATGCAGAATAACGCGAAGCACGTGAAACCAATCGGGTGTGGTTTAAATAGCCTTCTGTAGTGCTTAGGCGTCTCCTTCCACGGCCCCACCCAGACAGAAAAAGTAGTTCCAGGCAGAGAAGGATGAGGAGACCAGTTAGCTGGTAAGTAAGCAGCATGGTCTGCTACAGGTAGGTCCACCAAGCACTCTTATCTAATATGAGCCCGGCGCTTCCTGTGCCGGGACCAGTCATCATCATGAGCCTGGCACCACTGGCGCCAGGACAAGGTCCAGAGGGTCCCTATAGGGACTGGCTGGTTCCTGGGATCAGAGTCATGGGCCTGCTTCCAAGGTCGTGGGGCAAGTCCTGACCCCTTGGAAGCAGGGATCATGACACCGTACTTGGTGCGAAAAGCAGTTTTCCATTCATCGCCCTCTTTGACACGTACCAGATGATATGCCCCCCGAAGGTCCAGTTTAGTGTATATGCAAGCGTCCTTCACCTGGTCTAGTAGTTCAGGGATCAAAGGCAATGGGTATCGATTCTTAATGGTTATCTGGTTCAGTGCGCGGTAGTCTATGCACGTTCTGAGGTCACCTTCCTTTTTGGGCACGAAGAACAAAGCTGAAGATTCAGGGGACTTGGACGGGCGAATGAACCCATTAGCAAGGTACTGGTCTAAGTATTGGCGCAGGTGAAGGTTTTCAGGCTCCGTAAGGGCATAGATCCTACTGCAAGGGGGTTATGCGCCGGGTATGAGATCTATTTGACAATCATACGATCTGTGAGGTGGTAAGGTGTTTGCCTGTTCTTTTTGGAAGACGTCCTGGAAGTCTTGGTATTCTGCAGGTAATTGCACGGCGGCTGTGGTTACTGGGGCCAGGACTGCGTTTAGTGTTTTCTTTGGGTAACAGGTGTGCGCACATTCTGGGAAGGTTATTCTCTTCTCTCGCCAATCGATACAGGGATTATGTTTTTCCAACCAAGGTATCCCCAGTATTACTGGGAAATGTGGGTCCTTGATGAAATCAAACACCATAGCCTCTCGGTGCCCATCCTGACCCAGCAATGTCATCTCTGCGGTGGAATGAGTTACGGGCCCAGAGGCAATTTCCATTCCATCTACTGTGGTGATGACATCTGAGGTGGTCTTTCGGGTGAGAGGTAGATTCATCCTGGAAACCAATTCATAGTCCACATAGTTTCCTATGGCTCCGCTATCAACGTATGCTTTTACCGCGTGCATACATGATGGCTGCTCTGGATCTACAAGGACCATTGGTATGATGAAATGCGAGGTCTGAGTGTCCTTCTTCAAGCTCGGCAAGCGGACCTCTATGCTTGTCGGGCGTGGTCGTTTCCCGAGTCAGGTTCCAAATGGTTTTTATCTACTGCTCCTACAATCTTCTTGGGTGGTTTTACAGGGCAGTTCCGTAGAAAATGACCAGTAGTCCCGCAATATAGACACAATTGCATTTGCCGTCTTCTTTCTCGTTCTTTCTGGGTTAAGGGTCCTCTAACCCCTCCGATTTGCATGGGTTCTGAGGCATCTGCTCCCTTGGGACTAACGTGGGTTTTGACCAACACCCTATTCTCAAACTTGGCTCGATCAGCCTTTCTGTTTTGAAGTCTGTGATCTAACTGGACCACTAAGTCTATGTATTCTGCACAGTCTTGAGGCGGGTTCACGATTTGGGCCAAGACATCTTTGAGTTCTCCCCGAAGCCCTCGATGGAATAATGTGATTCGCTTTACTTCAGTTGCAATGTAAGATAGAAGATCCTGATTACCCTGCCGCAAGGACAAAAGTTCGTTATCCAGGGTCTGTCCCTGGGAGTGTCGGGCGAATAGTCTTTCCATGCTTGTTTGAGAACCCTGGAAATCCCGAAGAATTGGGTCATCCTGATTGACTAGTGGAATGGACCAATCCGCTGCACTGCCGCTGAGATATGAAGCTACCTTGGCTTGATCATTTGGGAAAGCTCAAGGTCTGCATAAGCAGTGTAAGCGGCAATGATTCATAAATACGGCGAACCTTTTAGGGTCTCCGGCAAAACGTTCAGGCGGAGCCAATTGAACGTATCCTGGTAGGTTTATGTGCACCGGGTTACTCAATGGTACAGGAGTTGGACTTGCCCGAGTCCTGGTAGGGGTGTTTGCCCAGCCTGGCTTTGCAATAGTTGTCTGGCCAGATCATCTGTTCGTTCTTTTGATACAATCAGTTCTCTCCTGAGGTCATTGGTTTCTTGGCGGGCGGAATGCACTTTGGCCCTCAGTTCCCCTAATAATTGGGCCAACTGATCAGTTTCCGAGGTCTCCATAACGCCCAGGTGGGTATTTGTGGGTAGGCTTTGCGTTCTGTTACGCTCACCTGGCTCCCACGGGGGCGTCGATCTAAACTGGCCAGCTGTTGTTTCCACCAGTGAGACGCACAGTGCCGAGATGATGGACTGGACTGAAGCTGGGTGGGCCAGATGGCCCACCCAGCTTCGTTTGTTTGACTCGTAGGAATATCCTTCTGTAATGGAGAAAGGGAATTAACCACCTGTGGAGTTCGAGCGCTAACCCCACCTTCCCCTCTCCCGTAGTACTTCCCACAGGCCACTTTTGGATTCCCTCTATGCTCTCACCTGATGGTTTGGAAAGATGAGCTCTCCATCCTGCTTCGAGCGCAGGGGCGCGTAGATGACCAGTTTCTTCACTGGCGTGGAGGAGTTGGTGAGTTCCAGAACGGTATTGACTCAAAGAATGCCGGCGAGACGCCGTGAATCTGTAGTTCGTAAAAGTTCAAAAAACGTCTGACCTTCACTCTGTCCAATTCCTTTTAGGTTGCTGAATTGCCCTTATGAAGAGTTCCACGTGGCAACCGGTAAGATGCAGGTAAGGGTTTATATTATCCGGCTCAGTTCGATAAAATGGTGTCAATGTATAACATGTGGCTTTTCCCCCATTCAGGCGCTGATGTGGTATGAGGTCTTGGGGATTGATGCCTCCAGCGGTAAAACCAGGTAAGTCTATTGGGAAAAAATCGGTTTCCCCTTATTGCGCCTTGCTGTTCTGTTGTTTCCCCATAGGGGCCGGGGCACGGCAGAGATGCAGCGTAGGCTGCGCCGACCCGAAATGAGGTAAGTACCCCCTGTGGTAAATCAGGTAAGTCTTGGGGGGTAGCCTGTACAGTCTTAGAGTATCCCCTTGGCTCACCTTGCTGTTTTTGTCTCCTTAGGTGTCGGAGAGCGGCCGCGAGATGGAGAAGAGCGTGATGGAATGCTGAAGTGCTGCAAAGGCAGGTGAGTACAGCGCGGCGCTGCAGGATGCGAAGTAAGGCGTTTTTAAAGACTTCTTCTTCCAGCTCCGTGGCGTGATGGATCAGGATTCAGGTAAGGATTAAAGGTAAAACTCCTGTTCTGACCTTTTCTCCTTCTTTCTTCTTGTTTCCAGGAGCTCCGGACTCGAGGCGGGCGTGGCTGAAGACTGGAAGCTGCTGCAGGCACAGTGAGCGTTACGCTGCTGGATGCAGAATAACGCGAAGCATGTGCTGCTGTCCGGGCGTGGTTTAAATAGCCTTGGAAGTAGTCCCAGGTAAGTATTCTTCCACAGCCCCACCCGAGTAAAAAGTAGTCCCTTAGGTAAATAGTCCCTCCTAAGCCTCATTTGGCTTGTGGCTTCTTGCAGCATGGTCTGCATCAGGTAAGTTTGCAGCATGGTCTGCATCAGGTAGGTTTTCTACTATGAGCCTGGCGCCCATGGCGCCAGGACTGACTCTATTCTTATGAGCCTGGCGCCATAGGCGCCAGGACTGCACCCAAACAGCCCCTAGCTGGGGTTTTTGGGCTTGCTCCAAATGGCATGATGCCTGCTTCTGGGGTTGCTGGGTCTGGTCTGGTTTCCCGGGGGCAGGCATCATGACACCAGGTTTAAGTAAATCCGTTATGACGGCCTCGCGTAACGTTGGGGGGAGGGAGCCCAGCCTGAGAGATTCATTCCATACTTCAAGTAGTTTGGGGGCTAGTATGGCCACGTGCTCTTGATAAAATTCTGCGGTCAGCCTGTCGGGGCCCGGTGCCTTACCCTTAGGGCACTTAGATTTGGCTTCAACTATTTCATCTAGTTGGAGGGGGAAATCCAGCTGGTCCCTGGTTGCGGGGGAGATACAGGTTGTGGGAATCTGGTCAAGGAGGTCCCGCATAAAGGATTCAGAGTGTTCAGGGGGCTGAGAGTATAGGTCTGTATAGAAGTCCTTAAAGACCTCAAGGATCTTTTGGTCAGACCAGTGAGTAGTCACCTGGTTGTCCTTTACACAATTGATATGAGTTTGGCCCCACTCACCCCTGGCCAAGATGGCCAATGTTTTCCCGGCTCTATCGCCCTCCCCATATCTCTGCGCAGCCTGCGGGTGGCTAAAGTATTGCACCTCTCTAGTGGCCTGCTCGTTAAAGAATTGGAGTTCCTTACTGATTTGGAGTAGAGTGGCAGGGTCAACTGATGACGGGTGATCCCTCTCCAGTTCGCACAATTTGGTTTTGGAGCGGCCGAGGGCTGCTCTTATAGTCTTAAGGACTCCTGCCTCCCTGGATATAGACTTTCCACCTGATAAAGGCTTTGAAGGCGTCCCAACGGACTCCCAGGAGGGTGGACTGGGGTGTGTTGAACTCAAAGTAGGTCTGAATATCGGCAAGAATGTCCGCCTTAAACACTACGTCCTGCAATGCAGAAGACTTGAACCTCCAAATGTTGACAGTGGGAGGAGGAACTCCCAGTTCCAGGGACATCAAGATTGGTGAGTGGTCTGACAGAGTGCAGGCCAAGATTCGTGTTTCCACCACCCTCCCCAACATTGCGCTTGACAGAAGGAACATATCAATTCTGGACGAACTATCGTGCACTGAGGAATAGTGGGTATATTCACGTGTTTGTGGGTGTAATATTCACCTTGCATCTTGAATGTCAAGTGTTGTACTATGTGCCAGGAGTCTTCGGGCCGCGCCCGATAATGGTCTGGGAGCTGTGCCTGTCCTGTCCAAATTAGAGTCTAAAATGAAGTTCATATCACCCCCCCAGATAATGTGCACCCCCACGTAGCACAGTAATATAGACACCACCCTGTCAACAAAGTCGGGGGAGTCCACATTAGGACCATAGGTGTTTACCAACAAGTATTCATTGTTAGCTATAGTGCAGTGCAATATCACATACCTTCCCTCTGGGTCTATATAGCTCTTATGAAGTAAAAACGTGAGTGATTTATGAACCATCGTCAGTACACCTCTGGCTCGGGTTGAATAAGAGGTGGAATATCTGTAGGGGCCCCATGCTGGTGCCATGCATTTGGCCAGGGCACCCATGGAATGCGTTTCCTGTAATAGTAGAATTTTGCAGCCATGTTTATTGGTGTAGGATTTGATTTTCCGCGCCTTGGTGTAATTACTTAAACCCCGAATGTTCCAGGACACCACTGTGGTAGGCATTCTAGTATTCTAAGGAACATCCCACCACTGTCACCATGGTCTACAAGTAGGGCGGAGCAAGCCCCTAAGTGGGCGCCCTGATGCCATGTGGTCTGCCTGTCTGCCTCTGGCTTTTTCAATAACAGTTCCCAAGATCCCAACATTACCACCCCCCACCCTCACTGCCCTCCCCCAACACGCAGTGTATATACCCCCCCAGATACAGGTGTCACCAATTAACTTGACACTCCCTGAGCTGAAGAGGTCAAAGGGCACTATCCAACGGGGATACGCCCCTACCGTGGCCCAACCGGGGCCAACCAGCAGTAACACCCAACCAAACATAAACTTTGCAAATTGCTGAAATGTGCTGAAACATTACTGGACAGGTTAGGCCACATTAGGGCCTAATATGCTAGATCAGTCTTCGCCGGCACGGCCACCAGTTGGGTCGCAGAGAGGGATGTGCGCTTCAATGAATTTCACTGCCTCGTCAGGCACAGTGAAAAAATACAATTTGCCGTTGTGTGATTTTGAGACGTGCGGGGAACAGGATGGCGTGCGGGATACTTCGTTCCCTAAGCAACTTCTTGACCCCAAGGAATTGGCGTCTCTCCTGTTGTACCGCTATCGAAAAATCTGGGAAAATCCTGACGGTATTGGCCTCAAGGCATATGTCTCCCTTCTCATGGGCTAGGCGTAGGATCAGGTCCCTGTCACGGTAATTTAAAATCCTGGCGATGATGGGCCTTGGGATGTCGCCTGGTTTGGGGCGCAGCGACAGAGCTCGGTGGGCGCGCTCGACTCTAAAGTAGGGCGAGAGGGCCAGATTGCGAGGAGGTCTCTGAGCAAGGTTTCAACAGCGTCCTCCATGCGTCCCTTCAGGGCGTTTTCCGGGTCCCCAATGATTTGCAGGTTGTTTCTACGAGAGCATGATTCCAAGTCGTCGCACTTTGCTTTTATGTTTTTCATGTCGCTTGACAGGGAGGTGACTGTGTTCTGCAGGACTTGAATATCATCTTCGTTCGTTGATATTCTACTCTCAGCATCAGTGATCCTGGTAGCCGCCTGGTCCACTCGTGTTTTTAGGGAGGCCACATTGGCATTGATGTCACCTATCTTCTCGTGGAATGAGGCAACATTTTTGGCCATTGTTTCCATGAGTGTAGTCAAGTCTGGGGCCAATGCGCAGGGATGAGGGTCTGGGTCTGGTTCCTCCTGCAAGGATGACGTGTGTCCAGGTTCCGACCTCGGGACGGCTTTAGTGAATTTGTCCATGGCTCCCCCCTCGGGTTCCCTCTGGATCGGTAAAACATTGCCGGTGCAGTCCCAGGTGATACAGGAGTTCACAATTGGAGCAAGCAGAAAAGGCGGATGGTCAAAGGAACCAAGCGACGGGAAACGTCAAGCACTGCACGTGTGGCGGTGATATGGGCAGATTATGGCAGCAGTGAAGGCAGGGAGGCAGCAACAAAGTGGAGAGCGTGGGACCACTCAGGGACCAGTAGGGGAAGGCTGCCAACCCACGAAGGTGAGTATACTTCCTGACAAAGAGGTGCAGCAGTTGCTGTGTAAAAGTTCACTCCTCCACTAGTCCAGGGGCCTCCGTGTAGGTATAGTTTGTCGGGTGCCCCCAACAGAATGGGGGGAAGGTGAGGGCCAAGCACCCCCCCAGTCCAAGGGTCCCGCAACCTCAGTCCACTCGAGCAAGGGGGGGGGGCCCAGTGTAGTCTAAGGCTCCAGTGACGATAGGCGGCGAGTATTCGGTGTCTAGACTCCCCAGTGGGCTCTACAGGGGCAGGCAGTCAGGGTATGGCGTCCCCCTCCCGGGTGGAGCGGGAGGGTCCAGGACCTCAGGAGCAAGTCAAGGAGATGGGGGGCCAGCCCCGGAGCACCGCCAACACCACAGCGCGGCCCCCCCAACCCCTCACCTGGGTGTAGCAGTCCGGGCCGTGGGCCGCGAATACCTGGGGGCAGCCAGGCTCCAGCCCAGCCGCCCACACCGCGGTGAGGTAAGCGCTCCGGTGAGGATAGCGGGGAGAGGAGCCGGGGCACACTCCAGCGCAGGCCCCCGTGGCAGCCGCCCACGCGACGGCTCTCCCCAAGGGGGGCCACCGCAGCCGTCGGCGGAGTCCCGCTCCAGATGGTCAGCCACAGGCCGGGCAGCGGGGCCCTCAGAAGGGGGGCAGAGAACACAGGCACCGCACCCCGTGGTCGCCGCCCGCCGCAGTGGAAAGCAGGCGCACGAAGGCCACGGCAGGCCAACAACCAGCTGGTCCGAAGTCCCGTTCACAGGTTTCCCGACCCCGATTAGGGCCGGGATTGCAGGGGAGCAGGCAGGAGGGATACAACAATGGCTCCACAAAGTTTTAGACTGCAAAGATAAAAAGAACCGCAGTTGAAGGCGGATTACGGCTGATGCCACACGGAGCTCCAAGACTAAGCAGCCATCTTGGGCTGCTCAACAGCGCCACCCGCATTGCTGCTCTCTTGCTTGTGTTTCTGGCTCCGCTGCTTTCTGGCTGCTTGCCGCTACCTTACCTGTGTTTTCTAGCTCAGCTGTGTCCTTAGCAGCCTTCTGCTTACCTGGACTATGTCTTCAGATCCGCCTCCCTCCTAGCTGCGTGGCTGTGACCTTCTTCAGCAACGGATACTCCAAGCTTTATAACCTGATCACTTACTATCTGGATTTCACTCATACTAAAGAACTCCTTGCGGATTACCTCGGCTCTGGCCAGTCGCCCCCGGTGCTAGCCTGTCTGTCTTCTGAGCCAGCAGATTGGTGTCAGGGGAGTCTCGCCCTTTTCTCCATGAAACTAGAACTACAAAGAAAAAAGAGAAATCACCCACAAAGAAGAAAACAGGTGAGCCAAAATTCTCAATCCTCTGATTCTGACACATGCCACGGTACGTCCCATATACTCCCCTATATATACTTAACATTCTACAACTACTTAACATTCCCTCTACCAATTTCCCCACTCTACAACATTTACTACTGTTTATAAATATATACTACACTATATAATATTTTATATACAAGGAACTATATATACATAAATACTAGCAATGAAAAACAGCATATACCATATGAAACATTGTCACAATTTGGGTGACTGCCAGGGGAGGGACTAGTCTATAGGGGACTCTGGAGATTTTCTGGTAGGCCTCTGCCCCCTGGGTCTCTTTTGTGTGGTAATCTATTTTATTTTGAAATTTTCTCATAAGAAAAGGCTTGAACTTGCTGAAAATATGTAATATGGGGCAACTTTGACATTTATTCCAGGGCCTATTTTGGTTCCCAGTCCACCCCTGGTGACTGCTGCAGTCAGTTACCCCCTTTCAGTACCTTAAATGGCTGTCTCCAGTAACTGGCTGGGCTGAATGGGTGGGGCCTGGTCCCCTGTTCTTTCTTCTGACTAGCCCTGTCTGTCACGTGGGGTCACCCTCACCACCCAGTGTGCTGCATGGTTTTAATGTCTTTGTGCGGCCCACTGCCCATTTGGGGGCCTGCCCTCTCCTAACCATCAGACTAGCGTGCTCCTTTAATCTTCACGGTGGGACCCATAGGTGTGGGGCCGCCTGCATCACCACTGCACTCTTGCAGCTCCATATTTACTTCAGGCGGTGTCTCATTGCTGTGGGCCCAAGGCACCATCTTGAGTTTAGGTAGCCGCCCCATGGCAACAGGGATGCTGCCATTGTTCACTGCTGCGCCTGCAGCCTTTCATTCTTCCCGGCCCACCCTCTCTGCATTTCATCACAGAGATGAAGCGGGGCCCGCCGGAGCTATACCGAGCTGCTTTGTAGTTGGAGCCCTGGCGTTATCTTCATCAAGGCATCTACGCAACAAGGTAGCCCCAGGACTTTCAATGGCCCGCTCTTCACCCAGGCTGTCCTTTGAGGCAAGCCAGGACCTCACCTTCACTGCTTTGCCCCCTGGGGTGGATTGAGCTTCCGCCTGGTATGTGCAGCCCGGGGGGACTTTCAGAAAGGGCCTGCCTTACTGGCCAGGCGGCGGGCTGGCGGGGAGCCTGGTTTGGGCTGCCCCCTCATGTGGACCATACTGGGCAGTCCATCTTCGGCCTGGGCAGCCCTACACAAGCTGCCTGTGCCCCATGATACTCCTGGGCCCTTACGGTCTGGCCCTGGATGGGTCTCCACGGCCCTGTGGGCAGCCGAGCTGCCCCAGCCAAGCAGCTCAGCACCACAGTTTCGCTCTCTGCTGGGGTTCCTCACAATCACGCGTGGTGCCCTTAATCTCTTAGTGCCTGGGCGGCTGCTCGAGGCAGCAAAGGCCCTACCCCCATGTAGTGAAGTACCTTTTTTTTCTCCCCTCCTATTCTTCCTTCTCTTAAGGTTCTTCCTTTTCTTCAACTGTCTTTTTTATTTTTTTTAATCCTCCTTAGATTTTCTCCCCAGCCCAGCCCATACTTGGGCAGGGGAGTTCTGTCCCTTTGTTCTCCTTTCTTTTCTTCAACATTCCATCCAGCCCCATGGTGGGCTGGATAGGTTAGTCCATTTTAAAACACATACACACACAGAAAGACAACACACACTACATTTAATAAAATACTTTATTCAACCCTGGTGTATGTGGCTTTCTTTCTGCGGTTTCTATTAGGCGACTAGCATGTAGCCATTACTAGCCGGGCCCTTTTTGGGCCACGGGCTACACTAAACTCCTAGAAGGCCTACGCGAAATTCTGAGGGCGGGTTGCGAAATTATATTGACCCTTCACTTGGCTCATCCAGGCTCCCTCCTGCAGTTACTATTCCCCTCTGAGAACCCAGGTTCCACAGAACTGAACCGATTCTGGGATGCTATGTTATTGGTAGAAGATACAGAAGGATTAAGCATGAAGAGAAAGATTGCTTCAAGGGAGTGCAAAGCATCTAGGGTAAACCTCAATAGCAAAACATGCCTAAAAAATAGTGGCTGGGCTCTAAAATCAATAACTTCGCTATTCCCCTGGCTAAGATCTCCCGCGTTTTTGTGTATTAATAGCTGAGTCAGTTGCATTGAAATAACTTTGAGGTGACATTAAAGTTTCTGGCTCTATGCAAAATAAATGGAAATTACGAAGCTAGAATGGTGTAGTCCATTACAATAGAAGTACATTACTCCTAGCTGATCCCTACACAGCAATACTGTCCATGCCCCCCCCCACTCACCGCCCACCAGGTTTACTTTAAAAGTGCACTTTTTTGCTCCTTCTGAAATGTAAACATTTCAGAATTCGTTTTTTTCTAGATATTTCATTCTTTTCTTCTTATTCTGTATTTTAAATCGTTGCCAGGTTCCCAATGATGCACACACTCAGGAAATGTAACATTGTTAACCTTAACACACAACACTTCTCGATGTCAAGATAACTGAATTCTAAATTGTGGCAGTTGGGTGGAAAAAAGCAAGAAATCTATCAGTTGCCTGTGATTCTCCATGTTCATTCACACCCAGTTTCCCTGTCAGAATTCTGGGGTTTAAGACCTTCATCGAGGTCGAAGTGTCTGCTAGCATTATGCATCCTCTTCATCAGCTTATCTGACTTGGAAGCCCTTTCTGGCAGGTCTGAGCTCTTCTGAGTAGAACATGTAATTACCAGTGAGTGATTGTCACATGGTGGTGATATAGCAGACATGTACTGCACTTAGTATCCCCCAAGTCTATGACTTCTATGTAGGAACTTGCTGTGTGTTTCCATAGGGTAGCACTAGAGTAGGTGCTTTCAGCCACTGCGCAGCATTGCGAGTTTGGTGGTATGCCTGTGGAATTACCACCAATCTTGGGTACTGTTACTGCCGCTTATAATTGAGCTAAAGCACCGTATTGTTTGTGGCAGAATGGCCGTGTACATCTGCTTTTTGGAGTCCATAGGACTTGGTGGGGTATTTTTGGGAATTACAGTGGGCAGTAATTCTGGCCACAGCAATAACTCAATTTATTTGAGGTAAAGTGGAGGAAATACCTCCCGCCAATTGTTGGCAGTATTTCCTCCACTTTACTGCCAAACTTATAATTTCGTGGTGCAGGAAAAGGTGGCAGTAAAATGGAGGTTATGTTATGTTAGGTAAATGTCTAAAGTGCACGTACGCCCAGGAGCATCATGGCGCTGGGAAGAGAGGAGGAACAGCGGCAAAAGGAATCAACCTAGTACAGAAAAGTCTTCACAGACAGCGGAAGATCAGATGGTCGTCAACAGCTCGAAGAGACAGAGGGAGATCGTTCCAGGCTTTTGCAGCCATCACCGAAAACGCAGGTCCGCCTATCCGAGAGAGTCTGAAGCGAGGGACAAATAGCAGAAGGGCGGACTGAGATCGCAGAGGACGGGAAAGAACATAACAGAGGAACTTTTCCTGGATGTATTCTGCACCCCGCTTATAGAAGGCGTGGTGCAGGACACACATAGCTTTAAAAAGGATCCTCTTCTCAATGGTAAACCAGTGAAGCTGCCTAAGGTAGCGGGGACATGTGTGCTCGGAAGGGGGGGGGGTGAAGCACTGATCTGGCAGCTGCATTTTGAAGCAGCAGAAGCCGATTTGGGAGGTAGCGTGGCTCTCCCAGATAAAGCGAATTACAATAGTCAGTGGTGCTCAGCACCAATGCGGCCACCACTGGAGCATGATATTTAGTTGTGACAAAAGGAAGCACTTTCCGCAATATGTGTAGTTTTAAGTGTTTAGACTTGCACACAACTGCCACTTGATGGGCCATAGATGGAGAAGATGACATTATGGCCATCATTTTGTTACTTTCAGTAGATGGCAGTAATTCTGGCAGTAACTGAGTTCCTGCCAATTTTTCGTGCACCACCATATTTGTAATGAAGCCCACTGTCTTCTGCAATAATACTCATGCTTGATGAACCTGAGCTATGCAGAACGTGTGCAGTCATTTTTTATTTTTTTTTAAAATAAACTTCTTTACACATTTTTGGAGAAATGGGAGACAACACAAAACCAATTCAAGCGAGAACAGAAATCGCAGGTCACATACAACTTCCACAACAATAAACCAATTCGCACAGGAATACTGTATACAGTTCAAGTTTACAAAAATGAGGCGCTCAAGCCCCGGCATCCATCTAAAGAAGCACTAGGTATTTATATAATGCAGGTCTGTAGGCTCCATGGTATGTGGCTTGCATTTATTCTATGAAAGGGAGCTCAGTGGCTACATAGGAGGGCTACCTCCCTACAGCTAGGGCCGTGATCGTTTCTGATGCAAGAATTTCCCATAATTTCACCCATCACATGTTCAGGACTGGGCCGGTAGCAGTTTTCTAGTCCCGGGCCAGGGCAATGATGGCTGTGAGCAGCAAGTGGGTGAGTAATTTTGCCCTGCAGCCTGTCAAAGGGTAAAGTCCGTCGCTGCAGTCCCCCAGTAGGACAATCAGCGGGTCCCAGGGCAAGTCGATAGTTAACATGGTGCTGATATGAGAAAGTACCTCCTCCCAAAAAGATTGCACTTTAGGGCATTGCACCACACATGGTAATAAATTCTGCTCTCCTGGCAGCCCCTCCAGCAGGTTTCAGGGTATGAAGGGCCATTTGGTGGAGTCTGTCAGGGGAGTAGTACCAGCGATAGAGTTTTAATTGACCCTCTTTGTCCCTGGTACACCTGGAGGCTCTGTGGTTTCATTGTGAATGAAGACTGAACTGCCCTATTGCCTCCTCCACCTATCTCGTTAACCATAATCTGTGCCAACCCTATTATGTCTTTCCCCCTTGATCACCTATTTTCTTCACTGACCTTTGTGTTACATTGACAAATTCATTTAAGTTGTGCTTCTTCCTTTTTCATTTCGCATCCTTGTGGGCTACACATTCATTTGTGATCCACTTTAAAAAAAAAATCGTATCTAGGTGGGTGTACTTTACATTTTCATCCATCTTCTGCACTGCATTGTGAACCATTTTTAAACATCGTATCTGGGGGTTGTGCTTTACATCTTGCATCCATCATGTGCACTGCATTGTGAAGCATCTTTAAAATCGTATCTGGGTGGGTGTGCTTTACATCTTGCATCCATCTTGTGCACCATATTGTAAATCATCTTTAAAAATTGTATCTAGGTGGGTGTGTTTTATATCGTGCATCCATCTTGTGCACTGCATTGTGAACCATCTTTAAAAACCATATCTACCTGGGTGTGGTTTACATCTTGCATCCATCTTGTGCACTGCTTTCATTTGTGAACCATTTTAAAATCTGCCGACCCGTAGGACCAGGAATCGGATACTTTTCAAGAAGGATTAAACCCGGGACCCGGGACACAAGGCAGAGAAGACGGATAAAAAATCGAGACCTTATAGGAACATACTAAGAAGAAGAGAAAGGAATATATATAGTGTAACAGATATTGCCCTGATTTGAAGAAGGCACATAATGTGCCGAAATATGTGTCTCACAAAGGGCCAATCTTAAAAAAAAAAAAAAAACCTGAGAAAAGATTTCTTTTTACAAACAGTGGCGCTGTTTCTGTGAAAGAGACCCATTTTGACTGAACTATCACAGAGTAGGGGAATTGCTTCTCCGCTCACTTTCACACGCATGCGACACAACAAAAACCTTCTGAATTGAAGAGGGTGCAGAGCACTCTAAGGTGATATCCCTTAACCCCACCCAAAGAAACATGCTTTACATCTAGCATCCATCTTGTGCACTGCTTTCATTTGTGAACCATTTGAAATCATTTCTAGGTGGGTGTGCTTTACGTCTTGCATCCATCTTGTGCACTGTTTTGTGCTCAATTTTTTTTAAATCGTATCTAGGTGGGGTGTGCTTTACATCTTGCATCCATCTTGTGCACTGCTTTAATTTGTGAACCATTTTAAAATCATGTCTAGGTGGGTGTGCTTTACATCTTGCATCCATCTTGTGCACTGCTTAAATTTGTGAACCATTTTAAAATCATGTCTAGGTGGGTGTGCATTACATCTTGCGTCCATCTTGTGCACTGCATTGTGATCCTTTTATAATTGAATCCTGCACCGCACCTACTGCTCTGCATTTGTATTTGTGTCCTCCTCTAACTACCAGGCCCCCTTGGCGTAAGGTCCAGGACTGTGCAATGCAGCCCCCCCCACCCTTTTCTTTCTCTCATCTATCCGCTGCCACTGAGATGGCACTCACCATCTCTTCTTTCTTCTCTAACTGCTACACTATCACCTATCCTCCCTCTCTCACAAAGTCTGGACGAAAATAACACAAAAAAGACATTCTGGGTGCAAATCCTGGCCTTGCCATCGCAGACACTTATGTCAGCACATCTTCCAGAGAGATCTTCACCGATATCCTTTTCTCTGTCCCCTCTCCAGACCTGTGGACTTCTCATCTCTCTCCTTTCAAATCCTCTCCCATTAATGGTGCCACAAAGTGGGAAGTCCTCTTTGCAGGCTTCTTCTCACGACGCTGCATCATTAATGTCTACCACACTGGCAGTATCCTGGTTCAGGGTCCTCAAGCCAACCTACTACTCTTTCACCGGACCCTACCGTCCCTCATTAACTTTTTCTTCTCCTGCCTCTCCCCTACCTCTCTCTCCACTCCCCACCCCCTCTGACTGGATAACATGCCCCTGTACTCCACTTCAGAAAAACTTCAAAGGCAAAGACCCTCTCCACCTGGCAACCCTTAATGCCTGCTCAGCCAACAAACTCTCTGTGACATCTGCCTCCTTCTTGAAGACACTGACCTCGACATTCTCGCTCTTACAGAGACATGGTTCAACGCCAGCTCCCTCCCTCCAACCTGATGGCTTCAAGATCATTTCCAAGTCATGACCTCACCGTGCTGGCAGTGGGGTTGCCTTAATATTCCCTGAGTGGGTTCCTTCTTCCATCTTACCCACCCAGCTCTCTTGTTCCTTTGAGAGTTTGGTCTGCAAGTTGGTCATCTCTCCCTCCTCCACCCTGACCATTGCTAGCATTTATGGGACCCCAGGCGCTACCTCCCTGTTCCTCTCTGAATGGGCTGATCTCTGTTCCTCCTTACCTACAACCTCCATCAATCTGCTCCTCTTGGGTGATTTTAACATCCAATTGGATTCCCCTGGCACATCATCTACTCTTTTCATTGACCTCTGCACCTCCCCCCTAGTCCTCTCCATTCCCCCTTCTGGTCCAACATACTCTGCTGGACACACTCTGGACACCCTCATCCACTCTGCCCCCCCACTCTCTTCTCACCTGGGTCCCTTTGGCCATCTGACTGCACCGCCAAAAGCCCTGCCAACATCTGCCCGATGAATCGAGTGTCAGCTGCTGCCTCCACTTCCACCTTTATCCCTCCTTGCCCCCCACCAACTCAGACTCTACCACTGACACTGCTCTCAACAACTTCCACTTGTCCATCACCAACACTCTTGACATTCTTGCCCCAATCTTGAGGATCTGCCTGAAACCCACCTCTAAGCGTAACACCTGGTACAACTCTGAACTTGCAGCCCTGAAACAAATGTTTGAACTTCAGGCTCACCCTCTGACAAACTGGCCGCCCGCCTGCTCCAAAGGCAATACAGACTCTCCATCCATGCCAAGAAAAGGTCCCACATTCAGACAAGGGTATCTGGTGCATCCAACAACACAGATAAACTTTTCAAAATCAGCAGAGAACTAGCCAACTCTTCCACAGTCTCCTCCTCCCCTCGTCTATCCCAGGCCCTCTGCAATGTACTGGCCACTCACTTCGCCACCAAAACCCAGGACATCCTGAACAGCCTAGTTACTCACCCCCCCCCCCAACCCCTCCCACACCCCCTCGCCTTCCTTGGCCCCTCAACCTCTTCCTTCTCCTCCTTTTTACTTGTCACACCTGAAGAAGTTCGCTCCATAAGGTCTCTTCTAAACAGGTTTCGCCTTGCTCATCCAGAACCATTAAGGACAACATTGGCTCTCTTGCCCCCTCACTCAGTGATCTTTGCAACCTCTCTTTTGCCACTGGCTCTTTCACCTCCTCGCTCAAGCACTACCTTGTGCACCCCTTCCTGAAAAAACCTTCAGCAGGCCCTACCTGCCCAGCCAACTACAACCTTATTTCCATTACCCTCTTCCTGGGAAGACTGCTGGAGAAGTTGACTGTGTGCCAACTCAACTCTCATACTGACTCCTAGCCCATTAATCTGGATTCCGAGCATCCAGAGGCACTGAAACTGCTCTTCTGATCACCCGTGAAGAACTGCTCGCATCCCTTGACTCCAACTCCCCAGCTTTCCTCATCCTACTTGATCTCTCCTCTGCCTTTGACACTGTCAACCACTTCATCCTCATGCAATGGCTCCACGATACCCTTTGCATCTCAGATCAGGAACTGGACTGGCTGACTTCCTTCCTTACTGACTGCTCTTCCCAAGTTATTCTGGGCCCCTTTCTCCTCTCCGTCTTCCTTCCTCACCTGTGGCGTTCCCCAGGGTTCTATCCTCTCCCCTTGGCTCTTTAACATCTACCTTACTCAGCTGGCACTAACCTCCTTCTTCTCCTCCAACTTCAAGTGTTAGGAAGACAACAAACAGCTGTTTTTCAAACTTCCTGCTGCCCCTCTTGCACCTTGCATCATCCCTGACTGCCTATCTGCCATCCAGGTCTGGTGCACTTCTAGTGATCTCTGCCTCAGTGCCAGCAAAATTGAGATTCTTCCTATTGGGACTCCTGCTCCAGCCTTATTCCCTTCACTCTGGCCTTCCTCCATGGGCTCTCCCCCTGCTTCTTCTACTGAAGCCAGAAACCTTGGAGTCATCTTCGACTCCTCTCTCTCCTTCCTCTCTCACACTCAAGACATTGTCAAGAAGTCCCACTTCCACCTCTTCCTTCTCAAAGGAATTTTACCTTTTCTTACCTTCCCCCAGAATCTCAATGTTACCTGAGCCATGGTTCTGTCTAGGCTTGACTATTGCAAAAGCCTCCTCCTGAATAGTCCTTCTTCCACTCTGAGACCCCTCCAGCTAATCCAGAATAGGGCATCAAGACTGATCCTTGGCCTCAGGCCCTGCCCTAAAAAGTCTTCACTAGTTCCCGGTTGCTTCACAGATTAAATTCAAATCCCCCTGTATCATCCACAAGGCTGTCTGGGGCTGGGGACCACACTATCTGCAACTCTCTCTGACTAAATATTCTCCCTCTAGACCTCTGCGTTCCTGCGGCACCCACTTGTTGTGTGTAAAGCGTTTTGCTAAACAGAGGGCAGGAGGTCGATCGCTTTCCTCAGCTGGCTCCCTTCTATGGAACTGCCTCCTCCTCCTCCCTCTGCGTCTTGAACAGGACTTTCTTAAATTCCAAAAGCTCCTCAAGATTTTCCTTTTTTCCTCCCCCTTACCCCCTACTCTCCTCTGCTAACCTCACAGTTGCTTGATTGGTGTCCAGGGCCCTTATGCATCCTCGGGCCCTGACCTACCACACCAAATCACCCCCGGCTTCTGTCTATCCTCAGCACTTGCCTTGGCAGGCTCTCTGTCCTGGAGGCTCGCACTTACCATACCTTGCACTTCATCTGCTGCTTATCCACGAGCACGGGTCTCAGCACCTACCCCCTCATCCCCCTTCCTTTGCACTTGCTCGTTCTGAATATTAACATGGCATAGTAGCTTTGTCCTTTTGTTCCCCTCTACTGTACTTAATATTTCTATGTTTATGTTTATTGGATTTATATAGCACTTTAAGCCAAAGCGCTTTACAATATAACAACAGATACAATAGTGAGAGAAGCATATATACAAACATGAACAGGTCATTAGAACAATAAGTAGAACTATTTACAAGGGGGGGAGATGGTGGGGGGAGGGAAGAGGAGGGGGTAGGGAAGAGGAGGGGGTAGGGGAAGGGTGTTACAGTGTAGAATTTGAAGTAGGGGGAGGGGAAGGGAGGTGGGAGGGGGAGTGATCAGGTGTCCTCATTGCCCTTAAGTAGTATTTGTTTCCAGTTTAAGGTCAGAGGGGAAGGAGAGAGGATGGAGGAGGGAGGGGGGAGGGGAAGGGAAGGGGGAGTGATCTGGTGTCCTCATTGCCCTTAAGTAGTATTTGTTACCAATTTAAGGTCAGAGGGGGAGGAGAGAGGATGGGGGAAAGGAGGGGGGGCAAGGGTAGGAGGGGAGGTGTAGGGAAGGGAAGTCAGGGGGGAGTGAAGATAGGCTTTCAGGGAGTGGCAGAAGGATGAGTAGGTAGGGGTGGAGCGGATGGAGAGCGGGAGGGAGTTCCAGTGTAGGGGGGCCTAGAGTTGGAAGGAGCGTAAGCGTGAGGAGGCACATGGGGCTGGGGGTACAATGTGTCTCATTCCCATGTCCCCTCCCCGTTGCCCTATGGGCACTTTGAAACAGAATGTACTTGCTGTATAAGCGCCTGACAAGCAATCAATTAATAAAATAAATTCCCAGATATGACGCCAAAAGTTTTCCCCAATTTCCATGCCTAAGTCTGTAGGGCAACCTGGCTTGTGGGTTGAAGGGGTCTAGCAATGTGTAGAGCCCCGAGATCCTCCCCTTGGCTCTGCCTGTCAAATATGCTATAGCACATTCAGGGTTCTGCAAGCCTTCTGTCGAACCGATGGGTAGGACCCCCAGTGTCTTAATTGTAGGCACCTGAATCCCTCCCCCTCCCGCGGCCCAAACGCAAGTTTGCACTCTTCGAACGCCAGTGGGGACCCATTAGAGTAAAGTTGTCGAAATTCCCTCAGGCCACCCGCTGTCCAAGCTGCAAATACCATTGACTGTGTGCCTGGCAAGAATTCAGAATTCTGGAACACGGGTGATAGTGGTCCCAGTCCTGCAGGGATGCACCAATGTTTTGTCACCAAGTTCCAGCATTTAAGTGTGTGAAGGGTCGACGGCAGGAACTCTGGTTTAATCTGACTGCCATACACTCTGATAAATGGTAGTTGTGTTAACGGAATTGATGGTGCTGACTGTTTCAACTGTGCGCATCCTGGGAGTTTTCCTGATTGGCCCAATTTGAAAGTGTATGAGAGGTGTGAGGTGAGGTAATAGCGGTAGAGATCTGTGAGCCCCAACCCCTCGGCCCCAGGCATTTTTTTGCGCATCAAGACCTTTTTGGCCACTCTTGGTCTGCGACGTTGCCATTTGGAGGCTCATATTTTACCCTGTAACTCATGTAGTTTTGAAAGTGTAACTGCAGTGGGGAGGGCCAGAAAATGCTAGAGGAGCCTGGGGACAATGGACATTTTGATAGCTGTGACGCACCCGAGCCACAATGTCGTTTGTTTATACAGTCTTTTCAGGTCCGAATCCACAGTGGCAAATAAAGAGGGGAAGTATATCGCTTTGGTGGAGCTAGGAATATTAACCCCCAGATATTCGTAGTGGTCTCGCCGTCCATTTGATTGGCCATGAGTTTGCCAGACCATCCGTGTCCCTCTGACAGCCCGATGGTCAGGCCAAATGATTTGGTGTAATTTATTGTGAAACCAGAGGCCTGCCCAAAGTCCTGGTCTGGTCTGTGGGGACCAAGGTGGACAGGGGTGGCATTAACCTTGTGGCCAGAACATTAGAGTACACTTTGGCATCCAAGTTGATCAGGAATATAGGGTGATACACGTTGAGCAGATGAGAATCTTTGTGGTGTTTCAGAAACAAGATGGTGGATGTCTCAAGCATCGTCGGTATGAGTGTGCCTGTCTCGAGAAAGGAATTATAGAGTAGGGATTAACTGGGGGCCAGTATCTCTCAGTAGGCCTTATAAAAGTCAGCTGTGAAACCATCTGGCCCCGGGACTGTATTTTTTAAGGATGTGAAAGCCACGGTAATCTCTGCTAGTGTTATCGGCTGTTCCATTTGAGTGAGTAGGGTGGGGCCCATGGTGGGGAAAGTGACCAGCACTAGGTAAGCTGCCAGGGTTGCTGGCTGGCAGGGGAGGCCACTGTTGCTTTTGCATGGTATGTGTGTACCCACTGTAGTTCATCCTTCTCTGTGAGGAGGGATTCACCCTCCTCGTTTAGTACCACGTACACATTGTTGCGGGCCCTATGTTTAGCCAAATTGTTTGCTAGTATTTTGTTAGCTTTGTTCCCCCTGGTGTAATAGAATTGTTTGACTTAGAAGAGGGCCTGAGAGTTGCGTTCGGCCAGGTGGGCGTTAAGTTTGGATCTGGCGATATTCGGGAGGCACCAGTCCCTACGAGAGCCTGAGTTCTTCTGTACAGCCTCTCGTTGACGCACTGCCTCTTTCAGCCTCTGTCGTGTTCGGTTTCTGGCCCGTGTATAAGATGAGGTAAGGCTTATAATCTCCCCTCTGACCGTAGCCTTCATGGCTTCCCATACTATAGCTAGGGGCATGTCCTCAGTGAGATTGCGGTTGAAATAAGAGGTGATAACCGATCCTATCTCCTGGCGGACCAACAGGTTCTTCAGTATCAGGCCATAGAACTTCCAGGGTTTTTGGGGGCAAGCCAGAAAGGGATAGGTAGAGTGACACCGGCACCTGATCAGATGTGGAGATCACATGAATGGTGCTGTCTGGAATACAGGGCACCAAGGAGGTCGAGACCAATAGCATGTCGATAAGCAAGTAGCCCTGGTGGACATGGGAATAATAAGTATAATTTCTAGCTGTCTGGTTCCTCAACCTCCAGATTTCCACCAGTCCCAAGTCGCGCAAGAGGCGCATCTGTTCCAGGGAGCTTCTGAAGTCGGTCCTAGAGGATGGGAGGGTTTTGTCTACTTCGGGGTTTGAAGCTGCATTAAGGTCCCCGCCTATGATGCCTTCAGTGAACAGTCATAATCTGCCCAGCAGGCTCTTGTCTGCCATTGGGTGTGTATGTTGCGATCAAAATGAAGACCTTCCCCAATAGGGTCCCTTAAGCCCCAAAAACCTACCCTTGGGATCCCGCAGGGTCCCAGATCAGGTGAAGGGGGTAGCTTTCTTGAATAAAATGGCCACTACCATCCGCTTTGCTCCGCTTGTCGCGAAGTGTCCGGGTGTGAAATGGGCACGTGCTAGCCTCCCTCATCTTTTTTCAATAGGTGTGTCTCTTGTAGGAAAACTACTGAGGGGGAAAGGCCATTCAGTCTCGCCATCACTAATTTGCGTTTGATGGGCGAATTAAGGCCCTGAATGTTCCAGGTAAGCAATGTCAGTGTACTATCCTGTGGGTCTATGGTTGTGTTAGCCATTGGGTTTCTTGCGTGCCCCTAGCCGTTCTGCTCATGACCCAGGAAAACCATTTAGTGCTGGCTGCCCACCTCCCCTTTTAACGTCCCACCCCCCCATGAAAACCCCCCAAAATATAACCAACTAACCCCAACCAACATTACCAGTGCCCGATTCCGGCTAGTGAATGGCATAAGAATCAGGTTGGGGAATCATTAAAAAGGAGTAGCCTGTGTTGTAGGTATCAAATTTTGACCAGGTACTTTTCTATGATCGTCATCAGTGGCACTTGGTCTCAGGGGAGAGTCACTCCAGCATGCCGAAGCTGAGCCTTTGTTGCCAGGGTGGTCCGCGGTAGAGCAGTCAACTGGAGTCCATGATCATTATGTCATACTAGGGACTTCGAATAGCAGTGCTGCAATATCTGCTGATTTGGGGGCTTTGCTATACTTCCCCATGATGCGTGGGGAGGTGTCAAATCACCAACCGCTCCCTGCTCTGAGCTTGTAGTGATGTGAGCCTTGGTGGTACTGGGCAGGTTTACAGGTGGCCAGTGGAGGAGACCGGCCCCGTCCAGGGGTCAACCGCCCAATGATGTAGGTCGATAATGTGGGGGCTGGCTGTCCCCGGCCGCCCTCCCACCACGAATGAGCAGCACTACGCAGAGTTCCCTCAGGTCGAGCCAGTCCCTGACTGTGAGACTGGCCTGGACCCTGGAGGTGCACCGTGAGAAATTATAGATTGCAAAGTAGAGCACTGAGCCACAGAAACTGTGTTAGGGTGCTGGCTGCCCCCAGCACTGGTCGTGCTGAGTCCCCCACCGTGTAGATCTCAGGGGCCACTGTCTCAACTGCCTCCCCAGGTGAGGCTTGCTGCGAGCCCCTCTGCTCCTGGGACCTCGCAGCACCAACAGCAGGCCTCTGTTGCCATCCCTATCCTCTGTGATGCTCCCCCTGCTTCCAGATCTTCACTCTGGGCCAGTGAGCGCTGTGTTGCAGGCAAGGAGGAAGGTCGGGCACAGAGCCCTAGAGCCCTGCCTGGGCTGACGGGGTAGCTCACCCGCCGAACGCCCTCACCAGTGTTCTCCTATCTCAGTCGCACCTAGGCAGTGCAGTGCGAATGTCCCTCACAGCTAGCCCTACAGGCTGCCGGTCCGGGCATCATGTTCAGCACTCAGCAGCAAAGTTGTGAGCTGCATTACTTGCTCTGTAGCGGGTACTGCAGGCATCCCAGGGTGACAACGGCCATCTTGACTGGAGGACCTGGCGCGGTGGGACACGACATGAGCCCTGTGCTCTGTGTTATTTGCAGCAAAACCCCTGGGGAAGGTCGTGCCACAGGCTCTGGAGGCTCTGGAGAGCTTCCCCACACCCCGCCGACCTGCTCCTTTATGCAGTTCTGGCTGGCCATGTCTCCTTGAACAGTCTGGAGCTATCAGGTGGCCATGTTCTCACATTGCGCGTGGAGCCACGCCCCGGGTAGTAATTTTCTTAATACTTTGCAAGCTACATATTATCCTACATACCATTGCAATTATACTCATTTAAAAGCCTGCTATGTTTGCTGAACTGATTGCACTGCAGTGTAGAGGCTGCCAAGCCTTCTCAGCACCCTCACCCAGGTGAGACATGTGCCTCATTAAGGGTTTGGTGGTATCTGGGTGGTAAATTTGCCCAGATACCACCAAACTGAGTTACCGTTACCGCCACTTGGTCCCGTGAAATTACTGCCAGATTACAAGTAGCGGTGGCGGTGTAAACCCACATTTTTTTCAAGTCCACAGGACTCTATGGGGCTTTTCTGGTGGAATTACAGCAGCAGCAATTCCGCCATGGTAATTCTGCTGATTTTGCTGATTTTTGGGTGGAGAGTTGGAGGATTTACCTCCAGTAATTTGCTGGAGGTAAATCCTCAACTCCAGGACCATACCTATAATATGGTGGAGCGGGAACAGTCGCAGTAATTCCGTTAACGCCAATTTCTTCCTGCTCTGCCATACTTGTAATGAGGCCCATTTGTGTGTTTAGAGATGATATAATTAAATGCCGGGCGAGAAGTTTCAGATCTGCAAAGCCTCCAAAGTGGATCAGGGTTCTTTGGTTTCAGGCCTCTGCTGCTTCGGAGGTCAGCTCAACAGTTGAAATGCCTCCGGTCTTAATCCCTTCATTAAATGACCTCTGTAGTCCCCAGTATATTTTGCTATACCTCTAGTGGGTGCATTCCTAGTGACTACATCAAAGTAGTCGTTTGTCAGCCTGTATTCTTGTGCTTTCGAGCCACAAAAAGAAGAAAAAAGACCACGATGCATATATCAGTTGCCCACCTTGACCCTAGACTAAGAGCAGACCTGCTACTAATATTATTGAAGAAAATATATACTGCGCCAATCACTCTACCCTATGCTTCCAGGTCAGTCCTACCAAACCCACTAACACCATACTTCATGTCCGACCCCCGCCATTTTGCTTTTCCGCTCTGCCCACTAACACCTTTTTCAAGACTGACCCTGCCCCCACCCTTCTATCTATTAGGCAGCTGCCTTTCAGTTTTGTTTACAAAATTCGGCAAACATTTGAAAAGGGTTATACATATTTCAAAATGTGTTTGTGTTATGTTTACGTTGCAAATATTGTGAAAAAAAGAATGTTCACTCATCAAAACGGTACGTGGTCTGTAAAATGAATGTTTGAAAATCTGTTGTACATTTTATTTTTATGGGTTACAAAACCTCAGGAAAGCTTAAAAATAAAATGTTCACGCAAGGTTTTGCATATGGTGTACTTACTTGTAAACGTTTTATAAACAGCATGAGAACTTATCAAAATGTTATGTAAACATATTTGCAAAGACTTTGGAACATAGTTGTAAATCTGTGATTACGCAGTGGTTTACACATTCCGGAAAGTGTTCAAATATTGCTTCCGTGCAGTGGCCCCATCCACGAAGTTTGAACAAACGTCCCCCCCAAGGAGGATCTCTGCACATTTGCTGCTCCAGTTTCCTTTGTTATATGTCGGACATTTTCTTTTGGTCTGGGTCTGATCCATCAGTATACAACAGAGCACATGGCTCTAAATATACAGAAGGTTAAGGGGGAGCATGGTTTCCATGCGCTCTGTACATTACTCTTGCACCGACATTGAACCAATCCCTGGTGCAGTATCTTCCACTGACTTTGGCACCGACTACGCTCACGGTGTCTGGTCAGTCCATGAAGTCAGCACCAAATCAACCAGCTACTCCTTCCTTGGCTAAAATTCAACATCCACAATGGTAGATTCTGCCACGGCCACGTCTGTTAGTGTCTCTGCAGGCGGGCCTCTTTACAAATGTATGACAGCAGGCTTGCATTTGGATTCTTTTATTCAACAGGGCTGCTCACAGCTGTCCACTTCTGCAACTTGTGTCCTAGTACCAGTTGCTGTATCCGCCAATTCCTGGCTTGCTGCTGGAATCACCTCTGGTCCTCACTACGCCTGATGACTGAAGTTGGGGACACAGGTACAGACCTGGAATCTCACCTTCTGGGCCTGAAGAAGACTCCTAGGAAGATCCTTCACCAAAGTCCAGTTTCTATTCATCCACTTGGTTGGCATGGTGGTATAAGTAGCCTTGCATGAGGGCTCTTCCTCCCTACCTGAAACTGAGCTGTCCTCATTGACACCAAAGATAATTTGAGTTTGCCTTTAAGAGGACACAGTTTGGAAGAAACTGCACTCCTTGGACAGAGAGGCAACATTTCTGAGTGGGTTGAAGAATGTGCTGCTTCAGATGTTTTTTCTTCGGTATTGTATGAAATTACCGAATGCAAAAGGTCCGACCCCCATTTTTCCGCAGATATATATGTGGTGGGGTAAAATTAATAAAAATGTATAGGGGTAAGGTGGGGGGATATGGGGTGTCTTCCCCCCACACATTATATACAGCTTCACCAGGCACATCTCAATCATAAGCTGTGGGAGGCCCTGGCAGAGTTCTCAAAGGATTTGCATGATAAGAGACTGGCCTTGTTCCATGCCAGTTAGAAAGAACACAAATACTGCTGTCCTACTCAGTACATTCTTGGGATTGAGGAGGGGGGTATATGCATCTGGTTGTCGATGTGTCAGAGTTTCTGGCTGCCCTTCTCGTATCTTACTGCTGAGGTCCAGGAGTGAGTTTTAGGACTCCTTGGGCCTCATTACGACCCAGGCGGAGGACCATGGTGCTATTAGCACCATGGTCCATGCCGGTGTCCGCCATGGCGGAATGGGGAATTACCACCCCATTCCAAGGTTGGCGGGGCGGTAATTCCACATGCCGCCATGGCCCTTCCCCATTCCCATTTTTGCCCCATAGGGCTCAATGGGAATGGGGAAAGCGGTAAGTACGGTGCCGCAAAATGCGGCACCGTACTTAGCACCAAGGTCCCTTTGCGGGTCCCTACTTTAACGGCTGGTGAAACCAGCCGTTAAGGTCGGGTCCCGCAAAGGGACCTCGTAATTAGGCGCTAATAGGTTAACGGCGCTGCAGCCTTTTACGGCGCCGTTAACCCATTAGCGCCTGGGATGTAATGAGGCCCCTTGTGTGTCTGTGGCTACCAATTATGACACCCTCACTAAATGCTTGTTGAGTACCTACCTAACCGACTACCACTGATGATGCAAGCTGGCAAATGAATGGCCCTTGAGTTGGCAGGCTAGATTATAGACCAGCTGTTGTCAACAGCCCACCGGGTTATTTCAAACTGCTCAGCCACAGTTTCAGACCACACCTATTCGTCCTGGTCAATCGACCGCAATCGTACCACTTCCTCCTCAATATACTCGTTGCCATAAACATGCCTTTCTTATATGCATATGCCTCATATTTACTTACTAGCAAAACTGGTTACCCGCACCACACTATGGGCCTCATTACAAATCGCCCGGTATGGAAACAATCGTGGCGGTAAACCCGCCGCCACCGTTGTTTCCATGCCAGGCGATCACAACTCCTGCAGGCGGGAGGTGATGTTCCCGCCAGGTCTGACCTGGCGGGTTTAACACCGCCCGCCTGCAAGCGGACGAGGAAACACCGGCAGCATTACGAGATGCTGCCGGTGTTTTCATGATCCCCATTCCCATTGAGTCCCATAGGACTCAATGGAAATGGGGATTAACACTATTCCGCCTCCGTGATTCCCGGAAAACCGGGGTTGTAATGCCCCTGTAATTCTGGGAATCACGGAGGCAGAATGGTAATATGAGTCCAGCGGTAACCAGGCGGTTTTACCACCTCGGTTACCGCCAAACTCGTAATGAGGCCCTATATCTACAGGTTAACAACCCATTGCGCTGAGTCTACTCTCCTATGCCCATCAGAAAGCCAGCTCAGCAAGTTATGAATCCTTCCCTCTCTTTTACATGAGAATTTGTTTTAGAGATGTTGGACACTTATCATAACATGCCTGTTCTGCAATCTTATTGACTTTGCGAGATTGACAGATCTATGGACATCTGGGGTAGGATTTCTTCCACGGGTGCCCTTTCATGTTTGGCTTTTGCCTCAGTTCTCTCAAATGTTCTGTTTTGAAACTTGTACATGTTTGCTATTGTGTTTTTTGGTATGTATTCTTCTAAATGTGTTACCTATAATTGTGACCTTGTGCTTTTGATGTATTTTTCACCTAACTATAATGGGCCTCATTATGACTTTGGAGGTAGCCATGGCGCTATTAGCGCCATGGCTGCCTCCAAAATCGGGTCCGGGTTCCCTGAATGGGGAATTACCGGGCCATTCCGAGATCAGAGGGCCCGGTAATTCCTCCTACTGGGAACCCGGGCCCGGACCTTCCCCATTCCCATTTGAGCCCCCATAGGGCTCAATGGGAATGGGAGCGGGAGCCAACAACGGGCCGATTACGACAGGCCTGTTGTTAGCTCCCTGGTCCCTTCGCGGGTCCCGGTTAAAGACTCCTGGTTTTACCAGGTGTCCTTACCGGGTCCCGCGAGGGGACCTCGTAATTTTGGTGAATGGGTTTAAAGGGTCCGCCTCCATTAGCAGAGCCCGTTAACCCATTCCGCAAAAGTCGTAATGAGGCCCTATATCTTTTTTATGAATTTTGTGTGTTGTGCATATAATCTTTTGATTTCCCATTACGGCGGTTTTGTAATTCTCCCCTGGAGTTCAGCAGTGGGTCTTCCAGAGGGGCTTCCCTTGCTTTAGTGTTATTTTCTCTCAGTCCCCTTTTCAGGGATTTGAATTACATTATTTGCGAGTGTTCTGCCTTACTTTGTAGTCCCTAACAAGAAAAAGGGAAGGAAGACAGGTCCACAATTTCCACAACACGAGTCAAAAATGTCTTAAACTTTAAAGGAAAGCGGTATTAAAGAAGTCAAAAAAGAGGGAAACAACCCAAACTGTAAACAAATACATGAACATGTAATGTTGAGCAATGTCTAACAAAGATCATGGAAATAATAAAGGGGTCCAAAAAAGGCGCGAATGATGCCTAATTTAAGACAGGCAAGAGTAAGAGGTCCAACCCAGCGAAAAAGGCCATAATAGACATTGTGCACAACCACTAGAGGGACACTTGATAAAGCCAGGAAGGGTTGTCTCGGAAGAAAACAAAGAAACACCTTCAAATTTGAAACAGCAACCTAAGCCAGTTGACACCTTGAACCACACTTGTGTGTTGGCTCACCAAAGACAATGGTAGAATAGCCTAAATAATCATGCGCACTCATGGAGACTGCTACATGAAACCCGGTAAACGAACCGCCCTCTCGAGATCCGGCTGCCACAGGCCAAATTCCTTTCAGAGGCCAGACTTGTCCGGGCGAACAACGTAGCACGGTATGGGGCAGGCACTCCCAGTGAACATGAATACAGTAGTTGTAATGAATAATGCATGCAAGAATTCCCGATTATCAAACAGAAAAACTACAATCATACTTGACATTTTTGGTGCAAATTTTGTAATGGAAGTTGGAAGAGGATATTCTGGCCAAAGGCACATCCTGCAGGCTTTGTTTCCCAAAGTCGTCACATAATAGCATCTGAAACAATGTCAACTACAGCAATAACCTGGCTGAAAAAATTGCAAGAAAGCAGTCTAAAGCGAAGTATGTTAAAAAATCGAGCACCAAAAGATCGAACTACAAAATTGTGAACAGCCCTTGTTTGCATTTTGTAACTCGATCTTTTGGTGGTGGGGGGGTTGGTCCCCCACCACGAATGTAATGTATCCAGGAGCTCCCACTCAACCCCCATAATACCGAACTGGAGGAGCGGGGGACACCCCCAACCCCTGCTCCCCTTGTTCAGTATTTCGGGATTAGGTCTTTTCAACCAGACCAGATGCACGCTAATTGTGCATTCGGTCTTTTTTTTTACGATCTTTTCGTGCAAACCCGTCTTAGGTGCCTTGGCCAATAACATCCTAAAATGGACAGAATTGAAGACTATTAAAATCTCATGCCGAGTGCCCAGCAGCATAAGCAAAAAAGGCCCTTAAAGTTTGTGAAATGCATGCAAACTGATAACAGCCAGCATAGCCGGGAAAGAGTATCATGTACAATATTAAACCAATGTTATCTCGACTGACCTCAAGTCTCAGGTAAGTCAGCAGCCATATGATGAATGTGAAGAGAAATCGTAGGGTGGAAAACAACAAGCTGGCGCTTAAGAGGGCACAAAGTGGTCTTGCGGGAATTGAGGCCGGGCTCACGGCAAACATAAAAGGTACATGCACATTAGTGAGGAGCCCCTTTGGTGGTGGTGTAGTATGTCTCCCAGTCTATTATGGCCTGGGCTGGCCCTCTTGCTTGTGTTAAATTAGGCATTTTTCGCGCCTTTTTTGAGTCCTCTTTATTATTTCCATGATGTTTTTTTGACATTGCTCAACATTAAATGTTTGTGTATTTCTTTACAGTTTGGGTTGTTTTTCCCTTTTTTCGACTTTAATACCGATTGCCTTTAAAGTTTCAGAAACGTGTGACTAGTGTTGCGGAAATTGTGGACCTGTCTTCCTTCCCTTTTTTCTTGCTAGGTTGATGATGCCACTGTTTTCAGGTCCCTTCTTAATTGATTAGTGTGGCTCTGCCCCCCTTTGTTTGGTATTGCTCTCCACATGAGGTTCCTGGGTTTAGTCTATTGCACCAAGCAAGCTCCCCACGCTGATCAAAAGCCCTATAAGCAGTTCTTCCAACCCACTAATAGGCTGGTCCAAGGCTCTCCTGTCACACTCCCACTACCGGTGGCATACCCACTGCCTATCTCTTCATCCCCAAATTGCAATTAACGTGCTTGGACTCCAGGAAGCTGTGCTCCATGAACTGCCTTTTGCATTCTAGATCTACGGCATGTAGTTCCATCCCCATTCGCTGCTCTACTAACCTGCTCCCCTATTCTTCGAATCCCAACCAAAAGAGCTAACAGAGAAAAGGAGACTTGCCATTTTAGCAGTTACCAGGTAAATGTAGGGCGGACTTGGGTGTAATTTTAAGGTGGTGGGCAAGGGTATTTGTCCCCCCCACACTTTCATGGCTCACCATTTTGTCCCCCCTCATTTGGCATGGACCCCTTTCCTTTAGATGTCATGTCCACCCCCCAACATTTTCAGCAAAGTTACTCCACTGAGAGCGGACACTAAGACTCCCCATTTCTTTGAATCCTAACCATGAGGGCTAACAGAGGAAAGGAGATTCGCCATTTTAGCAGTTACCAGGTAAATGTAGAGTGGACATGGATGTAATTTTATGATATGATAAGTCATTTATAACGCACCTGTACACAAGTGTTTCTAGGCGCGACCAGACAAGGGTGGGAAGACAAGAGGGAGGACAAAACAAACAATCTTACTAGGCCTTGTATCATTCAGATCGTGCAAGTGAGATATGAAAAAGTGCAGAGGGGGGAAGGGGAGAGAGAGGAAGTGTCCAGGGGAGGGGGAAGTGCAGTCAGGGCAGCAATCCTCTGAGTAAGTGCAGCAAGGGCAGCGCAGCTCTAAGCAAGTGCAAGGAGACGGGGGACTGTAGGGTTGCAGGTACAGCACCTAAGTGCGCAGTGCAAGGGCTACTGGCCGTGGGGAGCTTGGTACCAGTGAGAGTCTGTGGGTAGCCAGGCAACCAGTCAGCGCAGCAGACAGGTCAGTCAGCAGGGGAGAGAGTGAGAGAAAGCAGAAGCCAAAAGGAAGTTCTTGATCTGCTTCCGGAACTTCAGTTGTTCCGGCTCAAGTTTGAGAGGGGCAGGGAGGCCATTCCAGAGGGAGGCACCTGCCGAGGAGAGTGATCTACCACCCACTCTCTGCCTGGAGAAGCGCCTGACCCTTGGAGAGTTGGAGGTGGCGGAGCAAAGGGGGTTTGGCCCCTCCAACTGTAGTGGCACACCATTTTGTCCCTCTCATTCGGCAGGGGCCCCTTTCCTTTAAATGTAATGCCCCCCCAACATTTTCAGCAAAGTTACTCCACTGAGAGCGGACACTAGCACTCCCCAATACTTTGAATCCCAAGCATGGGAGCTAACAGAGGGAAGGAGACTTGCCATTTTAGCAGCTACCTGGTAAATGTAGAGCGGACACTAAGACCCAACTGAACCGTGTTCCTGTTAAAGGTTTTGTTGTTCTTGATACCTGGGAGATATAATGCCATTCATCAGAGTGGGTGGGAGAGTGTTATCGGTATTGTGTTGTGTTCTGCTGGTTTAGTTGGTCTGATGGTAGCCTGCAGTGGGCATATGTGATTTTTATTAGACACTGGGCCTCATTACAAGTTTAGCGGTAGCCTTGCTGGTGAAACCGGCAGGATGCCGCCAAACTTGCACGTTTTTCCGGCACCTGCAAATGGGCAAATATCGGCAAATATCGGGTCACTGTGGGCCTGCCGGACCCTGTAATTGCCCATTCACGGGCGTCGGAATGAAATGCTCCCCTTTCCCATTGAGCCATTGAGAATGGTGCCGGTGCATCCGGCATGCTCTGCTCGAGGGTGCTGGTACGCCCACCAGGTCAGAACTCGTAGTTTGCCGGTCCGGTAACAACGGTACTGGCAAGCTTACCTTTACCGTTACCGGACCGGCAAACTTATAATGAGGCCCACTGTCTTTCCTCAACCATGTTTGTGGTTCGGTTTCTATACAAATATGTGGACTTAAATGCAAACAGACATTAACTGTTCATCAAAAGAACTTGGATCTTCATCATGGGCCGGTGCTCATGTATGTAAACAGAATGTATGAGGCCGACACTAGAAGTATAACTAGAGGACGGTCTACAAGAAAACTGAGTCGAGTCCAGACCCACTACTCCTAGCTTCAGTTCTAGGGTAGAAAGAGTTGAAAGGTGCACCCAGAGAGCAGAGCAACTGCAGTCTCATGCCACCAGCACAAGTGGCCCGAGGGCAGCCTAGTCTGAAGATCAGACAGGGAGGAGGTAGCATTGAAAACGTGCCTGAAACTTGCAAATTACCCATAGCAACTTTCCCAAGAGGGAAGAATAAAATGTTATAAATGATTAAAAATGTGTATTCCATTTTAGAACTCACTTATGACTAGGAAAGCTGAAGTTCTAAATTTTAATCAGATTTTTTTATATAGTTTAATAACATACTTAAGGAAAGTAAACTGAAGAACTTGAACTTAATGAAATTTCATTATGTTATGTGCCAGGTCAACTCTAAAAAGAATTCAACTACATTGACCTGAATGGAAGGTGAGAATACACCCGCACAGCGCACGCCATGAACAGAAAGAATCAAGCGGCTGCCCCGATAATACCCTGATGAGCTTTCTCCCCGGGGCTGCTGTCCACACACACAGGCTGACAATCAGAAGATGGTGGACACACCGCATGTTAATAACCTGGGCACTTGGCCACTTCCTCGACCCCAACACATAAATCGCATGTATCCCATACCTGCACCTTCCTTGCAGTGCTACACAGAACTGTCAGTCAGTTGTTTCTTTGTGGCTTAAAGGACCGTAGGTTTATTACATTAACACAGCAATCAGCTAATTCAAATCTACTACTTGACTGTCATCACTGCAAAACACACTTTGCCAAAATAGTTTGTCTTGTGCGGCGACCAGCCGACTAAATCACAGATTCTGTGCTTCCCCCTTATCCAACCAACTCCACTTTATTTGTTAGGCCAAAGCTCCCCCAACCGAATATGTCCTTGATCCGCCTGCCCTCACAAGAGATCATGGGCTGGGGGAGTGCCATTCATGACGTGGGAAACGGTGCTCTCATTTTTTTCTCAAGCCCCCTCGCCAATTGGCGGATTAGCAGCACAAAATAATATGTTGTAGCCCCAAATGGTGGGCTCCTTTTATGCACCTCGGGGGACAAAGTCATGGGTGGCTGGCCCCACCTCCTGTCAGGGTCGGACTGGAACATAAATGTTTTTTTATAAAATGTGATGCAAATTGTGCATTTTAAAGAATATTTTTTCAGGAACACTATTCAAAGCTACTAGCCGCATAGTGAAGTATAGTGAAGTAACTCATTAAACCGGCACACGTTGACCACAAAAACTGGCCCACAACATAATTTTGTGTTTTTGGTTCGGCCATGTGCCTATTGCCCTATAGGCCAGTCCAAGCATGCCTCTTGTCCCCACTTATTTTTGTGGGTTTCACTATATACTGTGATTGCAAGAGACTGCCAGTACAGGCACGCTGTACGAATACCCGTTGAAAACAACTAGCAAATAACTGTTCTTAATGAAGATAAAATGAAATAACGCACACATGCTCTTAAGTGCAGATATATACTGTTCCCTGATTTTTATTTATTTTTATTCTTGAAAACGCACCAGATCACCCGAAGGCCTCAAGGCGCACATGTAAAACAAACAGAGAACAGAACAGCGAAACAGCGTCAGAGAAGGTGTAAACTAGATCGAAGGAGCCCTAAAGAGAAAAGTTTTCAACTTCTTTTTTAAGTCAGCCAGAGACGTGGTCATTTTCAGATCCAAGGGAATGGAGTTCCAAGTGGCAGGAGCCATCAAAATTAAACATTATCTACCCAAAGTTGGCTAGGAGAAATCTGGGTTGGCTGAGTTTGGCCTGGTCAAGTGACCTAAGAGATCATGATGGCTCATAACGCTTGATGCGCTCAGAGAGATAGACGGGCAAAGCGAGGGTCAGACACTTAAAGGTGAGCATCAAGATCTTAAAGGAGACACAGTGCTTGACAGGCAGCCAGTGCACATTTCTTCTGGCTTCAGTGATAGATTGCCGTCCGGGGATGCCTAGCACTGCTCTGGCCGCACCATTTTGTGTGACCTGAAGGGCTGTGAGATTGGACTGAGCAGTGCCCGCCAGAAGACTATTACAATAGTCTAGCCTCAAATTGACCAAGGCGAAGGCTAAGACAGACATGTTTTTCACAGAAAGAAAGGGGTGCAGATAACCCAGCTGTTTATTGATCCAGCCACAGGAGGCACATGTCTTGGCTACATGCTGCCTCATGGTGAGCTCGGAGTCCAGCGTAACGCCAAGCATTTTAAGGCTCTTGGCCACAGGGATAATGACATTAGCAATGGAAAAGTTGGCATACTCTGAGGAAAGGTTTTTCAGCATATAATTAGAGGCAGTGATAAGGATCTCAGTCTTATCCGCATTGAGAGCCATAGAATTCGCCACCATCCAAGAATGAATGGTGACGTAGATGGAATTGATGGCCTTGGAGTCCTGAACTTAAGTGTCTGATAGTTCAAGGATGACCTGGGTGTCATCGGCATAGTTAGTAATTTATGTATATTTGTATGCACTTGCAACACTATGATTGTACCTTCTGTAATTGTAAATTAACCACTGTTGACTGCTTTTATTGTAACTGTAACCAGATCTAACTTACGCGCCCTTATGCCCACGGGCCTGGCTGCGCTTTACAAATAGTATACCGGACACCGAGGTCATCAAGCATCATGACAAGAGGGAGAATATAGATATTAAAGAGAGTGGGTGAAAGTGATGAGCCCTGCGGAACACCCCGCGTGAGTAGTGTAATGGAGGAGCAGGCATCGTGAATGGCAACTCTAGCATTGCAAGGACCCAAGAAGGAGACAAGCCACTGTGTTGAGATGTTACAACAGACCGCCAGTGATTGCAGCCTGGAAGCCAGCAGCTTGTGGTCAACCAAATTGAAACAGGCCAACAGATTGAGGAACATAAGAAGTGCTGGATGACCTTGATCGATGATGGCCGACAGGTATAAAGTGTTGTAGTTACCCCTAGCAACACCAAGGTCACAGTACAAAAATCCTGTTGCCTTCGATGGGTAGTAACCACCTACTTTTTAGTAACATTCTACTTTAGACAGAAGGGCAATAAAACTGCCTTTTGTAGGACTGCAGATATCTCAATTCTGGCTCAGTGAGCAGAGACCTCAGCAATCCACCTGGAGTTGTATAAAGTGTCTTTAAAAGCTGAAACCGCCTCACTCCCCTTAATGCTAGTATTGGCTGAGTAGCAGTCTGAGTGGGTCTCCACCACTTAGTTTATTTTAACGTTTGTGTAACGCCCAGACCCACAGGTATCACAGCGTTTGTACAGGGTAATAGAGAGTAAATAACAGAGTAACAACTTAACAGATCAATGCGTTAGTAGGAAGTAGTATGGGCAGAGTAGGAGACAGTTCATGCTTAGGGTGTTAGTCAAAGTTATTGAGCAGTCAAGTTTTCAACAGTTACTTGAATGCTGGGTAGGAGGGCTTTTTTCTTAAGTGTAGAGGTAAGGAGTTCCACAGGGCGGGGGCCGTGGTGCTGAAACTAACACCTCCTGTTCTGGCTAGTTTAAAAGGTGGAACAGCTAGGGTGGACAGAACAGCCTGACATGGGGGCAGTTGTGCCGGCTCGCCCAAGGCTGACAGGATGCTCCTAGTAGCAGCTCTTCCCTCAGTGAACGTAGGGCCTTAGTGGTAGGTTGGAGACCTGCAGCCTTCCTGGGTGAAGAAACAGGGATCCGAATGTTCCTACCAATTGTGACTGGAAAAATAAAGATTTTATTGAAGACAAAGATTTTGAATTCATAAGGATCTCTCTTCAATCACTGCAGCAAGAAATGTGTCAGAAAAGAATCTTCTGAAAGCATAATTTTCACTGAAACACCACCGGGGCAGCCTCTTTCAGCTGTGAAGAGAAAGGGGATTGTAGGAGAAACCCCACCGGGGATCAGAGAAATGTTAAGATAATCAGGCATTACAACAGCCAAATCCCAGGGGTTGGGCAATCGCAGTTCAACAGGGAGCATATATTTATTTATTTTAACATTTATAGCAACGCATCAAGCCCTCGATCATCAGGGCGCTAGTTACAAGAAAAACGAATGACAATCTTCAGCAAAAGTCAAATCAGGTAGGTGCATAGTCTGGAAGAGCCATGCCTCCTGGTGTGGGGGGCTACATCAGGTATCCATAAATGCAAAGTCAAATCAGGTAGGTACATAGTCTAGCAAAGCCAAGCCTCATGTTGTGGGGGGCTACATCAGGTATCAAAAATGCAAAGTCAAATCAGGTAGGTGCATAGTCTGGCAAAGCCAAGCCTCATGTTGCTGAGTGGGTACATCAGGTATCCATAAATGCACAAGTCAAATCTGGTAGGTTCATACATTGGCAGAGCCACGCCTCATGTTGCAGGGGCTACATCAGGTATCGTGAAATGCAGTCAAATCTGGTAGGTATATAGTCTGGCAAAACCACACCTCGTGTTGTGGGGGGCTACATCAGGTATTCATAAATGCAAAAGAAAAATTGGGTAGGTGCATAAATTGGCAGAGCCACGCCTCACGATGCTGGGGGCTACATTAAGTGTGCATAGTGCAGTAGTCAAAGCAAGCCGCTAACATAGTCAGCAGTAAGCTGCAGATGCAGGTAAAATGCAATTTATGTATCTAATTATTTTATTTATTGACAGCGCCCAACCCGCAAGTATCACAGCGCTTATACAATTTAATAGGAAGAGGTTACAAAGAAACGACCTGTGTAGTGCAAGGCCAAGGTCAGAGCATGTGAATTACAAAGACAAATCATGTGTGTTACAAAGAATGAACATGTGAAACATAGGGCTAGAGGACGAATCAGGGAGCACAGACAACTCGGGTGAATTGCCAAAGTCACAAATCCAACATGGTCAAGTTAGGCGAGATACACGTTAGGGCAAATCAGGTAAACTAATGAAGTAAAGCAGGTGGTCACACGCATTGCAAAGGCTAGAGTAGTCAGGTGGGTAGTGGCCCTATCATACACTTCACACGGAAGAATGGCCTGGGGAGCAGAGAGGGGGGGCTAATGCTTCAGTAGGTATGGTCTGGAGGAGAGTATGCTGGCAAGGTTGCAACCACGTGAAAAGTGGTAAGAACTGATGCAGTTATGGATATTTGGCAAGGTTTGAGACAAGGGGCAGGGCGAGAGTTACAGGACCCATGATGGAAGCATTGTGGTACTGGCTGCGATGTGTAGCAATAACCATCAGAGATGAGTACAGCGAGTACGAGGGTTTGTGAAGTGGAGAGGCTGTCTTACCTGTCAGGATGTTGATGGCAGTCATAGAAACATGATGTGAGCCTGGCTCCATTGTAGGTAATAACTGGGGACCCCATGCAGGGCCCAGGCAGGCCAAGACAGGCACAGAAAAGGGCCTTAGTGAAGAGCCTTTGCGAAAGGCCGGCTCTGCCTTCCGGCTCTGATGCATGATGGTAGGAAAGAAAAAAAATAGATAAAGCCAAAAAGATACCACCGAAAAACATGAACTGCTGGCACCAATGTGGACAACACTAAATACTAAGGCAATGCTCCTGAGTGCAAGACAAAGCCAAAAGCAGACTGCCCAAGGAATGGTATAACCCACCCATAATGGAACAGGGACAAACACAGAGGGAAAGACAATAACCAGATTATTTCTTTAATTGGTTTTCCTGTGGCAAAGGCTATCTTCATTTTAAGGCAAGATATAGAGCAGATAGTATGAGCATCTTCAAAGGCCACACAGTCTAAATGAAGGCATATGCAGCCAGCGTTCAGAACAAGTGGTGTCAGAGGGGGTATCGGATCAATTAATTTATTGTTGATTTGTACAGCTTCATCTGCAAAACAGTGACACTTTGTGGCACCACAACAGGGAAAGGGGTAGGGCTGACAAGGCAGAAGAGGAGAAACAGTGAGCTGGTCATTTGCAGGTCTTGGTCCATTCAGATCAGAGTAAGGGCAGCATCCAGGAATTGAGGGGTGAGTGTCACACCGGGAAGAGCAAGTGAGGCAGGCAAGCACTGACAGGAAGCTGAATACATGCATTCAGAGGGAAAGTAAGTAGCATAGCGACAGGTAGCTAACATGTACAGCAGGCCAGAAGAGATGGCTGGCAATCGGCAAGCCGTAGTTCCACCAATCGACCTGCCAATGTCTTGAAGACAGTGCCGGATTAAAAGGCCACATCCCTTTGCCCTGGTAGAAATCATTCCAGTAGGAAATATGTTTAAAAGGATTGCTTTTAGTTTTCCCACATATTAAAAGGCTTTCCTTGCCCTGAATACCAGGTGGGAGGGAGTTTTAGAGGCAGGAGCCTCCTGCACTGATGGAGCTTTGGACTTTATGCTGCTTTCTCATTAATTAATTAATGAATTTACAAAGCACGAAACTGTAGCATGATGCATCTTGTGCTACTCTGATGTAGAATCCACAGAGATTCTAGAAGGAGAATGTGGAGGTGAGAGAGATACTAAGAGGACGGTTGGAGATACAGAAGCAGCCCCCTCCAGAGACTCGTTCCCTATTCCCCATTATATATACTTATATTAACTTTATTTAATACATAAACAATAAACCTTAAGATATAATCATAACCGTTTCTGTTCTGTGCCTGATACTACAATTGGCGACGAGGAAGTTTGGAACTACGATCACCTGGGTGAATACAACAGAGAAACTGCCAGGTGAGCGTGAAGGAACCCTGCCCCCTACATGTTTAAGAAATACTGGAAGGTTAAATTGCGGCCAACATTCATATATATATATATGCTTACATGAACTCACGATTACTGTTTGTAATACGCGCGAGCGTCTCGAGCTGCAAGCGAACGTAAACACTGCTGAGCAGCTGATCGCGAGCTCGCAGTGCGAAGAAGTCAGCGCTTTAGAGTAAAGGACCCTGGACGTCGCGACACACGGCACGTTTCAGAGGCCATTTTGTATTGGGTGCTGGAGCGTTATTACTGCAACCAGGCCCCTGCACGCATGAATCGTTTGTTTTCCCTGCACAGGAGAGTAAATGGGCACATATATTTATAGTGGCAGCCCTGTGGATATGTTTATTTTGGGCTACATATAAAAAAAAATATAAAAAAAAAAAAAGAAATTTTCCGAGGATTAGCTGGATTGCTCCTGCTCCTACTCGTCGCAGTGCCGCACTTCCAGGATTAGTCGGATTACTCCTGCTCCTACTCGTCGCAGTATTATTATCATAGTGTGAATAATAATAAATAAAGAAAAATGGATATTGTATCATTGAAGTGTGCATTCAGGAGCCATACAGTGCTACTACTAGTGTGTTGTGGGAAGCATTGGTAACAGAGGGGCAGGTGATCAACTTCTAATTGTCAATATGACAATGCACACTGTCCCACCACCGGCTATGTTTTTACTGGAAGCTGGGGAACCCAATTTGCCATGGAAGAGATGGTTAAAATTATTTGAGCATTACGCTTCAGTTGTCTGTGGAACAAACTATAGTGTGTAGAGAAAGAAATCACTATTACTCCACTGTTTGGGACCTGCAGGACAGTTCCATTAATGTAATTCAAATGGCAAAAGCTGATGAGTCCAATAATCAAAATACTGTGGTGAGACGGAAAGAGGAATCTAGAACACAGGGCATGTACAAACATGGTAATGATATGAGAAGCAACAGTGATATGAGAAGCAGAGGATTTGCACGTGGATATGGAGGTTACAACAGAGGACGTCATGTGAATAATAGGCACCCTCAGATGAGTCAAAGAGGTAGAGGAAGAATCAGGACGTGTTTCAGGTGTGACAGTCCCATGCACTGGGCTAGCAGTCCTCAGTGTCCAGCTATCCACATCATTTGCAAGAACTGTAATGGCAAAGGTCATTTGGCGAAATGTTGTAGAATGGATAAGGCAAACATGAACTGGATTGGTGGTGCAGAAGAAAATGAGGAAGAATAATGTGTATTTGCTGTCAGTAGCACAGTAGATGGAATGGAACTGGAGAGTCCAAAGACCATCATCAAGATAAATGATAAACCAATTAGAATGATGACGGATTTGGGAGCACAATACACGTTATTACCTGAAAGAATCTGGAGGAAAATTGGTCCGAGGTGGCTGAATGAGTCTGACATTAAGCCAAACGCTTATGGAGGAGCTAAGATAGACATTCTTGGATGGTTTGAGGCGGAGTTAGCCTTCAAAGATAGGGTTGCTAAAGCGAAAGTTTATGTATCAAGGAGAGGAGAAACACCACTACTCAGCTGGACGCATCAGGCATGGCTGAAAGTCAAATTGGATGCCAGTGCTGAAGAGTTGGTTTATATGATTGAATCCAGTGAAATGTCTACAGAAGCAGTGAAGAAGGCGGTATTCAGTGATGAAATAGGTTGTGCAAAAGGGATTACACATAAGATACAGCTCAAAAAGGATTGTGTTACAGTTGCATAGAAGTTGAGAAGTGTGCCGTTGGCAAAGAGAGATGAGGTCAAAAGTGAATTAAAAAAGTTAGAAGAACAGGGTATAATTGAAAAAATTGATGCTTCGGAGTGTGTATCACCATTGGTTGTGGTGAGGAAGAGCTCGGGGAAGGTAAGAGTATGCATCGACCTTAGAGAACTGAACAAGTGCATCATCCCTGAGAGACATCCACTTCCCAACATTCAGGAATTGTTATCTACGATGGGGCCTGCGAAAGTGTTTTCAACCCTCGACTTCACTTCAGCATATCATCAAATTTGTTTGCACAGAGACTCAAGACAGTTGACAGCGTTTATAACTCCGGAAGGTCTATACCAGTATAAGTGAATGCCGTTTGGTCTTATATCAGCAGCCTCTGTGTTTCAGAAGACCATGCATCACATTTTTGATGGTGATAAGGGTATTATATTCTTTCAAGACGATAACCTTATATTTGCTGATGACAAAAAAGAGCATGATGAGATTTTGGATGGAGCATTAAGGAAATTGCATAACATGGACATGACATTGAGTAGAGAGAAATCAAAGATCTACAGGGAGCAAATTGAATATTTAGGTCATGTAATATCGGAGCAAGGAATTACACCCAAGCCGGATTTGTTGTCTGCAATTAATGATATGGCTCAGCCCTGCAACAAAGAAGAACTAAGAACCTTCCTGGGAATGGCTGAGTATTACTCTAAATATGTTGGGGAGTTTGCTGATCATACGGCTGCGTTGAGGGATCTCACCAGGATGAATGTCAAATATGAGTGGAATGAAAATTGTGAAAAAGACTTCAGGTACATAAAGAGTGCCCTCACAACCGCACCGGCGCTAAACATTTTTGTAAGGGGTCAGCGAACAGTAATCACGACAGATGCCAGTAATGTGGACCTAGGTGCGGTGTTAGCGCAACTGCATGATGGAGAGGAGAGGATAATTGTGTTTGCCTCGAGGCTATTAAAAGGAGCAGAAAAGTCATATGTGACTATTGAAGGAAGCTCTAGCTGTCATGTGGGCTGTGGACAAGTTCAGGAGTTTTGTCTGGGGAACGCAATTTGAGGTAAATACTGATCACAAGCCACTTGTGGAACTATTTATGAACAAAGGGTTGGACAAAGTGTCAGCAAGGATACGGAGATGGGTACATAGAATGCAGGAGTTCAATGTGGTGGTCAAGTATATTCCAGGAGTGAGGAATTATGCTGCAGATTGTTTATCTAGGCTTACAAATACCCAAGAAGATAACAAAAGTGATGGTGAAGAGAATCAACAGGAAATGATATGTGTGGTACAGGACACAGCTATTGCCAAGGAGGAATGGCTTAAAGGTATGGGTAAAGATACCAAGCTACAATTTGTGATGGAAAATATAAACAAAAGACAAATTCCTCTCAACAAGATCAAGGAGGCAGATGTGCAAGGAGTGTGCAGTGTCAGGGATGAATTGAGTGTACAGGATGGATACTTGCTCAGAGGGGATAGATTAATTCCACCCGAAGATCTACGGAAGAAAATAACTGATCTAGGCCACGAAGGCCACCAAGGAATTTCCAAGACCAAATCCAGAATAAGAAACACACACTGGTGGCCGGGATGCGATGCAGAGATTGAGAGAGCCACAAGAAACTGTATCCTTTGTAATAAATCTGATAAGGTTTGTGTGAGTAATGAGTACCCGATGGTTATGACTGATGTGCCGAGCAGACCATGGTTGAAAGTGGGAATTGATATTATGGGTGCTATATGGAGTGAAGGCAGCCAGAAGTTTTGTGTGGTTATGATTGATATTTTAACAAGATGGGCAGAAGTAAAAATGTTGCAGAGTGTCACTACTAAAAACATTATTTATTTCATGGAAGAGGTATGTAGTAGGGAAGGATATCCTGGAGTTATATTATCTGATAATGGCCCTCAATTCGTCTCGAAAGAAATGGAAGACTATTTAGGAAAGAGATCGATTAAACATGTGACCAGTGCGATTTATCACTCACAAACCAATGGAGTGGTTGAAAGGTACAACAGGATTCTTAAGGATGCCATTGGGTGGGCATGGGCCAACGGTATAGGCTGTAAAGAAGCAGTTGGGAATGTCATCATGGCACACAGATTTACTCCGCACATTTCTACAGGTATATCACCTTTTGAATTGAGCAGGGGTAGGAAGGCAATCACTAAGCTCTGTCCTGGATGGATGGGTGAAGTGATAAATATGGAATTTGGAATTAGTAATGCTATAGATAGGATTAAACAGAGACAATTCAGGAACAAAGCAGAGCATGACAGGAAGAGATTCAGGTGTAATGAAATACTTATAGTAGGGAGTTTAGTCAGAGAAAAGCTTCCGGAAGCTTTGAGAGTGAGAGGCATTAAGTGGTCTGATCCCATTCAAGTTATTGAAGTATTTAAGCATGCCATAAGAACAAGTGACAGAAGGGTATGGAATAATGGAAGAGTTATGGGAATGATTGGTGAGAACGATGGTGAAGGTGCAGAAAAAAATAGTGACAAAAGTGACGTTGTTGATATTAGAGAGAATCAGAAATGTTCCTTACCAATGAACTCCATACATACATTGAATGTAACACGGCCTCAGATGTCAAGGTTCGGGAGAAGATACCGAAGACCGAAACGATTAAGGGACTATGGAGAGTGAAGATGTGTTTGGAAAGAAAGGGGATGTGTAGCATGGTGCATCTTGTGCTACACTGATGTAGAATCCACAGAGATTCTAGCAGGAGAATGTGGAGGTGAGAGAGACACCAAGAGGACGGTTAGAGATACAGAAGCAGCTCCCTCCAGAGACTCCTTCCCTATTCCCCATTATATATACTTATATTAACTTTATTTAATACATAAACAATAAACCTTAAGATATAATCATAACCTTTTCTGTTCTGTGCCTGATACTACAGAAACCAAGGACCAAAGGCATCTGGATGCTGAGAAAGCGAGCTACCATGGATCACTTAGCCATGAACCTTAGACAAAAAGATACATATTTAAGGCCTTGTGAAACTGAAGGTGATTCGCAAAGTTGTCGGTGACCACTTTTGGCAGTTGAGAGTCTTATTGATCTGGAACAATGGTATATTTTGATATGGGCAGAGAGGTACCCTCGTCCTTGTGGCCATAAGGCTTGGAGATGAAGCACAAGAATTTGAAATCAATTCGTTTTACCAGTGGAGTCAAATGCAGGATCTTCAGGGCTTTCTTGATGTAGTCTTGTATTTTCAGTTTCAGAATGAGCCCGACAGTTTTGTTTTGCATCAAATAAAGGATGTGAATAAGGTGTTTGCAAAGGTACAGCTATAATCTGTTACATGAGTGCAGCCTAGTTAATACCAGAGTCCTAGCAACCTCCGTTTTGTGATGTAATTCAAGCATGGCGGCATCTGCTTAAGCAAGTGCAGGCCGGACTGACCAGCTTGGGAGAGGTCCTGGATTTGCCTGCTGAAAGGGAGTTTTCAGTTAAAGAATATGCATAGGTTTTAGTTTTTTATGCCTGTGGAGGTCGGACGCACAAAGCAGAGGAGGCAAGGACTCTGCATGCTAATGAACAGGATTTCCGTTTTTGCTGATTTCAGACAATTTCATCGATTGTCCAGTCTTGAATGGACATCAAACTCTGAGTGACAGCAAAGAAGGGAATCACTAAGGCAGACCCCGGGGCTCAACAGTGCAGTTCGGAAGGCAAGATCCATGGAACTCACAGGAATCCCATCTTCCTAGCTTCAGCGGGAGCATGGCTGCAGATCCACTGACAAATGAATCAAGAATGGGCCCCCATTTCCCTGCATCACCGTTATTCCCTGCCTGTAAAACTCTGTATTCCCCTTTCATTGACCTGGCAATTGTTGCCTTAGTAGTCTGTCCCTCTAATTGTGGCCATATAATACGGATATCCATGATAATTAAAAAAAATAAAAACAATTAAGAAATTACCAAATGTTTTGGACCAAAAAACGAAAATTACTTTTTTTTAATAATGCTGGGCAAGTCCCCACACACCTCATCTCAGCCCCCCTACCCGAACCTATACCCTTACCCCACCCCCACCTATTATTTACCATACATATGCCGAAATACCTACTATTTTCAATCAAATATATTAGGTAATTTCTCATTCTTTTTTTGTATTAGGTTATTTGTACGGATTCGATATAATACCACCCTGTTACTGTGTCCCCTTGCTTACAGCTCTCCATTGCTTCACAACCAGTTTGCACTGTATAAAACCCAGCACATACACAACAGCATCCTGTCTGCACCATCTTATCACTTCACATTCCCATCCCCGGTCTCCCATTGTTGTGTATCCCAAAGGCCAATGGGTGCTGTCTAACCACCAAGGAAATGCATCAACATCAGGTGAGATTTGGAACTGTGTAAAGGGCAATGTGGTGTGTGAGAGTGACTTATTTCGTGCACGGAGGACATAATATTCATGTTAATTGAAGCTCTCCTTAAGTCACTGTTTTCAACTCCGGGCGGCAGGACCATATCCTACTAACTCTGCCCCCTGCCAGCCATCCACTCATCATTTTAGGGCCTCTTATCTCAGTCCCCTGGACTCACACAGCTTGCAGAAATTACAGTGGCAGATAAAAGTGGCAAATGTAACCATGGACTACACCCGAGCCCTGATTGGCCGATGAACACCCGACACATCCCTTTCTTTGGTGGCCACACAGGGCACAACAACTATCCAAGTTAATTTGAGGCATCAGGCTACCCTCTGCTCCCCCTTGCACAATAAGATCAGAGAAAGGGGAGGACTGTGTTCTTCCTAGTGCTCCTTCACACATCCTAAAGGTCCATGCCTTCCAGGACTCCTGGCAAGGGCCCTTGGGTAAAAGAGGGGAAGTCCTTTCTCTTCACCTGCCAGCCATGATGTATCTACTCGTGAGAGAGAGGGAAAAGGATATAAAGATATTGAGGGAGAGAACATGGAGAGATGGAACATCAGAATGTCCTTGCTTCATGGGGCGTCCTCTGCTTTATATTATCCTGGCATGCTATCTTTGCAACTTTATGCCATGCATGCAATGTTTTATGATGCGTGTGATGTTCTGCTGCGTCTGAGAGTTTTTGTGATGTTTGTGACTTTATTCTGTGATTGGACTACAGGGACAGGAGTGAACAAGCGCATCTGTGCTTTCAGTTGTACTCGGCTGTATTTCCCACATATAAATGCAAGTATAAGGACCAAGCGGATGCTGTTGTGTCCTGTCCTGCTCTAGGGGTCTGTCCTGTTGTAAAGCCTGTCCGGAGTGACAATCCTGGCTGTTGTTTTCAGCTGTATTTGTTGAATACAAATACAACTGTTTGGGCCTGTGCTGATGTGATCCGGGCCTATCCCCAGGTTTGAGGACCTCTTCCTGTCCCAATGGGGAAAACTACACAATCCTTCACTAGGCCACCTTGAAACATTTGTATATATGTCTCCCCTACTCTTGCCCACCTTTGCAATGGCCTTCTTATTTCACTGGTGGGCCCGTCCATCTTTCCCTGCCAGACTGCAGGCTACCATTTTAGCAAAACAACTGAGGGCTTATTGGCTTATTTCTTTATGTAGAAAACACCTGTTTTGCTTTTGCTTGGCCACGTGAGGAGGACACTTAAAGTTATGTTTCCCCAGCCCCTGGCAAAACAAGTTATTGGACTCAGATAGGCAAGAAATCACATGTAGGTTAATTGTTATAATAAAACCAATGACTTGTTGCAGACCTTTTATTCACACAATATAGGTATGTATGAACTTGGCATAAATAAACATACACTTACATATATAAAAAGATAGACATAAATGGCATCACCGTTAACAAAGCAGCAGAAGACACCTTCATCTTGGCCACTACGACACTGTTTAGACCCTTAGCAGGTAGGCGAAGAGATCACTCGTGCTAACAGGGTCTGAGGCGGAGCGTCCTCCTTCTCAACGCGACTTCATCACCCGGGGGGTCCAAATTCTAACTAACTCTGCCATGCAATACCCTCTCCTTTATGGGGGCATATCCTCGCTTTTCAGTTGTGACTGCCCTCGGCCGAAGAGCAGGTCACAAGTCGAAGGGACAGAGGGTGGAAAAAACAGTCAGAAGTGGAAAAACCCAGCGCCCCTCTCCTCGCATTAATTCCCAGAACCCCTTATCATGCACCTCTAGGACGTTCCGACTCCCTCTCCGTATTCGTCCTTCAGTGGACAATACAGTAACTATTCTCCACAGCAAGTCCACTCAGCAATAATATTTATGTATCTATGTGACCTTGCTCTGCTTTTGCTACTGAAATGCTTGTTTATTATCCAAAGCCCACAGAAACGCAGGCTTTATTACTGTGATGCGAGATGTGTCCAAAATGGCTGGGAACCAACGCCATGTTGTTCTAGCTCACATTTCGCACAAGCATTACAATACCCAATACAACAAGTTTTTCAGTGTTGGAGGGATAATTGCTATTGATTATATCCTGCCTAAATGTTTAAAAAAATCAAAGTCAGTAACAATAGTCTGACGTGTAATACATTGGAGAGAACTCAGAAAAAACCTATTCTCAGTGACCTTCTGAAGCTGGTCACTGGCATAATGATTAATGATTTGCTGCCTTTGGAGTCTTCTAGTGTGATTATCAGGAAAACAGGTGTGTTAAAAGGAGTTGCTTAATTGCTTGCCTCCTTGGGGTCTTCTCGGAGGTTCTACTGAAACGGAAACCACTTTGGTTTCCTCTCTCATACCAGAACAAAACAAAGGCGGCAATGGCTTAGGCAGACCTAGGGACTCAGCAATGTGGCTAGTGTGGAAACTTGTGGCGTTTTACGTATGGGCTCCGTGGACGCACATGAGGCTTGGGGCGGTGCACAGCAACAGCCATCATTGCGGTCATGACGTAGACGCACCAGCCATGTTAGGGGTGTTGATTCGGCCGAGAGCCAATTGGTTGGCAAAGACACAAATGCCCATAAGGGCACTCAAGGAGGACATAAGTCATGATCCGATACCCAGGCGATCCTACCTTCAAGCTCTGCCTTAGATTATAAAGCCAGGTTAAGCTGCCGGAGAACCGGAATGGTAGTCATGTGACTTCTGAGCTTGCAGTTTTAGTACCATTAGGTGCAATGAAAAACTCCTGGATAGGTGGTGCTTCATGTCATGTGAGTAGGTTGAGTAGTAGGAAGGATAGATTGTGCAAAACTCACAGGAATATTCTTTCTGCAGGAACACAGCTGCAGATTCACCAAGAAATGTATCAGGAATGGGTCACCATGTTCCTCTCTAACCGGTTTGCACATCTTGTGACTCTCTGTATCCCCTTGCCCATTACCTTCTTTGTGTAACCTTAATAGTCTATCCTTCTAATTGCATCATTATTATGGCACCCAACCACTGTATCCCCTTGTTGTACTGCACACCATTGCTTCAGAGCTAGGTTTTTACTATAAAAGCGCTGTGCATGCATGCATACATGAGAGGCGCGTGCTACATTTTTCAGCTTGAAGGCAATCTGTGTGTCATCAGCGTACACATGGAATGGAGCATTGAAGGTCTCTTGGATGTCTACAAGTGGCTTCACATAATAGTTAAAAGGCAGAGTTGCAAATACCGTGCTATGGGGGAGGGCATCCCTTGGTAGTGGTGAATGGGTCAGAACAGAAAGAACGTAATTTCACACATGAGACTGGCTTGCAGGATGGAGGAGATCAATTTTAGCATCAAACTCTGGATGCCTAAAGAAAGCAGAAGTCTTTGGAGTAGGGAACAATGGTTGATGTTGTCAAAACATGAAGAGAAGTTGATCAGCTACAGAAGTGAAGGGCAGTTTTTGTCCCCCATGGCCCATAATTATTGTCTCCCATAGCCGAAGTGCCTCCTTCACATCCAACAGAGCAGATTCAGTGCTTAGGCACTTAGGCTGAGAAAATCCTGATTGGAAGTGGTGTAAGATTTATCTTCTTCACAATATTCAAAGAGCTAATTAGTTTATCAAGAATCTTTCCCATGAAGGGGCTGTTTGTGATCGCATCAACACTGCACAGCATGCAGCGGTCCAAAGAGGGTTTTCTCAGTAATGGAGCGATGGCGGCTGTATTGAGTTCTCTTGGCACTCCCCGGTGAGCAAAGCATCAGTTGATGGGAGTAGTAACCTCTTCTTTCACAGTGGTAGCTGGGCAAGGGTGACATTTTAGAGTGGAAGCATTCCGTTTGGCAACAGTGTGAATCACATCTTCTGGGATAACGAATCGGAAAGACCAGAAGGATTTGGTACAGTCCAGTGAGATCTGCTGGAGCACATTAGATCTAGCCTGGACCTTTATATTATGCATAATTTTATTGACCTTATTTTGAAACAATGAGGCATGGCCATGATCTGGCACTGAGAGGAGGTGGTGGTAGTGCTGCAATTAGTCAGCATGTTTTGAAAACTTCAGGGTATTTGTTGTGGACAAGCATGATGCACTGATGGAGGAAAGTCATCTTCCTCTTGATTGTGGCATAATGGTTGCCTTTTTGGTGCTGGATGCAGATATCCTAGCCCTCTTTGCTGCTAGATTAGCAATATTTACATTACAGTTGCCTATTTATTTTTTTAGGAGTACCAGTTCACCATCACATCGCTTGTTTGTTAATAGGTTTATTTAATTTGTTTGTGCAGGGTAGGGGCCAGGACCACTGTTGTCTTCCCGAGTGTATTGGGAGAGTCAAGGAAGGCTTGATTGACACATTTACAGTACAGAGCTATTTCATCAGACAAACTGTGATAAATGCATTCCATGTTTTAGTGTTTAACCAGTTTTTTTTATACATTCGTAGTGAGCCTGTAGAGTAAGAAGAGGTGGTGATCAGAACAGAGGAGGGGTGTTATGTTAGTATCTGAAAGGGACACGTTGGCAGAGATAATAGCATCCAGGCTGTTAGCCATCTCATGTTTCTTTGGGGTGTGCAGAAGAGAGGCTTAGACTGTTGTGGGCCTCATTACAACCCAGGCGGTAAGGTGTTAACGGCGCCGTAAAAGGTGGCGGCGCCGTTAACCCCTTACCGCCTAATTACCAGCCGTTAAGGAAGGAACCCGCAAAGGGACTTTCGAGGTAATTACGGTACCGCAATTTGCATACTGTAATTACCGCCTTCCCCATTCCCATTGAGCCCTATGGGGGAAAAAATGGGAATGGGGAAGGGCCAATGGTGAATGGGGAATTACCGCCCCGCCAACCTTGGAATGGGGCGGTAATTCCGCCATCCACCATGGCGCAATCGGTAAAATACCATCTGCATACTAAGGTCGTCCATGATGATCTTTTCTGACCTAGACTTCAGTTCACTCATGCAGTCTGTCCATTCTTTCAGGAAGGCAGTAGCAGCATCACCAGGGGGTCTCTAGATGATGACCAAGATTCAGATTTGAGTTCATGGAGCATTTACATGCCATGCCTTCAAAAGAGGTTGTGAAATTGGTTTTTGAGTTGCCATAATATTTAAGTAGATAATTAGTCCTGGAATAATGGTTGTCCAAGAACCACGTTCCAGATTTGGCCAGGAGATCGATGTCCTAGCCTTGGAGAAGATCTGTATGTTGGAGGCATGTGTGATTAATCTGAAGTTAATCCACTGCATTAAACATATTAGAGGGCCAGAGAGCTTTGGGGAGTGACATTGACATCCGAGGCTGGGGAAGCCAAAAGGAATACGGGAGCTGAGAAAACCCAAACATTGAACACGGGCAGATGCCCAACCTAAACCCGGCTACCCTAGAGAACTAAGTGAAATTGACATACAAGGCTGGGAAAGCAAAAAGGGTTACAGGAACCAGAGAAATCCAATTGCTGGTCACAGGCAGATTCCCAATCAAGACCCTGCTGAAGTAAGCACATCAAAGGACAAGGGGGCTTTGGGAAGCCCTAGAAATACAAACAAAAAGGGAAAGGGCTGGGACCAGAGAGAACCTAAACAAGAACATTATTAAATAGAAAAACCAAAATGTTGGGATCACACTAATTTTTCTCTTTAAAGAATGGAAAGTACTGAAATCAAAGCCTGCAAACAGGCTGGAGAATTGCATTGTGAACTTTGATCATTTGAAAAACCCTACTCTGGGAGGAGAAACCCAAATAGTTTGGCCAAGCAAAGCCTGAGTGGAGAGGCTATTGTTCTGGTCTATTTTTGTTACGTTTTTTCCAAGCGGTAGGGATAGAGAGAAAGTAGGATTTGGATGGAGGGCTAAATTAATTTGGACTTTGGACGGGTACCCTTAGTTTAGTTTGTCAGGTAGGGAAATACCAGCATAACAATAGGGTTCGGTAGGCCTTCTTTCTTGTTATTTAAATAAAACCTGTTTAACATGTTAAGTCTTAGTCCAAATGCTTCTTCTGATTCATCACAGCAGTGAGAACTAACTGGAAGGGGCTAGGGAAGGGGCCACATAGCAAGAATGTATGCACATAGGATGGCTCAGATGTAGATTTTTAAAACACAAGGCCAAATAGCAATACATTCCTGTTCAATGTACATGGGAACGTCAGATTCAGATATCTAAAACATAAGGAAATGGGGAGAAATTACTATTAGGTGCTTAAGGGACAGGTCAGATTTAACTTGTTAAAAATCAGGGAAACAGTGAGACATACTTTTCAGTGCACATTAACAGGACTTATTTAGATTTTTTCGGTGGAAAACCTTTACAAAAAAATAAAATGTACTACAGTGTACAGTAGAAAAGGAAAAATATATAACAATTTACATTAAAACACTTATTCACATTAACATATCCCATATTTTTATTATTATTACATTATTATTACTATTATTACATTGATATTACATGTTATTATCAACTCTGGGTGAAGAAGCCAGGCCACATGTCTGTCTGAAAGATATCAGAGGCTGACCCGAAGCAGCATACATCATAAAGTTTTTCTCTGATATAATCTTACACACCTCATCATACAGAAATAAGTGTGACCCTCAAAGCATTATTTTGTCGAAAATGTAATTCTATGAGTGACAGGAATCCCACACACATTGGTACATTAAACCTTATGTACAGGTCCAGGGAGCGGACAAAAGGGACTCTTCAGAAAGCCACACAAATACAAAGCATGGCCATTTTGATAGAGCTGCTTGACTGATAAAAACTAATTAGGAGGCCAAGATTGACATGAGAAATCCAGATTCCTTGCTCAGCACCAATGAACCAAAGCATAGCATGCAAACCTATATGACTTCCTATTGCATGGAACACCATACTCCCTGACAAAGAGCCCAGGCTTCTCCGAAAGGTCATCAGTATACCAGGACTTCCTGGACTTCATGCAGGTGATCAGGCGATATAGGAGATTCTGCATATGACCATCCTGAGCCATGCCTAGGTCAACCTGGGAAGAGAGCAGGTGGGGACATTCCACTGCCAACGCAAACTGAGACGGAATCCAGGACTGATTGGGCCAGAAAGCAATCAATGCAACTGTCAAAGATGAACACTTTTTCACCTGAAAGGCTGTTCTTGGAGTCGTGAGAAAAGGAGGGAATGTGTATTTATTTAGAGCACTACAAAGCTGTTGAAACGCTTCCAGGACCACTGCCTCCAAGTGTGGATGCCAAATGAAGTGCACCAGAAGCTGAGCAATCATTTGAGATAGTAGCAGGGCCACCTCAATGGGACCCCATATCCTTAACACAACTCGGTCCACCATCCAATCACTGGAATATGCAACATTTTTCCCATACTAGTGTTCCACAAAGTTGGAAATCCATAGATGGAACTCCTCCTGAAGTGACATGCCTCTAACCATATATTAATTGCACATGTCTGAGGTCAGATCTGAAAGATGCTTGGAATGGTTGCCCCTAGCTTTTTGACATTGCAGACCACCGAATCAAGGGTCTTCCTGAGCAGGATCAAATGATTCAGCGAGTCCCTTCTGCGACTCTTGATGATGACAAAAGCAGCTGGCAGCAATTCATGACAATTTGTGACAAAATCTCTTCAGAGGACACCAAGCACTTCCTGTAGAGACCTCAGCCTTTCTGATCATCCCAGCCTTTCTGACTGCCTTGCACTCAATCCAAAAGTTCACTCAGCTCCCAAAGATGGAATTTTCAGTCCAGGCCTCCAGATTCTGGAGCTACCCTCATAGCTCTGTGCTTGCAACCTAGCCCAAAAATAGAAAGTCACTGTACTCCCATTCCTTTCTCAAGCAGCAAGCATTCAGATGTTGGAATGCCCTGTAACGTAGAGAGTCGGAACAATAGCCTAAAATGACTATGCCAACAGGCCAACAGCTCACCCTAGGAATCTGAGGGAGAAGTGATCTACAGCTAGAGGAAAACTCCCCTTGCTCTGAATGAATCATATCTTCCACTCCGAAAGCAGCAACTGAAGTCCATGTCCACAGTGAACCTGGAAAAATCCAGAAAACAAGTGGGCCATAGCTGACCATCCTTTGTTTACAATGAAGCCTAACTTATGCAGCAGAGCCAGTTTGTTCAAGGTAAAACACAACTATCCCACATCCTGCAACATCAACATGATGTTGTCTAGGAGGTTTATCCGACTGTGATGAATCGCAGGATATCGTCCCAGGAGGCCAGGGAGGTGAGGCGCTAACCGATAGTTCGCCTAGGGGTGGTAGTCAGCGGGTCGATCTCATAGGAGGGAAACCACACCTGTGGAACTGGGGATGATTATCTGGAAAGAAACACAGTGTACCCGAAACATCCCATAGCCTCCCTTATCCCCATAACCTATACAGTAACTTGATTCCACACTCTTCCATGTACCTATGTACACCTTTCAAAACACTGAGACGAGGAAGAATAAAGAGTCCCTCGTTGATAATTGCAAAAGTACTGAGACAAAGTAGATTCCAAACAACTGAGTCGAGAGGAATAACATTAGCTTTGGGATAAAGATGAGGCGCAGAGTAATGGAGAGCTTTCTGCAGAATACATTTCAGCAGTCTAGTCAATACGGACAATCCGTATGCTGCTGATACATAAAAAAGGGAAGAATAACTTAAGAGTTTGTTCAGCCCTCCCTCAAGGAGGCCCAAGCAGGTTGGAGAAGGGAGGCCGGAGGAACCAGGACGCGAGGGAAGAAGTGAAACCCTTGGAGACGGGCAAAGGTCTGCCAGAGAGAACAGATTGCACCATGCATGCCAGAAAAGCAGATTAGCAGCAAACAGCAGCTATGCAGACGCCATGGCTGGAGCAGACGACACAGAGACATCAAGGCAGAAAAGATCGACTCCTATTAGAGAGACTTTAAAAGAACAACTATATGTGAAGTAGGGGTCTGAGACCCTAAGTGCAAGAAAGAGTATGATTATGTTATTACAGATAGAACAAGGGCCTGGGAACCCCAAATACAGAGAAGGTATTACAACCAAAATGCAAACAAAAGTAGCCATAATTAGAACAGGCATAGTGCCTGGCAGGATAGTAACTTAGTTCCACCATATAAATAGCAGAGAAACTGGAAAGACTAAGAAGGATAATGGAAGAAACCATACAGCTTAGCATTGTGACTTGTGAAAGCCTGAGGAGGCCAAGAGAAGAAACCATACCCCTTGGCATTGTGAACTGGGAAAGCCTAAGAAGGCCAAGGGTAGAAACCATACCCCTTGACATTGTGAGTTATGAAAGCCTGAGGAGGCCAAGAGAAGAAACCATACCCCTGGGCATTGTGAACTGTGAAAACCTAAGAAAGCTAAGGGAAGAGACATAGCCTTTGGCATTGTGAACTGTGAAAGCCTGAGAAAGCTAAGGGAAGAACCATACCCCTCAGCATTGTGAACTGTGAAAGCCTAAGGAAACAAAGGGATGAGCTATACCCCTTGTCATTCTGAATTGTGAAATCCTAAGAAGGCCAAGGGAAGGGCCATACCTATGGGTAATGGGTACTATGAAGAGCCAGAGGGGAGGGAGCCATACCCCTGGTCTTGTGAAAAGAATAAGTACTCTGAAGAGACTTTCTTAGTTTTGCCTACTATTGACAGATAGATCCTCCAAGCGATCTGTTAGAAACATTTTGTTTATATTTGGAGAACACATCTCATCACCAGGCAGTGAACTCAAAGCTTCAGTCCAGAAGAAGAGAGTCGCTCTTCTGAATTAAGAATATCCTTGTTTTTTCCCATAAGTTAATTAAAGAATGTAAGGCAGGGAAATAGGTTTTGGCACATGACAGTGAACTATTTGGTTTTGACGGACATCCTGACTGTGTCCTTAGTATTCAATTGAGGCAGGGGAACCCCTCTAAGAGTTAGGAACCCGTACATATGGTGTCAGTAGTGGGATTCTGATCCACCTGAAAAATAGTGGAGAACCTAAAACACCCATGGCCAAAACTCTTTAACCATTTTTCAGAGTCCTGCAAAGGCTAGTATATGATTATAATAATAAAAGGGTGCCAAGGGAGGAAATATGAATACAATTTACTCCAGGGGATCGAGTCTCAGCTATAAAAGCCTTGATTTGGGAGACACAAAGTTGTAACTTTTTTTTATCATCATACATCTTTATTAAAATAAAATGGGTTGGATGAAGGCCTTTCTGTCCCTATCTAAAGGAGAGTTTCCCTTCCTACAAAGCTCAAACTAAAGATCAGTCTGTGTCTTGATGTCAAAATTATACTAATCATCTTTGTATCCAAAAGGTATCCGACCTTCACGCTATAAATAAACAATTAAAGGTGTGTGGTGACTGTTTCTGTTTTGATAAAATACAAAACATTTACAAAAATCAGAATATGAAAATCCAACAAATAGTCTTTCTATCCAGGGTCTGGTTCCCTTGCCCTGGATTTATTCAGGTAGGGTGTTGAGAGTCTCTCTCTCTCATTCAATGAGCCTTTAAAAATAGATGAAAATGTATTTTTCTTTACTGAGTCTTTCTTCAGAATGGAATGTCTCTTGCTTAATAAATCTTTCTTCATGATGGCAAAAAAATATATTTCAATTAGCTTTTTATGAGTAGATTAAATATATCTTTCTTAGTGAGTTTTCCTTCACTATGGCAACAAATGCAATTCCCCTTCTGGGTCTTGCAGATCCCCTGGTATTCTCTCCTGCCAGGGATTTTTTCCTCAAAAGGACTGGCTGCCTGATGCTTCCTTGCACCAGGAATTCATACAGTGTTCACAAGGTTTTCTTCCCCTTATGGGTCTTGCAGATCCCCTGGTGTACCCTCCTGCCAGGTATCTGTAACCCTGCAGTAAATTCTGGAGATAATAAAGTGCAGGTTATCGGTATATGCCTGACCAAAATGCAAGGAAAAGGAATGTAGCAATACTGTCATTTTTTTTGTGTAAAAATGTATATTTGTTTATTTCATTATTGCTAGATCACTTGTGAATTAGCTGTGTGTGTTTATGTGTTATTCCCTTTGTGTAGAAGTAATAAATAAAGCACAGTGTCCTTCCATTTTGTGGCACTTCTCGGGTCCCACTTGGTTTTGTGGGTAAAATTGAGGTATTTGGTACCTTCTGTTGGTAGGGGAGCCGAGGTAATCTCTGAGGAGGTTTTCTGTCACCTGACCGCTGATCCCCCTCAGTGAGCAGGATTGGTAGTTTCTGTCAGAGCCAGAAAAGCCTGTGCTTTCTGTGTGGGAGAGAGCCCAGGGAGCGAGACTATGAGGACACGGTTTGTGGTGTTTGCACTTCGGAGGCTGGTAATTCAGGCCTACATAAGGTCTGGTTTAGTTTCTCTCAGCAGAGATTCTCCTTCTCCTTCTTGAAGGGAGTTGCACATTTGCATGTAGAAAGAGAGAGAGCTGGAGCCTTAAAACCCAGGTCATCCAACCGGGTATCTCTCTGCGAGGTGTAAGTGTAACAGGCCTGCTCTAGGCTTGTGCCTGTCAGTGGGAAGTACACCTTTCCCCCTCCTTCAAAGCAGTGTGTCACCTTACTCCTTATACTGGAGTAGGGGTGTTTTGTGCGAGGTGGCAAGCTGATCTGCCGTATTCCGGTACATGGACACCTGAGGTTGGTTAGCTGACAAGTTTGTTGCTGGCCTACAGGTGTCAAGGCAATCCGAGCTGTGATGCTCAGTGATTCTCTCAGGTGAACACACATCTTTTTTTTCCCTGGGTGTATTGACCCTGGCCGCTCAGACTGGTTTGTTCTTTAGCTGCACCGGTTTTGTTCCTATTTCTTTAGCTGGCTTGTTTTATTTTTTTTTCCTCGATCTGCTGGATTCCCCTGTGCAGGCGTTTCCACTGCCAGGCATGTTATTCATGTGCTAAAATCCCAAGTCTGACAGGCACAGGCAAGACGGTGAAGGTGGTACTGCGTCACCATCAAAGGCGGACATCTGCCGACCCCTAGGCAACCACAATGTGCTCCACAGTGGAGCTATACCAGGGTCCTCTATGTTAAGGTAACGGCCATCCAGTATCAGACATAAGGTTTGCCCATTGGGTTCGCTGGGTTATTTTAATTATTTTTCTCGTTGTCCCGACCCTCTTTTCATTCGGTCACAGACCCCCTGGGGTTTATTGAGGGGTTTCTATTGTGTCACGTTTCAGTTTATTATGTCTTTGTGTCACCTCTGTTTGCACGTGGTAGACTGCAGCTACCAGCAGGTCTAGTGTTTAATCACATACCAATTCTGAGCAGAACTTTGATTGTTTTAATGGCATGGTAAGTTGATTCGGGGGGTTAGGCATCAATCTATGACGTGTCCCAGAAGCGTGGGATTATAGGAGGGGACAGTTCAGGAATCAAGACCTGGTGCTTGAAAGTTTACAGTCTGGGGTCCATGTTTCAATGTTAGGCATACCAGGAGGCAGACTGTTGGTAGAACAGATTTGAGTAACCCATGCCTAGAGGTGAATATGTATGTGTTTTGTTGAACAACACTATTACATTAAGAAACAATACTGGGTCAAATGTTTCACGCATTCATTCTCTACAAAAATATGTGCTAAATGTGTTTTTATGCCCATTGATTGTGTATGGCAAAGGACATATTTTTCTTTACACGTTGGGATCCATCTATGCCCGGATGGGGAGAGCCAGGTGTCCAATTACGTTCGACAGAGCTTAGCCAGCTGGTACTAGTTGGCCAAGATATGTTATGTACTTAATATCTATGTCCATAAAACAAACCCATTGCTCTGACCCAGAAATGTACAGCTACTAGGTATGTTCCACAAATATTGAGGCGAGGGAGGAGTACATTAAATGTACTTTGCACTTTAGCCCAAAGTGTATCAGATGTGTACTGCACTTTACCAATGACAATATCATATTTATGTGTGTTATGCTCATTCCTGCCCACATGTCAAGCAGAGTAGACACATGTGATCCTTGATGTGAGCTGGTAATCATGGTATTCTATTTATTGGTCAATCTGCTCTAGGTTAATTGAAATGCTGTTCTTTAGAACCTTGGGACCACATAAACAGTTCTCCGACTGTATTACGGCTAGTGAGTATGTTTCTTTTTACACAGGCAAAAGAGTGGAATCAGGAGCTAGCCTTACATGTCACCCCAAAGGAGGTGCTGATGTTCTTTGGACGTGGGCATACATGGTGTTCCTCTCCTATTATAATCCCAGGATTCATAACTCGTGCATGTGCATGGTAAGGTGTATGTGCCCATTCTCAGGTTCATCTATAGGTTGCTGATTAAGGGCTTGCTACAATGTTCACAACACTTTCCTCCCCTTCTGGTTCCTGTAGATCCCCTGGTTTATTCTTTTGCCAGGTATCTCTTCCCAAAAGGATTGTCTGCCTGATGGTTCCTTTCACCAGGACTTCCCACAATGTTCACAACAATTCTTGGTATAACACAGTTATTCCTCTTCACTGCTTACACCTCGGTAGCTTGTGGCAATACTTGTTCCCAATCTTCTCCAAACTGAGCTCTCATGTAAGGGGACTTGTCCAAATGATGCCCTTCAACTTCCTCATTAATGTTTACATTAATATGCTTTAGCTGGTGGCAATGCTTGTTCCAATGTTCCCCAAATTGACCTCTCACATAAGGGGACTTGTATAAACTCTGCCTTTCAGCTTCCTCCTTAATGTTCATCTGCTGTGGATAACATTCACTCCAGCTTTCCCCATATGGCTCTCTTTCACATGAGTATTTGTACAAGTTCTGTCTCTTCAATTTACCTGCTCGGTATTCAAAAGATTAATGTATTTGTCCATATGTCTGTCCACACATCCCGGGGGCCACAGCACATTTGGGCAGACTCACCGGTGTTAATTGGCGTCTTTGGACTGTGGCATGCTGCTGTGGCAAAGCGGCAACTCCTGGTGGGCTTCCCGGCTTTGCTGACACTCATTCGGTTTCAGCATCTGCTCTACTTTCGTGTGTCGGTGAATGTGAAGGGTTTTCACTGGATCGTGCTGCCTTGCCGTTGCTGTTGCACCCACAGCGATCCCTCTACAGCATGTGCGTCACCTCTCGTGGTCTCACATCTCTCCGGGTAGCTGGGCTTCCAAGCAGAGACTGGTTAGTGTCTGCTATGCCCTGCACAGTTCACCTCTTCACGCCTGCTTCTGCTGCCTGCGCTGCTTCCCGCTCCGTTCGCCCTGCAGCTCGCTTCTCCTCTACTCACCTGCAGACAACTAGTGTGCACATTTGGATCACTGTTTATTTCATTCCTCATTAACTTCGTCATCTTCCTCGTCTCGTCTCAGTTTTATGAATTTCCTTGCCCCAGAGAAAATTAGGAAGAATAGATCTTTGCCAGAAAACAAGCCTTGGTTTTTGCCTGCCCTTGCAAGCTTACATCTTTTATGCTTAAGCAGTACTACAACTGGAAAGAGAATCCCATATCCAGCCTTCTTACTTCTTACAAAGAGGCTGCTAAAGAATATAAAGTTGCTCTACTGGAAGCAAAAAGAATTCCCTTGATGACAGGATCGTTTCCGCTAAATCAGAGACCAAAGAACTCTATAAAATCCTAAAGGAGCAAGAGTCCACCCAGCCCCGGCCATGGGTGCAGTGTTGAAAGACACAGCCTAGTGCCAGGTGATTCAGGATGCCATGGGTGCAAAGCTACAGGGAATCAAGGCTTACATTCTTAGGAAAAAAGTTGCCGCTTCCAACGAAGTTACCATAACAGGCTGTAAGGAATTCAAAAGATGCCCTACAGTTCCTGAATTTTCCTTTTCCCCGATCTCTCTGGAGGAGTTGACGGATGTTTTGGTTCACCTCAAGACAGCCAGTTGCAAAGGGGACCCATATTCCGCCGTTATTATCAAAACCTGTCCCCCGACTCTCCTAGATGCCATACTCCAGTTAGTAAATGCATCCTTTAGAGAGGGTATTGCGCCTGATGATTTAAAGCGGTCTTGGGTGACGCTGTTACTAAATAAACCCAATCTACCTAAAGGAGACCCATTGAATTACAGGCCCATTACTAATACTGCCTTCCTGTTGAAGATTTTAGACAGGTAGCCCTTCATCTTAACAACTCCCCTAGTCTTAATTGCCGGCAATCAGGCTTTAGAGCCGGGCACAGTACCAAGACGGCTTCTGTCGAGCAATGATAAACCCCTGGACTCCATGCTCATGCTTCTGGACCTTTCCGCTGCTTTTAACCTGGTAGACCACACTTTGTTGGTCTCCAGGCTCGAAGAAGTGGCTTTCTTTTCTCCAGCAACCTCCCGCTGGGTTGCCTCATTTCTCCACAATAGGGTAAGCTGTGTTTGTTCTGAATCTGCAGAAGCGGCTGCAATACCGATTGAATACGGAATCCCACAGGGAGCTAGTCTCTCCCCTTGTTTTTATCATATTTTTACTTCCCCGTTCTTCGACATGCTAGAGCAGGAGGGAATCTGGTTTACACATTTCGCGGATGATCCTCAGTGTATCATCCCGCTGACTGGCTCCCATGCATTAGATGAACTCAGGATAAATGAAGCCCATACACGCATAGACAATTGGATGGTTGTGAACGGTCTGGCCCTGAATAGGTCCAAGACTGAGCTCATGATCATGGGGTCCCCTAGCACTCTTTCCAAGTTGAATCCAGCATATGGGAGCTTCCAACTTGGCGATGCAAAGATAAATGCTCTAAAGAAAGTGAAATCCCTCTGAGTTATCCTAGACCAGCACCTTTCTATGAAGGCCCATGTGGGGAGTGTGGTCTCTGGGGCAGCTTATTACCTAAAAGGCTTTGCCCACATACGGCCTCTCATTTCACAGGCCAACGAAGAAACTTTAGAAAGAGCTATAGTAGGCACTAAAATGGGCTACTGTTTAGACTCTTGACCGGCATCAGCAAAGCCGAGACCAACCGCCTTCAGGTGATTCAAAATGGGGCAGTTAGGGTAGTAATGGGCTTAGCGAGACGGGATCAGGTCTCAGCAGCCAGAACAGCCTTGCACAGGCTCCACGTGGAGGCGAGAATTCGTTATCGCCTCCTTATGATCACCTTCAAGTATGCCCTGCTATCTGAAAGAACTAATCACAATCAAAACCTCCTCTAGAACTCTCAATAAGTCTAAAATGCTAGTCATCCACCGTAGTACATCAAGAAAGACAGAAAAGGGAGCTTTTGCAGCGGCAGCTCATTCTGCCTGGAACAGCCTTCCGCTGGACCTCAGGCTTGAATTGAAACCTGGGCCATTCAAGGAAAAGTTAAAAACCTGGCTGTTTGACTACATTATTTTGCCTTGCTTTGCATTCAGATTCCCCGTTGGCTTTGACTCTGTGCTTTGTGTCTACGTGTCTGTCATTCATGTTATGTTAGCGCCATCATGCCTCCGGGTCCATTGCTGCGCCATACAAATGAAATAAAGTAAAGTAAAGAAAAAAGTACTTGAGGCTTCATGGGAGATGAAGACCATAGGATTTTTAGGCTATTTAAGGTTGTATTGTTTCAAAAAATGAAGACCATTGGAAATAGATGTTAAATGTGTTTCATGTATATATGAGGTGTGAATGATTGGTGATTAGTGTGATTAACAAAATGGGGTTTCAAGATTTTATAATTACAGGGATCTCTATAATGACAATATGCCATTGGGAACTCAGGAATTATAGGGTCCTCTTCACATTAAAGAAAAGAGTACAACGTCTCTCCTAGTGGAGTCACCACATCTCCCTGCCAGTCATGTCCTCACATGTGATCTTCCCTCATAATAGTACCCCCAGGGTCAGCATCAGGTAGTGGCTGGCTTCCCCTGGCCACATGGGAGGAGACTTTAGGCTGGGGATCAGAGTCATCACGACACTAATACACGAGTTATGACTTTATGACTATTCCATCAGTCCAAATTCAAACTGTGCAATCAAAAAACCTGGGGTCACAGCTAGGGTCCCCCGTTTGACTTATCTATGTGATCCTCGGCAAATCACTCAAGCTAAATGGATATTATTGTCCTTGGCTGCTAAAATCTGAATCCCTTAAAGATAGTCTGAGAAATGGGAACTGAACAAAAAGCCCCACTCGTACATGGTTTAATAAAGGTGGTGTGTGCTGCATATATCATAATGTTTATCATTTACACTGTGCACATCAAATGCTGACATGTCCATTAGCTTGTTCAGGGCTGTTGGAACCATCAGTTTTGAGTCACGGTTCTCTCCCAACAGAAAGGTTCAATGAAATAAGTACTACAATCTTTGTTTGGAAAGGAGGCTTGCCTGGGTCTTGACTGTGTCTACCAGCCCGATGTTACTCTTACCACGACCCCATCAACCTAAGGGCATTGGCTGCCTGTGTGCTACACAGTTTGTGAGTGGCGTGGCACACATTGGCATCTCAATGCCGAAACCCCACTAACCGCTAGAACTTCCGAACAATAACAATCACCTTGAATATCTACGGAACATCAACCCTTTTTTGGTAAACTTCCAAAATGTGTCAATTCCATTTCCATGATGCCTCCTTCATATTTGTGTGGGAGTGCCCTCTTAGTCACATGATCAACAAGCCCCACGCCGGCAAGGATGGAAAATACAGCAAAGAAAGCATCGCTATCAGAACGTTTCATTTATAGTGTGCCGTCATATCTGCGCAAGAGGAAAGATACCAGAGAAATGATCCGCCTGTCCTGACCTCCATCACATGCATTCTTTACTTGCAGAACCAGAGCGGAATATAACAGCGAGTACTCGACAGGAACGCCACATGATAGCATCAGCTGGAACATCTGGAGCGCAGAGCAGCTCAGACCTATTTCCAGCTGTTTTGCTGCTTATGTTTTGGAAAGGAGTTCGAAAGTGGGCAGTAGGTTGTGTCACTAGATATCAAATCTGCTCACTTTTCGTTTACTTCACATGCAACTTAACCCCACACTACATTGATTGGTTGAACTAAAAAAGACATTAAGGCAATTAATCTACCCTCAATGCATTTCCGTTGCCACTTAATTGGTTTCAATTCAAATCTGGTTATAAATGCTTTTGGTTTTGACAGCTCATTTGGACACCTTCCCTGGATGGCCAATTTAACAAAATGATTTTGGGGTGCACTTTAGACGTGGTGGTGCATTAGAAGCAGTTGGGTGTGTGTGGCTCAATATGGTGTCACTCAAGCTCCTCTTTTCTCGACTATTCCACATTTTGGTAACATTACTGCTAAACGGAATTTTAACATACGCAGCACTAAAATATAACACTACTATAGCGCTGTTCTGCAAGCAGGGCACCACCATCTTAGATTTCTCCCCAGGGCAGGTCGCAGGATTTCTGAGGTCATAGGCGGAACGGAATAAGGCATGCAGGCTCCTCATTTGCATATGCATTGACATCAGATGTGTCGCCATAGAAAAGAACACTACTGGGAGCGTGGGAGGTCATTCTTTGCGACAGGGCATAATTGACAGGGACATTTATAAGACGATGCCATTAGTGTTGTACATGTCACCTGTGACGTGCCTCACAGAACCTCTGTCAGGAGGTTCGGATCTACAACAACACCAACGTTCTGATGTTTCAGTTGTCGTAGATCTGACCTCCGGGGGCCATACGATAAAACCCCTCCTTGACTTACTTCTGTGTCCTGCCTCTTTACTTGAGCTGGCGACGAGGCAGTGGACCCCGTCCCCCAGAGCACACCGGATTGTGCCCTCACCAGCCGCCGCTCGCAGGAACGGAGAGCTGGCCGCCCCGACGCACTGCTGCCCGCCTCTCTCCAGCCCGAACCAGCAGCGCAGGGCAGCAGCGAGTGCGGTGAGAACAGTGTGAAGCGATCCTTGCACAGTGGTTGACCAGGGCATCCAAACACCCACCTAAGGTACTTGTTTTTTATTGCCTTTTGGGATTCCGTTGTCTTCGCTCCCCACGAGAGCATCATACGAATCGCCGTCTAACGGCGATTCGAGAAAAGGACCTTAGTACGTGAGTGTACGCACAGCCATCTTTGTTTTCCATTTACTGTAACCATGACAACCATGCCGCTGGGCCCGGCTCCCCTATAATGAAGCTCGCTGAAGCTAATACTTCGCTAAGAAAGAACTGAGCGCCAGCGAGGGCAACAGCGCCTCTGCATTCAGCCAGGTCCAAAGGGTGAAACACAGATAACGTTCCATGCACAAACACAACTTGCTGCAGTCTCTTGTACATAGTGCAGATCTGGCTACTCACTTTTCCTGCTAGCTGTCAACGTACTATCACTGCTGCCTTTCCCACCAGCCCGCACTACGGACCCCGAGGAGGTTAACTCACCCATCAGCTCACCTTCTTGGCAAAAAGGGAAGCCTAGTTAGTAATTGTGATCTTGATGTGCAACTCATACTGGACCCACATGACCCTGGACTGAGGCCAACCATACACATCCTCTTTCCTCATCAACACAGAGCTCAGCCAACACCTCCAAGCTCTGCCACATCTGTCGCATCACCATGCAGAATAGTCCTCACCCTACCAAGTTCCTTGCTCACCCAGGAGCTCCAGCCTGTCCCTGGGAGCAGTGGATTGATGGGTTCCACGTTTACCTCAGGGCCATTGGTGGCAACAAATTCAATGACGATCTTAAGGAAGCAACCCTTTTGAATTGCATAGGGGCCGAGGCCCTAAGGATTTTCAGAGCATTGCCCGATCCAGACAACGTAGGGGGTGATGGCAACCACAAATTTGACGCAGCTCTAGCCAAACTAAGCAAACATTTTGGCAACAAAATCAACATAGTACTGGAAAGGTACAGGTTTTTCACCAGGAAACAACTGACAGGCGAGTCAATCGACTCCTACATCGCATGGCTAAGAGTTCTAATGTCGACTTGCGAGTTCACTGGAGTCCGTGACGAATACTTGAGAGACCAACTTGTCCTTAATGTGGCCGACCCGCGGATACAACAAAAACTGTGGCAGACAAAAAAACCCTCTCTGGACCAAGCCACTGAAATAGCGAGATGCATGGAGTTCGGTGAACATTGTATGAAAGAGAGATTAAACCAGAGAGACGGCATCGAAATAAAGACCGTTGAGCCCAGTTCTGAGATCGACCCCACTGACAACCTACTGGCCTTAGTAAGAAGAGCTCTCCCATCTCGAGGCTCAAGGCCTAACTCCAGGAGAATGTTGTCTAGCGATAGTAGAGATTCCACTCACTGCCAAAAATGTGGATGGGATGGCAGGATTGACGGTAGCTATGATGTCTTCATCGGGGCACGAGATTCCATCATCTTGGTTGGTGGATAGCCTGGAGAGGCAATCAGCGACTCGATTCGAGGGACCAGGAGTGTAGCACACTTGGAGATTGTATTGCATGATATCGAGGAACCAACTCCTAATCCTCGGTGAAATAAGGTGAGGTGTTTTGGACTGAAGCACATTTACCAAGGGTTTGTGATCTGTTTTGAGTATCACAGGTAAGCCCCATATCAAGTTTCTGAAATGCTGTAAAATCCACTTAACACCCAAGGCTTCCCTCTCAATGGTGGAATAATTCAATTCTGCACCTCTGAGTACTCTCGAGGCAAAGGAGATGGTTACAATGCCCCCTTTTTGCTGTTGTTCAAGGACGCCGCCAAGTCCGATTTTGCTGGCATCTACAGAGATAATGGTTTTGGCTTTGCAGTCGAACAATGATAGCGCAGGAGCTTGATTTTCTTCAAACTCGTTCTTACACTCAGTGGTCCAGACAAATTTAGTGTCCTTCTTCATCAGGTTCCTCATATGCACCATCTTGTTGGCATATTTGCTTATAAATTTAGAGTAGTATTCAGTCATGCCGAGGGAACTTCTGAGCTGGTCTTTGTTTTCAGGTTCAGCTATACTTAATATGACATCCATGAGTTTTTTCTTGGGACTGATTCCCTTGGTGTCGATGGAGTGACCAAGATATGATACTTGGTTGCACTTTATATTGCACTTTTCCAATTTGAGGGTGAGGCCGCTTTTCTGGATCACTTGAAGAACACCCATGAGTTTTGCATCGTGTTCATCTTCTGTGCTGGCTGATACAAGGATGTCGTCCTGAAAACAATGTACGCCGTTGAGACCTCCGAATAAGTGTGACATTAGTCTCTGAAATACAGCGGCAGCCGAGGCGCAGCCAAAAGGCATCCGGTTAAACATGAAGGCTCCTAATGGTGTGACGAACGATGTGAGGTTTTTTGAGGTTTCCTCTAATGCAATCTGGTGGTATGCTGACAAGAGGTCGAGGGTGCTAAAATACTTTGCCGGCTTCATGGTTGACAAGAGCTCAGATATGTTAGGAAGCGGATGTCTGCGGCGCTTCCGGTATCACTGACTCCCTCATAAGGTATGGGGCTCCCGCTAGTCCAGCCCACCTGCTACATCTATTGATTTAATGGAGATTTGCCCTATTGTCCTTTGACTTCCCAAAGCCGCTACTAATATAGCGTTCCCCGTACATTCATGATAACCTAGACTATCTTATAGAAGCTCTCATTCTACATGTTCTACCACGCTCACCTCACAACCAGGCCACTTCTCCAGCGCGCACCTGCTACTCAGACTATTCCAGTTAGACTATCACACCTCTATTGACTTACCGTGCCCCCGTTCATACGATAATTGCAGCACCCACCTTCATGTACCATTGCTCACTTATCTGCACCAGTCGTATTGTGTCAGCTTTGTATGCTCACTAGCCCATGCAGTCTATTAGCACCTTTAATTTTACCATTTACTGCACCATTCACACTGTATTGTTTTTGTGTGCTCTCTAGCCCATGCTGACTATTAGCACCACTTGCTTATAACTCCTTTCACTTGTACTCCTCAGCGGACTCACTTTAAACCTTCTACTATGCTAAGTCTCCTACTAGTTATCATGTTCCCATTTTGCATTATGCCAAACAATATTTCCTGCACTGGAGGTACCTTCCTCAAATTCCACAATGGCCTAGTTAGACCAGCCTGCCAATGACACCACCCCATCCCTTGCACCACCCCCTTTCTTTCTTCCTTCCATACCAGCTTTTCCCTACCCACCTCAACACGTCCTCATGTCACCCAACATAGGCGCTACCAACCATGAGCTCACTCACACTCAGTTCACCTCCCCTCTTCCCTCCACCAAAGAGATCTCCTATAAATCCAAACCCATCTCAGGCCTCGCCAGAAGAAACAAACTTGGATCCCGAACCCACCTGCTACATGTTACCACAACCCCTTCCCCACCCAACCTCCCACACACCACAACCAGTAGCCACCAACACAAACGTTTCACCAGAGCCCCCTAAACAAACCCAGATTATCAAAACCTCCCTAAAGACACCTAGTCCAGATATCCCCCCACCCACCCCTCTGCCAAATCTTAACTGCACACTCATTAATGCCCGTTCACTTGGCGCTCACGCCATTGAAATCCACGACCTCATCATTGACCAAAAACTCGACATTCTAGTAGTCACAGAAACCTGGCTACACCCGGCTGCAGGCCCGCTGCTAGCACTCGCCACCCCCCCTGGCTTCAACATTCTCAGGGCCGACAGGACCCATACCCAAGGAGGCGGGGTCCCATTAATAGCCAAATCTACACTTCAAATCAGAACATGCCCCATTGAAATTACGCAAGGATAAAAACTCCTTCTAGCCAAATACACCTCCAACCCCAAAACCACCACCAACTTTCTGGTTGTTTAGAGCCCCTAACAATAGCTCACACCCTGATGTAGACATCCCTCTACTACTCGCCCCCATCATCAAGCCTAACACCAAATGCATAATACTCGGTGACATAAACATAGATTTTAATGACCCTCTTGATCACACAGCCTCATCCTTCTACTCAGCCATGCTAGACATGAGCTGTGTTCAACTAGTCAACACCCCCACCCATGATAAAGGTAGAATATTGTATTGGATCCTATCACTCAACTATGAAATATCTATTGTCTCGGTCCTTCCCATAGTCTGGTCTGACCACCACATTATTAGCTTAAATGTTAGTACCCAAGACCCCACAGGTACGAACAAACCCGAAACCTGCAAAACCATAAATATCAAAAAACTCACAGCCCAAAACCTATCCCCCGTCTTACAAGCATCACTAGCGGCTACTAACCCAGATAGCAAAGATCCTGCCGACCTGGCAGAGTGCTACAAAAAATGCCTCACAAACACCGTTGATTCGCTAGCTCCCGTCATCACTAAAACCTGCAGACCAGACAAACAAACTAGTTTCTGGTTCAACGAGGAACTAGTTTCCTTAAGAGGCTGCAAGAGAGCGCTCGAACATGCCCACAAAAAAATCAACACCCCTGATTCAGCCAAGGCCTTTAACATTGCTAACAAACTCTACAAAACAGCCATAATTACTAACAAAGCAAATTCCTTCAAACAAAGAATCACCAATGCCTCCTCCAATTCGAAGGAACTATTCTCCAGAATAAGAGAACTACAGAACCCATGCCAAACCACACCCCCCGCCAATGCCAGCAAAACCTAGTGCACCACAATCCAAGAGGCACTAGCTTCCAAAATACTCCTACTACAAAACAAAATTGCAGCAAAAAAACAATGTCTACAAAATCCCACCACCCTCGAGGACGCTCCATCTACCAAGCCCACCACAACATTCTACTTCACCCCATCACCCAAAACGAAGTACTAGACACCATAACCAAACTAAAAGCGTTCAATTGCAAAGAAGATCATTTCCCCCCACAGTTGGTTACACTCTGCGCACCCACATTAACCCCACTCATCACTAACTTCGTCAATGCCTGGGGGGCGCTGTTGAGCAGCCGTCAAGATGGCTGCCTAGCTCTTGAGCTCCGTGCACAGCCGCTCTTCATCCGAGGACATCTGCGAGCGAATGCAGCTCTGCGCCTACCCGACCGACCCACTGGCATCCCTATTACTGTGGCTACGTGTTGCTGCGATCCTGGCTCGGATCGGACCTCGGGAGCCGGAGATCCACTTTGCGGGACCCTCGAGGCCGCCGCGGTGCTCGGCGCCCCATTGAAGACTTTCTCTCCCGGCTCCCGCCACCACACTAAGGCCGTCCCTGCCGCATCCCTCCACTGGCCCGCCCGCTGAGACGCCCTGCGGTCTGCGTTAGGGGCGCCACGGATTGGGTCGCGCCCCTCGCTGGACCGGCGCCCGCTGCTTGGGCCGTGCCTCGCGCCGGTCGTCCTGGACTTTTTCCCCGTTCTGGGGCCGGGGCCCTCGGGCCTTGATGAGCCCGGTCTGCCCGACCGGGGAGCCCGGTGCTGGGGGACCCTGGACCGCCCCTCCTCCGCGCTGCTCAACACTTGAGCGGTGCGCCCCTCCTGGAGGTGCTGCGCCTGCCGCCGGGCTTGGCTGCGGCACTCGGTTGGGGCACTGCTGATCTGTCATTCGCGGCCTGGTTGCGGCCTACGACCTCTCGCTCTACGCAGCTGCCGGCGGCGCCCGAGGACCTGAGGAGCTGCACCTACTCCCTGACAGGACACTTGCAGGCTACATACCAGGTGAGGAGCTGCTGGGGCTGCTGCGCGCCGGAGCCACATTGCCCCCGTATCCACTACAGGCCATCCTCGATCTGGGCCTCTCTCCCCGCGCCGCGCGGCCCCGGCCGGCTCCTGCGCCACCTTGGTTGGTCTCTGGGCCCATATCCTGCGGCGAGGCGAGGTCCCTGCACCCCGGATTGATGCTCGGGCCCACATTTTGGCACGGCCTGGCTTCCCTGCGGGTCATCACCTTCACGGCCCCATGCAATACCCGCTTATGCACTAAGGCCTGCATTCCTGCGGTGCTCTCTGTGGTGCTCACCCTGGATCTGTTCTGGACACCACCCTCACCCTCTAAGGCGGTTGGATCGCTCTCTCCCTGCTGCTACTCTATACTTCCCTGATGCTACAGCTCCTGCCGCCTCTGTCAGGATTTGTTTGAATCGGCGGGCTGGACCACTGTCATTTGCCTTGAACCTCTCCTGCATCTCCTGACTCGAGTCTTTACTCTGGCCACTCAGGGCCCCCTGCCACAGTATTTACGATGTCTAACAGATCGAGGAATAACAATAAAACTGGGGCCATGGACAAATTTGCTAAAGCCGCCCCGAGGCCCGACTCGGCCCACGCACCAAGCGACCCAGCTGACGACCCGCCATGCGCCGAGGCACCCACCACTGACCTCACAGCGATAATGGAATCCATGGCTAGAAACTTTGCAGCTTTCCATGAAAAGCTCGATGACATTAATGCCAATGTAGCTTCACTCAGAGCCAAACTGGATCAGCAGGGGGTTTGAATTACGGAGACCGAAAGCAGGATTGGTACCAATGAAGATAATATATCTACACTCCAGGCACTGTGTCCACTTTGGTTTCGGATATGAAGGCGGTTAAAGCCAAATGTGATGACCTTGAATCTAGGTCGCGCAGAAACAATATACGTACTGGGGGGTCCCTGAAAATGCGCTGAAGGGTCGACTGGAATTGGCGGTCGAGGATCTCTTGAAGGAACTACTGGGTAACCCAGACATGTCTCCCTTCTTTACCATCGAGAGGGCCCATAGGGCGCTGTCACCCCGGCCTAAACCCGGTGACTTTCCGAGACCCATCATTGCCAAGGTTCTGAGCTTCAAGGACCGCGACCTAATTCTACGCCTCGCACGGGAAAAAGGCGAGTTGCGACTGGACTCGCAGGTGATCAGGATTTTCCCCGACTTTTCCACCGGAGTTCAGCAGGAACGTCGCCAGTTCCTTGGAGTGAAGAAACTCCTCAGGGAAAGGAACATCCCCTATGCCATACTCTTCCCTGCACGCTTGAAGTTTACGTTCAACGACAAACTATACTTTTTTACAGTGCCATCTGAGGCGGTCAAATTCATCGAGGCACATGTTCCTCTCCACCCGCCGGCCGATGATAATATGAATAATGAGTGAATTCTATGCTTGCTTTGTGATGCCTTGATACTATGCTTACATGTAGATCGAGTCCTGCCACTCTTTGTTCATATCCATGAGTAATCACACCTCCGCGTTCACTTGTATACAAGGCTTTCCTACGCGGGTTTAATTACTGCTCTCCGAGGAGCACTTGTTATCCCGTCCAAGTTATTCTCCCACACTTACCCTTGCTGCTCTCTGACATACTCAGCTCCCTTGGTCTGGCTGCAACCGTTGCCCTCTATTCACGAGCACTGGGGCATGTTTCTTCTCATGGTTTCGCCTGGGCTGGGTTGCTGGACCCCTGTGATGTGTGTGTTACTCCCTGCGCTCCATTGGGTGGGACTGGGGTATTCACGTTTTGTCCGCTAACAATGTTCGTTTTGTAACGGAACCAGCTGGTTCCTAGCGTGCTTCCGCACGGCAACGGCGCACCCCACTGCGATTGCACTGTTCTTGGATATGCCCTTGTTGTGGGTCAGCCCCGGTTGGGCTTTTGGGCAGTCTGGGCCATGTTGGGGCCGGCCCGGCTCTGCACAGTTGGGGGTGGGTGTTGTTCACACTACTGAAGTTGGGTCAGTGGTGAGGGTGGTGGGTGGGAATGGGGTATTTGGAAAAAACGGCATACTAGGGCTCACGGCACGCACACTGGCAAAACATAAGCGCACTCCCGACCTCAACCCAGGTAGTGCACACTGCTGCTATACCTGGGATGTTCACTGATGCGGGTGTGCCGGGATTAGAGATCCGCCACTGACATGTCTACCGTTATAATGTCCTGGAACATTCGCGGATTGAGCAACCACACCAAGGCCCGCAAGATCATGGCCTTTGCTAATAGACATGGCTGTAAGATACTCCTCCTACAAGAGACACACTCCAATGGCCACATTCCGGGCACCATGGCCCCGTCGTGGGGCCCCACTAGATTATTTACTTCCTACTCCTCCCAATCCAGGGGAGTCCTCACAATGATCCATAAATCGATCAAATTCATTCTGCACAAAAGTTACGCATGTCCTGAGGGTCGCTATGTTATACTACACTGCACGATGGTGAATAGAGAATACCTACTTGTTAACACTTACTGCCCCAACGTTGACTCCCCTGAGTTCTTCGATGCGGTAACTGCTATACTGTTGGGCTACGTGGGAGTCCAGATTGTATGGGGGGGACCTAAACCTTATTCTTGACACTGTCCTGGATAGGACTGGCACGTCCTCTCGAGCCCTAACTAGTGCCGCACGCAGTTTGCGTGGCCATATGCAGATGCTCAATGTTTGCGACGCCTGGAGGACAGTACACCCCTTGTGCCGGGAGTATACTTATTACTCATCTGTCCACGACAGCTCGTCTCGTATAGACCTGTTCTTAGTGTCCAGTGAAATCATGGGAGGGGTTGAGGGGTCCTGGATTCTCCCCTGCACTCTGTCTGACCATGCCCCAATCACACTTTCTATGAGGCTGGGTATACCCACTCCGACACTGAGCACTTGGCGCTTCAAATCTGAGGCCCTCAGGGACATTGGGCCTCATTACACGGAAGGCGGTGAGCCATGGCGCTATTAGCGCCATGGCTCATGCCGGTAAAATACCGGCACCGCCTTGGTGGAAAGGGGATTTACCGCCCCATTCCAAGGTTGGAGGGGCGGTAAATCCCCCTTCCGCCATTGCCCTTCCCCATTCCCATTTCTTCCCCATAGGGCTCTATGGGAATGGGGAAGGCGATAATGACGGCACCGCAATTTTGCAGTGCCGTAATTAGCTCCGAGGTCCCTTAGCGGGTTGGTTCTTAACGCCTGCAAAAAGCAGGCGTTAAAGCACCAGTAAGGGACCTCATAGTAATGCGGTAATGGTTAACGGTCACCGTTACCATTAACGGTGGCCGTTAACCATTACCGCCTTCCGTGTAATGAGGCCCATTGTTTTTAGGGCTGATATCCTCGCAGACATTATATCCTTCTTTGACCACAACTCTCTCCAAGACACCTCAGCCGCAGTTAGGTGGGAGGCCTTTAAGGTATACATCAGGGGGATGTCCATCTCGCGGGAGGCCGGGGTACTGAAAACCATCCGAGCCAGCCTCGGTCGCTCTGAAGCTAAATTAAAACAGCTGGAGCAGCAATGCTCCACTGGCGCCGATCCCGCCTCAAAATCAGCGAGGAATTGCAGGCGTACAATGCGTTCGCTAACAACGAAGTCCAGTACTTCAGCCGCCCACAGGCTGCCAGGAAATATGGCGAGGGTGACAGACCGGCGAGGACTCTGGCGGGCGTGGTGAGGGGGGAACTTGGCCGAGCTCAGATCACCTCCATCAAAGATGCATCTGGCAATGTACAGTGGGCTGACCAACAGATTTTGGAGGTATTTACTGAGTTCTACAGGTCCCTCTACTCCCAGCCTCCCGAACACTCCAAACGACACATGCGCGAGCTGCTTGCTCAGATCCCCACCACCGAAATATCCCCCGCTGCCCGCGACCAACTGGACTCCCCGGTAACGCTGGATGAGATAGTGGCCGCCATCTCTAACCTGCCCAAAGGCAAGGCGCCGGGACCTGATGGCCTCACGGCTGAGTTTTATCAAGAACACGTGGCCATACTGGCTCCCAAGTTACTCGAGGTCTGGGTCGAAGCGCTCCACTCCTCTATTCTCCCCCCATCCATGCGTGAGGCTGTCATCACGGTACTACTTAAGCCTGGCAAACCAGACGACGAGTGTGGGTCTTACAGGCCCCTTTCCCTCATGAACCTAGATACGAAAATCACTGCTAAGACCATAGCTAACCGCTTTCTCCCCATTATGCCATATCTGGTCCATGAGGACCAAGCGGGCTTCGTCCCCGGCAGGTCCACCTCTCATAATATAAGGAGACTGTTTAATGTTATGTCCCGTATAAACTTCGTCAATGCCTCCTTTAACTCCAAAACAGTCCCCATTAGCATCAAAAAGGCCTGGGTAACCCCTCTACTAAAAAAGCCAACACTTGACCCATCCATTCCCACTAACTACCGTCCCATAACAACAGTCCCCTTCCTTTTGAAAATAATAGACAAAATAGTATACACCCAAATCCAAAACCACCTCGAACATAATCAACTATTGGGCGACAGACAATCAGGCTTTCGTCCCAATCAGAGCACTGAAACAGCTCTCCTCGATTTGAAAATACAAATGGACGCAAACAGAGACGCAGGTAAACTCTGCCTCTTAATGCTTCTAGACCTCTCTGCCGCGTTCAACCTCATCGACCGCGACAAACTCTGTGTCACCCTCTCTAATAATTGTAACTTTTCCAAAGACATCACTAGTTGGGTCAAATCATTCTTAGCAGACAAGACCTCAAGAGTATCCATTGGCAAAGTTTCTGCTGACCCTATTCCAGTTCCCGTAGGCATCCCCCAAGGTTCCTGCCTCTCCCCCACCCTCTACAATGCCTACACCAAACTGCTATTCGCAGCCCTGGATGCCATGGGTGTCATTTACACTAACTTCGCTGATGACACCAAGATCCTTATCCCTCTATCAGGCAACCATGAAAAAGACACCTCAACCAAATATATGCTCTCATGCAAAACTGGATGGCCCACAATAGTCTCTTTCTAAACGATGATAAAACTGAGCTGGTAATAATTGGATCTGCCCCAGATTAAAATCCCTTCAGCCTATTTATGCATCCTTCAACATTGATGGCACCACGATCCCAGTTCTCAAACAGTTTAAAACGCTTGGCGTATAACTGGATGCCAGTTTATCTATGACCAAACAAGTTAATGCCCTCTCCTCAGCCACCTCATACACTACCAAGCACATCTCATTAAGCCGTAAATTCGTTACACCTAAAAACTGCATCACACTTGCAAGAGCCCTTGTACTCTCCAAGTTGGACTATTGTAATGTAGTCCTACTAGGTACCTCCAATGCTAATCTGACCAAAATCCAACTCATGCAGAATAAAGCTCTCTGAGCAGCGCTTGGAATAAAAAAAGAGTGAGCACATCTCGACCATCAGGAAAAACAACCATCGGCTTCCAATCAAGGCTAGAATTATCTTCAAAACCTTATGCATCACACACAAATGCATTGCCAATAATTCTCCTAAATATCTCAACAATACAATTACATACAAAGTACCCTCAAAACAGCTCAGATCCAGCAACAGCCTCATCCTTACCATCCCCAGATTCAAAAGCTCAAGAGCAGGGGGCAGCAGCTTCAAAGTTCTAGCCCAAAAACACTGGAAAGCCCTCCCAACAAACATCAATCAAGAAGAGTCTCACCAACTATTCAAAAAATCATTGAAAACTTGGTTATTCAACCAATATTAACCACCCAAACCCCAGAGGACATTCCAGCCTTCCTCTCTTCTTACTCTGGCATTTACTTTCCTCCGGGCGCATCTGCCCACAATTGTCAAGTATGTAACTTTAAACTACCTCTAACTAAGCATTGTCTCACAACTGTAAGAATTTAAGCATGTAACTTTAAACTGCCTTTAACTAAGCATTGTCTCACAACTGTAAGCATGTAAGTTAGTACTGTCTGTAACTATGCGGTGATACCTCAGGGTCTGGGCGTATAACAAATGTAATAAATAAATAAAAATAAAATCTCCCATTAAAATGCACTGCTGAAACAAGGCAACAAAGAAGGCATTTGAGAAACCCCAGAGGGAGACCCTGGACTGTGCTACCCCAGGATTCAAATACACTGTGACAGAAAAACAGAGCCCTTCCAGTCTGAGCGCTAAGCACTGGGAATGCTCTGAAAAGCTGGTTCTGTGGCAACCAAGCAACGTTGGAATTTTACCCCATCCATGGCACTTTGTGTGGAGGACACTGGCCATAAATGTGGAACAGTCCCACAACGTATTGAATGGTTGGACAGCATTCCATTTTGCCATCTAATAAAAGCATCCCAGCTGGGAGTTGGGGTTGGAAGTCAACAGGCAGAAGAGATGAGAGGATGGACATGCTGGTGCATCTGAAAGGGTGGGTGTATTGGGCTAGCCTCATTGGCATGCGAAGATCATAGAACGCGACTGATCCAACCTCATGCCTACTGTAGGCGGAAGAAATGTCCTGTTTTTTAGGGGACAGTCTCTCTTTTACACAACCTCTCCCTGTCCTGATGAGGTTTTGCAATAATGGCAGGTCCTGGTTCCTGCCGAAGATTTAAAAAAGGGATCCTTATGGGGGCTCTTATCTGGCACTTATCGAACTACTGATGCATGCAGGTCAAGTTACAGCTGCAGGGAGAGACCCTGTAAACAGTGGCATTGTTGGAAAAGCAGGGATACATCTATAAGATAAATAATAGATGTGTAGAAGATGAAGGATTCATGTGAAGTAGGCAATATAACCCAAGGAGGGGGGCTTTACCCTACTAGTAACGCCCCCTTCCAAGGGTTATATTGCCATTAATAACCCGGCACGGCGTACCGCGGTACTAAGTGTTACGCTCACCTGATATCCCCAGGGGCGTCTGGAAGGCTCTGAGAACTGGAACCCTGGATGCGTAGTTGCTCAGGGCTGAATAATGAATCTTAGTTATTTGTAGGGTGAGCTATCCGTCCTGCGTTTCTTGTGCAGGGGCGCTTGATGTTTGTTGGCGAGCTGCCCGAGTTGCTTCACTGGTGCAGTTTGCCTTCCTAGGGCCCAGGCCTGCTGTGACCCCGAATCTGCTGGTAGGTAGGTAGTTTTGTTAATTCTTAGTCTTTGTTCTGTTTATGGTGGGAATTCATTAATGTCTTTATCTCCTTCTTTTCAGGTGTGAAGGTCTTGATGCTGGCGTGCCGGATGGAGAGGCACGTTTTCTAGGTAAGAGAAAGCGCAAATCGCAGCGCCTTTATTGCCTTTTAAAGCTAACCTGTGTTTTCTTCTTCTCCTCTCAGGCCACTGTGGTGCTGCGAGTGGATGAGAGCGCAATGAAAAACAGGCCCCCGGAATCCATTAAGGTAAGTAATGTGCTGTGCGGTTGTTTAATATTGAAAGCGAACCTGAATATGTCTCTTTTCCTTTCCAGATGTTGCTGTGGTGCTCCAGATGGAAGTGTGGCATAGTGCAATGGAATTCAGGTAAGACTGATGGACTTCGATGTTTTGGAAGCGTGCGTTCTAATATTGTTTTTCCATTTCTCGTTATTGCAGGTCGCAATGTTTGAACAGCAGCTGTGGTAGCGGTTCGCCGGAAGTCCTTAAGCTAGTACTCACAGGTGAGTGATGTTTCTTCTTCTCTCAGTTTCCACAGATTGCAGCCCAGTGAGATGCTGAGTGCTCGATGGTGTTTTCTCAGGTAAAACAAAATAATCTTGTTCTTGTCCTTGAAGGATTACAGGAAGATGCTGAAGACCAAGAGCTGGACACGGTGAGCGTCACGCTGCGGGTTGCAGAATAACCCGAAGCGTGTTCTGCAGTCAAGGTGTGGTTTATATAGCCCAGGTAAAGTAGCACCAGGGAAAGTAGTTCCAGGCCTGCCACACCCAAAACACTAGACTGCATGGCTTGGTTCTTAGAACTAGACTGTGTGGGTGCTTCCATGTTGGATTTAAAGGCCCATGTGCATAAATGGGACCTAGTATGAACAGCCCTTCCTTCCTACATATGAGCCTGGTGCCAAAGGCATCAAGACTGGCTCCAGGAGCCCTTTTGCAGTGGTTTTAAGGCCCTAAGGGTTCTGGTGGGAGAATGCTTGGAGCACGACCTGTGCCCCCTCACAGTGGTCATGGCAGCACCCCCCCCCAAGGCCCCTCTCATGGTATCCTTCCTGTCCAGTCAGGGTTTGGTGGAGTTATGCAGGTGAAACCTCTTAATCAGACGTGGTGCATGAATATGTTCACTTGGTTCCCAAGTTCTGTCTTGAGGCCCGTACCCTTTCCAGTACACTAAATAGTACAGCTTAGATCTCGATCTTCGAATCCAGGATGTTTTTAACTTCAAATTCAGGCTCTCCATCAACTAGCACAGGTCATAGTGATGTTAAGACTCGGGTACCTGGTTGTACAGGTTTACAAGTGACACATGGAACACCGGATGAATTTGCATGCTTGGTGGTAAGGCTAACTTGACAGCCACCGGATTTATCACCGATTCGATAGTATAGAGTCCTAGATATCTCAGATGACAGGTCCGGGTACCTTTTATGGGCAAATGTTTTGATGCCAACCAGACTTTGTTTCCAACTTGGTAATTGGGAGCTTTCTTTCGATGCTGGTCCGAGAATTTTTTTTGTCTGTCTTTGGCTTGCAGTAAATGTTCATTTGCCCTTTTGAAGGCTTGGGTTATGCTTGTGTGTAGAGTCTTTACTGCTGGCATTTCCAAGGTCGTGGGGGAGTCTAGTTCAGAGGTACGTGGATGTCTTCCGTATATTGTGTAGAATGGGCTTTGTCCCGTGCTGGTGTGTATGGAGTTATTGTATGCGTATTCCGCTATCCATAACAAGTCTTTCTGATTCTCTTCCACTTGATGCAGCATGCAACGTAGATACTGTTCTAATGTCTGGTTTGTTCTTTCTGTTTGTCCATCCATTTAGGGGTGATGGCTAGTGGATAATCGAACATCGATTTGTGCCATGGTACAACATTTCCTCCAGAAGTTGGATACAAATTGGCTTCCACGATCTGAGATTAGGACTGAGGGGAAACCATGCAGTTTTATAATCTGTTCAAGAAATGCTTTTGCCAGACCGGTAGTGTTAGGAAGTCCTTTGAATGGAATGAAATGTGCCATTTTAGAGAACAGGTCTACAACCACCAGAATGGTATTAAAACCTTGACAGGGAGGTAAGTCCGTAATAAAATCAAGAGAAATAGTATGCCAGGGAGCCGGTGGAATATCCAGTGGTTGTAGGAGGCTAGCTGGTTTCTGTTTTTGTGATTTATTCTGTGCACATATCCCACAGGATAGAACGAATCGAGCAATGTCCTTATGCCAGGTTGGCCACCAATAATTCAGTTTAACCTTGGCTAGAGTCTTAGCAATTCCAGGATGGCCTTCGATCAGGGAATCGTGATAACCAGACATGATTAATTCTTGCAGATCTTTACTTGGTAGATATAGTGGTTCCCTGAAGTAGGGTAATCCATCCAGAACCGTGTGATGTTCATTTTGGGAATTCTATTTCTGCAAGATCTCGGGGTTCATTAAGGTTCAAATCTTATCTTGAAGTTCACTCAGAGTCAATGTGGTGGTGAGTCCCAGTATTTTATCACTTGGGATGATGGCAACAGGGTACTGTTTGTTATCTCTTCAACACCCATACGAGACAAGGCATTGGCCTTCCCATTCCGAGCTCCCGGTCAGTATGTTATTACGTAATCGTATTCTGCGAAGAATAGAGCCCATCGCAACTGTCGTGACGATTGGGCTTTTGCTGACTTTAGGTATTGAAGGTTTCGATTATCTGTGATTACTGTGTTGGTATATATGGCACCCAATAGATACTGCCGTCAGGCTTTGAAGTCTGATTTTATTGGCAACAATTCTTTGTCTGTAATTGCATAGTTAAGTTCCGGTGGTGAGAATTTACGTGACCAAAAGGCTACGGGGTGTAATTGGTCTGTCTCTGGATCTCTTTGAGAGAGAACTTCTCCCAAAGCTACGCTGAAGAATCAGTTTCCACTACATAGGGGAGATCAGGGCGAGGATGTCGTAAAATTGGCGCGGAGGTGAATCTTTTCTTGAGTTCTTGAAAGGCCTGTGCCGCCTCTTCAGTCCATTGGAATTTTTTGTTTTTTTTTCTCAGTAACAATGTGATTGGGTGGACTATCCGTGAGAAATCTGGAATAAATTGGTGATAAAAATTTGCAAAGCCAAGCATGCTTTGGGTTCCTTTAAGTGAAGAAGGTGATGGCCAATTAAGGATGGCATCTACTTTGTGTAAATCCATCTTGACTCCCTTTGGCAAGAGAACAAAACCGAGGAACTCAACTTCGGTGACATGGAAGGAGCATTTCTCGAGTTTAGCGTACAGTTTGTGCTGGCGAAGTTTAGCAAGGACTGAGCGAACATGTTCCACATGATCTCTTTCAGAGGGGGAATACACCAGGATGTCGTCAATATAGACCAGGGCACAGACATCGATTAATTCCCGTTATACATCATTCATGAAGTATTAGAACGCTGTGGGGGCGTTGCACAGCCCGAAAGGCATTACCTGATATTTGTACAGGCCATACTTGGTACAAAACGCGTTTTTCCATTCATCCCCTTTCTTAACACGTACAATGTGGTATGCTCCTCTCAGGTCTAGTTTGGTGTAGAATCGGGCATCCTTGACTTGGTCCTACAGTTCCGGGATAAGGGGCAAAGGGTAACTTTTTTTACTGTGATTTGATTAAGTGCGCGGTAATCGATGCAAGTCCTCAAATCTCCTTCCTTCTTAGGTATGAAGAATAAGGGAGAGGCTGCCGGTGACTTTGACGGGCGGATAAACCCATTAGCCAGGTATTGATCCAGATAGGACTTCAAATGGAGATTTTCGGTTTCCGTAAGTGCATAAATTCGACCACAAGGAACCTGTGCGCCAGGTATCAGGTCGATCTGACAGTCATATGGCCTATGTGGCAGTAATGTTTTAGCCTGTTCCTTCTGAAAAACATCTTGATAATCCTGATATTGTTTTGGTAAGGTGTCCATTGATTCCGCAATACCCGATGCTATTCCTTGAACAGATTTCAGGTTTGGCTGTGGTATAGATTTCGGGTAGCAAACGTGAGCGCATTCGTCGGAAAAGGTCAGTCTATTTACACGCCAGTCTATGTGGGGATCGTGAGTTACTAACCATGGCATCCCTAAGATCAACCGGAACTGAGGAGCTTTGATGAGGTCAAACGTGATTGCTTCTTGATGTCCATCCTGACACAGAAGGGTTAATTCTGTTGTGCATTGGGTTACTGGTCCTGAAGCAATTTCAGTCCCGTCAACAGTAGTTACCTTTTCAGTTGTTGGTTTTGTGCATAAAGGAAGTCCCATTTCTGTTGCCAGATCTCGATCTATGTAATTACCAACTGCTCCGCTGTCTATATATGCCTCTATGGAATGCATTTGTGACGGTCGTTGGTGATTGATCAAGGTTACTGGTAGGGCGAAATGTGAGGTCTGTGACTCATCCTTTTCGCTCGACAAGCGGACCTCTACGCTTGCCGGGCCTGGTAGTTTTCCGATTCCTTTCCATCATCTTCTTTCTCTGTAGCGCCTACCACCTTCCTTGGGGATTTCACTGGGAATTCTTTGAGGTAGTGACCAGATTTACCGCAGTATAAGCATCACTGTAGCTGTCTCCTCTTGTCTCTTTCACCCTTGGTTAAAGGGGGTCGTACTCCTCCAATCTGCATGGGTTCTGTGGTATTTTCTGATGGACGTTGAACATTATCTTTTGAACGTACATACATGGCACGATTTTCAAGTCTACTTCGGTCTGTTCTTCGGTCCTGTGATCTGTGGTCCAACTGAACTACCAGGTTGATAAACTCTGCACAGTCTTTAGGTGGGTCTACCACTTGAGCAAGGACATCCTTCATGTCTCCTCGTAGGCCCCGATGAAGCAACATGGTTCTTTTATCTTCTGGCCACCCCGCTTCTACAACCAGTCTATTAAAGGTGGCAATATAAGTCAGCGAATATTGAGTCCCTTGGCGGAGGGACAGGAGTTTGTTATCAAGAGCTTGTCCAGGCAAGTGTCGAGCAAATAACTTTTCCATCTCCTATTGAAAACCCCTGAAGTTCTGCAGTAATGGGTCATCCCGGCTCACTAAAGGTACCAACCAGTCTGCGGCACTTCCAGTCAAATATGATAACACGAAGGCCACCCTCGCTGGGTCGTTTGGGAAAGCCCCAGGCCTACAAAGAAAATGGAGGCAGCACTGGTTCATAAATGTTGCGTACCTTCTGGGGTCTCCAGTAAACCGTTGTGGTGGTGCTAGGGGTACTGCTCCCGGCAACGTTATCTGTACTGGATTGACTGATGATGGTGTAGCGACGGATGGGGCGAATCCGGGCAATGGAGCCTGCCCCGCCTGTGTTTGTAGTAGCTGTTTGCTTAGTTCATCAGTACGGTATTTTGTGACTATTAACTCTCATCTTAAGGCATTGGTTTCCTGCCGGGCTGCGTGTACCTCGGTGCGTAATTGTCCCAAAAGCTGGGCTAACTGATTAGTTTCAGATGTCTCCATGATGCCCAGGTGGATAAGGTTTAAAGGCTTCGAGTTATGTTACACTCACCTGATATCCCCGGGGGTGTCTGGAAGGCTCTAAGATCTGGAACCCTGGATGTGTAGTTGACCCTTGCTGAATAATGAATCTTAGTTATTTGTAGGGTGAGCTATCCACCCTGTGTTTCTTTTACGGGGGCGCTTGACGTTTGTTGGCCAGCTGTGCGAGTTGCTTCGCTGGTGCAGTTTGCCTTCCTTGGGCCCAGGCCTGCTGTGACCCCGAATCTGCTGGTAGGCAGGTAGGTTTGTTAATTTTAAGTCTTTGTTCTGTTTCTGGTGGGAATTTGTTAATGTCTTTATCTCCTTCTTTTCAGGTGCGAAGGTCTTGATACTGTTGTGCAGGATTGAGAGGCACGTTTTCTAGGTAAGAGAAAGCACGAAGCGCAGCGCCTTTATTGCCTTTTAAAGCTAACCTGTGTTTTCTTCTTCTTCTCCTCGCAGGCCACTGTGGTGCTGTGAGTGGATGAGAGTGCGATGAAAAACAGGCCCCCAGAATCTGTTAAGGTAAGTATAGCGCTGTGCGGTTGTTTAATATTGAAAGCGAACCTGAATATGTCTCTTTTCCTTTGCAGATGTTGCTGTGGTGCTCCGGATGGAAGCGTGGCGTAGCGCGATGGAATTCAGGTAAGACTGATGGAATTCAATGTTTTGGAAGCGCGCGTTCTAATATTGTTTTTCCCTTTCTCGTTATTGCAGGTCGCAATGTTCGAACAGCAGCTGTGGTAGTGGTTCGCCGGAAGTCCTTAAGCTAGTACTCACAGGTGAGTGATGTTTCTTCTTCTCTCGGTTTCCACAGATTGCATCCCAGTTGAGATGCTGAGTGCTGGATGGTGTTTTCTCAGGTAAGACAGAATAATCTTGTTCTTGTTCTTGCAGGATTACAGGAAGATGCTGAACACCAGGAGCTGGACACAGTGAGCGTCACGCTGCGGGTTGCAGAATAACTCAAAGCGTGTTCTGCAGTCAGGGTGTGGTTTATATAGCTCAGGTAAAGTAGCACCAGGGAAAGTATTTCCAGGCCTGCCACACCAAAAACACTAGATCGCTTGGCTTGGTTCTTAGAACTAGACTGTGTGGGTGCTTCCATGTTGGATTTAAAGGCCCATGTACATAAATGGGACCTAGTTTGAACAGCCGTTTCTTCCTACATATGAGCCTGGTGCCAAAGGTGCCAGGACTGGCTCCAGGAGCCCTTTTGCAGTGGTTTTAAGGCCCCCAGGGTTCCAGTGGGAGCCTGCTTGTGGCACAACTTGTGCCCCCTCACAGTGGTCATGACACTAAGAGCAATTTTTGTTGAGTTGAGAAACGGCACTGCAACTGTTTCTCGGCTCAAGAAAAAAAAGCACACAAAAAATGGCCACCAGGGATCGGGGAGAAGGGACTACACTTGCTTTTAACAAGCTCATTGACCCTTGCCGGGTACTAATGAGTTATAATGTATGATAGAGAAATTATTGAAACACAATGTACATTGTGACAGGAATGAATGTAGAGTAATGTATTGTAATGGGCAAACAAGAATACAATTCAAAGAAAAAGAAATATACGAGAAAGAATGTCTATAGTGGGAGGGTGAAAGGATGAAAGGATTACATTACAAAGAAAATGCAGGATGGAGTGAAAGAATACACGTGAATGTGCAAAAGATGTGAGGAAACCATAGGCCAGTGGCGTATTTAGGATTGCTGCTGCCCTAGGCCCAAATAAGTTCATGCACCCCTCCCCCCCACTTTACTCCATTACTGCCAGACTCTTCACCTTCATCAGATTCTGCCCCTTCACCCTCATTCGGGCTCAATAACATTATATGTATGTTTTTAAGGTCCCCGGGATAGACACGTTATTGCTTCCTCTCTATTAATTCAAGCCGGTCATCTTTATGTTATGTTAGTTGAAGGGGTGTTTTCAGATCTGTGCTGCCCAAGATTTGGAAAAGACAGTGTGTTCTACAGTTGAGTGCACTAGAGGTAATTGTTACGGCTAATTGTCTACTTTTGGTTAGGTCCGAAAACAATCTTTTAGGAGGCAGTGATAAGAACATGAGCTGTCTGCCAACTGGATACAAGTGAGAGAAGGTTAAAAGTCCTACCTTGTATTTAAAAATGTAAAATACAATAAATGTAAAGATGACTTATAAGCATCAGTTATGCATTGTGTGATATACTTTGCGGTTAGTTCTCCCGGTAGCACTGAGTGTAAAGCAGAATGCCATCAAGGACACATGATAAACCCATCAGGGATGCCATTTGCCTGCATAGCGCTGGCAGCTTCTGTAAAGATGGCTGAATGGATATCTTTAAGGGACTTGTATCACATTAAGAACGATTCCTGAGAGAAAAAATGTATATAGTTAAAGCTCACATCTAACACAATTGTTTGGATAAATGCAGGCAGGGAGCCAAAAACAGAGTGTAACTATCTAACCCTGCTGGAAGAACACCCTGTCCCTACAACGGGATGCCCAGCCATGGGCAGCGTATGGTGCAGCGCCTATAGGAGGGGGCCTATCAACGAGGCTGATCTACTGACTATGTAGCATAGTGTGAGAACCAAACACTCCAAAGTGACGGGGGGGGAGGAACGAAAGAGTCGACCTCACTGCACATGGGCAGACCCATGACCACTTTCAGATATCCCCAATAATAAGCGGTGATATCCCAGAAGAAATATATCAGTAACTCTTTAACTCACATGTTGTTTGCTTTCTACAGTACTCTATATTAAGCAGGCATCAAAATACCATATTTGATGCCCTTTTTTTAGATGTTCACAAAACTCATCACTCCACATGAGAATTGATTAAATTGCCTATGGGTGAATAAAACACGGACAGAAAATCCCACGGTCATTCAAATACTCATGCAAGCTATTTGAGCTGTGATTGACAATGATCTAATACCCAGCTCTGTCACACCAGGATACATAGGAGTTGTACGTTTTTCCTTTTGGTTGCTCGTTTTTAGATACAGTTATTCATTCTTTCTAAACAAGTACCAATGCAGGTCAGGGGTACCCATACATTTGGTTATTTGAGGGACAGCTCCCACACTATCCCTATTAGATAGGCACTGCACCATACGCTGCCCAGGGATAGGCACCCCGTTGTAGGGACAGGGTGTTCTTCCAGCAGGGTTAGATAGTTACACTCTGTTTTTGGCTCCCCTTCCTGCATTTATCCCAACAATTGTGTTAGATGTGAGCTTTAACTATATACATTTTTTCTCTCAAGAATCGTTCTTAATGTGATACAATACTGTCGACATAACGATTAGGGAATGTAGAATGTCTATTTTGACTTTTGAATTACCCTGATGTTTCACCTTATCTTTACGGGACACCTTTACAGCTGTGAAACAGTGTGTACCTCTGGCACACAGTTTTTGAATCTCACCCTTCTATGGCTTTGGGAATCCTTTCAGAGGTTTCTTAATGCACTTGTGCATTCAGATTTTCTCTCTGCCATTTTAACTTCTCTATGATCTATTTCATGCTTGCACCTTTTGGGCAGCCATAGACCTCTGAAATGTAAGGCCGCTGCCGGGCAGGGAAATTAGTGCTTGCTTGTCAACATAATTTTACTGCCACCTGTGCTTGACTTAAGCATAGGCATATTGTAAAATGATGCATCATCTTTTACCTTTATTTTTCTGAAGGGAAAACCCTCATTTTTGCAGCAGCTTTTAAAAATGAATGTATTGTATTTTAATATAGAGGTGATTGTTTAACACAGTGTATGTGTGTATGGATTAAAAAAAACTCAAAAGATAATGTGACATGGCACCAAAGCAACCAACGAGGTGTTGGCTGTTTTGCATATTAAAGAGCATTTTGGGAAGAATGACCAACGAGCTTTATTTCTGTCATACATGTCTGTGAGATTTGTATGACTAAATCACTAGATACCTAAAGCAAGCAGGGTTTGGAAAGCGTTTCCCTTTTTGAAAAGTTTGAACAAAAGTCACCCTAACAATAAATCTTTTGCAAATCTCAAGCATATATACAAGTTTGCCCATCAAAGACTGCAGCTGTCAGAATTGAATGGCTGCTAACAGCTCAAATGTACTTGCAGTGTTGTGCATCAGCCAGATTTGGGAAAACAAAATTGACTATATTTAAAAAAATGTCAATCAATTTAAACTGCAAAAAAGTCACTCCTCTGGCAATCTAAAGATGTCTATCTATGAGTGAAATGGAGGGATAGAATGGGATAGGGCTGTAGGTGTATGTGGGATGGGTTGTGGTGAAGTTAATAGTGTTGTGTAATGGTGTGGATGAGGGATGGGTTGTGTGATCTGGATTGACAGGGTGGGGTTGGGTAATGGAATAGAATCAAGTTGGGGTGTGGAGTAGGGTGGTAGTGGACTTCCCACAAGCTGACAATCCCTACTGGGTACCTTGCTGCCCTACTCTTAAGCCCCCACAGAGGAATATCCCTATACCGGGTCTGGAGAAACAAAAACGACGGGCCTGGCCAACCCACCCACTCCATTGGTGTATTCTACACGTTTTGCTCCTCTTTCTAAAGGAACTTGGTTTTGCTTGCCCAAAACAATCCGTAATTCCTTTAGAAAGAGACCCAAAAAAACATGTAAAAACATAACAATGGCGTGAGGGTCATGATGGGACCAAGTAAGATTCTTTTGAAAATAATATGTTTCTTGGTACAGTAGTTCTGTTCAGACAATAGGTGAGTGGGAGGAAAGGAGGTTGGGCAGCTGAGAAGTCAGACATCAGGAGCGAGGTAGAGCTCTAATGGGATGTGCTGGGAATAAGGAGGCAAACACAGGCCGAGGGGCTGACTAGGAAGAAAGGAAGAATCACTGTGCACCAAAACAGAATGGAAGCATGTGATCTCAAATGCAATGCATGATCGTCCTAAGGTATGCAAAGCCCATGCACATTGTTTAAATGGTGAAAGGTAATTTAAATTAACAAATTGTGCTTTTTCAGTTGATATTCCGGGTTCCAGCAGCCCATCTCGTTCTCTCACTTCTGTGTAACAAAGGTTTTGCCACATATGGTGGTGCTTTGCACCAAAGCTAATAAATGAGCACGCACAGTCCCAACAACACAAGTGGATATAGACTTCTCCATCACTATGCAAAGGTCACCACAAAGATCAATCAACAAAAAACATGAATCTTGTTAAATCAAATCTTCCATATGTTAATGTTAAAGGTATTTGTATCACGCACCCTCACCAGCAGAGTTGGTCCCCAGGCGCTCAAGCGGATCTGTAAACAAGAAGGTGGGGTGGGTTAGTAACAGTGGTTGAAGTGAGTGGGAACGGTTGGGAGCGGTTGGGAGCGGCGCTCCTCTACTTCTTTTTTTTTTAGGTTGTACTGCTCCTAAACCTTTATTTGAAAAAGGAACCGTTCCGGAATGGTTTAGTTTTCGATAAAAGTGTAGGAAGAAAGGGGAAACTTGCATTTCAGTACAATGCACAGAACATTCCCTTAAATAGCAGGTGCATTTGTTTGGGGGTTTGGGTTGCGTGCGAGATGGTGTGGTGATGGGGTCGTGGGTGACGGGGGCAGGCCAGCAGGGAACATAGTTCCACTGCTTCTTTTTGTACACTTCGAACACTGGTTAGTGAGGTGAAGAGGGAGTAGGGTAGTGAGAGATGTGGTGTCCTTTTGGCGGCTTCAGTTCGGTATACACTGTGCGCTGAGCTTTGGTGTGAACATCGGCTCGATGTCAGGCGTCGTGTGCTGTTGGTGTGGCTTATGTGTTGTTTGATTGTTGTTGCAGTGTGGTGAAGTGCATGCGGCTTGATGTGTGATTGGTGCTTGTCTAGGTTTTTGTGTGGGTTAGGTAACACATTAAATCAGAATAGTGTTACTTTCCTTGTGAACGTACAAAGACACATTCTTAACGCACGTTGCACTTTAAGTAAATAATGTAAACAGGGCAACATAATAAATCAAAATAATACTAAACCTGCCACATTTGTTTCACAGCAATTGCATCATGAAATGTTGGCAACGCAAAAAGCGTCTGGTAGATGTAAGTAAATACTAACAATCTAACTTGCCTGGTTCTTTATGATGGCATCATGCTAAGTGAGGGCTTTGTTGTCTCTAAGAGGACGTAAACTGTTGGTATACAATTAACTAAACACGTGCTTAGAACTAGCAAGGGCCACCTCCTCTGACAACACTGCATACGTCACTGATATCTTAGCAGGACAACTCGACAAGTTTCCCCGGTGCCACGTGGGGACTGTGGGCGCCATGCTTGTGACAAGGTCTCTATTGACATAAAGTTCCTCCATAGCAGGAACGTAATTTCACCAAAATGCAAGGCGTAGTGAAAGTGACATCACATCTGATGGCATCACAGTAAGTGATGTCATTTGACCCAACCCTGAAGTGATATCACGTGACGAAACACGACCTTTCACCTGTTGACAAAGCAGGAAGTGGCATCACATAGCATTGTTCATAAGCACAATATGGTTCCGATATCACTATATTGTAATATACATTTCATACAAGAATTGATCGCCATATTTATCTGTAAGATCAGTGTGTATAGGCCCATGTTACCAAATTACTGTGAATGCAAGCAGACGTCCATGGCCAAATGATAATGATGTGCTAATATATATCACTTACGCTTAAGCGCTTTATATAGAACAAATGTACATACAATATCACCCAACCTGTGTTGGTACTCATTTATCGATCTCAGAAGGATGAAAGGCTGAGTTGAGGTGTTTAAGAACAGACTAAATCAGTTACTCACCCCCTGAAGTGTGCCTGAAATAAACCTTTAAAGAGTCTAGCAATTATTGTATAGAATTCTAGAAAGACAAATTATTTGGTATTCCCATTCTTTCTTATTTAGGTTCACTGCTGAAAGTGTTAGGCTTGTGGAACCCCTGTTCTTTTTTTTCTTCTTTTTTTAAAGAGGTCTGAACAAGAAAGCCAGCCACTCCAGAAGCAAAGATCCACATGGTGCTGGCCACAGCCCAGAACCTTGCATTAAAAGAAAAACATTTTTTACACTATTTTTTCCACAGGGGTAGCAAGGGAAACCTCGGGGGTCTCAATTGCGACCACTAAATGACGTCGGGGCTCCATGGGCCACCCAAAAGGAAATTCAACAGAAGGCAGCTCCAACTCATACACGGGCTCAGATGTGTCTGTGCCACGTAAACAGTCAGTGGGTGACATGGTGCCCTAGTTGCGTTTCACAGCAACAGAGAGTGCAGCAAGGCTATCAAAACTGTAGTGTATTTATTTTATTTGTTTGTCTCTATATAGCGCTTTTTTCCAAAGTGCCGAATATAGAACACATCAGTACAAAATCAAGACAGGGTTTACATTACCTAAAGCTTAGCTAATGTGTTTCACTGCTGCACTTTTGGACTACAGTAACACTGTTGGCAAAGTACAAAGTGAACCACAAGACCCTGGCTTGGCTCTGAAGCCGGCACAAGCTCCGTGCTGCAGCAGGACCACCTATCCCTTTGATCGCATCTGCCCCGGTAGAACAAAGCTCATTTTGTTGTGTAGCTCCAGCTCTCTGCCCTGGCGGTCATGGTTCTTCTGTGCAGCCTGCCTCAGGTTGAAACATTTCAGTCACCCCAGGCTGTTCCCTGGATGGCCGCAGCAAAACCTCATGCGCTCACTGCACCCGCTGCAGCATGGCACAATGGCGCCCTGCAAAAGTGCCCAGTTAGCAATAGCAGAGAGCGGTATTCCAGTCTGGGCTTCTGCCACCAACCTGCCACACTGGTCTTCACCTAGCTGCCACAGGTTCTGCCGCCCCATGCTGCCACTCAGTATCAGATGCAGAATCTGCTGTGTTGATTGCTGATTCCTGTGAAGGAGGTGGTGGGTGAGGGTCCTGCTCATGCTTTAATGAAAGGGGTGTATTTTCTTGTCTTGTTTCAGGTGGCTTGAGGTGTGCGACTAATTGTCCCTCACTCAGAATACTTCAGCATTTATGAGGACTCATCGACAGTCTAACAACTTGGCTTCTTGTCCAAAGAAGTGCATTGTAGTGACAGGTGTACAGAAGAAATGAAACTAGATGTGTCAGCTTCTTCCTAGTTAAAGGAATCGAGGAGAATGGGAAGAGAAGGCAAGGAATCCACAGGTAAATCCTCAAACGTGCATCTCCAGCACCAACTGGAAAATCCAGAGCACTCATGGCCGACACTGGCCAACCACCTGCATGACCCCACTCATCCATGTCATACGCCTCCATCACCTAGATACTGTTTACAACAGACCTGTCCCCCTGGAATCTCATTTTAAAAAATGAGAGTTAAGTAGTTACGGAGCTATCACGCTTTCAAGATTGCTTACGGCTAGTCTGTTTATTTTTAAGCAAACTGTATGGTTTATCCATGCTATTTGATAACGTGACCTAGACGGCTCAACTTACATATTCAAGCAGTGAATATGCAAAAAAAGAAAAAAACATTATCGATTAAGGGAATGTTTGTCTGATTGCCCGCAACTGGATAATGTTCTAGTGGTGTCTCGGAAGACCTGATTTTAACCTGAACCAGTTGATTTCTGCTCCCTCATTTCTAGTCGAAAAGAATTCTGGTGCGACGCCTTGATATTAATTCTGGCCAAGGACACTGCCAGGCTACGCCATGCCTGACTTAGAATATATCTTGCTGGCTTTGCAATCGTTGACTGAATCCGAAGGAACATCATCTGCCAGTGCCAGACATAGAGAAGGAGACACTGGTATACATACCGACCCTCTGCCTGAAAGCCATGGAGGATGATGAGGACTGAGCAATAGTCCTTTTAATAGTCCTGGACCTAGAGGAGATGAAAGCAAGTTTGGCCAAATCCACGGTTTACGTTGGATGCTCATATAGTGCAATGCGGCAGACGCGTCTATGCAATTGAAGTTGAAAGGTGGCCATGGGAATTTTTATGAGTGATAGTAGTAGACGTTGTTGTCATTTATATAGCGCCTTTTCCCATTAATATGGCCTCAATGCGCTTGCAGTGGGAATGCCCTCGGGGATCGAAGTCCAGAGTATGGGAACATTCTCAGAAAAGGCTTAGAATGCATGTGTGAATTTGGTGAAGATAAGGAATTAGGTGGGCTGGCCAGGCTCTAGTAAGCAACCCAAAAGATCAGGCATGTGGAAGGGTGCTGAAAGAGGTCAGGAGAGTGCACAAGTGCAAGAGACTCTTTATGTGTCCAGCTGGACTGAATTTGTCATAGGTCGTTGCTGCATTCTGATGCTTGCAGGTGGGTAGCCATGCCAGCAGCAGATGTCCACTAAAGTGGTGCGTTTATATGTACCTTGAGGCTCGGATGGACCTTTGTTTTTTATGCCACTGTTTGATCAGGTTTTCCATGTAAGAGAGTCCTCTAGGCATACTATCCGGGTTGCCATAATAGGTCTAAGCGTCATAAACAAGCTATCAAAATGCATCTTCTAAGTGTGATAGACTGGTTGTTCTACTGTCTTTTAGGTGCAATATCGAATTACCCGCTCATCTTTAATTGCAAGTTGTCTTTGCAGAATGAGTAGAATGCTGAGTGAGTGACATGGAATCTTGCTGGTGAGAATGTTGTTGTATGGTTGAGAGTTCTGAATGAGAGAGTTGGTGAGATGTAGCCTACCTGGGAGGATGCTGGTGCATGTTTGCCTGGAGCTCTGATGAACTTGACATAAGAAACATAAAGGATGTACTGGAAACTCATTAAAGGAACGATTGTAACATCAAGAGATGTCAGAGTCATCACTGGGAACCCAGAGCTTTACACAATTCACTGGCAATCCTCATGCATAAAGTGCAGTATCCGGGCTAAAATCATGGGTCTTCTAGGTGTAATGACGGAAGTGTGGAGGACAGGCTATCTTTACACCGGGGCGAAGGTAATGGGAGGATGTCTTAAAGCTTAGAATGTGTTTGCAATTGAAGAATTGAAGAATGTGATTCAGTTTGGGGGTCATCATCTATCCATCTTGGTTTTCGGGTGCAGAGTACGTCTTAGTGTACGTAACATGGTCCTTTCCTTGTGTTCAAAATTATTGTGCCAAATTGTCAAGTAATGGCAGTTGCTTTCGTAGTGCAGAAATGTGTTTTGGTCCATGGATCAACTGGAGTCCTTGATGAAAAGGACCCCCAACCACAGTCCCTTAATCCAGGAATCCTGGGCTGGCTGTATTGGGATGTACATTTTAACTAAAATGCCTTGGTTTCTTCATCAGAAAAGTCCCAAATTTGGATGCCAAGCGTCTATGCTTTGGTGATTCCCCATTCCCGAATCTACTTAAGAAGGGTCGCTTCCAATGCAAGCAGACTCTGAATAGCCCAAGCATTCTAGGCGCTGGCCAGGAATGGAAGAGTGCAAGGGGTTTTGCATCTTTTCAAATCATAGAACCTACCCTTGAAGAGCAAAACACTATTTTTTAGGGGAAGCAAGCAACTGTTTTCTATGCCTGGAATAATATAGTGCAGGGCTCTCCTGAAGAGCACACACTACTGTGCCCTGCATGGGAGTCCTAGAAAGTTGATTGTGCCATTGGCAAGTACAAATGACTTAAGTGGTTAAACATGACATTTGACTCTGTACCATCGTCTAGAAGGGTGGTGTGCTGCTGATTGCAAGGTAAAACAGGACATTAGAACTATCACTTGGGATGGTCTCCAGAGGATAGCTCAGGGGCAACGCGCTGTCCTTGGAAGCAAGACGACGCGGAGCAACATAGGTTCGATCCCCGGGTCCATGCTTAGAAACTCTAGGTATTAAGTGCATTATAAATAACCAATTATAATATAATAATAATCATTAAGATGGTGGTCATTTCTTGGTTTTCTTATTGAGCATGTGCAAAGCACTAGGGACCGTCTTCCCTGCACATACCAGGTGTGCCTACTCCCCCAGTTACCTACTTGGCATGCACTGCCTTCTCATGAGCTTTTCTAACCTGATTTAGTAACTGCATTGATGACCTTGATGTACTGGTGAACTATGTATATCAGGCGTCTGCAGCCTGCAGCTCTCCAGATGTTATGGACTGCGGTTCCTCACGGTAGACTTTGCTGGCTTGGGCGGATGGGTGTTGTAGTCCAAAACAACTGGTGAGTCAAGGGGTGCAGATCCCCTGAGGTATGTCAATGGATTGGGTAACACCACAGGACTGGTCTGAGTTGGAGATCACTGGGAGGAAATCTGACTGCCCTGGCATGCATTTTCTGAGAAAGTCCAGGGGCCTCCTTTGAGGGGTACCGCTTGCTATCAACTAATACTGCTGCTTATGAGTTTGCATTGAAATCCTGGTGATTGGCCAATTGGGCAATAGATCTTTTCGAATTGAAAATACATTTACCTTTTGCTAGTATTGTGAATATTTGTTTGTGCCTATTGTCAATCACAGTTTATTAACATACTTTCCAGCGGCCCGCAGTGCACAATGAAGATTGTTTGGAAAACATATAATGGTGCATCATCTGGGTTAAGGTCATGCAGCGTCACTTCCTGAGATGTCACTGGGACCTAGAGTGTTGGCGAAAAGATGTTTCAGTGTAAATGCCACTGCTCCTGACTGTTTCATAGCGAAATATCTGGGAGGTGGGGATTTGGAGCCAGCTTGGGTGTTTTGCTGTTGTTTAATATTAACAACATAAGAAAAATCCTATTGCTTTGATTATTATGATAACATCTGAATCTTTCAGAATAGGATTTGCCCTACCACGCCTCAAACAGATGCACTTTTGTTGTGCAGGGTATATGAATACCAGCAGAAATTCTGTGCCAGCCACTGGCATCTTTCTGTGCAGTCCATGAGTGTTGTCACATTGTCCTTTGGGACAATTGGAGTAGCCATAGAATTATAACAGAATTGAATATAATGTATTTTGCTCTTTGTCGAAGGCATGAGTATTCTCTTTATGTCTATGCTCAAGATGAAGTCAGCCAATTAAGCTCTGTGAAGTCCGCCGAGTTCCTCAGCTTTTCAGACCAGCCTGTCTGTGCCCTTTAAAAAGTTCCAACCCGCCTCTCTGGCCTTAAAGAAATAGCAGACAGTGAGTCAGAGCGCAATGCAGTCTTAGCACTTGCGCGATAAGATTCATTGTTTTGCTATCGATTTAATGAAATATCAAGAAATCAAAGCCAATGTACCGATCTCCAGTCTCCTCCACATCAGACAAATTATTCAACAAAATGAGAAATCAATCATTAAAAGTGCATTAGATTGTGGATCCATTGATCTTAAAAGCTTTTAGCATTGACGCGCACCCAGAGCATGTACGCTGAAAATGATACATCTCCAGGAAAAAAGGCATTTTATGATGTAGTGTGCATTTTACAAACAGCGTCAAATAAATTCCTGCTTCTACAGCGAAAAGGGATGCTTAGTGTGCTTTACTATAACGTGGTATTAATTACTATGGAAAGTAGATAGAAATGACCACATTGGTTCTTGACTAAATATCCATGCATTTGTTGGATTGCTTACAGAAGCTATGGAGAGCTCTCATATTGTCAACAAAGGTTCCTCAGTATTTACCTGCCATGCTTTTGCTTCTTCAAGAGACTAAATGGAATGGTTTCCATTCATTTTTAGTATCTTTTCTTTACAACAAATAAAGTACTTAACAAACTGTGTTTCCCTGTAATACGCAGCCTTTCTTAGTTTTGGCCACTGGTGCAGCAAGTCACCCGTGGCCAATTGTTGCGAATAGTTATGGGATCAGCAGGGATAGACTGGATGAAACACTGCTAGCTGGAGTGTGTGCTTGCATCCCGATGGCAATGCAAGCTAATGGAATGCTGGTGTTGGTGGAACACTGAGGGTCCTCAGTGTTCCACAAATATAGGTTGGACAGAGGGATGGGAGATGATAGCCTGAAGATGTGGCTGCCTTACTTCTCTCCCCTTTTTATTTATTTATTATTACATTTGTATTGAGCGCCTAACTCTCAGGCATCTGGGCGCATGGCTCAAGAAAGTGGTTACAAGATATGTGAGCTTAAGAATTTGGTTACAGGTTATGCAGGCTTGAGGATATGGTAACAAGACAGGCATAACAAATCAGGTTACAGGTCAGGTACGCTTACAGAGTTACAGGTCATGAAGGATTAAGAATATGGTTACAGGTAATACAATTTAGGAAGGTGGTTACAGGTCATACTTAGTTGAGCTGGGTGATTCGAATGTTTATACAGGGCAGTATGAGAGGTAGTTGCCGTTGCATACCGCGCGGAATAAGTCCTAGAGGTAAGATACCAGAGTTGGGTGCAGTGTGGCAAGGTCTGTCAACTAAGTAGCTCAGGTTACTTATTGGTGAGGCGGCTGCAGCATGTTATCCTGTGCAAATAGCCACATTTTTAGTTTAGATATATACGCCTTCACTTTGTCTCCTGTTGTTTATTCGAGTATAGGTCTCACGCTCACAATTGAATTCACGCTAGGACCCCGCAATGGTGCACTAGACTGACTAGAAGGTGTGCTCAATATCAGCCATGACATACTATTCAACCCGAGATAGGAAAATGCAATCAATAGTAGTCCTGGGGTGGGCTACACATTTTAATATCTACACATCTGGACACACCTTCATGGTCATCGGCAACAGAAGCCGCTGCCTCCTATTTTCCAAAATTCTGCCCCGAAGCCAGCCCTCGCATGAAAAAATTGATGTTGCAACTACATGCTACCTACATTTTCTCCCTCAAATTTGCCCTTGAACGGCCCACTATGCAGACTTCCTGTCCCAACACAGGCAGGATGATATGGCACATGATGTCCGAGGACCTTAGCAGATGGAAGAACATGTACAAAAGGTAGTTAAACATTACCCACTGAAAGACATTCAGGTGACTGAGCTGATTGAAGAAACAGCCAAAGGCGAATGCCTGCAGGTGTTCCTACAAGCCATGGAGTCTGTAGAATGGACGAAACCTTTTAAGTAAATGCTCATTGTACACATGAATGCCAATCACGCATATCAGCCACCACTACAGTACGAAAAAGCTATCCAGATCAGCAGAGGAACTTCTCCTATGGGACACCAGAAGCATGTCCCCAGAATCTTTGATGGGCAGAATCATCCTGCAAGCCCACAAAGGGTATCGAGGCATTGTCAATCCACACTCAGGGAAACAGCCTGGCTCCCTAATATTGATGGTAAGTAGAAGCAGCAATTTCCACATGCTTCAGGTGCCAAACCGCAGGAGCCAGTGCCCACCCTCCTCCATCCGCTCACAAGACTGTGGCAGTAAAACCCCATCCACTCACAAGACTGTGGCAGTAAAACCCCATCCACTCACAAGACTGTGGCAGTAAAACCCCATCCACTCACAAGACTGTGGCAGTAAAACCGCATCCACTCACAAGACTGTGGCAGTAAAACCCCATCCACTCACAAGACTGTGGCAGTAAAACCGCATCCACTCACAAGACTGTGGCAGTAAAACCCCATCCACTCACGAGACTGTGGCAGTAAAACCCCATCCATTCACATGACTGTGGCAGTAAACCCGCATCCACTCACAAGACTGTGGCAGTAAAACCCCATCCACTCACGAGACTGTGGCAGTAAAACCCCATCCACTCAAATGACTGTGGCAGTAAAACACAGGAGAAGGGAAGCAGTGACTTCTGCTCATAGGCCAGTGGAATAACCTACTTGCCCTGGCTGACCATTTCAGACAAAACTGGCAAAATTGAAAATCATGACATCCCATAATGTACACCAGCAATTGAAGAAATAACTCTTTTTCAAGGCAGAGAGTTCTGTGACTCCACAGAACATCTTGGGATCCGTCACACCAGAACCAACCCATGCCGGTTACAAGCCAACAGTGACGCATCATGTTTTATGCACATCCTGTCCTGTGTGAGGTCCTAATAGGCACTGGAAATGCACCAATCTAGAACAGGAACTCTATTTAGCCCTTCAGAGTTATCACACCACTCGAAACACCTCCAGCAAATGCTCTCCAGCGTCGTTGCGGACATGCTATACTGTGGCCACAGTCATCTTCACGTACCCATCGTGGTACTTGGGGAACATTGACAATGAGCAAGTTGCGTCCCTCCTCCTCCATACACTACAATGCAGCTCTCTAGATCAAGGTCATTGAAAGGAGGATGTCTGAGGACCATTAACAAGTGTGTGCTTGAAGGTATCATTAGTTTTAGGAGGGGGAGCTGCTCAATGAGACTGAAAGGTAGAGATAGAAATGTATGGTGTCCTAGTTAGACCCTGCAGGATACTGTAGTACGGATTTCTGAATTTTGTATCAAGAAAAAAGAGATATTGCGACACAAATATGTACATTTTGCAACATGTGTGCTTAAGTAAAATAGTTATAGGAAGCTAGTAAACGTACAGAATTCCATTTCTAGAGCTTTTAGTGCGCCTCGGGAATGATTTGACATGCATTTGTCCATTATACTTATTATGGTGTCAGATGGCTAACATGCAATATGTAGTGCTTTTTTTGAGGCAATTCAGTAGTTTTGTGTCACATTTAAAACTTACAAAGGTTGTGCTTGTTTATTTGCAAGTACAAAATCACTTTAAGCTGGATGGTCTGCGTAGTACAGGATATCTGTGGGTCACAATATTTTTGTGTAGCTAAATGATTACCCAGAATACATGTATGGGGCTGATTTACTAAGCTAAATAAGTAGCTTAAGTAAGACTAAATTTACTAAGCTAAAAAATAGGCTAAGTAGAAAAACGGTATTAGGCTCTTACTTAAGCTTCTTATTTCGCTTAGTAAATCAGACCTGCATACACTTAGCATAACCTGGGTAAGTAAGGTGGTGTCCTCCGGGTGGTGGGCATCACCGCAATCATTTGAAGGGATAAATGTTAGATGGTAAGCAATGGTGCCTGACAGGAAGGTCTGTAGCTGACTGGTGGTTTTGGAGCCATTAGCATTAAGTCTCCAATGGGGGTAGCCTCAATTCCAACATATTTAGTGCAGGCACAGTGTGATACTTGTACTAATACCAGGCACTAGAATTACAGTTCAGGGATAAACAAGGGCTTGAAAATGTAAAGCATGCTCAGGCCATGAAAGCAGAGTTGTCATCAGCATCCTGGTTTAGAAAAGCCCCTTTCTCAGCCGGGAAATCAGGACATCTATTTATGTTCCAAGGGAAGTGAATGGATGAAAATTATTCTATAGTATATGGAATCACTGGGTTAATGAAATTAACCTATCTCTCACCTATCCCGCACCTATCTTGTTGGAAGCAGGTGCAACTTCTCGTTGCAGTGCGGCTTGACCTTCTTAGAAAGTTCAATGGGTTCTTTCCTCTATCCTGCCGTCGCGCTGTCTACCCGGGAGCCAGTTCTAACGGCTGAAGCTGCAGCGCTTCAGCATGTCAGTTTGCCGGCGCAGTGTTCGTTGTGTCCGTGCTGTGCCGCCTTAGCACCTTGGGTGCTCGTATTCCTTTGATTCAGGCGAGATACGCAATCCGGATGGTGGCAGTAAACGTGCTTTGCAGGTACCTTTCTCTTTGGGCAACAGAGTGTTATGCTCTATTAACCTAAAATATTAAAACGTGCACGTTTTCTATATTGTAACATGTTCTTAATGAGAAATCCTGCTATGAAAAAGCCTCTAACTCGCTTGACAAATATATTTGTCCCTAGAACCAGGGCATGGTTCTAGGGATAATATATACTGTGGCCATAGCACCTATTCCTGTGGCCATGTCCCCAACTCTCGATAGGACTGCTTATCTGAGGTCATGGCAGAGGCTCTGTATTGGGAGAACCAACATGCTCTCTGATACTAATGATTTCCCAGAATTGACTTGCCAAGCAAATCATTTGATAACCTTAGGAGCTGTTATTCCTGAATACCAACCAGAAAGTGATAATGATTCAATATCTTCTCCCGTTACAATATACTCTTCTGGAGCAAGGAGGAGTAAGGTTAAGCATGAGTCGCTGATACACCTTACATCCCAGTCTCTGCTGGATTTTGAGGAAAGTCCACAGGAGCATATTACCACTGAACAATGGATGCAAGTTAAGGCTAATATGTATGTGCAACAGCATTTCCGATTTTGATAAATGGGTAGTATTGATGAATAAATGTGTTCAGAAATATCACCTGGTTAAAAAAGAGAAATCCTGCCAAACAGATTTTCAAATCCTACCAATGGCACAACAGCACTTGAATAAAGTGGATAATTTCTGGATCAGTATTCACAAACCATACAGAAAATATCTGATTTTTTAGGTCCTGAAGTAATATCTCACCCGAAGGCAGTGGCATCTTCCTCATCTCCTGTAACTAGCGATCAATCAAAATTCTCTAATATTACACTCCTATGGATGCATGCAAATCTAAATCAGGTCCAGTCTGCTCTCGTCGATCTGTGAATGTCAGAACTAATATGCCCACTTTTCGAAGTATGCAAGTAATACCATCTCAAATGCTGGTGATTATGGATAAGACTACAACTTCTTCATGGATCATAGGAATTTTATTATCACTAACATTGAGAAATCACGAGAGAAAGAACCCAAAGAGGCCTTATGTAACCAAGTATTTGCATGGCTTCGCCAAAGAACTGCACCGGGGATTGTTAGAAGTTCTAATTTGAAAATCCAACGTAGGCTTGAGGCTGATGGCAGGTGTGCCCAGAAGAATAGGGACTGTGTCCTGATGGGATGTGAGACCAGTAACTTGCCTGTTCCTAAGCATTTGTCAATATTTGCCTATGGGCTCCCTGAGCTTACGATGTGTAGCTGACTAGATTGTGGCCTAATCGTTTTTTCGAATGTTTACTACGTTTTATTAGGATTATTTGTGATTTTGCTGCTTTTTGATGCCTATTCGTGTTCATGTTTGTTTATGATTTGTTTAGGTACATAAGTTTCCTGTCTTGTCTAAGCTTTTCGAGGCCTGAGGGCATGCAGTGCTTTATACAAAATAAATAATAATAATAATAATAATAATAAAGATGGTCACCAGTTTTTCAAGAGATTTTTTTTTATTGTTGTTTTAACTTGTTTTTAGTCAGTTGGTCCCAGGGGTATCTTCAGGGTCACACACCTATCCCTACTACACAGCTGGAAGTTTGTGGCTGAGGGGCCTTTCAGCGCTGATCTTTGGGTGCAGCAGAGTGTTCATTGTTGGCTTACAGCCTGTAAGATTGCCTGCCCATTCCCCAGTGCACTGCGTTGGCCTTTGTGTGGAATAAAGCACTATACAAGTAGCAAGTCTCTCACAGTTTTACTGTAGCAGTTATCTAGCATATGCTGCCCTCTACACAGGACCTCTGAGCTGTGGAACTACTGCACTCTCAACCAATATACTATCAAATTATCACACTATGCCCCCCTCTTTCTGAGTGGCAAGCGGGCCACCATGTCCTAGAATGTGACCACAGAGCCATAGCAGCCCCTCACACCCTTTCGTTCTACAAATACATTCACCTATCAGGAGGCAATTTTAGACTGGGCCGCTGCTGGCCTCCCGGGTTGGCAATCCAGAATACTGTTTGTGAGTTAGTCCCGTGGAAATATTTAAAAGGCAATCCCAAGTCAAAATGCCACCATGATGTTAAAGGGCAGATGAGGCAAATATCGATCCCCATCAGGTACCCAAACACTACCTCTTATTAACTACCAATTGCTCCTCTACGTTGATTTACATCGCAATCATTTTGATGTCAAACACATTTGAAACTTTCCTTTGTCCAACCTCAATCTATGATGCAGCTGAATGGATCCACATGCACTCGAGCCATCTCAAAACATTTGTTTTCCCCTTTCCATGTCACTCCTTCCCTAAGTCTGTGTCATTTCGCTCCCTTTCCCATCCTTATATCATCTCCCTACTCCTTTTCCTCCGCAGACTAAGGTCTGTATACCCCTGGCACAGGCACCATATGTCAACCTCCAGTCAGACCAGCATTCTGAGACCACTGGAGTGGTGATCTGGGACATTATGAAAGCTTTGTAACATAATATAGCCCCAACCTATTCATTAAGATGGCTGCCAGTTTTCTCACATGTTTTTGTGGTTTGTAGGGCAGATTGTATTCGTTTTGGTGGTTCATGACCATAAGAGGTCTGTTAGGCTTCGCACTGCGTTTAGTGGCCATGGGGCTTGCTTGAAGCCTAGCAATCAATGTCTGGGGCTGGCCTTCCTCTGCATTTCCTAGTTACATTGCTCCACTTTGTATTGCATATTCAGAATTAGTGGTCTTCATTCAAGGAAATGAAATGGCACCTTGGAGTGAGAATGGCCGACTGTAGTGGGTACCTTAATCATAATATGAATGTATTATTATTTATAATGCATTTTATATTCCCGCTTTTTTGGGAACCAATGAAGATTTAACCCCTTTTTCTTTATCAGTCCAGATCCCAACCTCTCATTTCTATGAAATCACTAGCTCGCCGACAAATGTCAGAGTGAGGCTAAGTTTGCCGCAAGTTTGGAAAGATGCAACATTCTGCAGGTGAAGGAATTTACTAAAGTGAATCTGCCCTGGAAAATGGCGGCTTCTCATCATGGTAGAACCGATCACTGATTCACAAGGTAATGCACACTACTAGGCTGTAGTCCCAGCATCTGTCTCCCTTCTGCCTGGGACCCGGCCCAAAACCCTTGTCGTAGGCCGCCTGCACCTGCAGGGGAAAGCCAAGTGCTAACTGGGGTTTACCCAGATCCCCGCCTGCCCCTCCTGCACTGATCATCCCCAAATAGAAATGTTCATGTAAAGCTTCAGCTCTTCTATCATTTTCTTGAGCCCGCTAAAAATAGGGGTGAAAATGCAAAAGTGGCTTTTACACTGACATGCCTTTGAAGACCAGTGGTGCAAATATGCTTCCTGCACCCATGTGCTGGGAGTGTGGCCCCAAGCCCTCCTCAACCCACATATAAGTGCAGTTTCCCAATGCACACGTAAGTGTTGGGAGTGTGTCTGAGTCTGACACTTATATGCACATGCAGGGAACATCTTTGTGCCCCTTGTGCCTCCCTTCCCCCTCCTCCTGCCCACAAATCCTGTCTGTGGATGATGGGGATGCCGCGAAACCGCCCCTGGCATTCTGCGTCTGCAAACCTATGTGCCCCCCTGGAAGGAACTCCGTCCAGGTCCAGGGGCTTGTTCCTTCGGGTGGCACTGCCCTGGGTTAGGTCAGTTACCTGTGCCACAGCCTTTTCCAATCTGCTAGGGCTTTTTCTTTGGAGTTCTTTGGAGTTCCAAGCTGTAATGAATGAGCCGTTGGCTCTCTAGTCCGAATGTAGAGTCCCTTCCTGCCCCATGGATGACGTTTTAAAACGGCAGGTGTCACCCTCCTATTTTTCCCAAGCAGTGCAGAAATACTGGTCTTAAAGGCATGGTCTAGTAAAAAATGTTATTGTCCCTACGGGTCGGCCATGTTTTTTTAAGCCTAAGTGGCTCGATTTTAGAAAACTTTCCTATGGACCTTACCCGAGTTTTCATCCATTAAACGCACGCGAAAACAAGCACCAGGGAGCCGCCATTTTCTGATAATCCTATCTTTTCCCCGATCGCCCTGGCTGACCTGCTTTTGCGGCACTAAATCAATTCCCCCGCCCCTGAGCCTGACATTATCAAAACATTCATGTTCCCCGCCTCTCCCCGTGACGTTACTGTGCTGCGTAGGCAAACGCGCCCAGTCGTCTTCTGCGCGACTCCACACAGAACCCGGAAACCAACACAGATCAACTCACAACACAGCGCGCCACAATTCGGAATATGAAACTGTACTTTAAAATGAAACAGCAACACGGTACATTTGGTAAAGTACATTTATTTGACATTAAATGTTTAGAGAATATTCAGCAATTGACATATGAACTCCCGAAGCCATTTATTTTCTTTTATCTGTATCCGCAATAACTGTTCCGTTTCATCTTGAGTCACGCGCTGTTCCTTTATGGTACACAGGGTGTTCATTTTCGTAAAAAGAATCACTTTGGAAGCACGGTGAACCGCAAGGCTGTTCCATCAACTAGGCACTAGTCCAGCCTAAAGGTTGATATGTTGCTTCTAGCCACTAGTACAGCGTAAGGGCATGTGGGCCCTTGGCGATCGTCCCATAATATGGTGATCGTGCTCCAGTTGTTGACACGAAGCTGCAGGTGTCTGCTGAAGAATCCATCCGCCGGTGTCTCAAACAGATGGCAGTGGCAGTAAGGGATCAAATACCTGTTATGAAAACAAAAAAATGATAATTAGTCTTGCTAGCCGAACTTCATTAATATTACTCATTTTATTTATTACGGCCAATCAGAAACTATTTGCTTGCAAGGATAGTTCAATGGAGTATGTTCGTCTCTAAAATCAATGCGAAAAGTAACGAGATAAATCGAGGCCAACACACAATGATAAACGACAGTCTACATGCGTGAGGAATGATATGATATATGATATGGCATTTGTAACGCGCCTATACTCAAGTGTTTCTAGGCGTGACGAGGCAGGTGGGGAACAAGGGCAGACAGACAACGATCCTACTAGGCCAGGTGTCTTTCTGATCGCGCATGGGGATGGGCTGTACAAGGTTAGTTGAAGACAAATTAAATAATAGGGCCAGCTGGTCGCAAGTGCAAGGTAAATGCCGGGAGAAGGGGCTGAAGGATACAGAGACAGTCCCGTAGTGCAGGGAAAAGTGGCTGGGCCAAGGAGCGAGATCGGTGAGACCAGTGGACCTGCATGCCCATGTGCCCACTACAAACAGTTTTACTTACTTTTCCTAGCTCTTCATTCATTCATTTATTCATGCATCCATTCATTAAATCTTCATTCCGGTATAAAAGCGTGTAAAGATTTACTTACATTATATTTGAAATTTCCATTGTGTCTCTTCGTAATGCAGTCTGTAAAACGGACCGTGCTCTTGACAATGATTTTTCGTATACTGACCTAAAACTGAAACTCGGTCTAGTTTCTGAATTTTCTGCCTTATCGTCTCTTACGTTATTGCGCACTCCCTTCAAATGTAGTTCTTTCGGCATGGTCCCTGTCTCAAGGTCAAAAAACAATAGACCCTTATACTTCCAGTGCGACTTGTGGGCCTCATCTGGGCGCTGTCCTTCGCATTCTTTATTTGCAACATCACGTAGTATAGGCATCTGTGAGAACTTGAAGTTTAGAATCCGTCTATGTAGTGCGCCTCAATGTGCAAATGCGAACTGGCTTCTCTCCCAAATGCCACGGCCCGCTTGGCTGGCGCATTCTAAATGACCCAATTTTGTCCCCGTTGTCTGCAAGCTTTGCAGCCCAAATTGAGACATTTAATTTTTGGCGGAAGGTCAGGGAAAGTATAAAGTACCACAGGAGTTGAGTTAAAAGTGAGATTTATTGTTTGTTTGTTTGTTTTACTATTTGCAATACGCAAGCCTCCCCTCCGTTAACAGTGCGCAGCATTTACATTTACATGAGATGAGACATGAGAAAAATATATACATACACATATGTGAGGTGAATAGAGAGAATTCAAAGATGACACCCAGCTTGTTCGCCACCCATGATGGTGACCCATGATGGTGAAGGTAGGGGTTAGGTTTACAGGTACACTGTACAATAACATTTATTTACAAAAAGACAATCGTATTGCAATTATTTAAACCGGGATTTGTACTTCACAATCAGCTGTGCTTCGGGTGGGCATGGCACAGTCGCAATGTTCGGTGGCAATGGATCACTGCTCTGCACAGAAACGTCCAAAATTCCATATCTGTGCTTCTCTAACACAGCAACAATAAGGCCTGTCACAAAGTCGAACTGCATTTCATCATAGACTGGTTTGATCACCCATTGCTTACTTCGTTTTGAAAACACCTTAGTGTAGCGAGGCATCCTTACTTTACCCCTAGTCCTAGATTGTTCACGCCCGACATTGCTGTTATGGGCCAAGACCGCTAGTAGAGTGCGATGTTTCATGCCCCGAAAGCTAAAATGCAAGCGATTTGGCCTGTACTTTAGGCACATATTGTGGAACACCTCCAAATCTCCAGTGTGACAGAATTCTGTCAGTCCTCTCAAATCTCTTGATAGAGTTTTGTCGAAAACAATCTTCTCAATGGCTTTGTGTGTCGGTGAAGATGGAATCAACCACTTCTTCTTCCGTGCCTCCTCTGGGGACAAAGGGCCATGTTCACATTGGTGGAAATGTTCATTTGCTGTCCAGCGGTGAACGTTGGTACAGTGGTGCATCAGTGACCGCCATTTTTCAAGTAGTATTTCCACTGACCCCTCACAAGTTTTTGAGCTCCACCAAAGATGGTTGGTGACAGAATGTGACCGCTGCAAAATACTTTCAAAACCTTTTTTTTTCCCTGCAGCCGAGATTTTCTTATTGATTGATTTAGCAAGATGCCATACGTCAAATTGATGTTTAATATGTGGAAACTGCTCTCACATTGTCTTGGCAATTGAAACGTGTCTATCCGTGGCTATGAGGTCGATGTGCATTCCCCTCGATTGTAGATATTCCACTGATTTTATAAAACCTAGTTTCTCCATGGCCACTGAGGATGTACATTGTGTTACCTGCACGACCACCAAACTCACAATTTTCTTACTATCCATGTCCTGAAAGTGGTAGGTGCAGTACTTGGCAGAAAATCCAGGGCTGTCGCACTGTCCATCGCCGGCTAGCCTGAATCGTTTGCCTTCGAATGTACTTGCTAGAGGCAATTGTTCAATTTTCCAAGCATCACTAATGGCCGGAAACAGATAATCACGTTGGTATGTGTAGTACAGCGCTTTAGAAATGAAATGGAGTCCCACAAACTGAAAGAAAGCCTCTAACTTTCTAAAACTGGAGCCACTAAAAAGTGATGAAGCTGCACACAGTAGATTGCCTGCTGGCAGTTTCCCCAGCATCGGTTGTGCAGACCATGAGAACCTATGATTTAATCTACAGGCGGCATTTATTTTGACGTTACTGCCTTTTATTTGACGAGTCACATTAATCAATGGCTTCCCACATACTTTCCCTCTAATGGAATGCACACATTTCAGCATACTTATAATTTCCATCAAACAACTGTCGAATACAATGTATTTGCTCTCTTTCATTAAACTGTCATCCTGCGTCAACGTTGTTTCGGCCTTTGACGTTGTGGAGATTTCAACACATTGCAAAGTAATATCGCTGATATCAAGTTCTGATGCGTCTATGGATGCTGCGGCTGGTTCATTCTCTGTCATTTCAACATCTATTACTTCAACATTGATGGGAGAACACAACAATGTCGACAGGTTTTTTGGTGGCAAATTTTTGGCGGGTGTAGATTGTGTAAATTGATCTGCAACTACTTCAGAGCTATCTTCAATATATTCAATAACATCTTCTTGTGGTGGTGCGGTCGCACTGTAGCTATGGTCCAATGCAACTTTGCTGTAGTCTCCAAACACAATTAATTCATGTTCTGGCCATTGGACATGAGCATCTCGAGCCGAACACGCCTCGCCTCAATTAATAGTTCCTCCATAGTGTACACGGTCTGGCAAGCCACATCTCTCATTCGCTTCACTGTCTGCGTGTGTATAGTTCTGACACCCACGGGTAACTGGAAGAGAGATTGGAAAAGGGATGTTCAGTTTAAACACAAGATGGAGTGTAGTAGAATTGACTGGAAAAAAACATAAAATAGTCCCCAGCACAAACATTTTTTTAAAGTTATGAACTTTTTGTAACTAACCTTTTTTTGTTTTTTTTTCTTTGCAACTTTTTTGACTCGACCTTCAACATCTGCACGCTGTAGCTCCGATTCCTTTCCGCATGTCCTCCCTTCCTCTTGCGCTGCAACGACTATATTTTCTGTATCCGCATAGACAGCACGGAATGAGGCTCCATCGTCTCCCTGAAACATAGTACTTTCATTACTATGTATCAAAATATTGTTAGCATAAAACACACGTGAGGACGAACACACAGGTACATCTCAATAGCCAAATACGATTTAAACATTGTGTGCAACAATCAAACGACAAGTATTCGACCAGTGATGATCTATTTCGATGGAACTGTCAGTATCCATACCTCTGGCTCTGCATGGACTGCCATGAATGGTTGTATTGGAGAGGAGGCATCCGCATCTCCCTGAAACACAGTACTTGCATTAGTATGCTTTTCAATATTGGAAACACAACACACACTTGGGGTCGATGGCACAGGTACATATAAAGAGATAACCGCGAAAGATGCATTGTCCAAAAGAATCAAGGAAAATCCAAATATGATCACATTTCATCGACTTATTTCAACGATTCCTTTACATCTGCATCATCTAAATGAGATGTTGTGATTGTGGTGGAAGCTCCGTCATCTCCCTGAAACACAGTACTTGGATTAGTATGGTTTTCAATATTGGAAACATAACACACACTTGGGGTCGAACGCACAGGTTCATATAAAGAGATAAACGCGAAATATGCATTGTCCAAAAGAATCAAGGAAAATCCAAATATGATCACATTTCATCGACTTATTTCAACGATTCCTTTACATCTGCATCATCTAAATGAGATGTTGTGATTGTGGTGGAAGCTCCGTCGTCTCCCTCAAACACAGTACTTGCGTTAATAGGGAAGAAAGTATAGCAAATGGAATCACGTTATATGATCACGCATGATGGAGCTGTCATTATCCATACCTCGTGCTGCTGAAGAATATCTATGGATGTTGCAAATGTAGTGCGCACTTCCGAAAGCTGTTGCGCCGATTCGTATACTTGAATGTCAGGCTCTGCATCAAGTGCAGGGGTTGACGCTCCATCAACTGCCTGAAACATAGTACTTGCATTAGTGAGGATTACAATTGTGAAAACATAACACACACCTGGGGTCGACAGCACAGGCACATATCAACGGCTAACCACGAATGAAACATTGTGTAGAACAATCAAACGACAAGAATTCCAGCTCTGATGATGATGCTCGATGGAGCTGTCAGTATCCATACCTCCTGATGTTGAAAAACATCTAGAAATGTTGTAGATGTGGCGGACGCTTCAGCATCTCCCTGAAAGACAGTACTTGCATTAGTATGGATAACACTAATTATAACTGAAAACAAACACCAGTGGACGATAACTAAGGTGTATATCAATTGGAAAGCAGTAACCAAATATTCGGTAAAATAATTACACGATAGAATAAAACTATTACTTGACATGCATAAAACAAGTATGTAGCGGATTAGCCCAGTAAGATTACCTGATACGCGCTAGAAGTGGTTGATAACTGTGACCACGTCAAGGATGTAGAATGTTCTTGCTTCAGATTCAAGGGATAGTCAAGAAGTTGTAAAGGTCAATTAATGATTGATAATGAAATGCCAATATTAAAAATAGCCATGTAAGCCGACAGAATACTTGAAAAATGCTCAATACAGCACAGTTCCCTGTCCCCATATATATATACATTGCGTTTGTGCGTTATGAAATCGAAAAAGAATATATTGAGAAATGTCATTATTCAAAAAACTATACACTCATATCAATATCGAAATTATTACAAGGGATAGAACTCCTACAATATCAATTAATCCATTCGGCTACACACTACCGCAAGGCCGAAAGCTAAATCCGGACACTTGACTCACCGGTGGCGGAATGTGGACGAATAGAGTGGGAATAGCGTTTTCGCGCAATTTCCGTGTCGTTCGCCGTTTATTCTTCTTTGTTACCCAAGAAGTTGTGTACATGTCAAAGGAAAAGTGCCAGCTGCAGATGCGGTATCAATCACCCCTCTTGTCCTCTAAGACTTGTTGGACTCTACTTTCCAGCTCATCCAGTGGATATCCGCAATGTCTGACCCATTCTCTTATTCGATCAACAGTTTTCGGGAATACATGCATTGTAGATCCTTCAAATTTTGCATGGGTCTTCGAAGGGCAACCGCTAATCGAACAGGCAGGCATTGTTGATAAATCTGAAAAGTAAATATCGACATTATTATACAATCTTCAAGAGTAAAGATTTGATACAAAAGTAAATGAATCATACAATGATCAATGCAAGGTTTGTTTTGGTCGCAGGAACTATACCAGTTCATTATGTGCTGCTTAGTTTTTGCATAAGTTGCAGAAATGTATAATTGATGTGACTGAAATCTGAACATGTGACTCGTCCCTTGGATGTTCTGTCTTGCACGAGAAGGAAACATGCTTACATTATAGACTGGACCCCCGAAGGATGCAATTCAATGACAATAGACACAGATGAAAATAAATAGATCTATTGATAGCATAGCAATGGAAACTCAAGTCAATACCAATGAGACCAATGAACATAGCACTATTGTGTACTCTACTCGAAAATAGATAGAAATTTAAAAATCTGCGAAATATGACCAGGATACATGGCCTTACCTTGACCAACAAACAGTTGGATTCAGCAAGCAGAGCAGTATGTTGCGGGAGAATAGGTGGATGGGGTAGCGCACTGATGGGTATGATCGAAGCGGTCACAGAAGTTCACGGATAGCACGACGACGAGCAGATTAGCATAGATCTCAGTGGTTCCCAGGTAGCACGTTCAGGAGTTGACTTGCAAAGCACAAAGATGTTCTCATGAGACATATTGAGTGGTTTTTAAAGTATTCGAAACTGGGGTGTGTTTGTGAATGAATGACGTATGTATGTCGTGGTATTAGTGGGGCGGCCTGCTTGAAGGGGAGGCCTGCCTGGAGACACGGGGTCTGCGGAGGCCATGTGACCGATGGCCCCTTGGGGTGGGACAACTTTTGAAGTGTACATGTAGTTTGGCACCTTGGCCGTTTGCGCCCGTCACAGCCCCCCATGCCAGCGCGCATCCACCGGCGCGAACCGCCTTTGATACAGGGGGGTGGGATGGATGGCCCTGGGGCGTGCAGATAAGGCACAGGAATACTGCTGAATGGAGACACACTTATGTGGATTGCAGGGGGGCGGCCTGCCTCAGGGGAGGCTAGCCTGGAGACACGGGGTCTGAGGAGGCCATGTGACCGATGGCCCCTTGGCGTGGGACACCTTTTGAAGTGTACATGTAGTTTGGCACCTTGGCCGTTTGCGCCCGTCACAGCCCCCCATGCCAGCACGCATCCACCGGCGCGAACCGCCTTTGATACAGGGGGGTGGGATGGATGGCCCTGGGGCGTGCAGATAAGGCACAGGAAGACTGCTGAATGGAGACACACTTATGTGGATTGCAGGGGGGCGCCCTGCCTCAGGGGAGGCCTGCCTGGAGACACGGGGTCTGAGGAGGCCATGTGACCGATGGCCCCTTGGCGTGGGACACCTTTTGAAGTGTACATGTAGTTTGGCACCTTGGCCGTTTGCGCCCGTCACAGCCCCCCATGCCAGCGCGCATCCACCGGCACGAACCGCCTTTGATACAGGGGGGTGGGATGGATGGCCCTGGGGCGTGCAGATAAGGCACAGGTAGACTGCTGAATGGAGACACACTTATGTGGATTGCAGGGGGGCGGCCTGCCTCAGGGGAGGCCTGCCTGGAGACACGGGGTCTGAGGAGACCATGTGAACAATGGCCCCTTGGTGTGGGACACCTTTTGAAGTGTACATGTAGTTTGGCACCTTGGCCTTTTGCGCCCCTGACAGCCCCCCATGCCAGCGCGCATCCACCGGCGCGAACCGCCTTTATATCAATATACAGTATATCGCCTTTATATCAATGATAGTATATCGTTGCTTATCAATAACAAATGCCACATACCAGAGATTCTTGTGAGCACAGACCCGCACTTCAACCGTTGTATTATTGTGGTCAAGACTGTATAATCCAATGGTAAATGTTAGTATAGATATATGTGTGACTTTTATAGAGACATAACCTACTGAAAGACTTTGAACAAGTGTGTTTTAGTGCATGCATTATCGAGAATATGTTATGTTAGCTTAGATAGATAGTGACCACCCTGCTTCACAGCAACCAGACCTTCACCCATTCGGAGCACAGATGTCTGACGTCCATCCTTGAATGGAGACACACTTGATTCATTTAAAAAATCGAGACAACCGTTGTTAAAATATATGTGGTGTTTTATTTTGTATCTTATTTTCATGACACAAAAATACAAGACTTTAAAGATTATACAGGTCAGGTTGCAGCACAGCGAGAGAAAATCCCCTGTACTGACCGCTGTCACTCGGGAACGTTTCTCTAATGGCACGAACGGCACAGGCGGGTATCACTCTCGAACGCGGTGTCCAAGCCTCCCGTGAAGCCACCATGTAAAGGAACGATAGGCCACCAGCCTGTACCACCTGTGAAAAGGAATGAAACAAACTGTTTTTAAATGACCAAGATAAGTTTAATAAACGTTTGTTGTCAATGACAATACTTTTAACTAATGGCATTTTACACGGACAAATGCTATCTAGACAATGCACACTATTCAACGACTTACATGCGTTACAATGATATGTAGATGTAATTTTGGATATAGTAGAAGACCATGAAATAGGAGTGGCATGACAAGCAGAGTATACTTACTCGTTACTCGGATTACGAGGACGAACAGTTGCTCGAAGTTCGTGCATAAGCACCATCATTATTTCAACACGGCCCGTGTGAGGCAGGCTGCCCTGAGGTCTGGCAGCTCGGTGATGCATTGCGGTCGTGGCTCGCCTTCCGAAATGTAGGCCAGGCATCCCGAGTTTTCTCGGCAGCAGCAGTTCTCGTCCTCAGTTGGCATTAGCTCGCACCGATTGCATGTGCACCAGGTGGAGACGCCGTCCATTCAACTAGGCCCAGGCTCTTCATCTGTTGATTCGTCCTGCCAACTGCCGTTCGAATCCCCATCGTTTTCGCGTGCTTCCCTTTCCAGTAGTTCCTCCTCGGTATACTCGGGCTCGTACATGTAGGGCATTATTGTAGCCATTGTGTGTTAAACAAACTAAAATAATTTATAGCGGTGGTACTGGTATCTGTTCACACGGGCTACAAGCGGCGAAGGTAGCTGACCAGAGCACTGAAACGAGTCACAGAATACTCAAAGTAACACAGAGAGAGGAATGGAATCGAAAATCGGCTGCTGTGTGTTGTGAAACGGTCTGTTGAGGAGAGAGGCGTCCTGCCATTTCCATGGCGACACGTCATTAGCTGAAGCGCAGCGAATGTTGACACAAGACGTGCTTTGGCGTTGGGAAATGGGCGGTACGAGTCTGCTGATGACAGGCTCAAGGGCGGGGGAATTGATTTAGTGCCGCAAAAGCAGGTCAGCCAGGGCGATCGGGGAAAAGATAGGATTATCAGAAAATGGCGGCTCCCTGGTGCTTGTTTTCGCGTGCGTTTAATGGACGAAAACTTGGGTAAGGTCCATAGGAAAGTTTTCTAAAATCGAGCCACTTAGGCTTAAAAAAACATGGCCGACCCGTAGGGGCAATAACATTTTTTACTAGACCATGCCTTTAATATGCTCCACAAACAATACATGTGCGACTGCGCTCCTCACTGTGTTTAGTGGCTGAATGGTGCCAGGAGGGCAAGGGGCCTTTTACATCATGGCAACAAAGGCCAGCCAGGTGAGGCAGCAATCCGGGCGTTTGCTTTTTTGTTTTTTTTTGTTTGGGAGTGAGTCCAAGGAGGGACCTCAAAAGTGAGAAACACTGCAAGAGCTATACTCATGAACGTAAAACTGGGACTTCTGGTCACCCTATATGGTGAGAACAGATCATCACGTGTGCCCCACTCTGTAAACCTGCCTCTTTTAGACCATACACACACTCAAGCAACGTCCCGTGGTGGCCAAGGGGCTATATTGAATAGGGCCTCCCAACCCTGACAGAATACCGCACCTCACCTTGACACACACTTCCTCTCCCTGAAACTAAACTACACCCTGGGTCCCAACAACATGCTATATGATACAATATACATTCCTTGGTCCTGGACAGAAGGGATGTGGCCTAGCAGTTCTGGCTGGACTGCCCCTTGGGGGTGGGACCAGGCCTGATTTGCATATGCCCTTTCCCCTTTTGTAATGGCTTGGCAGGCAGAGAATGAATGTCTGCAGGGTTGCCCAGATCAATTGACAGAGGTTTAAGATTAAGGTTAATTCTAAACTTTCCAGCTATCACCTCTTTGTATTTGTCTGGACCCACCACTAGCTTTCAAGCAAATATTCAGGGTCATAAAATGTCTGCATCCTGACTGTGCCCCTATGCTTTCCATACGAGAGAGAGTGAGAGACAAGGGGCCTACTGGAAAACTGCCCTTACCGTTTCCGCTGCCCAATATCCCAGTATTTGGTTCTCGGCCAATTTCTTTTTTTAATTAGATTTTATTGAATTTGTTTTACAACAAGGTTCAGAGAAACGGCACGTTTAAAAGCCGTTGGATGTAAAAGCAGGCGATGAAAGGACATCGTACCAGAGAAACAACATGAACAGCGTTAGGGGAAAAATGCATTAATATGAAAGTTGCAGATTCAACGTCTCGTTCGGTACATTATGACAAGACTTGCAAGAGTTCCTTACAGTAATGGCGCAATGAGATTGCTTCTTTGCAAGATGTGCTCTTTTTATCTGTACTTCACAACCAAAATCTTAACAGCATGCTTCTCCTCCCTTTCCCCTCCCACTCCACACATCAGAGAACTATTCTAAATAATATGGGTTCTTGGTTGAGCGCCATCTATCTTGTTGGCCTATTTGGCCTGTTTGCGGGCTGAGCCGCGCAGTATTCGGAAAGTTTCTGCTACAAATCTGTCCTATTTAGTCCTGGTTCATGACATCTTTAAAGCTTTTGGGGTTCTGTTGGGTGATGGGTCACCTTGACACGTGTTTGGCGCTTCGTATGTTTATATGTTCCTATGCTCCGCATAATATTCAATGAAGGGCACCCATGCTGTGTCTATGTGGGAGTGTGTTTCCAACAGTGTGACTGTGATGCTCTCCATTTGGTATACCTCATGTGCTTTGGCTAGCCACTCCTTTGTTGATGGTAGTGTGCTGCATTTCCATAGAATCGTCAGGCAAACTCTTGCCGCCAGGAACAGGTTTGCATCCCGAACACTAGTAGCAGTGGGGATAGGTTTCTTTGTATCCCATGGAGGGCCTGCACCCACCCTAGAACTACTTTGCAATATGTTTGGACATTTTGACAGCTCTACCACTGGTGCCAGTATTCACTGACCTCGGGAAATCCCCGCTAACAATGCGCGCTCTACTCTCTGGTACATTTTGGCTAGTCTTTGCAGGGTCAGATGCCATCGTAACAGTAGCCTCCCGTTGTGCATCTTATATTGCATCAAGATTGAGGAAGACCAGACTGCTCGATATATTGCCACCCAAGCTTCCTTGTTCTCGTGCAAGCCCAGCTCTGTGTCCATTTACCTTGTGTGCTTGGTGCAGGGATGTGACCTCTGTTGATAAGCGAGGAATACATTTGCGAAATTAGCCCTTTGGGGATTTGGCTTTCGTTGAGGACTTTTTCTAAAAAGGTTAGCGGTCTGCTGAGAGTGTCGGCCCAGAGTGCGTCCCGCAGGATGCTTCTGAGCTGCAGGTATCACGGTGAGGAGATGGTAGTGCCCTGTAGTGCTGTTAACAGTTCCTGCTTTGCCAAGAATGAGCCCTCCTTCCACATCTGCCCTGCCCTTACCAGGCCTCCCCTGTATTGGGGTTGAAAGATGCTCAGGTCCACCAGCAGATCTCTTATCGGGGGTGCCCATATGCAGCTTAGTGGGGACGGCCATGTCGTGACCCCCACATCTTTGGGGATGGATGCCAAATGGACCACAGCGCTTTGAGCACAGGGTGTTGGCGGGTCTGCGCGGTATGGAGCGGGCGGGGACCCAAAGTCATTCACTCAGGCTTAACGGGGTGAAGAAATCATGTTGAGCCCCACCCACTGTTTTTCTGTATTTACCCTTATGTGATCCACCAGTAGTCACAGTTGGGATGCTCTATAATATTCGAACAGGTCTGGGAAGCTCATGCCTCCCTTATCCTTGGGCGTCACCAGGGTTGTGTACGGGATTCTTGGCTTCTGATCCGCCCACAAGTACTTGAGCAGGGATCGCTTGACATCTGTATGGAACGATTCTGGCATTACTAATGGGAGTGATTGATAGAGGAACAATAATCATGGGAGTACATTTATTTTTATTGATTTAAACCACGCCACCCAGTACAGTGTCATTTTGGCCCAATCTCTGCAAGGTCAGCTTTGATTGTGTCCCATAGGGGGTAAGGTATTCGCACTGAACAGATTCAATAGATCTTTTCTATCTCCAGATATTTTATTTTCTCTGTTTGTCGCTGGAATCCCTCTCCTGCAACAAAGTGACTTGAGAGGGTAGTAGACTGCTTTAGGGGGACGGCTACTGTCTTATGTAGGTTGATGCAGAATGCTGAAAGTGCCCTGTATTCTATGAGAGTCGCTATAAGGGCAGCGATTGATTCCTTCAGGTGGGGCAAGTATACAAAAATGTCATCAGCAAATAGTGCTAGTTTGTATTCTCATCCCGATCTCACCAACCCCCGTATTTGAGCTTTAGCCCGTATAGTTTGTGCAAGTGGCTCTAGGACCAGGGCAAACAGGAGGGGTGACAGAGGGCAGCCCTGACACATGCCGCACGTCAAGGATAAAAGTTCTGAGGCGATGCCATTTACTACCACCTTGACCGTGGCTTCTCGATATAGTGCCTGTGCGCCTCTTGTCCATTGTTGGCCCAGCCCTGCCCAATCCATCACTTCTCGGAGAAAGGGCCATCACACCCTGTCAAATGCTTTCTCTGCATTTATTGACAATAGGGTGTGGTCTTCATCTTGGTCGTCTATGGAAGCGATCAAGTCTAGGGTTCTGTGTACATTATCAGCTCCCTGCCTACCCCTTATGTAACCAGCTTGATCTTGGTGAACCAGCTGGGGAAGGAATTGGGCGAGCCGTCCTGCCAGGATGCTGGCGTAAATCTTGGCATCTACATTTATTAGCGATATCGGGCGGTATGAAGCACAGTCCCGCTTGTCTCTACCCTCTTTTGGAATGACTACAATTCTGGACTCTGTGAATGAGGCTGGTGCTTGACTAGTCTCCAAAATCTTATTAAAGAAAAATTGGGTTAGGGAACTACTGTGGGCTTTATAAAAGGCTGGGGTGAATCCATCTTGCCCTGAAGCTGAACCTGATTTGAGGTCGGATATGGCGCCTTGGACTTCCTCGAAGATCATGGGGGAGTTTAGTCCTGTTAAAGTCTCATCTGACAATTGGGTTTGGGGGTGCTTTTCAAATATTGGAGTATTTCTTCCTCTGAGCCACTACCTTCTACGGTGTACAGTGTGTCATACAATTGGGCAAAGAGTTTCGTTATCTCTCCCGTGTCCATTACCTCTTCCCCTTTTTCACCTTTCAGTTTGTGAACTGCTCTATCTGCCCTCTGGGCTCGTAGGCACACGGCCAGCATGGTGCGGGCCTTGTTGCCTTTCTAATAGAACCTTTGCTTTAAGTACCTAAGTTGAAATAGCGCTTTGTTGTGCCATATTTCACTCAGTTCCTTGGGAGCAATGCAAGCTTTGCTAGGGTTTCTTGCTTACAAGCTGTCTGGGTCTGGAGGGCAGTTTCCTCTTTTCTGATTTCCCTTTTTATTTTGTTCTCCCTCAACAGCCTGGTTCTGTTTCTGAATGCTCCCTCCGAGATCAGGACACCCCGTAGCGTGTCTTTGATTCCTCCCATATTGTGTTTAATGATATCTCCCCTGTGTCATTGTTTGAAAAGTAGCCCTTTATTTCCCTGACCAGGGTTTCCATAAATATTGGGTCCTTATAGAGCATATCATTACAGATCCATTTGCAGTCCGTTTTCGCAGGGGGTCCCAGATCAAGTTCTAGCAGGCACATTGCATGGTCTGACCAGCCTATTATCTCGATGGCGGCTAGTTGTATTGCATGTAAGTTTGCCGTTTCTATGAGTGAATAATCAATTTGCGTGTATGTGAGATGTGAGGGAGAGTAGTACATCAATGCTCTTTTCTGTGGGTGCATCTCTCTCCACGTATCTACCAGGTAGTTGGTCTTTAGGAGATCTGGGAATTGTTCACTGGCTGGGTTTGTGGGGAGGGGTCGCCCCTTGCCTCATGGAATCCTAATCTATGCAGGGTCTGATATTACATTAAAAGCCCATCCACATATCAGAGCTCCTGTCTTCCAGTTATCTAAGAAGGCAAAGAGGGCTTTGCTGAAGGCTAATTGTGTCTGGTTAGGCGTGTATGCTGCGCACAGAGTGATTTTGCGTGTCCTCACCTTCCCATTAACAGCTATATATCTCCCCTCCTTGCCTCTGTGAACCTGGGTGATCTGTAGGTCTAGCGATTTCCTATAGACAACGCCCACTCCTCCCCTTTTGTGGTCTCCTGATGCCCACAGCACCCACCCTAAGCCCTTTCTCCCCACCTTGAATTCTTTCCCTTTTGCAAATTTAGTTTAGTTTTGAAAGTTTGAATTCTCTCGCCAACATGGAGTATTTTTGTGGGGAATTCAGACCTTTAACATTAAGTGACCCAAACCGTATCCCATTAGCTAGTGCCATAATCTTGTATCAGATGCCTTCCCATTACCTTTGACCATGGGGCTGTCAGCCTATTGCCTCCCCCAGTTGAGCAACTTGTTTTGTGCAGAGAGCGTTTAATCCGCCTATATTACTGCAGTTTGGTGGCTGCAAGTGAATCCCTTTCTCTCGTCTGATGTGTGTGCCCCCCATACCCCTGCTCCACCTCCCTCTGAAAAGTGCTCCCAGGGGCACTTCTCTTTTGGTTGGAGACGCCCTAAAAGCAATAAGGGCTACCCTACTGCGGCCCCTCACTGAGGTGAAGCAACTGTTGTCCAAACAGAACATGTGCCAACGTGAACAGACCGCGGTTTTCAACATATTGAGATCTTGAACTAACCAACTGAGTCAATGCAAACTTATATATCAAGCTTAACTTGCAGGGCGATACTGTCTCAAGTTTTCATGGGTCAAATCGGGTTTTATCCCAGCTTGTGGAGTGCAAGGATTGCCTGTTTCAGGCTTGCCAAAAAATTGTAAGTGGCCTACCATTAAGTCCATCACAAAGTCTGTGCAGCACGGGGTGTTGAATGCTTATACTTCCTTGTGCCTTGCACGTGTCCTCTGTGTGGGGAGAAGGTCATTGGCTTGCCCACTGGGCCTCTGATCTTCCGTGTGCCATCCTGTCCTGTCTCCTGTGCGCTCATCCAGAGCTCTTCTAGAACTCCCTTTGCTTCTTATTCGGAGGTGACGCGGTAGTCCTCACCTCCACACTCAAAGTTTAGTGTAAATGGGAATCGCCACCTGTAGCAGACATCTCGTTCGTGTGACCAGGTTGTGATTGGTCGGCAGCCCTTCCTTTTAAGGAGTGTAAGTGCAGAGAGATCTTGGAAGATTTTTACTGTCAATCATTTAAACATGATGCTCTCTTTCTCCCTTGCTTTTTGCAGAATGTCCACTTTTTGTTTGTAGTAATGGCATTTGGCCAGAACGGATCTGGGGCCTTTTGGCAGGCCACCGGGTCTCTGTCCTGTCAAACTCAAAGTTCGAAGTTGCTGGGGGATCAAACAGAGATGAGATCAGGGCTTTCACTAGGCTTTCGAGCGAGGATGGCAACTAGCCTGGCTTTTCTTGGAGGACCATGATGCAAATTTTCGTTCACCATTCTGTTTTCCCTGTTGTCAAGCTTCAACGCTAGATCTCTCTCTCTTTGTTCTAAATCCTGAAACTGGGCTTCATTGTTCATTACTGTGAAGTCTCTGCATAACTGATTGTTTTCGAGTGCTTCTATGCGACCCTCAACTTTCCCCATTCTGAACTGCAAGTCTGTGACCTTTTCAGTCAGGGTGAACTTGATGGACCAGCTCTCCCCTAGAAGGAGCCGAATGTCCGCCTTGATTGAGCTGTCATGGTCTGACCCGGGTATGTCTGGCTGATCATCCATCCTGCTTGCTTTTGTGTCTGCTGGTGTGTAGTTAAAGGTGTGCAGCATGGTCCTGGTCCACTGGTCCAGGGTTTGGTGGTCGGTTTGGATGCGCCTCTGGCTGCACCGGCGTGGTATGGCACGTGTACTGTCTCACTGAGCGGGAGCAGTAAAGCTCTCCTTTATAAACACTTTCCTGAATACGGCTGGCTGTCGTCTGCTGCTTGCCCTGTATTTGTCATGCGCTGCCCACAACTTCCTACCTGGCGCGTATGGAGCCGTTGGAAACTTCGCCGCCATTAAGCAGTTCCGTTTCCACTTTGTACTTCCTGCTTTGGTGTTCTAGTCTTTCTGTCTCCTAGTGTTTTCTTTCTGTTCTTAAGCCCCGCCCCCTGTCGGCTCTTTGCGTTGCAACCTCCGTGTTACTCTCCTGCTGGTGATAACGCTTGTGTTTTTTCTCAGTTTCTCCTGTTTGTTTACCCCCGTTTCGGCATTCTTCTTACCCACTGCCTCCACGGACTTCGTTCCGTCTCTCTCCCTCCTTTCTCCTGACTGTGTGTTTCCTTTCTGCGAGATCGCCTCTGTGAGGTCGCGTTTCTCCCTGGGCGGCTTCACTTTGGCGCTTGTCCGCTTTCCTTTCTCGTGACCGCGGCTCAGCGTGACCGTGTTCCTTCTCTTCTCCTTCACTACTACTTGTCAGTTTCCCTCTCTCGAGGCCGCAGCTCGGCATGACTGTGTCTCCCCTCTTCTCCTCCGCTTCCACTTGATTCTTTTCGCCACTTCTAATGTTTTCCTTTTCTTCTATGGGCAGTCTGTATTGCCGCTCTGGGGCCTTTCCATCTACAGATAGGTTTCATTCTTTTCCTATTCCACTAAGGAACCTTTGCTATTTTTGTTTGCATTTCGCTCCTTGATCGGATTTGTCCTGGCTGCTGGACTTTTGGCTTCTACTTGGCAGCATATTACTGAAGGATCCTTACCCTACTTTAGTTCATGGAAATTCATCGGACAGCTATCACTCTTGGACTATATCTCCTACGTGGCTTCCTAAGAGAGGTTTTTTTCTGTCTTGCGCTTTTTCCTCTCTGCTGGCTTTTTCGGAAAGGGGTCCTCGGTATTCCTTTCCTCAGTTAGGGGATCAGAGTGGCTTCTTCTTGAGGAAGGCCATATCTCTACACCAAAAAACCGTCTAAAGAACAGAAAAAGAAAGGTCGGAAGCAAGAAGCACCAACCAAAGACTCAGGTGAGGAGGAGGAGGGTTTCCAAGATGTTAACTGTTTGCCTTACAAGGATGTCGTAGTTGACAGTATTGCTTTAGGCCAGGGCTATTTGCACTAGACGTTGTGGGTTCACCTTCTTTCCTGGTTGCCCAGTCTAGCCGAGACAGATTGCATCTGGGGCCTTTCAGGCAGCTTTGCCTCCATGTTTCCTTGTTTGCCGGTGCTGGTGCTGTGTCTCATTTATGGGACCGTGGCTCATCAACTGTGAGCCACGGTAATATTGGGGGCACTTTGCTACACTCTCGCTCTTCCAAGCTCCCGGCTCCTTGCTTATCCCCTCTCCTTCCGTGCCTCGCTGGGTGGGGGAGGGGGGAGATTTGCTTCCACTCTATTGCCAAGCCTTGGTAATATATGCGCTGTACTTTGTTCCACACTATCCCGGGTTGCTGGTATGGTACTGTTTTCCTCACCCTCCGCTCTTTGCTGGGTGAGTGAGGGAGAGGGATTGTCCCGCTGGCTTGGGAACACGTTGGGGCCGATGTGTGTTTCACATTGAATTGTAGGCCCGGCCGGCGGGAGTCTCTATGATCAGCTGTGAGGGACAGGCAGATCGCACTGCACCTTATCATTTGCTTCTTTGGCTTGGCGGGGAGCAGGCGCCCTCTCCAGGTGCACGCAAATGTTCAGGGCTCTGTCGCTAGCAGGGGTGAGGGGGGTGTCCTACTCCGGGTCACTACTCTGTCGCGCCCGCCATGTTTTTTCCTCTCTCCTTCTCTAAACTCCAGGTGAATGCTGCAGCTCTGTCTGGGCAGCGTTCGGGCCGATAAAGGGCTACAATGCTCCCAATACTTGGCACGTCTGTTGTCGGGGGGATCCGGTCCAAGGTTATAAGGCTGGTTAGTTTCTTTGTTTTGTTTGCGGCGATCTGTTGCTTCATGTCTGCTGCCTCTGTGAGGGTGGCTTAAGCTGCCATGTCTTCTGCACCCCATGGTGGTCTCTCTCTACTGTTCTTCAGCCCATTTAACACATTGTGCCATTTTTTACCCTGATCTCCACCCATGTGCCACCAAAACTTCATCATCAATTATTCTTGATTGCTGTCATTGCTAAATAAACCATAACGGAAAAATGAGTCCCCCTGTCAGATAGTTTTCCTAGTGGGCCAAACGTGTTGCCTCCTAACATCAGACCTCCCTTAAATACTACTTCCTTTGTGATGTCTTATCGATACTGCAAGGAACTTAAGGGCATTCTGACAAGTGTGTTGTTCCCAGCGTCCATCCCCGATTATTCTAACTTGTAACCCTGAAGATGATTGTGTCGATACTGTTAATTAGGAATGATTTTCCTGGCACTGCGATTAGTTAAGAATTATGTTCCCTCCCCCCTCTGCCTTTCAGTGTCCACCCTTCCACTGCACTTTTACATGTTTGTTAAGACATTTTGCTCATTATGAAACTTTAAAAATTAAATAAAGAGAGAAGGACAGCAGCTTAACGGTTCAGGAAGAGACAATGCACCACGGGAGGGAGTTACTACTGTTGTGTGGGATGGGGGGTTTCTCTGCAGGTCCACGCACATGCAATAATGACACGGACACAGAGTATGTCTTAGTCCGAGTCTGCCACTGTACTGCATGCACATGTCGGTGTGACTCCCTTTATAAGGGCGCCATAAAGGGGACTACACAACACTCATCCTTTTTCATAACAACAAAGCAAATAAGATAACATGAAGTTAATAAACATAAACAGAACTACAATGGCAGGCATCATCCAGTCCTCACCTGCACAATGTCACTCATCTAGTATATAGTCTTTGCTTCTAGTATATAGTCTTTGAAGTATGCAGGGACGTCCTCACAACTCACTCAGGGTACCTGTGTGCATGACATCAGCACGACTTGAGACCAGCTCTTCCTTGGCAGTTCCCAGGCCCTTGTTGAGGTCGTCATCTCTGTCGCTACTCCCATCACCGAGTGGGGCACCTGTCTGTGAGTTTTCAGCAGGACACTCCTCCCCAGCTGAAAACTTCTTAAAAAGGGACGATCTTCAGGTCACAGTGGTGTGCTCGTTAGACGCAGTCACCATCGACCCATTCATGTCTACCACCTGCAGAGGACGAGGTTCATAGGTCAAAGACAACTTTCCTGTGGCATTCCTCGCCTTCACCAATACGGCATTCCCGATTGCTAGGTGATATTCTTGTAGTTTTCTCCTTACATTCTCTCTTCCATTTGCTCAATTCCTCTTCTGCTCAAATCTTCCATCGTCAATCACTGCCGGGCTTTGATCATCACTCTCAGGAATCAGGCCACAGGGACGCCTCTGAGACAGACCTTCGGCAGGTGGTACTACCGTTGCGCAATGCAGAGTGGTGCCATATTCAGGAAGGAATTGGTCTAAAGCCCTTTTGAGGCACAGCCCCTGTCCTTGAGCAACATTGAAGACTTTATTCAGGGTTCTCATAATCCTTTCAGCATCCCAGTTTTCCTGGGGCCCAACCAGTGTTATTTATCTGCGGCGTATTCCAAACTTCTGAATGACTTCTGCGAATCCCTCACTCTGAAACGGAACCTCATTGTCAGAATACATCACCTCCGGCAGACCGTGGGTAGCAAAAATCATTTCCATGACTGAAACGACATCTGCAAGAAATGTGGAAGGCATACATTCCACTTAGGGGTACCTGAATCACTGATCCACCATGACAAGAACGTGGTCATCACGGCTGGTAGATCCAAAGTCGACATATTCAACTTGCCAGGGTGCATTCTCTCTCGGCATCAACTGAATACAAGTTTACTCAAGCACCGGGCTTGTAGCCTGGCACCATATGCAGCCTGGGATGTACTAATCAATTTGTCCTCCAGCCCGGAGAACCAGGCCTTCAACCGAAGGCATGCTTTTGTCTTCGTGGGTCCCTGGTGCCCTTGTTGCACCCATTCTATGACCTTGGGGATGAGCTTAGATATTATTACTGTCCTGGACCCTCTCAGTACCAGCCTGTCATCCGTAAATGTGAGCTCTCCCTTGATCTGCCACAGCTGTTCAAGTGCTTGTATGGCACCCTCAGTGCCCCTGTCCAGTTTTGACAGGGTCCATTTCCAGCCACCTCAGGTGATTGCTTCTCGCATCAGCTCAAAGCACTCGTCCTCTGAGGATGCCAGCCATATGTCGTCGATGGACATGGAGTTAGAAACATTGTTATTGGACACCATTCTGACAAAGTCCTCTTCCAGACGCTCTTCCGAGCTAACCAAGTTCTCTCCAGGGGCAAGGTGTCATGTTGTCTGTCCCTGGGTGGTACACCATGCTGATGTTTTATTCTTGTAGTGCCAGCATCCACCTCTCAATGTGGGCTGGCGGCTTAGCTGAAGTCCCTGCCAGTATTGAGACCAAGGGCTTGGGGTCTGTGACAACGGTCACCGGCTTATAATAAATGTACAAAGGAAAGTGCCAGCAACTTCACAGTACTGCTAGCGCCTCATGCTCGATTTGGGAGTAGTGCTGCTCAGTCTCCGAAAGGGTCCTTCTGGCGTAGGCGATTGGCCTCACTTCTCCTGTACTGCTGTGTTGTGTGAGCACAGCCCCTAAACGAATAGGCTTGTGTCAATGACTAGTTCCGATGGCAGGCCAGGGTCAAAAAAGGCAGTTGTGGTGTCTGCAGTCAATGCCTACTTTGTGGCGTGAAATACGGCCTGTTGCACTGGCATCCACTGCCACAGCGTGTTATTTTTCGTGAGGCTGCAGTGTGGTTCTGATAGCATTGCCAGGTCCTTGATGAATCTGCCACAATACGTGAAAATTCCCAGGAAGCTGTAGACTTCTGATACGTTCTCGAGCGGCTGTGCATTTTGAATGTCTCAGGCTTTCGCGTGCTCGGCTGACACCTAGCCCTCTTGGAAGATGAAGCTGATTCTTCATTGTAAGAAACTGCATTTGTCTATGTGAAGGGTAATGCCTAACTGCTGAATCCTGGTCAGAACTTTGTCCAAGTGCTTCAGGTGCTAGTCTTCCATTCGTGCAAAAATCAGGATATCATCGATGATGTTCAGCGCTCCTTAAAACTCCAGCCAGCGCACCGCATATGGTGTTATGAAACTCTTTGGCGGCTGACGAAATGCCACAGTTGAGCAGTCTGTAGCGGTACAGACGTTTTTGTGTAGTAAACGTTGTGATGTATCTTGACTCTGGGTGCACCACTTGCTGATGGTACCCAGTTTGCAGGTCCAATTTTGAAAAAATAGTGCCCCTTGTAAATCAGTGACAATGGCATTGATTGTGGGAGTTAGATGACATCCACTTCTTCTGGCTTTGTTGGGAAGGCACATGTCCACTCAGATGCGCACAGCATCTGGTTGTTTCAGTTTGCGGGCTATTACGAATTACGATGGACGAAACCAATGGAGTGGGCCCATCCATGGGCTCGATAATGTACAACTTGACAAGCTTCTGTTCCACCTGGCCTCGGACATGGAATGAGACTCGCCGATGTTTCAGTGCAACAGGCTGAATGGTCTTGTCAATATGGAGGTGGAACTGGGTCACCCTTTATCTTACCAATGCCATGAAGCACATCCTGGAAACGTGCAATGAAGGACTGCATGTCTTCCATGTACACCCCAAACGCGAAGTGCACTATTTTCAGGGCCTCCGCTGTGGCACACCCAAGCAATGTCACCTCGCTTACTTACATTACGAAGAATCGTGATTTTATGGATGTCTGCTTGTGTTGCACGTTTATGATGAATACACCTTCCAGAGGGAGGGGTGTTTATCTGACAAAGGTGAAGATGTGCACTGCTGTCTCAGACAGGGGGAGGGCGTCTTCCAGACCATTGTAGTGGGAGAACACCGTGGCATCGGCAAAGGCACAAGTGTCAATGAAACCAGGCACTTCTTTTCAGTCAACTTGCAGAACACATTTGTGGTGATGTTTGTTCTTCTGTCCCACGCCTAGCACGCTTGACACAAAGAACACATCCTCTTCATTGACTTCCTCCTTGACACAGTCTTCTCCTTTCGTCAGCAAAACTTGGGCAACTGATCACCTCGGCCGGGATGTCAACCCTCTGCTTCTCTTGGCTCCTTGACGGGGTGCCGGTGTACGACAGATCTTCGCAAAGTGGTTGAGGATTCCAGACTAGCAGCACATGTGACCTTTGGCAGGGCAGTCATCCACATGAGGCAGGTCATAGCCACACTGCAGAAAGTACACCTGGTGCCCAGCCCAGCCATCCTTCTTCTGCCACTGACCTTTGCTTGGAGAATTGTTGGTGTTTTGTTTGCCAACTGTGCAAACATCCTCCAGTTTAGTGGTCTACATGGTGTCGCCCAGAGCAGATGCTCTGATGTCGGCCAGTTCATGGGACCAACCAAGTTCTAAGATCCTGGCCAGTGTAATTCCTGGTTCCCTCACGATTTGCTTTCTCTTCTTTATGGAGTGGCAGCCTTGTATGATTTGCTGTCTGTCCTCCTCTCGCTCATTGGCTATGGCACACGTCATGGCCAAATGCCTCAGGCATCCGTGGAAGGCGTCCAGTGACTCACCCTCCTTTTGTTTCACAGAGAACATACTAAAATGTGCATAGTTCACATTTACCATAGGCATGAAGAACTCACTCAGCGCTGCAACAGCTGTCCCATAGGAATTGTCAGCTGGGTTTAGGGTGGTAAACATTTTATGGACCGCAGCCCTGCGCAGTATAGTAATGTCGATTTTTTTTTTGCATGATCATCCATCTCATCCACAGCATCAAAATACCTTTTAAGATGCTCTATCCATAAAGTCCAGCGAGGCCCCAGACTCTTGCTGGCGTGGAATTCCGGCCATGGCCGGCACCATCATCATCATTCCGGCACCATCATCATCATTAACCATGATGAAGCTTTCGGGAGGTGCAAGAGTGTCACAGCCTTAGTAATAGTGCCCCTGGAAAATGAGTTTGTTCCCACTGAGGATAGCTGGTAGGCTCAGCTCTGAGTCACACACTCATAGAAAGGGCACTGCCTTTATCTTTTAATAAGAGCCTGGGGTGTAACAGGTGAAGGGATGGCAATGTGTCTTTTTTTGTAATGGAAAATGAGAGGGAAATCACTCCCAAGGGCACACAAACCCTCCTATGGGAGCCACAACCCTCAGTAATTTAACACACACCTGGTGAAGTCCAACAATGCCATGGGCGTACACCCAGCACTTTGTTCCCATGAAAAACCGCCTGCTGGCAGCAGTGCAGCACGTACACTGGTGTGCCCTATTGCTATCTCTCCACAGCAGGTGGCCAGGAGCACGAAGGTATGACTGCAAACTGCAGCTCAGATCTTGCACGGCAGGAGAGAGAGAAAGAGATGTGCAGCGGGTGCGCCGTCACGACCGCGATGGACCACACCTGACTGCGAAGATGGGGCGAATGATGCTAACGCTCCACCCGGTGGCGATCAGCCGAACAGGCATCGGCACACGTGGGAAAACATGTAGCAATGGCTACAGTGACCCTTTCATCGCCATTGTTGTGTGCTATGTAGGGGGTTTATCCGCAGTCCAACCACGTGCAATAATGACACGGACACACAGTATGTCTTAGTCCGAGTCTGCCGCCATACTGCACACACGTGCCGGCATGTCTCCCTTTACTAGGGCACTGTCATGACATTGTCCTGACGGTGGCTCTTAAAGGGGACTCCACCACAACTACTGACCCACTCTAACATCAGAAATGATTACAGGTGTCTGAGCATACCTAGGGACCAAGAGATATATCAGGAAACATGCAAGTACCAGATCAAGAGGATAAACAAAACCCTGTCCCAGGAAATAGTTTTAGCATTAGTGTAGGCATTCTCCATTTATGAACTTCCATACATCATTTGCCCAAGTATAGTACTACACACACACACTTACACACACACTCTCATACACTCTCTCACACACTCACACACGCACTCTCTTCTGGCAGGGTGACCCAAAGAGTTTAAATGCAAATCAAATTAAGCTTCAAAGTTTCATTAAGCACTCATAAGTCATCATATGTTGGTACACCATCTCTGAAACATCTTTGCCATGGAACCTGTCATTATGTTCTGTCACACTGTCTTGCTCTGCTCAAGTCTTCATCCTAGTTACACTTTGGGATTCTATTCCATCTACCACAATGCAGCATTTCTCATGTATTGTTCTCTCTGGGCTTGTGTACTTTCTGAGCTTGTACCCTACCTTCCAGAGTATAGGTTACAGTAAGTTCCTTTTCTGCCTTTAGTTACTATCTTGGAACATACTCCTTTTTCTCAAATACAGTGTTCCAATGTATTTCCTTATCTTTCTTTGTTGACTATCTGGATTGTACTTCATTTCCCTGAATACAGTGTTCTAATTTGTTCTCTGCTCTCTCTCTCAATGGTGACTATCTGGGATTGTACACCAGAATTCATTCCAACACTGCCCTCCTTCTTGCTCTGCACTCTTTGATGAAGCCAGTGAGATCATCACTAGGAACCCGGTATGGGCCTTGTCTCCCGTGGCCAGGGAAGGGGAGCTGCTACTGGATCCAAACCATGGCAGTGGTTTCACGAGGGTGGATCACAGTGGAGTAGACTCATGCCAGGAAACAGGGGGTTTCTTTACATCACCGTTCCCCTATCATTCTTGAATTGGCAATGGCTTATTGTAGAGTGGAACAAATTAATATCACTCATTCTCTTAAGAACTCCAATTTCCATAATGCCAAAAGTACTGGGACAAAGAAGAGGAAGTGTGAGTATCTAAAGGTGCGGTCTAGTCATTACCAATTAGAGCACCTGATCAGAATATTTAAAGCCCAGGATGAGAGCCAGCTGGAAAAGCCATGGTTGTGTTGTGATGAAGTTGAAGCAGAGGAAAAAAGCAGTTTGGATGCATGCGGTAGGAGTAGCAGAGGAAGCTCAAGCTGTTCATGGAGCAGGTGCAGCCAACAAAAGAAGCCCACCGGCAGTAGTTACCCCAACAGGTGAAAATCCATAGAACTGCAGAGTGTGTGCAGCGGAAGACAGCATACTAAAGAAAAGCCCAGCTACAAGGAAGATGCATTACTGAAGCAAAGTGAAGCAGACTGGGGAAGCAGCGGAAGATCAAAGGAGCTTCTATAGGTCCCGGAGACTGCTGCGCTGCTTGCCGGAGGCTTGTCGAGACGGGAGAAGGGACACAGTGACCTCCGAAGCACCGCTGCACGACCTGCCAACTAAAGGGAGCTGCTGCGAAAATCCAGTGAGTGTTCCAGAGAGCGAGTACTGACACTGAGGCACTCTGTGAAAGAAAGTTGTCACAATTCAATGATTTTGAATACCGAACACCTGATCAATCCAAGCAGAACATATTTAATGGAAATCAATTAATGAAAATAAACAAAGATAAGTGGCAAAGAAGAACGTCTTTAGGTAAACCCACAGAGAGCAAAGGTTAGAACCAGTATTGCCAAAAGTTGTTATAAAACTTTGTGCAGACCCCAGAAGGGAAAGGTTGGCATCAGTATTGCCTACAGCCACAAGGTTGTTATAAGACTTTTTGCAAACACCAAGAACGGAAAGGTTGTAACCAGTATTACCTACAGCCAAGAGGCTGCCAAGAGACCTTGGCCCAAATACCAGTGGGGGATGTTTCTAACCACCATTGCCTATCACCAAGAAACTACAGGTCTAGCAAATCAAGAAAATCCCTGGGAAACTTTCATATCCAGCAGCCAAGAAGTTATGGGAGACTCTTAATAATACAACCACAGCATAAGTTCCCTTCTAAGAGATACAGTTCTGGAAAATCTTGAATCTCACATTGCCAGCAGTCAAGGAGTTGTGAAACCACATCATAAGACTGGTGTGGATAATACTGGAATCAAACCAACAAGTTGTAAGTTAGTGGTAGGAGCTTTCTAACTGGCAGGCGAGTATACCAGGAAAGGGCTTATAGTAGTTAGTCTTGGCAGGCAAGTAGACCAGGAAAGAAGTTTGTAAATTGATTACCTTGTGGCAGAAAGAAGTGCAGAAAAAACCTTTGTTGAATGAACAGAGCTTATATGCGTTACTCCATGTTGACAAATCATAGCATCAATGAAACAAGTTGGTGTTTGCTATCCTGTCAAAAGAATGCTACTTTGACAAGAAGATGTTTTCTATAATAACAGAACAATTGCATTTAGGTCTTTAAACTTGTCTTTTGGAAGAAAGTCAAACACCTTTGAAAAGGGGTTTGTGGAAGACTTTGGGTTGTTTGAACTATTATCCGGTTGTGCAAAAAGGGCATATGTTATTTCTTCAAGATAGACTCTGTGGTTGGAAAATACTTTTCTATTTCTCTGAACTGAACTTTGTTGGAACATCATTATAATTTGAGTATTCCTGAATTGATCCAGGGGAAGGAGCTTCCAAGACAAATTTGTGATTGAATTGCAAAGCTGTCTTTTTGTTGAATCAAAAGTCAGCCATATTTTCCCTGTATAATTTGATTGCATTTGCATTTATTAGTGTGAAGGCTAGAAGGATTTTGGACATCAGGTCAGTTTTCTTTAGTTTTAGTTTGCTAGCCAGGGACCTCTGTGTTAGGAAAAGTGAGGCGTTTGCCAGAGCCCTTTTAACTTTGAATAAATGGACATTTTTGATCAAACATTACCTTTGTGTCCATCCCACATTTCTGACCCCTCACATCTCTCTTACAGTGCAGTGTTTATTTTGGTAATTGTTATTTTATGGTTTCATTTATGCTTTGGGGCTCCCAGAATGCAGCACATTATATCTCTGTCTCAGTTTCTGTCTCTCTCTTTCTATGTTTCTCTCTTTCCCTGTCTCTTTCTCTCTCTCTGAGTAAAGTGGTTTATTGTCATCAATTGTTTCCTTTACACTTTTGGAATAGTTGTCTTCTCATACTGAACCTATCCGCCTCTTATTATTAGGTTAGTCTGTTTTCTCCCAGTGTATCCCAGTGTATCTCTTGACACAGGCACACACAGACACAGAGAGAAACAAAAAGACAGCCACTGCACTTTGCACAGTGCCAGCATGCAATTGTGAGACAATACGACCATGTCAGACCAATTCAGAATTTAAACCCAACGTTTATAGAGGTTTTAACAAACCTATGAATGGGTTAGGGAATGTAAGGCAACTAAAGAAAACTCAACCAGGATACCTGCTCCTGGGAGGCTAGTAGCTCTTCCCATACCCACACCTGCCTCCTCCAGTTTTATGGTCTTGTTCTCTTCTTAGACAGCATCACAAGTTTTCCAAAGTTATTGTTCTAAAGCATCTGTCAGGACAGCAGTTTTTTAAAAGTCTCTGAATTCTGAAGGGGAAAAAAGAAATGTCTATCAATGGCCTCTCCAATTGTCTCCCCATTGTCTCTCATAGTGTCTGGGGAACCAATCAATTCGCCAAATTGCAGGTTACTTAGCTTCAGGGTAATGGGCTCCAGGATAACACTGCCAGTGTCTGGTTTCTGTATTTCTGTATGTGTCGCTTTCTATTCAGGAAATCCATGAGAATCTTAGTCAGTATTGTGATGTATTTGCAAACTTCTTTCCAGAAACGACGTCTGCACTTGGCTTTCCACCATGGTGGAGTGGCCAATCTTGAAACAGAGGTAAACTGGCTCTGGGGTACTGAAGGCGTCATGCAGGGGACCTGACCTTGCCCTAGCCCAAGTATCTCAATCTTGAGGGACAAGCCCTCTCTTAATGTCCGCATCATCACCTCGACAACTGCTCATGCTGAAGGGGCATTTCTCTACATTTCCTCTCTCCACTGCAGATCTAGGAAACTCTTGCTTGGACTCCTCAATGCCCTACCACATGCTCATTGCTCCTCCCTCCTCACTCACATACCCCAAAAGCATGGGGTATGTGTATCCCTATCTGTGTTCTTCTCTTTTCCTCTGGTCTTTCCCAGACATCTCCCCTCTCCTGTTTCTCCTTTCACCAGCTCCTTCATGGTTTTTAGGACCTTCCAATTTTTCACTCATCACCCCCCCACCCCTGCTCCTCTCTGTATCGCCTCCTCCTCTAATCCTCTTTTCACCACCTCCTGCTCTGGTCTTCTCTCACCAGCTCCTCTATTTCTCTGTTCAATACTTTCTCCTCTGATATTCTCCTCACCACCTTCCCTACTCTCCCCCAGCTCCTTCCATGGTCTCCACTTCACCCCACTTAAGTTTTCCTCTTTCTGTCACCACCTCCTCCTTAGCTCTTACACCATCCACCAATTTGTTTGATCCTCCTGTCCCTGCCTCCTTAGCTCTTGCTCTCTCCATGACCTCCTTCCCTCCTGTCACGTCCTCTGCTGTTTTTGTTGCCTCTAACCTCCTCTTAACCTCTATCCTCTCTATTCTCCATCTGCCGCCATGCTCACACCATCTCCTTCTACAAACACCCACCTCAATGTACTCCCTGGACATCCTTTTACTTGTTTGTGTCACCTCCCCTTGGGCCAGGTTCCCTCTGTGGATCTGCACCTGTGCATGATTCTTTGTGCTAGTGCAAGATTGACTGATACTCTCACTTTGCTAATGTGGGCCTCCCACTTTCCCCGGTCTAAGCTGCTACATGGGCAGTCTGCCATCATGGGTTCTTGTCATGTTTTTCGTATGCATACAATAGCAGAAGAGCTCCAACCTGGGCGAGCAGAGTCAGCGCAACTCTGGCTGAAGTCGCGGCATGGACTGCAGTCTCTATCACTATCAGTAATACAGTTTTCAATACCAGAATAGAAAGTGTTTCTAAACCGCAGGGCCCATTTTAAAGGGCCCATGGATTTCTTCTCCTTACTTCGTACTGTAGTCCATCATGGGTGAATGAAGAATGCTCAGCAAGCTTCACTATCCATGAGTGGGAATGACAACAGACACAATCTTCAATTTGCCCCCACTTCTTCCGGCCCTTATTTCTGCGATTCAAAAAGCCTCTGCAGGGTGTCTTTAGCTCAGAAATTCAGTCCTTTTGGTCCTGGGGTTCGGGAGAGCATCGATTACTGTGCTCCCCTGTCGGCGGCCATCCCACTCTCATTGTCTTGTTCTCTTCTTAGATAGCATCACACGTTTTCCAAAGTTATTGTTCTAAAGCATCTGTGAGGGCGGCAGTACTTTTAAAGTCTCTGAATTCTGAGGGGAAAAAATGCCTATCAAAGGTCCCTCCAATTGTCTCCCCAGTGTCACTCATAGTCTCTGGGGAACCAATCAATTCGCCAAATGGCAGGTTACTTAGCTTCGGGGTCATGGGCTGCAGGGTAAAACTGGCACTCTCTGGTTTCTGTGCTTCTGTGTGTGTCGCTCTCAATTTAGGAAATCCATGAGAATCTTAGTCAGTATTGTGATGTATTTGAAAACTTCTTACCAGAAAGGACGTCTGCACTTGGATGAGTAAGGGAAAACACCTGGAGCTCTACTTCTAGCCAGCTGGTTAAAGAATGGCAGATGTGCTTTCAGCGCACTTCTGTATGCAGTTAAAATCACAACAGGAGAAAATCAAATAATAAAGACAGAGATATAATAATATCCCTCAACGTTTTGTTAAAGTAAAATGTTTCGGCCCAAAAAGCATCACAGTTGATTATGAGCAGCGTTATTTGGATGTATCTGATGTCCAAATCGATTATCTCCCAGTGATTAGGTCTTTGAAGTACAAGACTAATGAGTTTTTGTTTTGCTTATCTAAAAGGCAGTGCTATGGTCTTGGGCATCGGTATTTTACTGTTAAAGAGATTCGTCCACATGATGATATTGCAAGTTCCACAGATCGTTAAAGGAGTTAAGACAGGGGTATGTGTGCTACACATGTCTTAACACCTTCTTTAAACATCTGTGGAAATTTAGTTTTGGTTTTGAGGTGAAGTCGGGGCACTGAAAATCTGTCATGCTTCCTTGCTCCGGCTCAAAACAATAAATGGGTAAACGCAAGACATGTATTTTCCTGCTGGAGAAATGCAAATGGACCCCTGTTGAATCTGCCCAACTTTTACAGTCAGCAAAAGCAGGTGGACTCCATTGGAATCCATTGTAAATACCACATGCAATCGTTAATTGCATGTGTACACACTTAGAGAAAAAGTAAAGTGTAAAGCTGATTGTGACTGTGTTTACACTTTATTTTTTCACTTAAAGGAATGCTTCGATCAGAAATATTATTGTCCCTATGGTTTGGCCATGTGTTTTTAACCATAAGTCGATCGATCGTACAAACATTTCCTGTTCACCTTACCTGAGTTTTCGTCTCTTGAACACAAGCGAAAGCAGGCAGCACGGCGTGGCCATTTTGTGATAATCTTATCAGTTGCCGCATTGCCCTGGGTGACCTGCCTTTGCGGCACTAAATCATGTCCCCCGCCCCTGAGCCTGACATCCCCAAATCATTGATATTCTCTACCTCTCTCCATGAAGTTATTGGGAAGCGTAGCCAAACGCGCCCAGTCGTCACCTACGCCACTTGACGCAGAACGCGGAAAACAACACACATGGTCCCACAACACAGCGCGTCACAATTCGGAATATGAAACTGTACTTTAAAAGGAAACAGCAAGACTGTACAATTGGTAAAGTACATTTATTTCACATTAAATATTTCGAGAACATTCGGCGTCTGAAATATTCAATCAAAACTGATTTTTTTTCTTTTTTTCTTTGTTCTCAATCCGCAAATCCGCAAATGTTTATCGTGAGTCACGCGCTGTTTCTTTTTGGTACACAGGATGTTCATTTTGGGTAAATGAAGCACTTTGGTCGCACGGTTAATTGCAAGGCTGGTGCATCAACTTGGCACTAGACCACCGTAAAGGTTGTTATGTTGCTCCTAATCACTGGTACAACATAAGGGCATATCGGCCCTTGGCGATCGTCCCAAAAAAGAGTAAAAAAAATCCAGTCATTGACACGTAGCTGCAGCTGGCGGTTGAAGAATCCATCAGTTGGGATCTGGAATAGATGACAATCGCAGAATGGCATGATGTACCTGTTTGAAAAACATAAAAATAGAAATGTGTCTCAGTAGCCGATCTTTATTACAATTAATTATTTTATTTATTAGCGCAGAAGTGACACAATGTGAACCGAGAGAATACAACGTGTAATATCAAAGTACTGCGCTATTTACTTCCGAGGATAGTGCAATGGAGTATGTTCAGCTCTAAACGTAATGTGTAAACTGAGGCAACAATTCGAGGTGCACACACAATGTAATGATTTATTAGCGTTGAACCAGGGGGAAACGAGCGGCGGTCTACATGCGTGTCGATGCTGGACTGCCGATGTGCCCGGTATAAAGACCAGCACACAAAGGGTGTACTAGCACTTCATTGCAATATGCCACACAGAACGAACGAGTACAATGTAACCCAGCAATAACGGTCAGCTATTCGTATTTGGACTAGTTCTGGTATAAAATCGTCTAAAGAGAAACTTACATTATATTCGGCATTTCCATTCTCTTGGTGTAATACAGACCGTAATGCACACTCTGTTCGTGTCAATGATTTTTCATAAACTGAACTTACATGTAACTAGGTCCAGTTTCGGAATGGACAACCTTATCATATCTTACATTATTGCACCCCTCCTCCAATTCAATCCTTTTCGGAATGGTCCCTGTCTCTCAAGGTCAAAAAACAATAGAACCTTATACTGGTTGTGCGATGCGTGGGAGTCCCCAGCTCCGAAGCAAAAATTCAAAGCTGGTGACCTTCACTCACAATGAACGTGCATTCCTAGTTTGCAACATCCCGTGTCAATGCATCCATGAGAACTTGAATTTTGAAGCACAGTCCCTGGAGGAAAAAATTGGGGGCTGTCACTGCTCGCTGTTCGTGGCGCTGCTGAGGGTTAGGGCACACTTGCCAATGACAGAATGCGCCCTACTCCAAAATTATAGTCGATGAAACACAAAAACTGAGCCAAAGTGTGTCTAGTAATAGGCCCACCTCTGCTTATCTCACGGCCTCCTACCCTATGGCATGTTTTCACAGTCAGTACTTCTTGCATGCCTAGTATCTTATGTAGCCTAGGTCTCATCCCTTTTGTGTGATGAGCAGATATTCAGCTGTCTGGGGAACTGTATGGCAAGGCAACTGCCAAAACCCAAAGATTCTTACAAACTGTTATCCATCGGGCACTAACACGATAAATGAAGGTCCCACAATAGCTCCACTAAACTGTGAAATGTGAAAGCAGTGTTACAATGTATGTCAATCCTAATAATTGTACTGTTTTTTTTTTTAAAAAGGGCTAAGAGGATAGATTTCAAAAGAAAAATTGCATACTTTATTTGGACACTTTATAAAAACATTTTTGGCAAAAATAAAAACAGATGGTACTCATTTGAACCGGGATTTGAACTTTTCAATGAGCTCTGCTTTAGGTGGACATGGCACGTTGGCAATGTTTTGTGGCAATGTATGTGTGCTCTGAACCAATTTGCACGCAATTCCATGAGTATGCATCTCTTCGACATTAATAGTAAGATATTTCACAAAATCGAATTCCATTTCCTCATATACTGGTTTGACCACCCATTTTTTGCTTCTTTTCGTAAAGGCCATAGTGTAGCGAAGCATCCCTAAGTTTCCTGCAGTCTTAGATTGTTCACGGCCTACATTCTCGTTATGCGCCAATACCGCTAGTAAAGTCCTATATTTCATGCCTCCGATGCCAAAATGCAATCTCTTTGGCCTGTACTTTAGGCACTTATTGTGGAACACCTTCAAATCTCCTGTGTGACAGAGTTCTGTGAGTCCCTTCAGATCTCTTGATAGAGTTTTATCAAACACAATCTTCTCAAGGGCTTTGTGTGGAGGTGAAGATGGAATCAACCACTTCTTCTTCCGTGCCTGCTCTGGGGACAAAGGGCCATGTTGACATTGGTGGAAATGTTGGTTTTCTGTCCAGTGGTAAACGTTGGAACACTGGTGCATTAGTGACCGCCATTTTTCCAGTAGAATTTCCACAGACCCATCACATGTTTTGGAGCTCCACCAAAGATGGTTGCTGAAAGACTGGGGCCACTGTGAAATACTTTCCAAACCTTTTTTTTCCCTGCAGCCTAGATTTTTTTATTGATTGATTTGGCAACATGCCAAACATCAAATTGATGTTGGAAACTGCTCTCTCATTCTCTTGGCTATTGAAACATGTCTGTCCGTGGCTATGAGGTCGATTTGCATTCCCCTCGATTGTAGATATTCCAGTGATCTTATAAAACCAAGTTCCTCCATGGCCACTGAGGATCTACATTCGGACACCTGCACGACCACTGAACTCACAATTTTCTTACTTTCCATGTCCTTAAAATGGTATGTTCAGTACTTAGCAGAAAATCCAGGGCTGTCACACTGTCCACCGCCGGCTAGCCTGAACCGTTTGTCGGAGAATGTACTTTGAATAGACAAGTGTTCAATGTTCCAAGCTTCACTAATGGCAGGGAATAGATAATCACGTTGATATTTGTAGTATTGTGTTTTAGAAATGAAATGGAGTCCCACAAACTGAAAGAAACTGGATAACTTCCTGAGACTAGAGCCACTGAAAAGTAAAGCTGCTGCACAAAGTAGATTACCAGCTGGCAGTTTCCCCAGCATCGGTTGAGCGGAACATGAAAATGTTTTATGTAACTTTTCACACGTGGCATGTATTTTGAGGTTACTGCCTTGTGTTAGACGAGTCACATTCACCAATGGCTTCCCACATACTTCCCCTCCTACTAAATGTACACATTTCAGCATCTTTATAATCTCCATCAAGCTGCTGTCGAATACTACGTATTTGGCCTCTTTTATTATACTGTCATCCTGCATCACTGTTGTTTCGGACTGAACCGTTGTGGACATATCAGCCATACTGGACATACTATAGTTGATATCTTTGTCTAGTTCGTCAGTAAATAGAGTTGATGCTTCAATCTCTGCCATTTCAACATCTGTTACTTCACCATGGATAGGAGAAACATCAATGTCGACTGCTTTTTGGGTGGCATTTTTTTGTCGGGTGTCGATTGTGTCAAGTGCTCTGCGGGTAATGTAAAACTATCTTCTATACATTCACTTTCATCTTCATCTGGTGGAGCAGTTGCATTGTAGCAATGGTCCATAAACACTTTGCTGGATTCGCCGGTCACATTAAATTCAATTTCTGGCCATTGGACAAAGGCATCTCGAGTCTCAACACGCCGCACCTCAATTAATAGTTCCTCCATGGTGAAAACAGTTTGGCAAGCAGCATCTCTCATTTGTGTCGCTGTCTGTGTCTGCATAGTTCATACTCCATCGGGCAACTACAGGACAGATAGGAAAAAGGATGTTCAGTGTAAATCCAACATACAGTATCGTACAATTTACATTAAAAAAAACATATAATGAAGGCGTCAGCACAAAACAATTGCTAACAATATAAACTGTTCATAACTAACTTTAGTTTTCTTTCTTTTCTTTGAAACCTTCGTTACTGTGACATCACCATCAGCAAGCTGCTGCACCGAATCGGATCCGCATGCCTCCCATTCAATATACGGACCTTGTGTACATCCCTAGAAAAGAGTATCCATTTAAAATAAGTCATTTGCATTAAACATAAAATTAGAACAACTTTCATTAAAGAGTACTGTCAGTACGCATAACTCTGGCTCCGGATCGACTACAATGTCTGGCTCCAGATCGACTACAAGGGATGATGTAATTGTTGTGGACGCTTCAGCATCTCCCTGAAACACAGTACTTGCATTAATAAGGATGAAAATATTGGAAATTGAAAACACACTTTGGAAAGACGACAAATGTACAAATAAATAGCAAACCACAAATCAACCATTGTGTAAAAGATTTACACGATATCTAAATATGATCAGATTATCTCATTCGATGGAACTGTCAGTACCCATACCACTGGCTCCGGGTCAACCACAAGGGATGTTGTAATTGTTGTGGACGCTTCAGCATCTCCCTGAAACACAGTACTTGCATTAATAAGGATGAAAATATTGGAAATTGAAAACACACTTTCGAATGAGGACAAAAGTACAAATAAATAGCAAAGCACAAATCAACCATTGTGTAAAAGAATTTCACGATACGTAAATATGATTACATTATCTCTAATTCCATGCATAAAACAAGTCTGGAACAGAATAGCTAAGTAAGATTACCTGATACGCGCTCAAAGTGGTTGATGACTCCAGGCAAGACATGGATGTTGAATCTTGTTGCTTCATATTCGGTGGATTGTCATGGAGTTGTAAAGGGAAAGTATTATTTGATTTAGAAATGCTAATATTAAATGTTGGCATGTAAGGAGACTGAATACCAGAAAATTATGCTTATGTAAATGCCTAATATAGCATAGTTATCTGTGCCCATAAATCAAAAACAAGGACTGGTGTTTAGCAAAATGGTCATTATTTAAAAAGCTATACAATCTTATAAATATTGAAAGTATTATAAGTGACATTTACACCTAAAATACCGTCAAATCCATTTGGTTACCTGCACACTGCCGCTAGGCCTAAAGCTAAATCCGGAAGCATGACTCACCTGTGGTGGCATGTGAACGAATAAAGTCAGAATAGGGTTTGGGAGCAATTTTCGAGTCGTTCTCAGTTGATTCTTCTTTGTGTACAAGGATGTGTTGCACATATTCGGGGGAAAAGTGCCGGCTGCAGATGCGGTATCGATCACCCCTCTTGTCCTCCAAGACTTTTTTTACTCTACTTTCAAGCTCTTCCGGTGGATATACGCAATATCTGACCCATTCTCTTATTTCATCTACAGTCTTAGGGAATACATGCATTGTAGTGCTTTCAGATTTGTCATGGATCTTCGAAGGGCAATATCGAACATGCAGGCATTGTTGTGAATTCTGCAAAATAAAGGTCAACATTATTCGAAATTTATTTTGCATAAAAATGTGAGAAAGCAGGAATTAGACCATACATTGTTCAATGTAAGCTCTGTTTTGGGCACCACAGCAAAACCAGTGCAGCTTGGCGGCTGTATTATAGGATAACTTTCACAAACAATTCATTGATGTGACGAAAATCAGAACATGTTACTAGTCCCTTGAATGTACTATCGTGCATGAAAAGGAAACATGCTTATATTATAGACACAGTCCGCGAAGGATGTAATTCGATGCCAATTGACACTGATGAAATTTGATATATCGATAACATAACAAATGAAACTCAAGTCAATAGCAATGAGACCAATGAACATAGCACTACTGAGTACATTACTTCGAAATAGATAGAAATGATTAGGATACATGCCCTTACCTTGACCAACAAACAGTTAGATTCAGCAAGCAGAGTAGTTAGTGGCAGGAGAACAGGGAGATGTTCACAGGTAGCACACTGACGAGTTGACTTGCAGCGGTCACAGAAGTTCGCAGATAGCAGGACGACGAGTAGATTAGCACCGGTCACCGGGGTTCTCAGGTAGCACGTTCACGAGTTGAATTGCAGCGCTCAAAGATGTTCTCATGATAAATATCCAGTGCTTTATAAAGAATTACAAAAAGGGGTGTGTATGTGAATGAATGACGTGTATATGTTGTGGTATTACTTGGATTGCGGGGCCGTGGCCTGCTTCAAGGGGAGCCTGCCTGGAGACACAGGGTCTGAGGAGGCCATGTGAACAATGACCCCCGCTCGAAAGATAGCTTTGAAGTGTACATGGTCTTTGGCACCTTGGCCGTTCGCACCCCTGACAGCACCCCTTGGCAGCGAACATCCACTGGTGCGAACTGCCTTTGATAGTGGAGGGGGGATGGATGGGCTGGGGGCGTGCAGACAAGGCAACGGAACACTGCTGTATGGAGACACTTATGTGTATTGCAGGGGAGCGGCCAGCTTCAAGGGGAGCCTGCCTGGAGACACGGGGTCTGAGGAGGCCATGTGAACAATGACCCCTGCTCGAAAGATAGCTTTGAAGTGTACATGGTCTTTGGCACCTGTGCCGTTCGCGCCCCTGACAGCACCCCTTGGCAGCGAACATCCACTGGTGCGAACTGCCTTTGATAGTGGAGGGGGGATGGATGGGCCGGGGGCGTGCAGACAAGGCACCGGAAGACTGCTGCATGGAGACACACTTGATTCACTTAAAAACTGAAACAACCATTGATAAAAAATATGTTGTGTTTAATTTTGTTTCTTATTTTGATGGCACAAAACTACTACACATTGTAAAGGTCTGGTTGCAGCACAGCAAGGGAAAATCCCCTTTACTGACCGCTGTCACTGGGCAAAGTTTCTCTAATGGCACCAACGACACAGGTGGGTATTACTCGTTGAACGCGGTGTCCAAGCCTCCCATGAAGCCACCATGTAAAAGAACGATAGGCCACCAGCCGGTTCCACCTGTGAACGAGAAAGATACAAACTGTTTTTAAATGACCAGGATAAGTGTATTAAACTTTAGTTGTCAATGAAAATTCTTGTATCCAATGGCATTTTTGCCAGAACAAATGCTAACTAGACACTGCACAATATTGAACAACTTTTATACGACTATTACTAGTGAATTGCAAGACTACATTGATATGACAATGGTATATTGAAGTTACGAGAATATAGTACACAACCCTGCAATAGTAGTGGCATGACTGACATCACAACCAGAGTATACTTATCCGTTACTTGGATTACAAGGGCGAACTGTTGCGCAAACTTCGTGTGAGGCAGGCTGCCCTGAAGTCTGGCAGCTCGGTAACGCATTGCGGCCGTGGCTCGCCTTGCAATATGTAGGACAAGCATCCAGAGTTTTCTCGGCAGCAGCAGTTCTCCTCCTCGGTTGGCATTAGCAAGCACCGATTGCAGGTACACCAGGTGGAAACACCGTCCATGCGACTAGGCCCAGGCTCTTCATCTGTTGATTCGTCCTCCCAACTGTCGTCCAAAGCCCCATCGTTTCCGCATCTTTCTCTTTCCAATAATTCCTCCTCGGACTACTCGGGCTCGTACTGGTAGGGCATTATTGTTGCCATTGTGTGGTAAACAAACTAAAAGAATTTATAACGATGGTACTGGTATCTGTTCACACGGGCTACAAGCAACAAAGGTAGGGGACCAGAGCACAGAAACGAGTCACAGAATACTCAAAGAAATGCAGTGAGAGGAATGGAATAGAAAATCTGCTGTTCTGTGTTGTGAAACGGTCTGTTTATACTTATCGAGGAAAGAGGCTTTGTGCCTTTTCCATGGCGACACGTCATTAGCTGAAGCGCAGAGAATGTTGACACGAGACATGCTTTGGCGTTGTGAAATGGCCGGTACGTGTCTAGTGATGTCAGGCTCAGGGGCGGGGGATATGAGTTAGTGCCGCAAAGGCAGGTCACCCAGGGCGATGCAGCAAGTGATAAGATTATCACCAAATGGCCGCGCCCTGCTGCCTGATTTCGCTTGTGTTCAAGAGACGAAAACTCAGGTATGGTGCATAGGAAATGTTTGTACGATCGATCGACATGGTTAAAAACACATGGCCGAACCATAGGGATAATAATATTTCTGACCAAACCATTCCTTTAATAGTGAAGAGGACATTTGGCACGGCAGAGCAGACAGACTTGGTCCTGTCCGTGCAATTTGCCTCTCAAATGTTTCTTTCTTGCAAAGCTGGACAAATATCCTCCCATGAAACTAGCTTGCTGTGAACTCAAATTCCACGCCAGTGGTAACTTTTCTTCTCAGCCGCTAGTGCATCAGAAAGAAGTTTCTGATAATCATGTAGATTTATTTTAAAGCCATAATGTAGTACTCGCTACCCAACCTAACTTAATTCTAAAAGATGTTTGCAGGTATTCTCCTCAGCCCATTGCTTTTCTCATTAATAAGGCCTAATTACTCGAAGGACATTAAATGCTCCCTCGCTAGGCTTTTTCTCCCATACAATAAACCTTCTCTGGAACACAAGACTCTTGCTTTATCAAACTTAGTGACTTTTGGATGTCCTATTGTTACTAAATTATTATTATTATGAACATTATTATTGTATTTATTGAGCGCGGTCCTAACTTTGTGAAGCAACGGAGCGATGCACAGAGGTATACAACAGAACAGATGCATAGCAGAGTACTAGATTGTAAAATTATCATGGAGCCGGGTGGACAAGGCGTTGTGGGCTCGCCGTGTCGTGAAAGCCGCTGGAGCATGAATCTGCTGCTGGGGTATGCTTTTGAAAATCTGTCAGTGGCAGAGCTCTGCCTCGCTCAGTCTCCACTTCTGAATGATGACGTATTGGAACGTCAGATGTCGGCAGGCTCTGCTGTGAGCTCGGAGCGTTATGACGACACAATAGCAGTGCTAGGTCCTGTCCTCTACGTGGGCGACTCTGAGGACAGAACATTGGTTTGTGGGGTGGTTCGGGCCGTTCCGGGTCATCGTTCGAGCAGTGGTCTGGAGACTAGGAGCAGAGCTAAGAGGAGTGCAGCGGAGAGCTGTCATTTGCTAATGAGGAGGAGGGAACGCAAGGTAACGTTTGGAGGAGATGAGTTGGAATTCTCCTGGTGTATTAATGTACTTATCTGGACTTGTGCCTTGCAGGAAATGCTTTGGATACCAGAGAAGCATTGACTGTGGGAGCTATTGTGATGAATTGGAGTTATACATTTTCAGATGTTCCCATGGGTTGGAGTTATTAATCTTAGGTTGTTCCCAAATTGAATATATATGTTATTAGCCGTAATGTGAAGCCTGTTTGGTGAATCTAGGGTGAGGGGGTATCCTATTAGTTGCAATGTGAGGCCTTTATAATTAATGAAAATAAGTTCTGTAATGCTCTTGATTGAGTGAGTTGGAGTGGCTTTGTGAATGATGTGGCCTCTGCGTAGATAGGATGTGTAACAGCAATTGTGATTTTAAATATTGTATGTATAACTTTTTACCTCCAGAGGACCAACAATTTGGCAGACTTTGTTACCTCAGGACTTGGACTTGTTAACAGTAGGAAACTCTTCATTTGCCATGTTCATTTGTATGCTCAATTACCTCATGTTGTGTGGCTGCGCTGTATGTGTGTTATCTTGTTATGTGAGTTTAGCTGAGGGTCTAGCAAACCACCAGTTGAGTTCTGGGTGGCCAGTGCTTATTGTGTGTGTCTATCAGTGCAGTGTCCGCTGCAATGAGCTTGACCTATCCACGTGCTGCCCAGGGGTGTTGGATGCCTGGCCTGTTTTGGGGTTTGGGTGAAACTGTGCCATAGGGAGTTTGTAGAGGTTTTGGACACCCCATTGCTCTGTTTTGTAGCGGGTTTGGAAACCTTGTTCAGTGTTGCAATGGCCAATTAGTTTCAGTTTTGGTTGTTTTAGGGGTGTTGGAAAGTTTTTTGGGGGGTGGTAAGCCCACTCTTTTGGTCTGTGGAGGTTTAGTTTATTATTATTATTTGTATAGCGCGCCATACCCTGGAGTATCAGGGCGCAAACAGACAAGGATATGCTCAGCTTGGTTACAGGTACATAGAAATCAGATGAAGGTGCAGAGATGCGCTGAGCTTGGTTACAGATATGCTCGGCTAATTGCAAGTACAGGAAAAGGCAGGAAGTGTAGACATAGACATCAGCAATATTACAGCAAGCAGATATGAACAAGGAGAGATCAAGGACAGGGGAGCAAGGAGCATGCTCCTGTTCACGTAATATATAGTTATATACAGTAATGTACAATGTGACAAGTGGACTAGTTAGCTGTCGTTGGCTCTCAGCCACCTGGACACCCGGTACCCTTGTGGGGGGTGATGCACTCAACTCCAGGTGTGATTTGGTGGTGGGCGCACGGTACTCTTGAGGGGGCATTTTGTGCACCTTTTTGGTGTTTGGTGGTGTGGAGTCTTTTGTCTGGGATAGGAGGTGTGTTGGTGGTGTGCTGGCAAAAGCAGTGCACAGCTAGGTAGATGGTTGAGTTGGTAGGATGATCAAAGCCATTGTAGTTAGACTGTTTAGGGGCTGGCACCCTCTTTGTAATTGTTGTCCCGCTGTTAGGCCCACAAGTGAGGATTCTTTCTGTGCTGTGTTGGTGTGATGTTTTCCTGTACATTTCATGTGGAGGACATTGGGGGAATGCAGTTGAGAGAAGTGTTTCTCTGTGTTCATGGGAAGGAATAGAGCATTTGGATTGGAGACTTTTGTCATATTTTAGGACGGCCCTTTTGTGTTGATGTTTCGTTCCCTCTCTCTTGTTCCATTATGAGGAGGAGATGTGTTATGTCTTGACGTTTCTCCTGCCCCTGTGCAGTGAGCTTGTGTTCTCTGGAATGCCTGTGGAAGGCCTACCTCTGGAATGTTGAGTGAGTGTTTGTGTTTGAGTGTCAGTTAAAAGGGAGCTGCTTGACTGAGAGGGGGCCGTTGGATGTCTCTGTGTTACTTTTTACCTGATGTACTTGCCTTATTCATGAACCTGTAACCAGAAACCTAAGTAAAGAATTATCTTACCTTACCTGAGGCCATGGTCTTCCTTCAACAACCACATTGGTTTTTATTGTCTGCCTTTATAAAGGTGTAATCCCTGGCCCAAATGGGGAGGTCTTACATTTGTAATAAAAAAATATAGTTTTAGGTCGAAAACCTTCTGTAACAGGCATGTTAAACGTTTATGAAACTTCAAGTGCATTTCACAAAGGGGGGGGCAGCGTAGTGGAAGAGAGTCTCCGATCCATGGTGCAACAACAGTCTTCTTAATGCCCCAGTCAAGGGTGTGATGTACAACCCTGCAGTCAATGCAGTGCAGAGGGAGGAATAATTCTGGAGCACCGCTCAGCCTAATGTCTCTAGGTTGCAGCAATCTTAGGGGTCTCTCCCCTCATTCTGCATATGCCCCTCCGCCCCTCATTTTGTGTCATGTCAATGGCCTGGGTGTAAGATGCTTTCCTTTAGTCCTGGAAGAACTTATTGGAAAGTGCCACATTCATATTTGAAAGTCATTTGATGCTCCCAACACAAGATTCATGGTGGAATTTTGGGTGCCTGCCTGCTCTTGATGGGCCCACGTCATAATATGATTTCCATGGTAGGCTCCCAAGGGATGGTGGTGTTTTTACCCCCTTTTGCCTATTCATCCCTAACCAACACTAGACATAGAAATCGTGCTACGTGTAGCAAAGGTCAGGGAAGGTTTTTTAAAAAAGAAAACCGGGCATTTTTCACTCCTTCAAGAATTACAAAAATCAATATCATCCATTAATTGTTGGTCATGTCATAACTCCAATGCAGATTTCATTAATTTGATTTATAATTGCACATTTGTACAATCATTCTGGACAAAAATATGCATATGCATGCAAAAGATTTTTTATTTGAAAGAGTGGTTGTCATCTTGTAATATCATAATTGGACCAATTGTCAATCCATACCTTAAAATGGTTGACTCAACATGCTTATTTAACCTATTTGTTTGTATAGCATTTCACATTATTTCTTCAAATTGGAAAGACTCTTCCAAACTGTTGTTTTCTTCTTGGCGGAATTGCACATGGTCTATTCACTGTATTGAAAAATGTCATGCCTTTTCCTCTAATACCTTACACAAGTTTGATAAAAAATGGAATCCTTTTATTGCTTACCTCAACAATGTTGAATAATATTACTATGACTATGACTTTCTTGCTATCACGTATCCCTCCCGCATCTATCCTATTGTGTCTGTCCAGTTTGTCACCCCTGTTTGTCCAATTTACATATTGATACATGACCTCTTAATTACTTTGATTTCTTTTCTTTTATATTAGAAATTATTAACTCAAGATTAATTCTTCTATATCTATATAAGCAATATAAGTTATGTATCTTCATGCTAAATTTACATTGTTCTTGCAATTTACAGAACAAAAATGTATTAAACAGAAGAAAAAAAGGAGAAAACCTGCCCCTCTACACATCAGGCACCGCAGCAATCCCCATAGGGCGTGTTTATTTTGTTTTACCCACTCCCCATACCTGCAATAGAGATGATATTTTTTCAAGGTCTAATGCGTGTCAGGGATGGAAATTTAAACGACCAGAACAACAACATTTTTTAGGCTTCTGTGAATTTAGGAACACCCTGAAATCCAAGTGATTCTAAGTATCCCCACATAAGTTTGTCTTTGCCTCGTTGCCTCGACCAGGACTGTATGAGTTCTTGGAAATAATCGGGGCATGTGCTGTCAGCGGGTCGGCTGGGTGGAAGTATCAAAGGTTAAATTAAGCCCTTTGCTATCCACTTTTATTCAAAATATATAGTATTCCGGAACATGATTGGGTTCTCCTATGCAAAAGAGCCATTTCTGATGCTGTTAGGCCACTGGCATGTGAGTATAGAGAGTAAATGTCCATGGGAATGTTACGCCTCACAGAATTTTGCACAGGAGCATGATACCCGTATCCTAAGTCCCTCCTCTGTGGCTTGCTGAGAGTAGCCACGGTGTTCAGGGACACATTGCAGGAGCATGATAACCCTACCCTAGGTCCCTCCTCTGTGGCTTGCTGAGAGTAACTACAGTGTTCAGGGACACATTGCAGGAGCATGATACCCGTACCCCAGGTCCCTCCTCTATGGCTTGCTGAGAGTACCCACAGTGTTCATGCACACATTGCAGGAGTATGGTACTCGTACCCTACGTCCCTCCTCTGTGGCTTGCTGAGAGGACCCATAGTGTTCAGGGACACATTAGAGGAGCATGATACCCTTACCCTAAATCCTTCCTATGTGGCTTGCTGAGAGTAACCACAGTGTTCAGGGACACATTGGAGGAGCATGATACCCATACCCTATGTCCCTCCTATGTGGCTTGCTGAGAGTAACCACAGTGTTCAGGGACTCGTTGCAGGAGCATGATACCCGTACCCTAAGCCCCTCCTCTGTTGTTTGCTGAGAGCAACTACAGTGTTCAGAGACACTTTGCAGGAGCATGATACTCATACCCTAAGTGCCTCCTCTGTGGCTTGCTGAGAGTAGCCACAGTGTTCAGGGACACGTTGGAGGGGCATGATACCCGTACCCCAAGTCCTTCCTTTGTGGCTTGCTGAGAGTAGCCACAGTGTTCAGGCACACATTGGAGGAGCATGATGCCCGTACTCTAAGTCCCTTCTATGTGGCTTGCTGAGAGTAGCCACAGTGTTCAGGGACACATTGCTGGAGCATGCTGAAGCTGAGATGGAATAAGGGCTGGAGCCTCGTTGTTCAGTCAACCCAGAGGAGAGGATGTGTCATCCTCAATTCTCCCCAGTTGGGCCAAAAAGATATGGTGGGGATGAGTGGGAGTGGTGGTAAATGGGAATGGTAGTAATTGGAGTGGATGGAAGGTGTCTGGGTGTGTCAGCTGGAGGGGGAGTGTATGAAATAGACAGAGGATGAGAGGATCAGTAAATTAATGTTTCTGCACAACCTGGCTTGATTCTCTTTTGCTCTGCTCTGCTCTGCTCTGCTTTTATACTTTTTTTCCTGCACAGTTTATGCATATATGTTGAATAAAAGGTGCACAACGTGAATTCTTAGGGGATAATTAATTTGGATTAATCTCTCAGGCTCTTGTTAGGTGTCTGCGTTGTAGAGGTTTCATTTTTCCTGCTGTCGCAAAGGCAGTTTTCCTTGTCGGGAAGTAGAGAGTGGATGGAAAGTAAAGACACTAGTGGATCGAAGATGAGAGGGATGGGGACAGATGGGAGAGAGTAGTGAACGAAAGGTGTAAGGAGTGGGGGCTTAATGAAGGAGACGGATGGAGTCGGAAAGCAGAAGATGTTGAAGGGCTACAGGAGAGCACGTGATTTGGAAGGAATGAGCAGCTGAAAGGGGACCGCAGATTTTCCACTTAAACAAATTGAGTGATCCTGGACAAATCACTTTTTGTCAGAAAGAACTGGTGAGGTGAGCAGGCAGTTTCTTGCCGGTCATATCCCTAAACACACAACTTGAATAGTATAACGGAGAACTTACAATGGCCCTCATTACGATACTGGCGCTAAACCATGGCACTATTGCACCATGGTTGGTGCCGGTATCGTAACGGGTTCGCCAATGTTCAATGGGGAATTACCACCCCATTCGAAGGTTGGTGGGGCGGTAATTCCCCATTGAACATTGGCTCTTCCCCATTCCCATTTTTGCCCCATAGGGCTCAATGGGACTGGGGAAGGCGCTAAGTACGGTACCGCAAATTGCGGTACCGTACTTAGCACCAAGGTCCCTTTGAGGGTCCCTACTTTAATGCCTGGTCTAGACCAGCCATTCAGGTCGGGTCCCACAAAGGGACCTCGTAGTAAGGCGCTAATGGGTTAACGGCGCCGCAGCCTTTTACGGCGCTGTTAACTAATTAGCGCCAGGGTCGTAATGAGGCCCAATAAATGGAACATATCATCCCATAAACTTCATTAATGCAGCATTTGTACATCCATGAACTCCTCCAGCTTTAAGCTCTGCCTACCCATAGCCCTCTGTCAATCGTGCCCCGTGGTCCTTTCCTTTGAATCTGCCACTCACACTTGCTTCAGAGCTTCCCAGTTATCGATGCCCATATGTATTATGTACCGTCGTTCATTAATCACAAATGATCCATTGAAAGAAAACAACTCGCAAGGCCATTGTGGCCTTTCTCCCTGAGCCTTTCTTCTGTTCTGTTTATTTTGTTTTCATTCTATAATACGACATTTACAAAATTAGTATTGTCCTTGCTGCTTAAGTGTGCAGTAGCATTCCACTATTGAATTGAATTGAACTGAATTGATGATATTTTATTTCTACTACGCTCGTACACAAGTGTTTCAGAGCGTGACAAATCAAGGGATGGGAACAGGGGAGAACAAAACAACAATCTTACTAGGCCCAGTGACACTGAGAATGCACAAGTGCATGGGAGAGGCGGAGGGGAAAAGTGCATGGGAGGGCGGAGAAGCGGAAAGTGAGGAGCAAAGGAGAAACAGATAAATAATAATACATAAATAAATAATAAAGGCAAAAAACAGCAGTCAGCAAGTGGCAAGTGCTGGGTTTAAGGCAGCATACAGTTTAGGTCTGATAAGTGCAGCAAGAAAGTGGGGGTGCTGTATGGGTACAGATAGAGAGGCCAGTGCAAGGGGTAGCCCGGAGGCAGTGCGGGGGGGGGGGGTGGCTTGGTTCACGGTGCCAAGAGAGAACAGATCAGCAGGGGAGAGAGGGAGAAAAAGGCAGAAGCAAAGAGTAAGGCCTTGAGGTGCTTCTGGAACCGGAGATGGTTCTCCTCAAGTTTTAGAGTGGCAGGAAGGCTGTTCCAGAGGGAGGCCCCAGCCGAAGACAGAGATCTACACCCAGCTCCTTCTCTCGGTGGACCCCTTGTTTAGTGGCAAACGCCAGGTTATCCCCTCCTATAATTCTACTTAGTGGACGTACCATCCTTCAAAGAGTAGTGCCTAGAAGAGGAGCCTTGGCTAAGCCAGAAAAACACCAACCAAAGCCTACTGTGCAATATTTTAAGTTAAATAGCCGAATTTTTCAAAACTCAGTACAATCAATATGGCATTTTCTTTTTAGACAAGTGTGGGCACACACGGCAGCTTTATGATCCATTTACTTTTGGTCTAATTTCTGTAATAATCTAAAAAGCGAGACAGACCGGTGATGATCTGCTGAGCCAGTAGCAGTGATTAACTGCAGCGACTATATCTGTACGCGGGACGCATGCGCAGTGTGCTGAGAGCTCCCTCTGTGGAGGCTGAGGACCTGGGTTGGAATGTGGAATTCTGCTGTTCTCATCCCACACTGGAATTACTGGCAGCAGACCGAACAAGTCGAAGCAGGAACTGTTTTAGGTGGTGTGACATTGTCAGAAAAAAAGGAAATGAAAACTGTTGCGCCAACAGCCAGAGCTTAGGGTTTCTAAATGTAAGGAATGCTTGAAGTACGCATTTGAAAACTGGATTGTTCACGGGGCCCAGCCAAAAAGAGCTAACATGGCTAGTTTCACAGACATGTGGGAGGCATTCATAACAACAAAGACATTATATTATGAGGTCTTTAATGCGCCAAAAATACAGTGGGTTGGTTAGCTACAGAAGGCATAAAGTAATTAATTGAAAAGGCTTGATCTGAATGCCTGAAATAAACGCTTGACAAAGAGCCCCTTTCGTGGCTAACTTGCTGAAACACCACACCCACCCAAAGAATGGTGAGAGGCATTAGTCTTCCGTCTGCGGCAGGCCTATTTGCTAATCATGGGATTGTAGATGCGCTTCAGACACAGCAGAGTCGCTGTATCCACGGTTTGTGAATTGCGACTCCCGTCAAGTGCTACTAGAATGGAAACATAAGCAATGGAAGAGTAAGACCAAGACCTCAAGAAGGATCAAGGATCGCGTGCGCTATCTTCCAGATGATACTGAGACATGTCTTTACAATTGGCTGCATCATTTGCAAGGCTCAGTGACAGTTAGTTACTGCCAGCGCAATATAATCATGTTCCATTCAACTGCAGACTTTGTTGGAGTTTAATGTTAATGTTAAAGGATATTTGTACCGCGCACTATCACCACTGGAGTAGTCCTGTTACGCATACCAGACATTGGTCCCTCTGGTCTCAAAACCGATTATGTGCCTTCACTTCGAGTCAGGAGTTCCAAGATGGTGGACCACTGTACGGGCCGTTCAGAGAGCAACGTTGCAGTCTTTCCACGTTCGGCAGGAACGCGGCGAACAAATCACGTGATCCCTTATAAGGCACGAAGATTGAACGCTCTTCGTGTCGCTACTGTTGTCGCTGATGCTCCGTGAGTTCGCATCTAGGCGTTGTTATCTCACTCTACTCTTGTTGCAACCATTTCTACTACTTACCATACTAACCTTGTCTTCCCTCTACTTTTCAGACTTTCCCTCCGCCATGTCCCGTGCGCCCGATTCTCGGAGTTGTTGCTCGCTCCTCGTTGGAACACAAGATTATTATTTCAGTTCTCATCCTTCCTACGGGTAAACATTCTTAACATCCAGAACTATATCCTGTTCTCCCTTTGAGCTTGAGTCGTACCCGATTATAATCACCAGATCTTACCCCTATATTTATTCCATAGACTTCCCATCCAACTCCTTCTATCGGATCCCGTTGTTTAGGTATTCACGAAGTTGCTGATTAAGAGGTTAGAGGGAGTTCATAATCTTACCTACCACTTGTATCTAAGCTTGCTTGTTCTCCTTTCATCTCATCCTGTTGTTTTCTTACCTCCAGAAGAAACCGCCCAGCATCGTACTTCCATTTCCATCGGTGGCGATGAAGGCACCTTTCACTCGAGTCACTGGATCCTGCTTCCTACCAGGGTTTTCTACCCCATAGGGTTTCCCTGATGGTCGCGTACTTTCTCGCAAGGTTTTCTTCCCGGGTAGAGAGTTACGAGGCGGTCGGGGCAATCTTTGCATTCAGCATTTGCTTCCCATTGGATACGCCAGTCTGCCAAGGTGAGAATTTACCTAATTTCTAAATTGCTTTGTTAACCCAAGGCAAAGATTCGGACTAGTATTAACAGAGTGCGACGCCCATATCAATTTAGACTGAAGTCGCATTGGTAGACTAATATCCGATGGATCAGCAAATGCAACAGCTTATGGCTGCCATGCAAGTATGTCACTAGAAGTACAATCACTCAAACAAGATAATGTCCAACTACGACAACAGGTCCCCGAGCATTTTCTGATTCACCTCCATCAACATTGAGTACAGGCAAGTTTGATGGAGACCCGCATAAACTGAAGGAGTTTCTTGACAGTTGCATGGTACAGTTTACCTTTAAATCCCGCTTCTTTCCTACACACAAGGATAAGGTCGGGTTTGTGATTTCTCATCTTGCGGGACCCGCTTTAGCCTGGGCCACGCCCTTGGTAACTTCAAACAACGCAATCTTAGACTCTTACGCAGCCTTCACTAACAGCCTAAAGTCCATGTTTAGCAGACAAGAGATTTCAGTCTCCACTCAAGAAAAACTGTTAGATCTTAAGCAAGGCAATAAGGATCTGTTGACATATATCACACTTTTCAAACAGTTATCCTCCTGGATGGCCAGATGACGGTCTCCTCACACTGTTTAGACAGGGATTATCTGATGACCTTAAGGATGAGGTAGCTAAGGTTCCCCGCCCTACCAATCTTGCAGATATGATCACTCTTACCATGCAGATTGATTATCATCTACAGAAACGTTTGCATGAAAAGAAGAAGACTAAGGGGCCACGATCTCATGTCGAATTCTCTTCAGTAGGCAGTAAAACAGTAACAAATGACGAACCTATGCAAATCGGAGCAGTTCGAGGTCCTCTATCTGCTACTGAAAAAAAGCGAAGAAAGACTCGGATTGTGTATGTACTGCGGAGCCTCATCGCACATCTTACGTGATTGTCTTCTGGTTCCTCCACGTCGTACCCAAGGTATGGGGTCGGGAAACTTCAAAACCCTACCGCAAGGGGAACAACGGTAGGGGTTTACAAACCAGATTCCCCAAAAAGAGTGAACTTAAACATTGACACTGCAGCGTCCACTCAGAATATGGTCATTGTATCTTTAACCCTTACTTTGCCTAATCAAACACTACGAGGAATACCTGCCTTAATAGACTGTGGAGCCGCAGGAAACTTTGTGGACGATCAATGGGCCACAGATCACGGAATCACTTGTAGATCCAAAGCCATAATCACTCCTATCCAAGGGGTCGATGGTAACCCATTAAGCTCAGGACCTATCCGAGAACAAACTGATCCTGTTACTTGTCAGATTGCCACGCACCAAGAATCCCTAGTTTTTGACCTAATCAAAGCGGCTCATTTTCCTATCATATTAGGTCTTCCTTGGTTACGGCTTCATAACCCTTTTATAAATTGGACAGCTGGAACCCTTTTTCTCGGCTCTGAATATTGTGTTTGCCATTGTTTATCCAATGAGTCAGTAGACATACACATCCCAACAGACAGCTCAGAGTCTCCTTTGGTTTCCACCATACATCATTTAGAGACCATCCCAGACTGTCATCAGAAGTACCAGTCTGTTTTCTCTACTCCTGAATTCCCGACTCTACCGCCTCACCGAAGAGACGACTGTCACATAGAATTACTGCCTGACCAACCTATTCCCTTTGGACGAATGTATGTTCTGTCACAACAAGAAAAGGAAGTCCTTAAAGACTACCTTCAGGCGAACTTACGAAATGGACTTATGACAGAATCAGTATCCCCTGCAGGAGCATCACTCTTCTTTATTCCAAAAAAAGATACTGATGAACTCAGACCATGTATCGACTTTAGAGGAATCAATAAAATCACTGTGGCAGACAGGTACCCTATGCCACTTATTCCGAACATCCTTGAAGCCGTCAGGGGAGCCTCCTTCTATACGAAATTAGACCTCCGTGGGGCATATCACCTCATTCGCATTGCTCCCGGAGATGAATGGAAAACAGCCTTCCGAACACCTTTTGGCCATTTCGAATATCATGTGATGCCTTTTGGGTTGGTGAACGCACCAGCTGTGTTCCAACGTTTTATGGACCATCTCTTTGCAGATATTCTGTTTCACTTTGTGATTATATACCTAGATGATATCCTTGTGTACTCATCGCCCGAGAAGAACATATCAAACATGTCAATATGTGTCATGACGCGGCCCTGGACGCTATGGAAAAGATGGAGGCTTTCTTAGGACACTAGCAGGTTCACTTATCGGACTAGTCTTTTGCTTCCTCCAGCCTTTTAAGGGGACCACGCCCCCAACACTTTGCGTTACAACTCACTTTGTTTTGGCTTTGCCTCATCGCGTAGCAGTGCTGCTGATATTCTTCCCCCTGTGCCTTTTCCTCCTCTTCCTTCCTGCCCGTGTGCCTTCCCCATTTCCTGGATTTGGTGTTTCTGCCTTCTCTGTGTTTTCCTCCGGTTTCCCGTAACCGGCTCTCTGGCCTTTCTCCCCCCTCCTGGGTTCCGGCTCCCATTTAGTTTTTCGGGACATGATTTCCATTGTTTCCTTTATACAGCCCTACTCCGCGGCCTTCCGTGGTCGTCTCTCCATCTCTCTCATAGTTTTTTCACTTTCCCTTTCTATTGCTCGCCCTGCCTCTTTTCTCTCTTGCCAGTCTCGAAATCTCTCTCTCCCTCTCTCTTTCACTCGTTCATTCCTCTCTCTCTAGCTCACTCCCCTTGCTGCTCTTTTCTCCCGCTCCTCATCTTTTAGTGTAGTCCTTTAGTTCTATAGTAGATTTCGGATTCTACACTCATCTTCGGATTTTCTAGAATATTTTCCTTTCTCCCATTGACTTTTACCAAGGATCCTTCCAGCCTTCTAAGATTCTTGTTTGTGTTTTGGACTTTATACTTATGGACTTAGATCTGGCCTCCAGTACCAACAAGCCTTTGCCTCTTCTACAGCTGGCTAGTTTTCTGCCATTCATCGCACCAGGGTTTTTTCTGCCTCAATAGGCTTTTTCCCTGGAACAAGGGACTGGCTCCCCTGGGGCCCCCTGGCTGCCTGTTAACACCGCAGCCAAGGTGGCCTCAAGTGGAGACCGTCCTTATCTCTACGAATGAAGAAAGGGAAAAAAGGGGCTTGAGACCGACGGAGAGACAGAAGAGTCCAAGAAGGACAGAAGGAGAAGACGGAAGACTTCATCCCAGGAAGGTTCCTCTAAGGACTCAGGTGAGGAGACGCAGGGGGAGGTATTCACCGATCCTGACAATATGGTACTTGAACGCCTGCAGTCTAATCAGCTCTACTGCAAAGCCTCCAAATGTGAATATCATCAAAATCATGTAACCTATTTAGGGTTTGTCATGTCACCACAAGGCATCTCCATGGATCCAAAGAAGGTGTCCGCGGTAGTCAAATGGCCTATTCCAATCAATGTTAAAGAGATCCAAAGATTCTTAGGGTTTGCTAATTTTTATAGAAAGTTCATCCCTTGTTTTTCAAAAATCATCTTACCACTTACTCATCTGCTGAAGAAAGGAATTCCATTTTGCTGGGACGACTCAACCGATCCAGCATTCCAAAAACTAAAAACTATGTTCACGTCTACATCCATTTTGGTAACTCCAGACCAGACTAAGCAATTCTTTGTAGAGACAGATGCTTCCCATCATGCTTTAGGTGTAGTTTTACTACAATGTACGGAAGATGGAGAAGAAAGACCAGTAGCATACCTTTCCAAAACTTTCAATGCTTCTGAACAGAACTATTCGGTGCTCGAGAAAGAATTACTGGCGATAAAAAGGGCCTTTGAGGAATGGAGACACTTACTATTAGGATCACCATTTCCTGTGGTAGTTCGCAGAGATCATCAGAACCTGAAGGTTTTACAAAATGCACACACGACTAATAGTCGACAAGCACGCTGGGCGTACTTCTTTCTCCCATTTCGGATTGAATTCACCTTTCTCCCTGGAAAACAAAATTTCGAAAAGATTTGCCTACCTCCCAATTTAGTCCAGAACCACTATTTCCCAAAGCAAAATTCATCGCTGTTCTCACAGACTTTCCACAAGAACTTAAATACGCTTCCCCAACTAACCAATCAATCTGTGAAAAGATAGCCTCTAATCATCACCTAACCCGGGACAAATCCTACTATTTTCACAATTCTCAGGTTTTGGTTCCTACTTTGGAACTTCAAAAAGAAGTGTTGCAGATGTGCCATGACTCCCAAGCAGCAGGTCATCGAGGAATTCAAGGCACTTTAGACTTAATTCAACGTCACTTTTGGTGGCCCGAAGTCCGTGCTGATGTTCAGGACTACGTAGCTGCATGTCCTGTGTGCTCTCAAGCTAAGACTCCACAAACACCGCCGATGGGATTACTGACTCGAATGCCAATCCCAAATAAGCCTTGGCAGGTAATATCTACTGACTTTATCGTGGATCTTCCTCCTTCGCATAACAAGACCACTATAATGGTTACTATAGATTACTTAACCAAGCTGGCTCATTTTACACCACTGGACAAATTACCAGGAGCCGAAGGTATGGTAAAGGTTTTTATTTCAGAAATCTTTGCCCGACATGGCCTACCGGATACTGTAGTATCGGATCGGGGTCCTCAGTACACTTCAGTGTTCTGGGAGAAGGTCTGCCATACAATAGGAATTAAACTGGCTCTTAGTTCTGGATATCATCCACAGACCAACGGACAGACCGAGCGCCTTAATCAGACCCTTGAGGGATATCTGCAATGCTTTGTTTCTGCCGCTCAGGATAATTGGTTGGATTTATTACCGTTTGCAGAATTTGCCTACAACAACGCTCGACATTCTGCTCTTCGCACTAGCCCTTTCCACTGTTCCTATGGGTTTCATCCTTCCTTTGTACCTACAGTTACTCACTCCCCTCCATGCAGCCCGGGAGTGGATAGTTTGATCTCTGACATTCAAGAAGGACATAGACTAGCCAGGATCTCATTACTGGCTGCTCAAGACCGAGCCAAGAGTATTGCAGATCAACATCGTTGAGACTCCCCACCTTTGACCCCGGGAGATTCGGTTTGGCTGGCGTCTAGATTTCTCCCTCGTCATTTGGTCCCATCTAAACTTTCCCCGCAATTCTTTGGACCTTTCAAGATTGTCTCTTTGGTGGGGCCTGCTGCTGTAAAACTAGCTCTACCTCAGTCCTGGTCTCAAATACACCCTGTCTTTCATCTTTCCCAGATCGAACTAGCAGTTCAAGACTGTTTTCATCGAGTGGACCGGACCCCTCTGCCTACGGTATCTGCAGACACCGGTCCAGAATTTGAAGTCGCCAACATCTGCGACTCCCGTTATCGTAGGGGGAAACTACAATTCCTGGTGGACTGGTAAGGGCAATCTCCCGTAGAAAGGACGTGGGAACCAGCATCAGGGGTACATGCTCCCCGATTGGTTCGGTGTTTTTTTAGATTACACCCGGGGAAGCCGGGGTCGCCTCCCAGGAGAAGGGGGCATACTGTTAAACATACCAGACATTGGTCCCTCTGGTCTCAAAACCGATTATGCGCCTCACTTCGAGTCAGGAATTCCAAGATGGTGGACCACTGTACGTGCCGTTCAGAGAGCAACGTTGCAGTCTTTCCACATTTGCCAGGAACGCGGCGAACAGCACACATGATCCCTTATACGGCATGAAGATTGAACGCTCTTCGCGTCGCTACTGTTGTGGCTGATGCTCCGTGAGTTCGCATCTAGGTGTTGTTATCTCACTCTACTCTTGTTGCAACCATTTCTACTACTTATCTTACTAACCTTGTCTTCCCTCTACTTTTCAGACTTTCCCTCCGCCTGTCCCGTGCGCCCGATTCTCGGAGTTGTTGCTCACTCCTCGTCAGAACACAAGATTATTATTTCAGTTCTCATCCTTCCTACGGGTAAACATTCTTAACATCCAGAACTATATCCTGTTCTCCCTTTGAGCTTGTGTCGTACCCGATTATAATCTCCAGATCTTACCCCTCTATTTATTCCATAGACTTCCCATCCAACTCCTTCTATCGGATCCCGTTGTTTAGGTATTCACGAAGTTGCTGATTAAGAGGTTAGAGGGAGTTCATAATCTTACCTACTTCTTGTATCTAAGCTTGCTTGTTCTCCTTTCATCTCATCCTATTGTTTTCTTACCTCCAGAAGAAACCGCCCAGCATCGTACTTCCATTTCCATCGGTGGCGCTGAAGGCACCTTTCGCTCGAGTCACTTGATCCTGCTTCCTACCAGGGTTTTCTACCCCATAGGGTTTCCCTGATGGTTGCGTACTTTCTCACAAGCTTTTCTTCCCGGGTAGAGAGTTACGCGGCGGTCGGGGCAATCTTTGCATTCAGCATTTGCTTCCCATTGGATACGCCAGTCTGCCAAGGTGCGAATTTCGGTTTCCACCATACATCATTTAGAGACCATCCCAGACTGTCATCAGAAGTACCAGTCTGTTTTCTCTACTCCTGAATTCCCGACTCTACCGCCTCACTGTCACATAGAATTACTGCCTGACCAACCTATTCCCTTTGGACGAATGTATGTTCTGTTACAACGAGAAAAGGAAGTCCTTAAAGACTACCTTCAGGCGAACTTACGAAATGGACTGATGACAGAATCAGTATCCCCTGCCGGAGCATCACTCTTCTTTATTCCAAAAAAAGATACTGAGGAACTCAGACCATGTATCGACTTTAGAGGAATCAATAAAATCACTGTGGCAGACAAGTACCCTATGCCACTTATTCCGAACATCCTTGAAGCCGTCAGGGGAGCCTCCTTCTATACGAAATTAGACCTCCGTGGGGCATATCACCTCATTCGCATTGCTCCCGGAGATGAATGGAAAACAGCCTTCCGAACACCTTTTGGCCATTTCGAATATCATGTGATGCCTTTTGGGTTGGTGAACGCACCAGCTGTGTTCCAACGTTTTATGGACCATCTCTTTGCAGATATTCTGTTTCACTTTGTGATTATATACCTAGATGATATCCTTGTGTACTCATCGCCCGAGAAGAACATATCAAACATGTCAATATGTGTCATGACGCGGCTCTGGACGCTATGGAAAAGATGGAGGCTTTCTTAGGACACCAGCAGGTTCCCTTATCGGACTAGTCTTTTGCTTCCTGCAGCCTTTTAAGGGGACCACGCCCCCAACACTTTGCGTTACAACTCACTTTGTTTTGGCTTTGCCTCATCGCGTAGCAGTGCTGCTGATATTCTTCCCCCTGTGCCTTTTCCTCCTCTTCCTTCCTGCCCGTGTGCCTTCCCCATTTCCTGGCTTTGGTGTTTCTGCCTTCTCTGTGTTTTCCTCCGGTTTCCCGTAACCGGCTCTCTGGCCTTTCTCCCCCCTCCTGGGTTCCGGCTCCCATTTAGTTTTTCGGGACATGATTTCCATTGTTTCCTTTATACAGCCCTACTCCGCAGCCTTCCGTGGTCGTCTCTCCATCTCTCTCATAGTTTTTTCACTTTCCCTTTCTATCGCTCGCCCTGCCTCTTTTCTCTCTCGCCAGTCTCGAAATCTCTCTCTCCCTCTCTCTCTCTCTCTCTCTCTCTCCGTTCATCTGCCCTTCCTTCTACCTTTCGCCCACATTCTTCATTTCCTCTTTCACTCGTTCATTCCTCTCTCTCTAGCTCACTCCTCTTACCACTCTTTTCTCCCGCTCTTCATCTTTTAGTGTAGTCCTTTAGTTCTATAGTGGATTTTGGATTCTACACTCATCTTCGGATTTTCTAGAATATTTTCCTTTCTCCCATTGACTTTTACCAAGTATCCTTCGAGCCTTCTACAATTCTTGTTTGTGTTTTGGACTTTATACTTATGGACTTGGATCTGGCCTCCAGTACCAACAAGCCTTTGCCTCTTCTGCAGCTGGCTAGTTTTCTGCCATTCATCGCACCAGGGTTTTTTCTGCCTCAATAGGCTTTTTCCCTGGAACAAGGGACTGGCTCCCCTGGGGCCCCCTGGCTGCCTGTTAACACCACAGCCAGGGTGGCCTCAAGTGGAGACCGTCCTTATCTCTACAGACGAAGAAAGGGAAAAAAGGGGCTGAAGACCGACAGAGAGACAGAAGAGTCCAAGAAGGACAGAAGGAGAAGATGGAAAACTTCATCCCAGGAAGGTTCCTCTAAGGACTCAGGTGAGGAGACGCAGGGGGGGGTATTCACAGATCTTGACAGTTTGCAACGCCAACAAACCGACATGGCCTCCCTGGAACAATTTCAGGAGATGGTGACCGCTATACAAGCTCTCCAGGCAGAGGTTCAGACCTTCCGAACGGAGAACGTCAATCTAAGACAACAGGTAGCAGCACAAGAGGACTCCTGAGGTGACCTACCCCCCCTGGCGTTCTCTTTTGGGAAATACGACGGCAATCCTAAACTCTTGAAAGAGTTCCTGGACGCTTGGATGATCTATTTTACTTTTCGGCCAAAAGCTTACGAGCTGGACAGGGCTAAGGTTGGGTTCCTTGTCTCCAACCTTGTTGGTAATGCCCTGGCTTGGGCAACCCCTCTGATAGCCCAGGCGGATCCTGCTGTCAACGACTATTCCCAATTCACCCAACTGATGCGATCCTGATTCGACAGGCCAGAAGTTCAATACTCCTCATATGAAGCTCTCCTCGACATCCGTCAAGGGAATCACAATGTGCAAACCTATGCTTCCGCTTTCACAAAACTGGCAACGGATGCAGGGTGGCCAGACTCAGCCCAACAACCCTCTTTTGTCGAGGTTTGCATGATGACCTTAAGGACGAGTTATCCAGAGTGGCTCGGCCTGCCCCTTTTCAAGAGCTGGTAACATTGATTTGCATGATGACCTTAAGGATGAGTTATCCAGAGTGGCTCGGCCTGCCTCTTTTCAAGAGCTGGTAACATTGACCCTTCAGCTGGAATACAGGTTACAAGAGCGATGACAGGAAAAGAGAAGATTATGCACCCCTCCTTCGACGGGCCTATCCCCAGCTGGATCACCTAACCGGAGTCAGACTGAAGAACCTATGCAAATAGGTACTGCAAGAGGCCCCTTGACCCCAGAGGAAAGAAAGAGATGCAGGGACTTGGGCCTTTGCATGTACTGTGGATCGTCAAAACACTTACTTCAGAATTGTCCAGAAGTACCCCCGAGGCGTTCGGGAAATGCTCTTCCCCGGTCTTGAGCAGGGACAAGGACTGGGCAGTGACGGGCAGTCCCTGCAACCTCACTCAGCAAACAGCTAATCCTGACGACCACAGACTCTTGGTATTCTCCGTCCACCTGACGTTTGGTTCCAATCCCACTATAGAGGCCTTGGCCATGCTTGACTGTGGAGCAGCAGGGAACTTCATGGATATCCAGTGGGCACAAGAACATGGAGTGTTTCTCTGTCCTAAGAGCTGTGCTTTACCTGTAGAGGGAGTGGATGGAACACCACTTTCATCTGGGCCTATAGTTCAGGAAACTACACCAGCAACCATGCTATTGTTTCAACACCAAGAGCAGATTGTGTTTGATGTTATCAGGGCCGCTCACTTCCCGGTAATCCTGGGAATACCAGGGCTACGTAAACACAATCCTTACATAAATTGGTCAGCTAACACCATATGCTTTTCGTCGATATTTTGTACTTCTTCCTGCCTACTACAGCCCTCGCCAGTTCTTGGTAAAGGAATCACTAATCCTATGTCCGCCTCTGTGGTGCAGATGGTGCTGACTTGCTACCAACAGTACGCAGAGATCTTTGAAGACAGATTACCCCGTTCCCTATCGGCCCATCGAGCGGAAGACTGTGCAATAGAGCTCAAACCTGGAGCCTCTATCCCCTTCGGCTGCATGTACCCCATGTCTCTCCCAGAAGGAAGGGCGCTTAAGGAGCATTTGGATGCCAACCTTCAGAATGGCCTCATAAGAGAGTCTCATTCCTCCGCAGGAGCCTCTATGTTCTTTGTACCTAGAAAAGGAACGTCAGAATTGAGACCATGTATAGATTATCGAGGCTTGAATAGTGTGACAATAAGGGACAGGTATCCTATGCCCCTGATAAAAGAAGTTCTAGAGGCCGTAGAAGGAGCAAGCATTTTTACCAAACTTGATCTTCGAGGAGCCTATGACCTGTTGAGGATCAGAGAAGGGGATGAGTGGAAGACGGCCTTTAGGACCCCTCTAGGGCATTTTGAATATAGAGCGATGCCCCTCGGGCTTGTTAATGCCCCGGCAGTGTTTCAGCGGTTTGTGGACAAGATCTTCTCTGACCTGTTGTTTTCCTCTGTAGTGGTCTATTTAGACGACATCCTGGTATTCTCGTCCTCTCTTTCCGAACATCGCAGACAGGTTGAGGAAGTCCTAAAGAGACTACAAGAGCACCAACTATTGGTCAAGCCTGAGAAGTGTATCTTTGAAGCATCTTCTGTGTCTTATTTAGGCTTTATTCTCTCGAAAGAAGGGGCTCAGATGGACCCAGAAAAGGTGAAGGCGGTACTCCAATGGCTGACACCCAGCAACCCCAAGGATATCCAGAGGTTTTTGGGACTGTCGAACTTTTACAGGCGATTCATTCCCAATTTCTCTGATATCGTATTGCCTATTACTAGGTTGCTGAAGAAGGGACAAAGATTTGAATGGGATTCTGAAGCCGATCAAGCCTTCCTACTCCTCAAGAGAGCCTTCACCACGGCACCCATTCTCATCCAACCTAATCAGACCCTTCCTTTTGTAGTCGAAACTGATGCTTCTGGAGGGGCTATAGGGGCTGCCCTGCTGCAATCTGGGAAGGATGGAGTGGAACATCCAGTGGCGTATAACTCCCGGACACTTAACCCAAGTGAGAGAAACTATTCTGTCCTAGAACGAGAACTACTAGCAATTCGACAAGCCTGCATTGAGTGGAGGCATCTACTGCAGGGGGCCGCACACCCGCTCCTGGTACGAACAGACCATCGGAACCTTAAGATTCTCCAACAGATGGAGTGTCATAATTCTCGACATGCTAGATGGGCTTATTTCTTCTCCCAGTTTGACTTTGACATCACTTACCTTCCGGGAAAGGAGAACACACTGGCTGATGCATTATACCGAAGCTTAGGAGAAGAATACCCTGAAGATTTTTCCAAGCCTGAAGAGATCCTAACTGGTAAGAGAATCCTAGGGGCGGTCAATTCTTTCCTTGAAGAGGTCGAGCGCTCCACCAGATTAACACATATTCCAAACCTCAGTCTGTCTTTAATGGAGAAGAAAGGGGAATTATATTTTTACAAGGATATGTTATTTCTGCCCTCGAAAGAACTTCAAACTCAAGCCGTGGCCTGGTGTCACGATATTCCCTCTGCTGGACACAAGGGCCAGGGAGCTACCTTGCATTTGGTATCAAGGTATTTCTGGTGGCCTACTCTGGCCAAGGACGTTAAGGCTTATGTTGCCACATGTCCTATTTTTGCTTCTAGTAAATACTCCACTCATCGTCCTTTGGGTCTACTTCAACAAGAACCCTTACCTTCACACCCTTGGGAACATATCTCTACTGACTTTATCGTTGATCTTCCCCCTTCTATGGGCTCCACTGCCATCATAGTGACAGTAGATTCCTTAAGTAAGATGGCACATTTTTCCCCCCTTCCTGGTTTACCATCTGCCCCAGAAGTCGCGGAGGTATTTTTGAGAGACGTAGTGAGACTACATGGCTTACCCCAGACTATCGTGTCGGACAGAGGGTCTCAATTTACTTCACGCTTCTGGTCTACACTGTGTAAGACCTTGGGCATTAACAGAGCCCTCTCATCCGGTTTCCACCCCCAAAGTAACGGACAGACGGAACGTCTAAATGCCACGCTGGAACAATACCTCTGTTGCTTTTGTCAACAAGAACAAGATAAATGGAAGGCCTTTCTTTCCACGGCCGAATTCGCCTACAATAACACACATCATTCCGCTTTAGGAACCAGTCCTTTCTTTTTCACCTACGGTTTCCACCCTAAGCATATTCCTCTTTTTGGAATACCGCCAACAGCTGTTCCCTCAGTAAACCAACGATTATATGAATTGAAACAAATTCAAGGAGAGGCTACACGGAATCTGGAGGCCAGTAGGAAGCAGCAAAAGAAGTATGCTGACAAAAAGAGATCCCCCAATCCTAAGTGGAATGTAGGTACTAAGGTCTGGTTGTCCACTAAATTCCTCCCTCGTTGGCTACACTCAGGAAAGTTTTCCGCCCGTTACATTGGTCCTTTCCCAATATCGGCTTGGGTTAATCCTGTAGCTTTCTGTCTAAGTTTACCACGCAGTATGAAGAGAATACACCCAGTGTTCCACACGTCCCTTCTTAAGATGTACCAACCTGACCCGCATGGTCACCGTGTTCCTCGCTCTTTGTTTGCCAGAGATCCAGACCCTGAAGAATATGAAGTGGAGAGACTGGTGGATTCCCGATATAAACATGGTACAGTCCTGTACCTGGTCCATTGGAAAGGGTACACGTCTGCAGAATGAACATGGGAACCCAGAAGTCATATCCATGCCCCACGCCTGTTACGTCAGTATCACCGTCTCCATCCGGGCAAACCCGGGGGAATCCTGATGAGAAGGGGGCATATTGTCATGACGCGGCCCTGGACGCTATGGAAAAGATGGAGGCTTTCTTAGGACACCAGCAGGTTCCCTTATTGCACTAGTGTTTTGCTTCCTGCAGCCTTTTAAGGGGACCACGCCCCCAACAATTTGCGTTGCAACTCGCTTTGTTTTGGCTTTGCCTCATCGCGTAGCAGTGCTGCTGATATTCTACCCCCCGTGCCTTTTCCTCCTCTTCCTTCCTGCCTGTGTGCCTTCCCCATTTCCTGGCTTTGGTGTTTCTGCCTTCTCTGTGTTTTCCTCCGGTTTCCCATAACCGGCTCTCTGGCCTTTCTCCCCCTCCTGGGTTCCGGCTCCCGTTTCGTTTTTCGCAACGTGATTTCCAATGTTTCCTTTATACAGCCCTACTCCACGGCCTTCTGCGGTCGTCTCTCCATCTCTCTCAGTTTTTTCACTTTCCCTTTCTATCGCTCGCCCTGCCTCTTTTTTCTCTCGCCAGTCTCGCAATCTCTCTCTCTCTCTCTCTCTCTCTCTCTCTCTCTCTCGGTTCATCTGCTCTTCCTTCTACCTTTCGTCCACATTCTTCATTTCCTCTTTCACTCGTTCATTCCTCTCTCTCTAGCTCACTCCCCTTACCGCTCTTTTCTCCCGCTCCTCATCTTTTAGTGTAGTCCTTTAGTTCTATAGTAGATTTCGGATTCTACAATCATCTTCGGATTTTCTAGAATATTTTCCTTTCTCCCATTGACTTTTACCAAGGATCCCTCGAGCCTTCTAAGATTCTTGTTTGTGTTTTGGACTTTATACTATGGACTTGGATCTGGCCTCCAGTACCAACAAGCCTTTGCCTCTTCTACAGCTGGCTAGTTTTCTGCCATTCATCGCACCAGGGTTTTTTCTGCCTCAATAGGCTTTTTCCCTGGAACAAGGGACTGGCTCCCCTGGGGCCCCCTGGCTGCCTGTTAACACCACAGCCAAGGTGGCCTCAAGTGGAGACCGTCCTTATCTCTACGAACGAAGAAAGGGAAAAAAGGGGCTTAAGACCGACGGAGAGACAGAAGAGTCCAAGAAGGACAGAAGGAGAAGACAGAAGAGTTCATCCCAGGAAGGTTCCTCTAAGGACTCAGGTGAGGAGACGCAGGGGGAGGTATTCACCGATCCTGACAATATGGTACTTGAACGCCTGCAGTCTAATCAGCTCTACTGCAAAGCCTCCAAATGTGAATTTCATCAAAATCAAGTTACCTATTTAGGGTTTGTCATGTCACCACAAGGCATCTCCATGGATCCAAAGAAGGTGTCCGCGGTAGTCAAATGGCCTATTCCAATCAATGTTAAAGAGATCCAAAGATTCTTACGGTTTGCTAATTTTTATAGAAAGTTCATCCCTTGTTTTTCAAAAATCATCTTACCACTTACTCATCTGCTGAAGAAAGGAATTCCATTTTGCTGGGACGACTCAACCGATACAGCATTCCAAAAACTAAAAACTATGTTCACGTCTGCATCCATTTTGGTAACTCCAGACCAGACTAAGCAATTCTTTGTAGAGACAGATGCTTCCCATCATGCTTTAGGCGCAGTTTTACTACAATGCACGGAAGATGGAGAAGAAAGACCAGTAGCATACCTTTCCAAAACTTTCAATGCTTCTGAACAGAACTATTCGGTGCTCGAGAAAGAATTACTGGCGATAAAAAGGGCCTTTGAGGAATGGAGACACTTACTATTAGGATCACCATTTCCTGTGGTAGTTCGCACAGATCATCAGAACCTGAAGGTTTTACAAAATGCACACACGACTAATAGTCGACAAGCACGCTGGGCGTACTTCTTTCTCCCATTTCGGATTGAATTCACCTTTCTCCCTGGAAAACAAAATTTGAAGGCTGATGCCCTTTCTCGAAAAGATTTGCCTACCTCCCAATTTAGTCCAGAACCACTATTTCCCAAAGCAAAATTCATCGCTGTTCTCACAGACTTTCTACAAGAACTTAAATACCCTTCCCCAACTAACCAATCAATCTGTGAAAAGATAGCCTCTAATCATCACCTAGCCCGGGACAAATCCTACTATTTTCACAATTCTCAGGTTTTGGTTCCTACTTTGGAACTTCAAAAAGAAGTGTAGTAGATGTGCCATGACTCCCAAGCAGCAGGTCATCGAGGAATTCAAGGCACTTTAGACTTAATTCAACGTCACTTTTGGTGGCCCAAAGTCCGTGCTGATGTTCAGGACTACGTAGCTGCATGTCCTGTGTGCTCTCAAGCTAAGACTCCACAAACACCGCCGATGGGATTACTGACTCGAATGCCAATCCCAAATAAGCCTTGGCAGGTAACATCTACTGACTTTATTGTGGATCTTCCTCCTTCGCATAACAAGACCACTATAATTGTTACTATAGATTACTTAACCAAGCTGGCTCATTTTACACCACTGGACAAATTACCAGGATCGGATTGGGGTCCTCAGTACACTTCAGTGTTCTGGGAGAAGGTCTGCCATACAATAGGAATTAAACTGGCTCTTAGTTCTGGATATCATCCACAGACCAACGGACAGACCGAGCGCCTTAATCAGACCCTTGAGGGATATCTGCGATGCTTTGTTTCTGCCGCTCAGGATAATTGGTTGGATTTATTACCATTTGCAGAATTTGCCTACAACAACGCTCGACATTCTGCTCTTCGCAACTAGCCCTTTCCACTGTTCCTATGGGTTTCATCCTTCCTTTGTACCTACAGTTACTCACTCTCCTCCATGCAGCCCGGGAGTGGATAGTTTGATCTCTGACATTCAAGAAGGACATAGACTGGCCAAGATCTCATTACTGGCTGCTCAAGACCGAGCCAAGAGTATTGCAGATCAACATCGTTGAGACTCCCCACCTTTGACCCCGGGAGATTCGGTTTGGCTGGCGTCTAGATTTCTCCCTCGTCATTTGGTCCCATCTAAACTTTCCCCGCGATTCTTTGGACCTTTCAAGATTGTCTCTTTGGTGGGGCCTGCTGCTGTAAAACTAGCTCTACCTCAGTCCTGGTCTCAAATACACCGTGTCTTTCATCTTTCCCAGATCAAACTAGCAGTTCAAGACTGTTTTCATCGAGTGGACCGGACCCCTCCGCCTACGGTATCTGCAGACACCGGTCCAGAATTTGAAGTCGCCAACATCTGCGACTCCCGTTACTGCAGGGGGAAACTACGATTCCTGGTGGATTGGAAAGGGCACTCTCCCGTAGAAAGGACGTGGGAACCAGCATCAGGGGTTCATGCTCCCCGATTGGTTCGGTGTTTTTTTAGATTACACCCGGGGAAGCCGGGGTCGCCTCCCAGGGGAAGGGGGCATACTGTTAAACATACCAGACATTGGTCCCTCTGGTCTCAAAATCGATTATGCGCCTCACTTCGAGTCAGGAATTCCAAGATGGTGGACCACTGTACAGGCCGTTCAGAGAGCAACGTTGCAGTCTTTCCACATTTGCCAGGAACGCGGCGAACAGCTCACGTGATCCCTTATACAGCATGAAGATTGAACACTCTTCGCGTCGCTACTGTTGTGGCTGATGCTCCGTGAGTTCGCATCTAGGTGTTGTTATCTCACTCTACTCTTGTTGCAACCATTTCTACTACTTATCTTACTAACCTTGTCTTCCCTCTACTTTTCAGACTTTCCCTCCGCCTGTCCCGTGCGCCCGATTCTCGGAGTTGTTGCTCACTCCTCGTCAGAACACAAGATTATTATTTCAGTTCTCATCCTTCCTACGGGTAAACATTCTTAACATCCAGAACTATATCCTGTTCTCCCTTTGAGCTTGATTCGTACCCGATTATAATCGCCAGATCTTACCCCTCTATTTATTCCATAGACTTCCCGTCCAACTCCTTCTATCGGATCCCGTTGTTTAGGTATTCACGAAGTTGCTGATTAAGAGGTTAGAGGGAGTTCATAATCTTACCTACTTCTTGTATCTAAGCTTGCTTGTTCTCCTTTCTTCTCATCCTGTTTTCTTACCTCCAGAAGAAACCGACCAGCATCGTACTTCCAGTTCCATCGGTGGTGCTGAAGCTACCTTTCGCTCGGGTCACTGGATCCTGCTTCCTACCAGGGTTTTCTACCCCAGAGGGTTTCCCTGACGGTTGCGTACTTTCTCTCAAGGTTTTCTTACCGTGTAGAGAGTTACGCGGCGGTCGGGGCAATCTTTGCATTCAGCATTTGCTTCCCATTGGATACGCCAGTCTGCCAAGGTGAGAATTTACCTAATTTCTAAATTGCTTTGTTAACCCAAGGCAAAGATTCAGACTAGTATTAACAATTCCCCTGGTGCTCTGGTGGATCTGAAAAGGAAAGGGGGCGGGGGTGAGTTAGTGGGAATGAGCGGGATAAGTGCAAGAGAGCAGTGATGTGCTGCTGGCAGCTTCAGTTCGGTTAACACCGTTCGCTGAGCTTGGGGGTGCTTTCTGGTCGTTTGCCGTTATGTGCTGTTGTGCGAAGCTATATGTGGTTTGTTTTGTTGTTGCGGTGTAATGAAGCTTGTGCGGTTTGTTGTGCTTTAGGGTTGTGGTTGTGTTTGGTTAGCGTTTGAGAGGTGTATTTAGAGGGGTGAAATTGTTATTGGGTTGGTTATTGGCCTCACTATCTAGAAGTGATATGTGCTAAATTTCCACATTCTTTCTCGATGTGGCACGTGAATATCTCTGCATTTCTATCTAGATCCGGCACTGGCTAATATTCACAATCCTGTCTATATATGATGCAAGCCAATATTCACAATTATATACAAATGTGGCACTGGCCCACCTTCAAAATCCTGTCTAGATGCAAAGCAAGCTAGCATTCACAATTCTATCTAAATGTGGCATTGGTAATATTCCCAATGCTGTCTAAATGTGGCAATGGCTAATATTCGCATTTCTATCTAGATGTGGCACTGGCCAACATTCATAATCCTGTCTAGATGTGATGCAGGATAATGTTCACAATTCTAAGTGTGGCTCTTGCCAACATTCGCATATCTATCTAAGTGTGGCACTGGCTGACATTCACAATTCTGTCTGGGTCTGGCGCAGGCTAACGTTCACAATTCTATTTAAATGTGGTACTTGCTAACATTGACAATTCTATCTAAGTGTGGCACTTGCTAACATTCACAATGCTATCTAAGTGTGGCACTTGCTAACATTTACAATTCTAAGTGTGGCACTTGCTAACATTTACAACCCTATCTAGATGTGACGTAGGCTAATGTTCACAATTCTGACTAAATGTGGTACTTGCTGCCATTCACAATTCTGTCTGGGTCCGGCACAGGCTAATGTTCACAATTCTATCTAAATGTGGCACTTGCTAACCTTCACAATTCTATCTAAGTGTGGCACTTGCTAACATTCACAATGCTATCTAAGTGTAGCACTTGCTAACATTCACAATCCTATCTAAGTGTGGCATGGCACTTGCTAACATTCGCAATGCTATCTAAGTGTGGCACTTGCTAACATTCACAATTCTATCTAGATGTGACGCAGGCTAGTGTTCACAATTGTATCTAGTTGTTAAGCAGGTTAGTGTTAATATCCTGGTCTGCTATGGTCTGAGGGCAGGTAGAGTGGCAGGGCTTCTGGAGTAGAGTGATTGCTCTACTCCACACCCAGGCCACACCTACTTTGATGGTTGCTGCTGGTTGACGGCTGGCCACTTGCCTCCCCTGCTGGCAACTGCAGACACAATCTGGAGCCACCTCTGTGGGAGCCGTCCTTTGCCTTGTTGCCCTTAGCCGCAGGGGCTGCACGGGCTGAAGGCTGCCCTGCAAAGGTCAGTTATGACCAGGTGGACGTACCAATCAGAGGAGGGGGGTGGGCTGGGTGGTGGGAGGGTGAGGGCGGGACTGGGAGAAAGCCAGACACAAACAAGGGACTACACCCCAGGGACTGCACACTCTACATGCAGGCCAGCACAGAAATACAGGGTCAGAAGCTACAAAAACACAAGAGAAACCCATCACAATAGCACAAATTGGTCAGAAAAATGATTGACAAAAAAACTCAAACCCCTCCACTAGAGTACATGAAAGAGGCCAAAAATCGGATTACAATCAATGGACAACTACTCACTGAGCATCAACCAGCCCCTAAAACTGCTTCCCAAGTGGTTTCCCTACCAGATCCTTCGAGATTGCAGTCCAGAAGGCAAGGGAGAAATGGGTGCAGCAAGGTTTAATAATGTTTGCGCTTCTAGGTGTGAATCACAAACAAAAAGCACTTGGCCACACTTCTTTTGATTCACAGGCAGACTCAAAACTGCTTGCAATTGCTTGCACCATTTCAGAGAATTCTAATTTGAGGGGCCATCCTGATCATTACGGACTGCTTGGGGAGCACCTCTTATCCCATTTAGTGCCAGAAGAGACAGCAACACCTTGCAATCACCAATCCTTTAAAGAGCAGCGATCACAGCCTATTTCAGCTGGCCCCACGTCCTCACTCTAACTCTAAGCATTGCATGCTGCTGTATGGCACAGCACAAAGCCCTAGCCAGGCTAAGAAATATCCATGATGAGGATTGCTGTGTGATCGCAATGTGTAATGGTAATATTTTCCCAGCCCCTGAACTGTAAGAGTCTGCATTGGACATATCTCGGGATATGCTTTGCATTTCTCACAACCAGATACAGCCGGAAGAATGAATGTTGCTTGGAGCAGACTTTGTATCCAGCAAAAGCCAGAGAAGATGCCTGGGAACATTTGAATTTTGCAGTAGCCCCAGACTGGGAGACGGTCAAATGTTTGACTGGATGCACCCAACAATGTCTTATGACCGAGACTCAAAGAACAAAGAAGATGCCCCCGGAAGAGGAATCGTGCATACGCTCTGTCTGATTCCATCCTTCCAAGACCAGTTCTGATTAATAAGCTCTGCTACTGTTTCTGGACCCCAACCTTCTCTTTGCAGTGCTTACTTATCTAGGCCCGAAGGGCACAGTCAACTGGGCAGCTTAAGGTCCTTTGATTCCCAAATGCCTTTTTGCGGTCCCTGCACAGACTTGTGCACCAAGAGGGAGACATATCGCAGTTATGAGCATCGGCAGCCAGCAGTGCTTGTGGTCTAGGGTTACAAATAACACAAATCTGTGAAGCCCAAGGGTGTCCTCTCAACCTGGTGCCCACCAGCAGCCTTATGTTAGGAGAGATTTCCAGATGTGGGGTTCTGGAAAGGAAATCTATTGGAGAAGTAAGTCTTAGACCTAGGATATCAAGGGTATGGTAGCAGGTAAAGTTAACATCAACTAAATTTAGCAAGTAATTGAATGTGTACACATATGTATAAGAATATATTTAATAAAATAACATACATGCATTAAAAGTCAATACTGTTACTCACTAGGTAAATCAGAATCTACATATATACCTAGATGAATTCCCCTGCTTGACTCTAAGGGACAAGAGGGAAGTGACTCTTGGGGCCCCCCATGAGCCAGTGGATGATGGACATAGGTGTAGAGAAGGTGGATCCCCGGATCACTCTACCTGGGGCCTCATTGAGCAACAGGACATAGTCACATTACCACCAAAGTCCCAACTTTATCCAAAAAGGACCCCAAAAGTGTGACAGAAAAATGTGTGTGGGGCTTTCATGTTCCCAGATCCAATATGCGCAAGTGTCACGAGCTTGGCAGACCTGTCTGGATTCATGAGCTTGTCTAGGTCCATGAGCCTCATTACAATTATGCGGGTCCAGAAAAAACTGTCCTGGTAAACCTACCGGCATCATTGTTTCCGGACCGGCACAGTACAACTCTGCGGTTGGGTGCCGTCCCGCCTTCCAGGGTCAGACCTGCCGGGCGGGACGACACCCGCTCGCAGAGTTCTCACAGGAGCACCGGCACCGTTGTTAACGGTACCGGTGCTCCTGTTTCCCCCATTCCCATGGAGTCCTACAGGACTCCATGGGAATGGGGACTAATAAAATTACCAGCGCCTGACTTCCCGACCACCTGACTCAGAATAGCCTGGTGGCACCGGGAAGTCTGGTGCCGGCAATTCATTATGGGTCTGGTAGCTACCTGCCAGTTTTACCGGCAGGGTTACCGCCGGACCCGTAATGAGGCCCAATGTGTCTGTGCGCAAACAGGTCTGGCAAGTCATAAAAATTGTGAATGCTCCAAACAAGCACAGACCTTCCAGGGAACATGAACATAGGGATTGAACCGACCCCAAATATCCCAGGCTGCACTCGCTTGTGCAGCTTTCCCATGCAGGCTTGTTCCCCTCCCAGACTACTCTCCCCAGCCCTTCCTATGCACAAAGGGAATCCAAGATGGATGCCAGGGTTCATATAGATTTAGGCCAATCCCTTTAGCCTCATTTTCACCCACAAGAAGTTCAGGCTCGTGACCAATCCCAGCCCTCAGACCCTTTGGGAATTTACGTGCAGGCCTTCAGACCACGTACCCCACAGGTAGATAAAGAATAGCCCTAAATAAGCAAAGCAGCTCAGTCTGAGCATGTGGGTTGATGGAGCAGGTTGTGACTGGTGGTTGTAGGACTTTGGAGAGTGTTACAATGATGGTGCACGAGTGGAGCATGCTGGAAGTGAGATGGGGTGAAGGAGCCAGTAGGAGGAGGAAGAAGCAATGAACTGTAGGAGATGGTAGCGTTAGAGGAATTTGGTAAGTGTTTAGAGGCATAAGAGACAACATTAGGAGGAGTTGGTGAGAGGTTGGAGCAGAAGGGAGTGACATCAGAAATATGTCGGGAACATTTAAAAGAGGAGAAGGTGACACCAGAAGGAGGTTGTGAGAGTTTGGAGGAAGAGGTACCATCAAGAGGAGGAAGTGAGTGTTTGGAAGAGGAGGAAGTAACATCAAGACAGGGTAGTGAGAGTATTGCAGAACTAGGTAACATCTGAAAGAGGGTGGAATGTTTGAAGTGGGGGGTAACATCCAGTAGAGCTGGAGCAGGTGTACCAGGCGGAGAAGTTGAGAGCAAGAGCCGGATGGTACGGGATTCTGGGTTGTGCATCCCACTTGGCCTCCTGTGATAATACATACACAGTTGATAACCCACTCACAGGGCTACTCCCCACTTCAGTGTACAGAGAAATGAAGAAATGCAAAACACAAGCACTACCATTAAACCTCAAGCAGGGGGGTGGGGGTGCAAAACACAACAAAATGGTTAGACAGTCAATACCACGCTCCTTAGAATTATAGAGTAAAACCTAAAAAGATGTATAAATCCGTCTAGTTTCAGTTAAAAGGATTTCCCACAAAAGGATGCTGCAACTCCCAATTCCTAAGTAGTGAGGGGTTCATAGGAAGGAATCCTAGACTAAAACACCATAACACAGTCAGGCAAAGGTAGTTGTAGGCAGGGTCATCGTAAGCATTTTTAGGCAGAGGCGTAGACAGGGTAGGGCCTGCGCGGGCAAGACCCACCCAAAATCTGTAAATGCCCACTAAGCAACCCTGTGTGGGCATTTACAGATGTTATTGACATAGCGTTGGGCCCAACTACATTAGCTTAAGGCAGCACTTTTTAGACAATCCTGGCTACGCCCCTGCTTTTGGGGCCTGAGGCATGGACACCTTTGGGGACGCCCTCCACTGAACCAAGCAATTAAGGGATCCAAACATCTGGTCGTGCCCCATTTATTCGATCCCCATCCATAGCTTGATATGCTGCCTTGAATCAATCAAAATAAGCATGGGTACTACCATTAGGCTCACTGGCACCCTTGTTTACAGACTGGCAAACTACGGGTTTGTTTGCCGGAGCCGCTGTGCCCGACAGGTCTGACCATGCCGGGCGCAGCGTTCACGGTAAGCAAAGCCATCATGGAAGCACCGGCACCAATAAACGGTGCCGGTGCTTCCATGTCCCCATTACCATAGAGTCCAATGGGGCTATATGAGACTCCTACCGGACTCTATAGGAATGGGGATTTACAAATTTGCTGGCACCTGACTTCCCGGGCGCCGGACTATTTATGAGCCAGTGGCACCGGGAAGTCAGACACTGGTACATTTTTACAGGTCCGGCGGCAACCGTTATATTGTTTTTTTTAATTTTTTTTATTTGTATATGATACAAAACCTTTACAAAAAGAGAAAATGTCTTAGTTTAAGAGGAAAGAAAAAATAAGAACAATTTATCAAACTTCACAAAGTTATAAACCCATTAACCAATACTACAATCTAGAACAAAACAATGATCCATAACATTGTTTTGCTTGGGCTTCTCTAAGCTAGCGTGAAGTTCAATTAGCTATATTTCATATTTTGGCCATGAGAAAGTTCAACAATGATATTTCCGAAAAAAGTGTTCTTCCACTCAGCTGTTACCCTTGGGTTCGTCAAGTCTCAGAGAATGATGTTACATTTCTCCACAACTCGCACAGTGGCGAATGTAAGAGCTGGCTCATGCCCAGAGATGATTTTGCTCCAAAAGAAGTCAGAGAGCAACCCCTGATCCCGATCCACAAACCTTCTGTATAATGCCCACCTCACATTCCAAGATCCCTCACAGTCCAACAGGATATGCTTTAATGTTTGTTTTGACAGGGTCTCACAAACACTACACAATTTTTGGGCGTCAAACCCTTGGTTTCGTAGAGTCTGAATTTCCCCCTGTATGTACTAAGTTAAGCCTGATTCTAATGAAATTCTTCCTTATCTGGCTCTCACGAAATTTGACCAAATATCTTGGGAGAACCCCCAGTTTTTTGTCAATGGTCTGGAAGGAATTTGTAGGGACTGAGTTCCTCAATTTTCTGATTGTCTCAATCCAATCAGCATGTTCCATTTTCTTTTTGATACTCTGGGGGTTAGTAATTAACGTCTGGATATCTGTGTCTGCTTTAACAAGCATCTCCTTAGCTCCTACTTTCAAGTTGGATAGAAGCCCAGATCTCGAGTGATCGAGCAGTGATCCAATATCACCATAGAGCGTATTCTGCTGTGCAGTAATAATCTGCCGATATATTGACATTAGCTTCCACTCAGCCATAGAGCCCAATGATTTTAAACCCAGCATGAATCTCAAGCTCTATGAGGGCGTACACATCGGGAGACAAAGGACTTTCTTCCACAAGAGACCCTCTCATTTACTCCAGTTTATTTTCCAGAGCAAGGGAATTGCCTCCAAGCCATAAAGAATTACCGGGACCGCCTTTGCCATGTAAAATTTGATCAACGGAAGTAATGAAAATGTACAATACTTAGCACGTGTTTTTTTCATTTGGAGGATAAATTTCATACTTTTCTCCTCCACATCCGACTCTACATTATAAGTAGCTGGTGAGGCATAGATCTTATAGCCTTGATAGATTAATTCTTCAACTCTTGGGATGATGTGATCGTCCAGGACCCACTTTGCATAATGGATAATTTTATGCGTGCGTTTAAACACTACAATCCTGGATTTTAGAGGATTAATGGACAGCCCGTTTGATTTTGCATAATCGCCTAATTTAGTCAATGGACGCTGCAAACCAATCGCTGTTTTATCCAGCAAGACCATGTCATCTGCGTAGGACAGCCAATGGATCCTCCTCCCATTGATCGTCGGGCTGGCCAACGCAGACGGTTCGAAGGAGATGCCCATGTCTGCCAAGAACAAGTGAAAGAAAAGGGGATGCCCCCAGGCAGCCCTGTCTTACACCTCTCTCTACTCTGACCAGTTCTGAAAGATGCCCCTGATCGTCAAGGCGCACCCGCAGTGTAATGTCCCTATGCAATTCGATAAGCATTGACAGTAGCATCTCCGGAATACCCCTTCTCCTCAACTTGTCCCAGAGTACCGCTCTGTCAACCTGATTGAATGCCCTTGATAGGTCCACCCATGCCCCGTAGATTGGAGAGCCACCTCTGTCAGTAGTGTGTCCAAAGACCAGATTTAAAATGAGGCTATTCAAGGTAGTGGAAATGCCCCTCCTGAAACCTGTCTGGTTACAGGACAAAATCTGTGAGGTATCCACCCATTGGTTAAGGGCGTTCAACAGGAGCTTCATAAAGATTTTACTGTCAATAGCAAGGAGGGCGATCGGGCGCCCCCCTTGAAGAAAGATATAACTATGGCGGACTTCCAAGAAGCTGGAAACTCACATTGCTGAAGTATCCCCCTGAAAAGATGATATAATAGTTTGGACCAAAGCTCTGGCTCACTTTTGAGGACCTGGTACGTAAGACCATTCAGGCCTGCAGCTCGAGAGACCGACAACTTGGAGATTATTTCCAAAATGTCCTCTTCCTCAAAGTGCAAATGCCAAGGAACTTCGAGGTCAACATGGTTCAAGAGTGACTTTGGATGCTTAAAGATTTCTGACAGGTATTCGACCCAATTGGATTCTGATACCAAATTGCACAAAGTGCTGTTATGATTGGCTTCCAATTGTCTGGTCACAGACCAAAAAATTCTGGAATTATTTTCTTTTACCAGCCGCAGCATAACTTCTCCATCCTGCTGAAGTCAGAGCATTCTACGGCCTCTAGACCAGTAAGAGTATTCTTGGTTTATTCATTTTGGCTTCTTTTTTGTGGGTGACCAAATCAAGTGACATTTTCCCCAAGCTTCTAAGTTTCCGTCTACACTCACTCTTTTTTCTCTGAGTTTCTTCATCAAAGCTATGTACATGGTTTTGTCTGTCTCTAGAAGAAGTTTCCTCCGGAGGCAAAACAGACCAAAGAAACTTGGTAAATCTGGATGGTTGTCAATTTTCCTGCAACAGATGATCTGGAATCCTCTCAAGATGACTATTCAGCTTCGTGCCCACATGCTTATATTTGACCAGCCTTATTTTACCCCTGTTGACTGTTACAACTTGGGGAAATGTGTCTGCGGGAGTGGCTAACATGTCTGGAAAAGTTAGCTCAAGACGCGAATGGTCACTCTCCCCATCATGTTTTATGGCCAAGGAAGAAGGTTGCGAAAAAAGAGACCAGGGGAAGCAAAGATTTAATCTAGCATAGATGATAGTTTCCCCTTATGCAATGTTGGAGAAGGGGCTCTCTCACCCCCAGATGATCCACTTAACATCCTTAAACCCCAGGAATCCAAAAAGTCCACCCATGTTCGCCCCTTTATTGAGTTTTTGTGAGAGCCTAGACTCTTCTTTACCTCTAGTTGTTGTATACATTCGCTATTTAGATCTCCTGCGAGAATGATATTAGTCCCCCCAAAATCCAATTGAATTGTTCCCAACAACAACGCCAACAAGGCTAGAAAGACCTGAAGTTTGGAACACGCTGGGTTCCAATAAATATTGATAACAATAATGTCCGGATCTGGCATATCACATTTTAAGCTAATTTTACATGCCTGAATTCCCTTTATGTTGTTAAAGATGGGAATGATAGAATTTACTGTAAGATTTTTGAAAGCCATTAAGAGACCCCCAGACTGTCTCCCTTTGGCTTTCTGAGAAGCAGACAGGCAATGAAATGTGTAACCCTCGATCTCAATTGGGTTTACCAGCCATGTTTCCTGCAGCAATATAATGTCACTTGACTCAAACAGATGTTTTCTCATTTTTCTTTGCCTTAAAAGTACTGGGACACCGCATATTCCAGCTTATCACGGTGATCCCTCTCTGTCTAAAGAGGCTGTATTCCCACTCCCAACTTCTGAAGAACCTGGGAAAGAATTTCTGGTAGGAGGGTCAATGTACTCTCTTGGTTAGTGACCCCCTTCGGTTTCCCTCCTTCTACCTGTTGCCCCCCCTGAAACTCGCTGCCCCCCCAACACACTGACCTTTGTGCCCCTCTAGTTGATACATTGCCCTGACCAGGAACGATAGGTGGCTCAGAGAAAACCTTCAGGCCATTACGATCTAATTATTATGAGGCATTCAAAATAGCCCTCTGAGCCTTCCTTGTGGCCAGGCCCGCTTCCATAAAGAAGGCATTGCCTGCACTCGGAAATATCACATATTCAATATCTACAGAAGATAGAAGGAACAAGTTCCGAACTTTCTTGAAGAGAGCCAGGATTACACTTCTGCTAAGAGATTTATAGAGAGTGGTGTTTTCCAACAGTTTTAACCAAACCTTCGGGATTGCGAACTCAGAGCAGTCTTCCTCCATTTAAACTTCGCCACCATGGGGCTCCCTCCTGGATTTGATGACTTGGTGAGGTTTTGCCTAGGGGCTCTCTCAGCTCCAGCAACTTTCCACAGCCATTCCAGGTCTCCGGTATACTGGCAGTTTTCCCCGGGCCCAGACCTCCTCTGTAAGGGTTATTGGGGCTGAGGACTCTGCCACTGAACATGGCCTTGCTTTCTTACATGGTTTGAGAAATAAGGGGACTCCCTGCGGATTGTTTTGCAATATGCCGACAGGAGAGGGCTGTTTGCATGTGAGCGATTTCTTCTGCAGAAATATAAGGGCCAATGCGATCACTTTCTCAGAAGGGCCCCTGGGGATCAAGGGCGTCATTGCATCATACTGTCGTTTATGTGCAGCTGTTGGAACCGCCAGGTCTTTCAGTTTTGCCCCTCCTCCCAAGATCTTCAATGGATCGTTCTACAGATCTGTCTGAAGACCCACGCTCACATTTTTGATCACTATCTCATTTTGTGTGGAACCTTTACCGGCTTGTCGGGAATGTCTCAGTTGTTTCTTCCCCTTCGGTGCTTTAATGGCAACACATGCTTTTCCGCAGGGGCTTCTGACACATTCCCCTCACTAGATGTCTGTTGCTCTGAATCTAATGATTCACGATTCACTATTTGGGGCAAATGAGATATTTTTGAGAAACAGATTAGCTCCCGAGTTTTTAATCCTTGGCATCTTCTGGTTCTTGGATTTCTTTTGGTTTTTTATCGATTGTGGTTGAGGCATTCCACCTCTCCTACTTCCACCGTCTTTTCTTTTCATCTTCCTTCTTCCTTTATAGGTCCACTGGCTTGCAAACATCCAGGCTACCTCTGTCTCCTCTCCTTCTGCTGGAGTTACTGCCCCTTGGATTTGAGGGGCAGCAGCTATCTCATCTGCAGGACCTTCGACCAGATTTGCTAACCTCCTGAATTCCTTCAATGTGGATTTAGAGAGTGTCATCAAAAAGAAGGTGTGAGTTGTTCTCCGCCACTGTCTCCTTTTCCAAACGAGAGGTTTTGGAATGCAAATGTTGAAGAATTTCTTTCAACAGCTGATCAGCAGATTCTTCCTCCTTTTTTTTTTAGGTTTAATAAACCCTGTAGTGAGGAAATGTCCAACCCTTGCTTGGTCAGTTCCAGCCTAACCTCCATCATTGTTGGAATAATGATGGAGTTACAGGCAGACACGAGTCCCACCACTGCTGACTCACAGTTTGCCGTCTCTTTCGTGAGTTCCAAAAGTATTCCTGCATGAAACTTGACTTCTGCCTTAAGGAGCTCAAACACAGAAACCAATGAGTTTAGCACAAAGTTCAGCGCTGATAGGGTGCTCCCATTTGTTTGCAGAGTTTCCACCTCCTCATGTGCTACCGAGGGTGGAGTGCGTGAACTTGGGTAAACATGCTCCCCCCTAGATTATGAATGGGGGCCTGGTGGGGAGACAAGGAAGCCCCTTTAGGGGGTGGAGTTACAAGTCTACTCTCCTCCCCTCTACTGTCTGAATGCGCTTCCACACCTACCAGTGGCGTCTGTGCTGCTGGAGGAGAGCTCCAAAACTAGCTCTACATCCTCCTCAGCGTCATTCATGCTTTTGTTCCTTCTTTTCCTGAAATGGTCTTGTATCTTCTTTTGGATTTTGTAGGTTGTGACTGTGTATTCCAGCCCTCGCCTCCATTGATGTATGACCGACTAGTGTGTTTCTAGTGCGGACCCGCTCTCCTTTGATGTGGGGACAGGGTCTTGTGCATGGACTTTGGCCTGACACACTACAGCCGTGTTATGAAGGACTGGGGTTGCATTGAGTGCCGACATTGACGTCCCCGGCGGATTCACAGGAATCAGGTATGACCCATCCCATTCAGGTACCCTTGTTGAGTCCATAAGGGTTGTACTGCAAAGCTTCATTATGCTAATAGTCCTCAGTAACTGCGCAGCGATTTACGCAGGCCTGAGGCTGTCCCACACTCTTATAATCAGCAGACAATATTGACTTGATGTCTTAGTAGGGTAGTTCAGCTAAATAATTCAAGATGTAAGGTTCAAGATGTAAGGTGGTTAGAGGGTGAGGTAAAATATACTCAGGTATAGTGAGGCCCCCACTGCCAATCTTACCTTAATACCTTAGTGTCAAACTGGTGCACACTTAAATTGCATTACCCTCCTTAGACCCCCGCTCTCAACCACTCATGAGAGCGTGGTACTGATCTCTGTCTTCGGCTAGGGCCTCCCTCTGGAACTGCCTCCCTGCCACTCTAAAACTTGAGGAGAACCATCTCTGGTTCTGGAATCACCTCAAGACCTTCCTCTTTGCTTCTGCCTTTGCCCCCCCTGTCCCCTGCTGATTCTACTCTCCCTCGGCACCATGCACCTGGCCACCCTCTTTCCTCCGGGCCCAGGTACCTGCTCCTCTTGCCACCCGCACGCACTGCCTCCCAGCCACCCGATGCACTGGGTTCTGTATCTGTACCCATACAGCCCCCACCCTCTTTTTATTTATTAATTTATTTATTATTATTTATGTTTTTTCCTCCTTGCTCCGCACTCTTTTTTTTGTTCCCCCTTCCATACACTTCTCCCTCTCCCCCTCTTCCATGCACTTGCGCGTTCTCAATGTCACTGGGCCTAGTAAGATTGTTGTTTTTGTTTCTCCTCTGTTCCCCTTCCCTTGCCTTGTCGCGCTCTGAAACACTTGTGTATGAGCGCGATAGAAATAAAATATCAATATCAATATCAATACTGTAAGGCTATGAAGCTATGAAGCTAAACCAACGAGAAATCATCAAGAGGGCTTCCTGTGCTTCTGTAGGCGGGCATAATGGACGGCAATAAATCCTGTCTCCTGCCCTCTGAAGCCTCGTCTCACTTACCCCTCTTGACACGGCTTGCAATGGTCTTTACGTCTAGGGGCGGCTTCGCTTCTTCTCTTGTTCTCGCCGTTGCCCTGATATGCAGGAGTATAAGGCAATTCACTTTGAAATGTTCCTAACAAAGAGCACTCTCACTCGCTCGCTCGCACAGCAAAGCAACTTCTTCCAACCCAGCTCCTCCAACACCCCACTACGAACAGGGCGAATCTGTTCCGGTTAGAGGAAAGCACCTCCATGAACCACGTTCAACCGTTAAGCTGCACTGAGTGTGAGCAAAACTAAACAAAACAGCCGCTTCCGACCGTCATTGGCAGCAGGGTTATTGCTGGGCCCGTAATGAAGCCCTATATCTGGGTTTTTATTTTGTACTTTTAAAGCTATACATATGCCCAAAACATAGACTTTTGAAATGATTTATAAATGTGGTGATTAACCTTTGAATTGTACATAAACGCAAACTGTTTTTTGTGTCAAATGAGCAGACCATAAAATAAGTTTGCAGAGGCCTGCAATATCTAGTCCGCTTTCTTCTTTCTAGAACCCCTTCCACTCAAATGGCCTGCATAAAAAGAAAAATCAGGCAATTGGCTAACTAATGCCCCGAGCATGTGAGAAGGCAAACCTTTTCACAGAAGACAGCACAGTACTGTTAATGATATTAAATGATTTGTCCAGGAACACTGTATTGTCTCCTGGCAAAGCCAGGATATGAGAATATATGCTCGGGTTCCACAGTTTGAATTTGGTTACCTAATAACCTGACCAGACTAACACTTTATTCTCATCATTAGGGGTGGCTGCCTAGGTTTTACAATCACCCGTCTGAAGAAACCAATTTCTAGACCATCAGCATACTGATGCAATGTTTGTTTTTATAGCAACCGCTATCTGGTGCAGGTACATTCCTGATACTAGCACCCGATGTGCTACACGATAAAGTGCATACCCATTCAGGTTAATGAACTTCAGGCAAAGAAAAGGCAGAGTCGGCTTTGCTGGAATTTGGTTTTGTAATCTTGCATATGAGCACAGATCTTTGCAATAAGTGCTTAACACACTGAGCTGTTTTTGAACCATTGCATCACTCAAATGTATCTATATGCATTTCAACTTTGGCTACTGCACATGATCAATATGATCCCCACAGAAAGGTTAGAAGGCTGCAGGTGGTGTGCCTTAGTGAATGCACAAACTATGTATACCACAGTGAACACAGAAAGTACTACAGGATGAATTAATTAGAGCAGAATGTACTTGTCACAAAAAAGACAGGCAGTAGGTTTAGCCTCAGCAGCATGCCATAAAATATCCTGACGTGTTTGTGTTTGGTGAGCAATGGAAACTGACTTCTTTGGTTCAGGCAGCCTTGTCGGGCCCCCTTCTAAAATGGAGACCCGGGCCAATCCTCGCTCCACCCCATCCCCCCACACATCCCCTCTCCCTCCCACCCACTGCCCCAAACACCAAAATTATCTCCTCGGCCCAGAATCACCTCCACGTCCCACTTCCTTGTCCCAGTGCTTAAGTATGAGGCACCTTGCCTCATAGGTACGTACTGGGACGAAGAGAAGTGGGAGTAGGAGTAATAAAATTACAGGTAACTAAGCCAGGCATTACCTCCATGTCCCTCTACCCCATCCCAGTACTTGTGTATGAAGCAAAGTGCCTCATACACACGTATTGGGACGAGGAAGAATATGGCTAGGTGTAATGAATATTACCAATAAGTAATCAAAACATTAAACACAAGCAGTGGTGCAACACCATTGAGCTGACTGGGCTTCATCCCACCCCCCTACCTGACATTTTTAGCTTTGTTGATGCGACCTGGCTGACTTACAGAGCAGTTGCCAGACAGAACAGGACACAGATGTTAAACAGCGCCTGGGTTAAGGCCCGGCAATTACTAACGTAAAGCATAACACTGTTAGCACCTGCATTTAAATGCTTATTTTTTTAGGCAATTGAAATTGTGATGTGGGTTTAATACTTGCATACCAGGCGAGTGATTAGAAGGGTAGAGATGGGACAGGAGACTGCACATTCTCACAGTAATCCATAAATTGGGTGCTTTCAGACTTACAGGAGAGAGTTAACTGCTTGTAACATTGAATCTGTACTAGATTCTGCTTTAGGATGACTGCTTTGACTACCACAACATTGGAGGATGTCGGTAAAGACCACCTCAGGTGCAGATATTTGCTTCTGCGACCCCGCCCAGGGTCACTCAGGTTCTAAGTTGCAGGCTAATGAAATGCTCCAGTGTCTGAGTAGCAGTGCCCCTTATGAGGATGGTCCAGGTCCTGGGAAGTTCCTGCGATGCTTCTGAGGGTCAGAGAGAGCAGGGCAGATGTGCAGGACTTCATACTACTGAATCCCACCCTTCTAAGCAAGGGAGGAGCAGACAGACCTGTTAAGCATTTATAGCCAGTTCAGACATACAAAGCACTGACCTGGAGTCAATAGGCTTCATTACGAGTCCAGCAGTAACCCTGCCGGTGCTACCGTCTGGTTGCCGCCGGACTCATAATAATTTATTGGCGCCTGACTTCCTGGTGCCGTTGTAACATTACGATTTCGGTAAATTGTAAGTCCCCATTCCCATAGAGTGCCATAGGACACTGAGAGTGGGGACACGGAAGGGCTGGCACTATTGCTAACAGTGCCTGCGCTTCCGTGAAGTGTTTACCTACCGTGGCTGCCGCGCCCGCCAGGGTCAGACCTGTCGGGCACAGAGGGACTGCAGGCAAACACATAGTTTTCCAGTCCAGAAACAAGGGTACTGGTGAGCTTGCCGGCACCCTTGTTTCCGGACCAGCAAACTTAGAATGACCCCTAATGTCCTGACCATGCAAACGTACATGAGCAAATACGACGGATCTGTTGCAATTGCAGACCCGCCGGCCCGCCGCAGATGCAGAGAAAGGTAACACCGAAGTATTACCTTTCTTTGACGAATGCGGCGGGCGGGCGGCCAACTGCCACGGCCCGCGACACCATGGTGCCAGCAGCAGTCAATGTTGCAACACACTGGGAGGGAGCGGCAGGGCTGGGCGTTGCTGCCTCAGCCTGGCCTGCTCCCTTGCAGTGTTTTGTTACAGTAACAGACTCTGCTCTCCGTGCTCCGGCTCCAACATTGCCACTGATTTGCCTCAGGTTCATGCCACAGCGGCAGCCCCTTTTAAGGTAAGCCTCGCCCTGCGCATGGCCGGGTTTGTTCATGTTGTTGTTTTCCCATTCCCTCTCAAAAAAGTAAATTTGATGCCCCAAAAAATTGGGAAACATGTCCTAGTGCTGCACAGACTTTAAAGGGGGCCCCTTTAGAATCACAGAATGAGTTTGTGCACTCATGCAGCAGTCGCTTTGTTCCCAAACATGTGAAAGTCCCATTATTTTCCCCTTTTCTATCAGTGACCTCGTTTTTCACTTCCGAGATAAGGGGAGCCACTCCACACATCCCTTGGAGAATGCCTGCCAGCCCAGGATCCAGGCTTGGTGCGGAATATGTGCAGCGCGTGTTGGTCTACCCAGGCTGCAGTGCCTCTTCCTGTTTATTTTTGTTCACTAATTGTCGAGGCTTTGCACCGAGTTCAGCAGCAGCAGCAGCAGCAAAGCCTTGCATGGGAGCAGCACGCTTTTAATACTGTTGTTCTAACTGGCTCGCAGCGGGGTCAAATATGTTACGTTATCTCATTGGAATCCTGCCTGATTGAGAACATTCAAAACAGTTTATATTCCTTCAACTGCAGCCTGCAGGCCATCCCCGGCTATCTCAGCTCATTTGAATTGAAGGTTGTGGGTTGGTGTCTGCCCACAGGCTGGGGGCAGGGAGGTATTCAGCATTGCAAGAGTAGGGTGGGGGAGAGCCACGAAAAAGTGACTTTAGAATAAGGTACCATAAGTAAGCCAAGTGGCACGTAACTTTGTGGTGCAAAATACATAAATTGCACTATTATTATATATGGAGCAACTCTGTAGTCATTAGGCTTTTTTTTTAACAAAAGCATTATATATTAACATAAACTATGAAGTTAATCACTTACAGAACTGGAGATAAGACAAATTGGGATTAAATGATTTGCCCAGAATAACACACTTTAGTTAAATGCTGAAACCGGGATGTGGACAATTTAAGCAACTGAACACATCTTCCCAAGTTTACTTGATATAGATATTTATTAAGGTTTTGCTTTGCATTTTCGTTTGCTTGAATGATACTTTATAGCAATGCCTTGGAAATAACTACATTACATAAACTAGCCTTTCATAATAAACTAACTTTACACTCTATACATCGTCATAGAAATATGTTGAGCAAGAAGAGTCCATTGAGCAAGAAACTCGCAGGTCGGTCTGTTGTGAAAATTGCCTTTATTTTGGCATTGCTCTTCGCATTTCTATCCCATGCATGCTAGAACACTTTGCTCTCCCTACTCTTTCCACTTCCCTGTTTGCCTAGAACCCCACCTGTAAACCTATGGCTGTGTCCCCCAGTTACAGTGTTCGGCTGATTCCCGGCTACGTTGACGCTTTAACAATTCCACACATACAAACGCAGCAGCGTTTTACAAAAGAAAAAATAATTGGCAAAGCAATAGCTTGGGCCTGTCCGTGGGCATGTGATAGCCCTTTGCCAGGTATTGCCATGCTGCTGTTTACTGGCTCTAGGATGGAGGCATATGATAGCAGTGCCTGGCATATATATCTATCTACTAACTATTCATAAGCCAAAAGTGTAGGCTTTGCCAATGCTTGATTCTAACAGGATTTCAGTGCAAGATACACTACAGAATAATTGCTCATTTTACTATAGCCGATATGATAGCTCGGTGGGTGGTGTGTTTGTTGCTGCGATGAGTGTGTGATCTGCAGTTTGCAAGTTCGAACCATCTCAGCCTTTCATCCTTCTGAGGTCGATAAATGAGTACCAACATAGGTTGGGTGATATTGTATGCATATTTGTTCTATAAAAAAGAGCTTAAGCGTAAGTGCTATACAATAACATATTATCGTTTGGCCTTGGACGTCTGCTTGCATTCACAGTAATTTGACAATATGGATCTATACACACAGATATTAATGCTACATATGGTGATCCATTCTTGTATGATATGTATATCACAGTAGTGAAATCATAACCATAGTTTTCATTGTGTACTTAGGAACAATGCTATTTGATGCCACTTCCTGTTTTGTCAAGGGGTGAAAGGTCGTGTTCATGCCATCCCTGCACCTCCGAGCTGTGGACCCTGTCACAGAACTGTATGCAAATTTATGTTATTTTATGAGTTGTGTTGTAATGTAACACACATGAACCCTCGATAAGCAGCATTTTCTGTAAAGTCGTGAATTGATGCAATTCACGAATCACGGATGATGGTTTGAGGAAATTGAGGGCCACTTTTTTAAGGCGCAGGGTGGGCCACTTTTTTGAGGCGAGGGGTGGGCCACTTTTTTTGGGGTGTCCGGGCCTATTTCTTGTCCGACTCCGACCCTGCTCAGTATCAGAGAAGTTTGTGAGATATCCATAGGGAGTGTATGTTGGGATAACTGGGTAGCTGCAGCGATCAGGAATTTGAATGGGTGAACTTGTGGTTAGAAAAAAACGTACGAAACAAGATGTATTTGGAAGTGGGAGGGGGTTGGGATAAACTCCTATGTTGTGAGGGGACTTCACACAACAAAAAGAAGGATTACTTTCTTTGAAAAAATCTAAAGGAACCGTGTCAACATGGCTCAAATGAAAAGGTGTCCAGGGTTTCTCCATCATGAGGATATTTGTCAAACTCAAGATAAGAGAATTCGAATTTGAGGGGCCATCCTGATAATTACGGACTGCTTGGGGAGCACCTCTCATCCCATTCAGTGCCACAAGAGACAGCAACACCTTGCAATCACCAATCCTTTAAAGAGCAGCAATCACAGCCTGTTGCAGCTGGCCCCACGTCCCCACTCTATCTATAAGCATTGCATGCTGCTGTATGGCCCGCCAAAAAGCCTTGGCCAGGCTAAGAAATATCCATGATGAGGATTGTGATCGCAATGTGTAATGGTGATATTATCCCAGCCCCTGAATCGTAAGAGTCTGCATTGGACATATCTCGGGATATGCTTTGCATTTCTCACAACCAGATACAGCCGGAAGATTGAATGTTGCTTGGAGCAGACTTTGTATCCAGCAAAAGCCAGAGAAGATGCCTGGGAACATTTGAATTTTGCAGTAGTTCCAGACTGGGAGACGGTCAAATGATTGACTGGATGCACCCAATGTTGTCTTATGACCGAGACTCAAAGAACAAAGACGATGCCCCCGGAAGAGGAATCGTGCATACGCTCTGTCTGATTCCATCCTTCCAAGACCACTTCTGATGAAGAAGCTCTGCTACTGTTTCTGGACCCCAACCTTCTCTTTGCAGTGCGTACTTATCTTGGCCCGATGGGCACAGTCAACTGGGGAGCTTAAGGTACCTCTGATTCCCAAATGCCTTTTTGTTGTCCCTGCACAGACTTGTGCACCAAGAGGGAGACACATTGCAGTTATGCGCATTGGCATCCAGCAGTGCTTGTGGTCTAGCGTTACAAATAACAGAAATCTGTGATGGCCAAGGGTGTCCTCTCAAACCTGGTGCCCTCCAGCAGCCTTATGTTAGGAGGGATTTCCAGATGCGGGGTTCTGGAATGCCAATCTAGTGGAGCAGAAAGGCGTAGACTTAGGAGATCCAGGGGTTGGTGTCAGGTACAGTTAACATCAACTAAACTTGACAAGTAATTGAATGTGCACACAGATGTATAAGAATACATTTAGTAAAATAACATGCATTAAAAGTCAATACTGCTACTCACTAGGCAAATCAGAATCTACATATATACCTAGATGAATCCCCCTACTTGACTCTAAGGGACAAGAGGGAAGTGACTCTGGGGCCCCCCATGAGCCATTGGATGATGGACATAGGGGTAGAGAGGGCGGATCTCCGGATCACTCTACATGGGGCATCATTGAGCAACAGGACATGGTCACATTACCACAAAAGCCCCAACTTTATCCATAAAGGACCCCAAAAGTGTGACAGACAAACGCATGTGGGGCTTTCGTGTTCCCGGACCCAATACGTGCAAGTGGCATGAGGTTGGCGGACCTGTCTGGGTTCATGGGCCTGTCCAGGTCCATGTGTCTGTGCGCAAACCCGTCTGGCAAGTCATCAAAATTGTGAATGCTCCAAACAAGCACGTACGTATGGATTTAGGCCAGCCCCTTTAGCTTCATTTTCACCCACAAGAAGTTCAGGCTCACAACCAATCCCAGCCCTCAGACCCTTTGGGAATTTTCGTGCTGGCCTTCAGACCAAGTACCCCACAGGTACAGTCTGAGCATGTGGGTTGATGGAGCAGGTTGTGACTGGCGGTTGTAGGACTTTGGAGAGTGTTACAAGGATGGTGTACGAGTGGAGCATGCTGGAAGTGAGATGGGGGTGAAGGAGCCAGTCGGAGGAGAAAGAGGCAATGAACTGGAGGAGATGGTAGAGTTAGAGGGAGATGGTAAGTGTTTGGAGGCGTAGCAGACAACATTAGGAGGAGTTGGTGGGAGTTTGGAACAGGAGGGTGTGACATCAGAAATATGTCCGGAACATTTGGAAGAGGAGAAGGCGACAGCAGAAGGAGGTTGTGAGAGGTTGGAGGAAGAGCTACCATCAAGAGGAGGAGGTGAGTGTTTGGAAGAGGAGGAAGTAACATCAACTGAAGGTAGTGAGAGTATTGCAGAACTAGGTAACATCTGAAAGAGGGTGGAATGTTTGAAGTGGGGGTAACATCCAGTAGAGCTGGAGCAGGTGTACCAGGTGGAGGAGTTGAGAGCAAGAGCAGTGTTAGGAAAGATTTCGTAATTGTAGGTAATTTTCCTTCCATGTGGCAACCCCTAAACTTTTTGCTGTTGTTTTTCACCTTGTTCTTGACTTTGCCAGAGAAGTGCAGCCTTCTGCCGCACTCCTCTGGGCTTTCGCTCCTTTCTTACGGGGAAACTGACATGCCCTTAAGACAGTCAGTACCGGGGAACGCTGTTTCCCGTAGTTTCTTTTATCATGTTGCGGCTTTCGTGCAACATGACACAAGAGGGCACTGTAAGCTAAGTTACAGCTCTCTTGGGTCTCTAGCCTTCTACAGGCCCTAGATACTCGTTTAGGATTGTATCTGATCGGTGCAAGTGATTCAGGGACGGGAATGGTGGCAGCGATCGTTTCTTGTGTTTTGAGCTCCTTTTGGCGTTCTAAGCGCGTTTCTCGCGCTTAACCCAAAATGGTGGCCTGGCTCCCAAAATGGCCAGACTACGAGGCTCCTTTGTCCTGTCCGCTGACCGTCTTGCTCCCTTCACCTTCCCCAGGTCGAGCCGACCCGGGGCCTTCCTTATTTGGGCATGTACTTTCCCGCGAAACACGGATGCTTTCGCGGGCTTCTACATGTCTTGTGTGTGCCTCCAGGATGTGGGCTGGGATGTCTGGTCCCAATACACATCCTGGGTGCCAGAGAGTCTAGGGTTGTATGAATGCCTGGGACCACCGTGGTCCGTGATTGGTCCACGAATGGTGTGAGTGTTGATGAGCGGATCTCCCATTGGGTCCCCTCTGTTTTGACGCGAAGGGAACCGTGGATAAGAGGGGGCTGGAAACACCACTACCATGTCGATCTCCTGAGTTCTCACGAACGAAGGAATACAGGAGCCAAGTATCCTGCAACCAAGAGGCTGGACCGAGAAATCGCTGGTGACCCGCTGAAGGACTTCTCCTCTGCACTGCTGTCGCCTTGTGAAACCCTTTTCAACTTTGATCGAACCAGAAGGCCTGTACTGGTACTTCGACCCTTGGAATAGCGGGAACAGCTATTCTCGGCATCTTCACCATCTCCTGCCAGTAAGCCTTCGGAAGCGTCTCTGGGCCATCCAGCTGACTGACCAGCTTACACGGGAGTCTTGCTCTGTAACCGCCGCCAGATTGTGTAGTATTTCGAGTCCTTGTCACTCTCACACGCTTCGTACACTTGGCGTTCCCAGGTCTGAAGTGAGTAGTGTACATTTGGCTCAGATACACACGGCCACTCTGTTGCCCTGCTGTGGTAACAAACTGTGCGGGTTTCTTCGATTGGGACGTCTTTTTACTCAACACGACGACGAGGCGTTCCGTGCTCTTCTGAACCTGCCAGCTGCTGAAACTGACGCGGAGAAGCCTGGGTCTGCTTGCATCGGGGACCGGTGAGTTGCATAGCTAGGATCTGGTCGCCCTCCTGCAGGAGCCCATTGCTTTTCCCCGCTGTGTCAAACAGCACCCTTTTCCGTACTCGCGCTCTGCTTCTGCCCACTGTGGAGGCTGCGCTTGAGTCGCGGAACGTGTTCTTCTTCTTTTGTGCACTAAACTGAACTGCCTGATTTCCCTCGAAGAGCTTCTCCTTTTGCCCGTTGGCACCAGCGCGTGCAGGTACTTTTGAGCACAAGGCTCCACTCTTCGCAGGGCTCGGACTTCCTTCTAGTTAGGTGCCTCTGAAGGCGAACTGGGTCTAAGTATTATTTCGCACTGCCTGTCTTCCTTCCCTTTTAGGTGGACTACCCATTTTGTGCATCTAACGCTTGATACTGTCGTATTTGTATATATATTGTGTTGATATGGTATGTGTTGGTTGACTATCGTTATATTGTGATTTTCTCGCTACGGTCATTGTTTTAAAGGCCTTGGAATAAATGTGTATATATTTTTAATATAACAACTGTTTGGAGTAGTTTGTAAGTGATCTTGCTTTGTGTGCTCATTGCAGGCTTTCAGTCACCCTCACCCCTCTTGAGACCTAGTCTTGACCGCCGCGATCGCTACCTTGATTGGTCTGGCTCGTCCAGAGGTTACCCTGTTCCAAGTAATTAGGTTGGCCTTCTGAACTTCTGCACCACCAGGACAGAGTTTAGAAATCCGTCTTAACAAGCAGGATGGTACAGGATTCTAGGTTGTGCATCCCACTTGGCCTCCCGTGATAATACATACACAGTCGATCACCCACACAAGGGGCTACTCCCCACTTTAGTGTACAGAGAAATGAAGAAATGCAAAACACAAGCACTACTATTAAAACTAAAGCGGGGGGCAAAACACTATAAAATGGTTAGACAGTCAATACCACGCTCCTTAGAATTATAGAGTAAAACCTCAAAAGATGGATACATCCTTCTAGTTTCAGTTAAAGGGTTTCCCACAAAGGGATGGTGCAACCCCCAATTCCTAAGTACTGAGGGATTTATTCAAGGAATCCTAGACTAAAACACCATCACCCACAGTCAGGAAAGGGTAGTTGCAGGCACGGTCATCATAAGCACTTTTGGGTAGAGGCATAGACAGGGTAGGGCCTGAGCGGGCAAGGCCCACCCAAAATCTTTAAATGCCCACTAAACAACCCTGAGTGGGCATTTACAGATGTTAATGACACAGCGGTGGGCCCAACTACATTAGCTTAAGGCCCAACTTTTTAGACAATCCTGGCTACGCCTCTGTTTTTGGGGCCTGTGACATGGACACCTTTGGGGCCCCCTCCACCGAACCAAGCAATTAAGGGATCCGAACATCTGGTCGTGCCTCCCTCATTCGATCCCCACCCATAGCTCGATATGCTACCTCAAAGCAATCAAAATAAGCATGGGTACTCCCTTTCAGTCCCATTAGCCTCTTCATTCTTGCTGTAATCCGAATGATGAACACGTAGCATTTCAAGGCCAACATTAGCAGTCCAAGATGAGGGTACATGTGTTCTAGCATAGGCGCAGGACACTTCATCAATAGCAGCTGCGAGAAGGGATACTGGCCATAATATAAATGCAGGACACAGAGCATATGAAAAAGATGCACATAATACAGAATAGACAGGCAACTCCGATTTGCAGCCTTGCAGGATGCAAACGTGCTCAAGCATGGATACAGTAGACCAATTGGAAACAAGGAGAAAGCTACACATGCCATAGCACAGATAAAGGATGAAGATTAGAAGCCACCAGGAAGGTGTCTGTATCCAGACAGTCTGAGATTAGAAGAAGGAAATGGTTTTCAAGTAGTGAAGCCTTTAGAGAGCAAATAAAGGAGTGGCTGTGCTCTGCAATATATGAATGATCACTAATATTATAGAAGAGGTAAAACTATAGCCAGTGAAACCATGAATAAGGCTTTTTTGAAGACCGTACCCATAATTCTAAAAAAGTAAAAATTGTAAAAGATTTAGGGGCTGGTAATTTTGACAGGTCAGGCAATACGAGAATAAATGAGATGAGGCTCACACATTGGTTAAGAGGTGGAACTGGGATTTGCGTCCACTCTGCAATTTCTGAAGTTTTACCATTTTCTTTTCCAGTGCTTAACATGAACTAAAATAATCACATTTTATAGCACTGACTTAGAAAGTAGAGACATCACATAACGCAACATGACAATTGTTAAAGCCGGTAAGATAGCTCAGCGGGTTGAGCGCTCGCTGCTGCCATCTGAGCATGATCTGCAGGTCGCAGGTTTGAATCCCGGCAAGGCCAACTCAGCCTTTTATCCTTCCGTGGTCCATAAATGAGTACCAATTTCGGTTGGCTGATATTGTATGTAAATATGTGCTCTGTAAAGCGCTTTGGATTAAGGCGCTATATAAATAACACATCATTATCATTAAAAACTAAATGTTATAGAGGTGCTTTATGCAAAATGGGAATGATTCTAGCATCATTGTCTCGATCATCAAGGAAAATATATAAGTACCAGCATTCTAATTGATGTGATCTTAAAAGATTTTGGGCCTCATGCCAAGTTTTCCGGTCCAGAAATAAGGGTGCAGGTAAGCTCACAGGCACCCTTGTTTCCAGACCAGCAAACTACAGGTCTGCCTGCTGAAGCCGCTGTGACCGACAGGTCTGACCATGCCAGGCACAGCGGTCACAGTAAGCAAAGCCGTCACAGAAGCACCGGCACCATTAAAAATGGTGCCGGTGCTTCCGAGTCCCCATTCCCATACAGTCCTATGGCACTCTATGGACTCCTATGGGACTCTATGGGAATGGGGATTTACAAATTTACCGGTGCCTGACTTCCTGGCCGCCAGACTTGTAATGAGCCGGTGGCACCGGGAAGTCAGGCACCGGTAAAGTTTTACAGGTCTGGCAGCAACCCGCCGGTAGCATCGGCAGGGTTACCGCTGGGCCCTTAATGAGGCCCTATATCTGGGTTTTTTCTTTTTTCTTTTAATGCTATAGATATGCCCAAAACATAGGCTTTTGAAGTGATTTATAAATGTGCTGATTAGCAGACCTTAAAATATGCTTGGCAGAGGCCTGCGATATCTAGTCCGCTAACTTCTGTCTAGAACCCCTTCCACTCAATGGCCTGCATAAAAAGAAAAATAAGGTTATTGGCTAACCAATGTCCCCAGCATGTGAAAAAGCAAACCATTTCACAGAAGATATCACAGTACGGTAATGATATTAAATGGTTTGTCCAGGAACACTGTATTGTCTCCTGGCAAAGCCAGGATATGGGAATGAATGCTCTGGTTCCACAGTTTGAATTTGGTTACCTAATCACCACTCCAGACTAACACTTTATGCTCATCATTAGGGGTGGCTGCATAGGTTTTACGATCACCCGTCTGAAGAAACCGATTTCTAGACCTTCACCATACTGATGCTATGTTTGTTTTTATAGAAACCGCTATCTGCTGCAGGTACATTGCTGATAATAGCACCCAATGTGCTACATGATAAAGTGCATACACCTTCAGATTTACGAACTGCAGGCATAGAAAAGGCTGAGTCGGCCTTGCTGGAATTTGGTTTTGTAATCTTGCAAATGAGCAAAGATCTTTGCAGTGAGTGCTTAACACACTGAGCTATTTTTGAACCATTGCATCACTCAAATTTATCAATATGCGTTTCAACTTTGGCTATTGCACAGGATCAATATGATCCCCACAGAAAGGTGAGAATGCTGCAGGTGGTGTGCACAAACTATGTATACCACAGTGAACACAGAAAGTACTACAGGATTAATTAAATAGAGCAGAATGTACTTGTCACAAAAAAAGACAGGCAATAGGTTTAGACTCAGCAGCGTGCCGTGAGATATCCTGACGTGTTTATTTTTGGTGAGCAATGGAAACTGACTTGTTTGGTTCAGGCAGCCTTGTCGGACCCCCTTCTAATATGGGGACCTGGGCCAATCCTCACTCCACCCCACGCCCCCCCACACATTCTGAGGCCTTTAGACAGGGCAGTTTCTAGCCAACTTGTGGCCTGGGGCGAAACACTAGAATGTGCCCCCTCAGCCCCCGACTGGCACACATCACTCTCAAACTGCACCTCTGTGTCATGCGACAAAACCCCTCACTATCAATAGATAATTGCTTTATAAATGAAGCTGGTTTTATTACATTGTAATTCAAGTACTTTACAGAAGAAATCTAATGTGAAAACACAGCTGTTGCTGCCCAAGTAAATGTTTTTTCTGTCATCTGCTCTTAGGGAAGGCCTTGCCTGAATGCAGTTTCAAACTGTTCGTACTGGCACACTGCGGTGGGACCAGCCTACCGGGGCCTGAGGGCCCACTGACCACTGGCGCTGTGTTGCAGGTGTTCTGTTTGTACCATCCGACTTGTAATTCACAAGGGACAATACTAGATTAACCATATGAATTATTTTCTGATTGAAGGTCATCATTCCAAGATGGACAGTCTGGTACACTCGTATTGCACTCTTTCAAAATACCTCTATGAGAGTGGGAAAGGGGACAAATAGCACGAATGAGGGTTCCTGAATGCTTTACATTAAATAACAGAGCATTTCAGGACGGTGATCAGAGATCTCTATATTTGATAAACAAGTCTGTGATAAAAGGATTGTATATGTGAATCTCTAAACTCCTGTGGTAACATGGGCCTTTACACACTGCTTCATATGATGATCCATTCTTGTATGAAATGTATGTCACATTACAGTGATATTGTAACCATATTTTTCTTAGTGCACGTTAATGCATTATGCCACTTCCTGTGATGTCAATTGGGGGTGGGGTGAAATGGCATCACTTCCTGTGGTGTCCCTCGGGGCGGGTTCACACGGCACCACTTCCTGTGATGTCACTCAAGGGGGGGCGGGCTGTGTGATGTCACTTTTGCTACCCCTGGCATTTTGGTGAAATGACGTGCCTGCTGTTGAGTCTGAGTAGGCGTCTGGCTGCAGTGTTTTAGACCCATTGAAGTTTCTTTGTGAGGTAGTCCAGCATACCTAAATAAATGCTTTTTGTGTAGTTGATTCTTGAAAGAATCAGGGAGATGGTGGCCGGTACCCTGTGTTCGAAGGAGAGGTTGGGCATAAGCCATCGGATAGAGCAGTGATCGTGTAAGCACTTTTGACTGTTGCATTGACTTGTGTTGCAGTGTGAGTCTGTTATCCATCAATATGCCTAGGTTCTTGATCACTTTAGATGGTTTAGGGAAGTAACCCATTTCTCAAGGCCATGGTTCAGGTGTTTCCGGTGCAACGTGTTCTGATATTATCATTATTTCTGTTTTGTCTGGGTTCAGTTTTACATAGTTAGGTATGCTTTCTGAATGGCCTCCATAGTCTTATTAACAATATCAGTATTCAATTCTGATAATAAAACCACCTTCCTGATTAAATGCATGAGGCTTTGAGAACCAAATATTAGAGAATCTGACCATTTCCTAAGAGATGCATTGGAGCCCTAGCAGCTAGCCAAATTAATTATATCGACTTCCTCATTCTGCAATGAGCCACCATTCATCTCTGTACTTCATTAATGACCCTCAGAACCCCAAATGGCTATAATATAAATATTACAATTAACACAGGCAAATTATATCAGTCTAACTAGTTTCAATGTAAGGAATCCAAAAGTTAGAGGGTTGTAAGGAAGGCATGGTATAAAGAATAGACAGACACAAGTGATCACAGTTCAAGGGTGATTATTAAACTGTATAGGTAGGTTGGAAAAAAGCCTAATCTAAATCTAAATCTAAGATGGGAGCAAGCTACGACCATCAAATAATAATAAGGCAGTCCTAGTAGCGTCATGTCAAATAAAAGGGCCGATACTAAGAAAAACCTATTTCAAAAAAGGTAGCAGACGCTCCTCTCCAGAAAGAACATGGCATGATATACTGTTCTGAGATGAGAGTTTGCAGCACACGCTTTTTGCTCACTGTACCTTTCACTGATGGGAAATAACAATTTGCATATCAGTCTTTGTCCCGCCCACATGCTACCTTTTTTGCAATATTTGCAAGGAACTTGGGGTTGGTCACCCTAAGGTACCTGGGGGCAACCAGACATGGACTCCCTGCTCACTGTGCTCAAAGAGGCACAGCTCCACCTCACGATGAGGCCCAACAAGGCTGAAACATGTGTATGGGGTTGCTGTTGGTACTCTTGTTCAGAAGGGAATTTCCATACATTTCGGTGCTGGACTGCCCATGTGGGCGGGACAAAGACTGATATGCAAATGGATATTTCCATCTGTGAAAGGTACAGTGAGCAAAAAGCAGATGGCTGTGAACTCTCATAGTGGTTAAAAACCACTGAACAGGTTATCGTGCCGTCTTCTTTCGTGAGAGGGGCGCCTGCTACCTTTTTTGTATTTTTGGAAGGAACTTGGGGTTGGTCACCCTTAGTTACCTGGGGGCAACCAGACATTGACTTCCTGCTTACTGTGCTCAGAGAGGCACAGCTTCACCTCACTGATGAGGCCCAATAAGGCTGAAACATGTGTATGGGGTTGCTGTTGGTACACGTGTTCAGAGAAGAATTGCCATAGCATTTCGGTGCTGGACTGCCCATGTGGGCGGGACAAAGACTGATATGCAAATGGCTATTTCCCATCTGTGAAAGGTACAGTGAGCAAAAAACAGATGACTGCATACTCTCAAAGTGGTTAATAACCAGTAAACAGGTTATCATGCCGTGTTCTTTTCGTGAGAGGGGCGCCTACTACCTTTTTTGTAGTTTTGGAAGTAACTTGGGGTTGGTCACCCTAAATTACCTGGGAGCAACCAGACGTGGACTCCCTGCTCACTGTGCTCAGAGAGGCACAGCTTCACCTCACTGATGAGGCCCAACAAGGCTGAAACACATGTATGGGGTTGCTGTTGGTACTCTTGTTCAGAAGGGAATTGCCATAGCATTTCGGTGCTGGACTGCCCATGTGGGCGGGACAAAGACTGATATGCAAATGGATATTTCCCATCTGTGAAAGGTACAGTTAGCAAAAAGCAGATGGCTGCGAACTCTCAAAGTGGTTAAAAACCACTGAACAGGTTATCATGCCGTGTTCTTTCCAGAGAGGGGCGCCTGCTACCTTTTTTGTACTCAAGTCATATGATGCAAACTCATGGCATGCTACATTTAATGATTGAGCCTAGCATACCAGGTTTTACATGGTATAAGATGATAGTACTTGGGTGGTTGAGGCTGCACTCGGCATATGATGCCAGCGGCCAGACATGTGAGGCTGTGTCTAGCATATCTTGACAAATCCTGGCATTTTAGGCTGCAAAATCTGTAATATGGCAGTAGCAGTTATGGGAGGTTGTACAGGCATATAAAGGCGCTGCTCCAGGACTATGCTGGTTTTGGTGCGTGTGTCGCTGGCATGGCATGAATGCATCTTTATTCAAGAGAGGGAAGTACTTTGATGGGACATATTCTGCAGAAGGTCATATGGCAGGACTAGCGTTCCGTGGCTTGATACTGCCCAAAAACTGAAAACAAGCTATAATGGATGATCCAAAACCAGTTCATTCAGCAGAAGGGAACATGGACCACTAAAGGGAGACTACACAGAATGACAATAGAGTTTGAAATATACAATCATAACAGTTTTCAATTTTTTACACACTTACAGTAGGAATAGTTGCACCAATGGTGCATCAAGTCAGCACCATTCTAAGTACATGACTGGCAACTAAAATAACCTTTTGTCCTCTGTATTACTATTTTATTAATCTTACCATTATTGTAGGATTTCTTAAACATTTTTGATGTGCTGTCCTATGGTATATTAACGGACAACTGTCATAAAAGAACAATCCATGATGCCGTATGGGTCAAAAGTCAGATGATTACGCTTTTTGTGATGTCATCAGGCATGTGATGTGACTTACACTATCCCTGGCATTTTGGTGAATGGATGTCCCTGCATAGTACTCCCCCATGTAATGGACCTTTGCATTTCGAGTTGGGGTATTCTGTTTATCAGGTCTTTTTATGAATGAAAGCCTGACCCTCCCATGAGCAACTCCCCCTCCTAAGCAGCCCTCTAGAAGGACACAGTGAACCTTCATTGTTGGAAATCCGACTGTGACTGGCGTTTTCCAAGTAGCGGTACAGATATCATGGCCATGAAGCACCACAACACCAGTAAAGTTACCAGGCAAAAGGTATCTAACAACCAGTGATTATACCGAAAATCATCATCTCGCTTGCTCAGCAAATTATCTGCTGTAACTTCCTAAGACTCACTTCTCACAGTTGCAGTATCTATTAGTTAATTGCTTGCAAGTGTGCAGTATTTCTCAACTCTGTATTTTTATCATTCCTGATGTGGCTCTAGTTATAGGTTTTTCTAGTTCTCAGGGCAAGGAGTAATGTCCAACTTCCTACAAATCTTTTACAATACTTGGGGGGCGGGGGGGGGTGCTGCGATACAATTGCCAGGTCGTATTTATGCGTAGATGATTTTGAATAAAAGGAAGATCACATTTGCAATGAAGGATGAAATAATTTAGAGAACTTGTCAATAAAAAGTTCAGTTACAACATTTGCACCCCGGGAATGCTGCTGAGACAATCAGGTGGGCGTAAAATGCCAGTGTCCTTTGCATTCCACCAGCCACTTCAGCCACTTTCCCTGTTGCTGCCATCTTTTTCTGCCGTTGACCCCCAGACTCCTCCTGTCTCTTCCTCGGCTTCCACTACCCCCCAGGCCTTCACAATATCTAGCAGCCACCCTTTCTCCCTCACTCTCCACCCACACACTTGCTGGCCCAGTGCTTCCTGTTCTGGCTGCCTCACCATCTCATACATGCCAACCCTCCCGATTTAGGCGGGAGACTCCTGACTTTTCGTGAAAAAAAATTGCTATTTTTCATGTTCTCCTGCCTAAATTTACTTCTAGCCCCATTGCATCCCTATGGGAAAATGTGCAACTCCCGATTTCACTGATGAGATCTCCCGCCCAGGTGAGTTGGAATGTTGGCATGTCTGCCATCTGTCCACAGCCCACCACAGAAATAGAAAAGGGTGCTGGTCCCTTTTCTATTTACTATGGCAGTGGCCACCTTTATTTTTCTTCTTTTTGACAGGAGATTGGGCTTGCACAATACACACAGAGCTCATCTCCTGGCAAAAAAAAGTATTGAAACTATTTGCACCCAAAACCAAGCTCTGAGTTGCGTATAGCTTTCCCTATGTTGGACGGGGGTTCACAGGGCCACTAATCGCCCTATCTCACTTTGCTCATGCCTACAGGTCCTGTACGCCCCATGGATTAGGGGGGAATAGTTCTAATAGTTTGCACAGGCCATGAAGAAGCACATACCCGGTGCATACGCTAGGTGTTAATTTAATCTAGCTAATTGAAACACTTGTAGGACAAAGACTATGTTGATATTTTCTCAAGTCTATGTGATTTTTGAGGTCAGAGTTTAAAACTGTAATCTGGGAAACACATGTATCCCACGGAGTATACAGTTTTGGGTGACATGCTGTGTACAGCTTTAAAAACAATGAGCTAATCATTACTAAGACAATAATTCTTTATTCACATTAAAACTATATTATTGAGTAACTTCTTCTATTTCTTTTAAGTGATATTCGTTTTTGTAATCAGTCTGGTAGTAGTGAATTGAACCAACCCAAACATATTGTGAGTTTGATCATTAATTGATAGAACAGGTGCATTCAAGCTTTTGGATCACAATGGCAACATAAAGTACTTTTGCTAACAATCATCTAACTATTACTGATGCAGCACTAGATTCTTCATTAGCACCTGCCATATCCTCTATCATGTGTTTCTAGAAAATGTGTATGTCTGACAGTGTTGATGGTAACATGCCTTCTCCTGCCCGCAGTGACTTCCAGCAGGCAAACTTCTTAACAAGGTGCATGTAAAGCTGTCCAACCCCCATCCAGGAAGCGGTCCCACTGTAGTTCACACAAGGTTGTCAAAAGCATGCCTTCAGCATCCTCTGGTGACACCGAATGTGCACCATTGTTTTCCTGAAAATGTAGAATTGAGTGACTTCACATAATATTTGAGTTACTAAATGTGTGCTAGAAATATTAGCAGGGCGAATCTTCTTCTGTCTGGAGTCAATCTAAATGTGCACAAGGTTCCTCCAGAAAAGCGGCAGAGTAAAGTCCCACTTATCTCTATTTTGAGGAGCCCCACATTGTGAAACACACCGCTTTCTGGATGCTTTGGCATCATAAAGCTATTTTTCCCATTTCCCATTTTTATCCTCCTAACAACAAATCCAACCCTTGTATGTGCAAAGAGAGAAGTGGTAAGCCAGATTGCAAGACAGCAGGTAGGTGGAAAGGCATAAGGTCATGAATGTTTTAGGCCTTGAAATGGTATGTCAAGACCAGAGGTTCGGATTATGCTCAACTCTACTCTTTACTTCTCGAGCAACATATGAACAAACTTCTGAAATCAAGCACAAACAATAAAAAAACGACACTTCCCTTGAACATTTAGGGCCTGATTCACAGAAGCATTTTATAATGGCACAATCCCATTGAAAAATGCTCTCTGAATCAGGCCCTTAGTGTCTTTAGTAGTTTCCTCTTCATTGGACCTTCCTTTCCATGTGACTCTTTTGGCCAATCACTGTCCATGGGCACATACATCGTCCCCTGATTTCTTGGCCTTTTCCCCTTTCTTTGCTGCTCGGAAGCAGATAAGTGCATTTATTCTTTATCACTTTTGAATTTGTGTGTGTTTGTGATTGAGAGCCCGTTGTTATACAGTATTAGATTCCGTGGTAGAGCGATCGCATAGGCAGTGTGGCAGAGCTTACCCAAGGGGGACATCAGGGCACAACAGGGCTGCAAGCTCCGGAATCCGTGAGGGACACATAGGCGGCAGGAGTAAGTCGCTCCATGGAAGTCACAACAGGGCGAGACAGGACTCCACGGGTTCCGACGCTGCTGGCGTATTTCCGTGGAGTCCGCAGTGAAGTCACACACACGATTGTTCGTGAATAGAGATCAGTGTGCCGTTAGGAGAGGAACTCAGAATGAAAAAGCTTAACGCGAGCTCAGCATCGAAACGGACAGGCACCCCCTGCTGGGTAAAGATGGTAGCATGCCTGAACAGATTGTCAGCAGCAACTGAAGGATTGCGTAATGGGCCCAGTCCCAAGACAAATCATTACGAGCTCAGTCCCAAGCAAAACTGCCATAAACTTCAAATGGAAATAGACCCAGAAGTAATTCATATGTGAACAGTCCCAGGTAAAACTGTATAGAATTGATTCGTACCTCAGACCCACCTTGACTGAGAATTACAGGTTTATTTACGGGAGCAGACCCAGGTGAACTGCACTGACCCACTTACTAGCCCAGTATAAATATAAGTCAAGATGAGCCGGAGATCCAGCAACTCCAGTGAGGAGTCCGACGTACCACATACAAGTTGTGGCAGGATAAATCTCAGGATGGGACACGCGGTACAGAAGGCATTGTGTGCTGGACTGGGACTGCTTAACAAAGGTCTGGGCATGAAATGAGTTGTTATGTTTCTCTCAGGGCATGCATGAGTTGAGAAAGTGAGAAGCCTAAGTAGAGAAAGGGGGAAGAAAGAAAACCTGTATTGCTCACAGCGCCCATATATGAAACAGAGGAAGCATAGTGGCAAGAAAAGGGCAAGTTTGTGGGGCAAATATGAGCATGAAACTTCGGATGACTCTGCAGAGGCGATCTTGCAGAGCAGTGAGGACTCATCTGATGAAAGCTAGGCAAGACAGATGAGTCATCGGCCAGCAGTGTCAAGAAACACAAGCTTAAGAGGAAGAGACCAGTGGACGATGAGGAACTAGGGGAAGAGTATGACCCTGACTCTTTAATACAACCCAGATCCTCAGAATGGAAGCCACTGAGCAAGATAACGGCTTACCTAAAAAAGAGACTTATGGCCCCTTTAAACAAGGAGGCCAGGAACAAGATGAGGTAAAGATGTCAAGAAGACCATTAATAGATCTTGTAGAGCATGCCATGACAGGCTATTAGATGTGGTAGGACCAATTACAAGAATCTGTCAGCTTGCCAAAGAGACCAAACAGAAGAATGGGTAGACACACATATTTTAGCAGGCTGTGCACAGAGAACAAGTTGCTTGTTAGGAAATGCCCTTAGTGCTATGGAGTTGCTAGATTCTGATGCCCCCTTACCTTCAGCCTGGAATTAATCTACTGCCCCTGAGACTGAACCCTCATCACGGGAGAGCCGCAGTACAACGCACAGCTTCCCCACAGATTTAAGCTCACCTAACAGTGTATATCCCACACCTTCGAGAAACCAGGACAACGTCCACCACAACCACGCTGGTTCCACTAACCAGCCCGTGAACCACATCACCAATGTGCAAGGGAGTCCTGCTTTACCTAGCCCCAGAAGAAGGCTGCTACACCCTTACAGCCGAAACGTCTTATGTCATTGTGCTTGGATTCCAAAACCCCTCTGAACGATGATCTGAATCCTCATCACCACCTTTATGTTGACGTCGCCTTTTAGCAGACCCTATTTTTAGGTTTCTTGAAGCTATAAGAACTGTGCTGTGTAAATATTGATTGTTACTGTGATAATACACTGTCCAGCTGGCAAATATGATGTAATATTATGTAACATTGGACACAGGCAATATAACACAGTACGAGTACAGTAGTGTGTAGTCAATACACTGTACCAATTTTGCAAAAGCACCTTTTTTGTTGAATCTTGTGTATATTTCTAAAAGTCACTTAAGAATTCTGGACTGTACGAACAAAAAACAGGCTAAATTCAGTGACCACCTGTCACCACTGAACATGTAATGTTATTTAAATATGCACTAAATATTTGCAATACTTGTTTCTCCTGTTTACACCATTCACTGAGCTGTTGACAAGGTTTATTTTCCACATTTTCTCGGTGTGTAATTTTTCATTTTCTACATTGAATTACCAATGTGCATACATGTGGCCTAATTAATAAAGGACACCACAATTGTGTTTCCGGTACTTGGATTTAAACCTTCCTCCAATGATGCATACTGTTGTAGATGTATTAAAACACTAATTTGGAGATGTATTAGAATTGTGACTACAACAATCCATTGTTTGATGACAGGACCACCCCCCTGTACTAATCTTAGTGCTATGGCAACTGAACGAAGACAGCCTATTTTGGTAAAGATTGACCCCGAGCTGGGTGAGTTAGCTACATCAGAAGCGGCAGCAACAGCTAAGGGGAAATAATTTGGTGAGGCGTTCATCAAGGACATGTCAAAGTTTTCCAATACTTGTGCCACATTGGGCAAGGCACTGGCCTACTTGAAGGGAGTTTTTGGCAGGAAAATTATCGAGGGGGGTGGCAGAGGAAGGGGGTGTTCAGCCAGCCAGTACTCCTCCTATAGGTCCTCTACCAACAGAAGGAACTGGAGAGAGCAAGAGGATTGATGTCCCAACCCTTTCTCTCCGTAAACAGGACGAAATCGAGGAAGAGGATGGCAGTCCAACAGAAAGCAGCAAAGTAATAACGCATGTCAGAGTGATGGCAGTAGCATGAGATACTCAGTCAGACACAGGAACAACACCTGGAGGAGGGAGAGTAGCTCAGCGCATAGACATGTGCAGAGAGATCTCTGGTGATTCCTGGGTATTGGGGGCGATAGGAGGTTTCCAATTGGAGTTCTTTCGGGAACCGTAACAGGCACATCAGAGAAGTCGAAAAGCTATTAGACACAGATATAGAGGAACTATGGAAAAAAGAAGCCATTGCCCGAGCCTCTGCTGTAGCAGAAGTTTCATAAGCAATATGTTTCTGGTAGGAGGCGAACACAAAGTGAGGCCTATCATCAACTTCAGAGCTTTGAATGCATTTGTGGTCTACAGACATTTCAAAATGGAGGGAATCCATCTCTTATGGGACATCCTTCAGAAGGGAGACTGATTGGCCCGAGTGGACCACAGTGACGGATATCTGATATATCCCATTGCACTGGGACAGTGTCATCTACTTCAGTTTTTCTGGAATGGACAAACATGGGAGTTTACAAGTTTCCCATTCGGGCTGGCATCAGTACCATGCTGTTTCACCAAGCTGAAGACACTTGTGGTTGGACAACTGAGAGAACAGGGCATCAGCATAATTATATACCTGGACGATATCTGCTTGATGTGCCAGAACAGGGACCTGCTGTGGGAGCAAGTGACCATCACAATGGCTTATTACAACAGTTGGGATTTCTGGGAGAAGTTGGAGGTAGTACCAGCTCAGTCGATGGAGTTTCTAGGATTTATAGTGGATACTGAGCAGGCAACACTGCGTTTGGAGGAGAAGCGAATGCAGGAAAACTTGACTGGAAACAGAGCTCCTTCCTTGTCACCAATTCTTAAACACTCAGATTACCGCTAGGAAAAGTAAAGTAAATCAAGAAAGAAATCAAGAACATCCTGTCGAAGGATTTCATGTCCCTGAAAGACCTGGCCAGAATAGTAGGTTGCCTATCATCCTCCATTCAGGTCATATTTCCAGGCCCCCTCCATTATCGAGCCCTCCAACGACTAAAAATACAGCACCTCAGGAAGGAGCTGTCATACAGAGAGTTCCGATATCGCAGAAGCAAGGACGGAGCTTGTATGGTGGCATCAACACATGGATGCTTGGAACAGGAGAGCGATATTTGGATTGTCCGCTGGACCTTAGTATAGAATCAGACAACAGCCGATGGGGTTGGAGAGCCTGATGCAGTGATATGACAACAGTAGGCAGAATGCTGGAGGAGCAATTGGCTCTCCACATCAATTGCCTGGAGTTGTTGGCAGGTCATTTGCAGTTCAATGCTGGACCCGGCAGAGGGCCAGAAGCTGTATACTTCTCAAGATGGACAATGTTTCCGCAGTCAGGTATATCAATCACCTGGGTGGGACTGAAGTCCAAGATGCTAGCAGAACTGAACTGACAAAGGATTTTTGTCATTTATGCCTACAAAGGAATTTCAGTGTGACAGCGGAACCCCTGCCAGGTATTCAGAACCAGATAGCAGTCTGGAATTCCAGATACCTGACAGACACCAGTGATTGGCAATTAGACAAAGTGGTGTTTCGAGAAATCCTGAACCGGCGGGGACCTTGCCGGACTGACCTGTTCGCTTTGAGATTGAACAGGAAACTACCACGACTTTACAGCTGGAGACCGGATTCCAAATCGAAGGGTGTCTTTCTCCAGGTCTGGGGCTCAGTCACTGAGTGCGCATTCCCTCCTTTCCCCATGAGAACAAGGATGTTGCCACAAGTAAGGAGACAGAAAGCAAGTTTTGTTATGATAACACCGGATTTGAGAGGACAGGCCTGGTACCTGAAACTGTTAGAAATGTTGTATGACAACCCATTTTACTGCCCAAGATGGAGTCAATCATCCAAGGGCCCGTAGGTGAGTTTCACCCGCTAGTTGAGATGGGGAATCCGAGACTAAAAGCATGGGCAATTTCCAGAGATCCTGGACTAAGCCAGCGCTTTTGGGAGAAGCTCAGAAGTTCATTGGGGAGTCCTGGGCACCTGCCACTAAGAAAGCTTATAAAAACACTGTCATGATGCCTACCCCCGGGCATCAGGGCCAAGCCCATCAGCTCCGGGAGCAGGCATCCAGATACTTATTAAAACCCCAACAGCCCCGGCCGGGGGCTGTTTGGGTTCAATCCTGGCACCTTAGGCGCCCAGCTCATCATAGAAATCAGTCCGGGCGCCATAGGCGCCAGGCTCATACACTTTAATTACCTGATGCAGACCATGCTGCAAGTGAGTCCAAGCCAACGTGAGGCCTGGATGGGACTATTTTATTGCAGGGACTATTTTTTACTCGGGCGTGGTTCTGGGGAACTTCTTACCTGGAACTACTTTGGAGGCTATTTAAACCACGCCCGAACAGCAGCACACGCTTCGCGTTATTTTGCATCCAGCAGCATAACGCTCATCGTGCCTGCAGTCTGCATCCAGCCTTATGCCATGCCCGCCTCGAATCTGGAGCTCCTAAAACAAAGATGAAAGAAAAGGACAAGGTTAGAAAACAAACTATTTTCGAATTCCTGACCTGATTCCGGATCCATCTCGCCTCCAGACCTGGAAAGGACATCATTTCTGTACGTGTCGCATCTCCAGCTGCAGCGCCGTGCCATACTCACCAGTCCTCGCAGCATCTTTCAATTCGGCGCTGCCGCCATCATTTCTTCACCGAACTCCGGCACCTAGGGGACAAAAGAAAACAACAAGGTGAGCCGCGAAAACCAAAAAATGTAACTCTTATCACCATAGACTTACCTGATTTACCACCGGAGGCATTATTCTATAACTCTCCACATATTCATGTGCCGCACCTGCAAAGAGAGAGAAAACAACACGTTAAACACGTGCAACATTTACCGGACAGCGTCGGGTAATACAGACTCTTACCTGAGCGCCACCAGCTGCCACGAGAGCATCTTCTGACGATCTCAGCTGCAAGACAAGGAAGGAAGGGGGGACAAGAGTGAAACATCGGACATATTCAACTCTATGAACTTGATACTTACTGGCCCTTGCTAGGAACCTCAGAGTCAATACTCTCCGGAACTCTACCACGCCTTCAAACCAGTGAAGTAACTGGCATCAACGCGCCCCTGCAATCCATGCAGGATGGAGAGCTCATCTTTCAAGAATATAAGGTGAGATTGTTGAGAGGGCACTTCAGAGGTGATTAGTGGGGAGGACTGTCGGGGGTGCCATCACTTGAATCCACGGGTGGCTAAATCCATCTCTCCACCTGCAGGAGAATACTTCTACGTGTCAAGCAGACAAGATTAGGAGGGCCAGTCCAGTCAGTCATCTCTGCACTACGCATCACGTTGGTGGAGACCGCAGCCGTCTGGGTCCGACCGACGCCCCTGTGGGAGCCAAGTGAGCGTAACAGAACGCGAAGCCTCTCTATAAATCCCCACCCGGGCGATATGGAAACCACAGAAACCGACCAACTGGCCCAATTATTGGGGGAATTTAGGGCGGTAGTGCACTCCGCTTGCCAAGAAACTAATACCCTCAGGAGAGAACTGATTGTCTTGAAGGAGCGCACTGACGATCTGGCTAGGCAACTGCTGCAAAACCAAGCAGGGCAAACACCTTTACCAGGACTCGGAGGGGGAATCCAACTCCTGTTTCATCGAGCAATCCGGTGCAAGTGGTTTTACCAGGAGCTATTCCTTTAGCTCCACCTGAACGCTTTGCTGGGGACCCAAAAAGGTTCGCTGTGTTTATGAACCAATGTCGCTTGCACTTTGTATGCAGACCTGGAGCTTTTCCAAATGACCAAGCCAAAGTAGTCTTTGTATTATCATATTTGAGTGGCAGTGCAGCTGATTGGTCGATTCCACTAGTCAATCAGGATGACCCTCTTCTTCGGGACTTTCAGGGTTTTCAAATGAGCATGGAAAGACTATTCGACAGACATTCCCAGGGACAGGCCCTGGATAACGAACTTTTACCCCTACGACATGGTAACCAGGATCTGTTAACCTATATCGCAACCTTTAATAGGTTGGTGGTGGAAACCGGATGGCCAGAGGTAACGAATTACACAATTTCATCGTGGACTTCGGGGAGAATTTAAAGATGTTTTGGCTCAAGTTGTGAACCCACCCCAGGATTGCGCAGAATATATATACTTAGTGGTCCAGTTAGACGACCGACTTCAGAATAGAAAGGCTGACCGAGCTAAGTTCGAGAATCGGGTATTGGTTAAACCCAACGTCACCCCCAAAGGAACAGATGCAGCAGAACCTATGCAGATCGGGGGGGTTAAGGGTCCCTTAGCTCAAAAGTAAAGAGAAAGGAGACGGCAGATGCAATTGTGTCTATACTGTGGGGCCTCAGGACGTTTTCTACGGGATTGCCCTATAAAACCATCCAAGAAAGTAGTTGGAGTTGCTAATAGAAATCAAACAGAACCTGATTTGGGAAACGACCACGCCCGACAAGCGTACAGGTCCGCTTGCCGAGCTTGAAGAAGGACACTCAGACCTCGCACCTAATCATACCAATGGTCCTTATTGATCCAAGGCAGCCATCACGTATGCACGCAGTAAGGGCATACATTGATAGCGGGGCCGTAGGAAACTATATGGACCACGAATTGGCTTCTAGGATGAATCTACCTTTCTGCAAAAAAACCTCTTCGGATGTCATCACCACAGTTGATGGAACTGAAATTGCCTCTGTGCCTGTAACTCATTCCACCCCAGAGATGACACTGTTCGGTCAAGATGGGCATCGAGAGACTATTGTGTTTGGTTTAATCAAAGCCCCACAGTTCCAAATAATACTGAGGGTACCTTGGTTGGAAACACATAATCCTAGTATTGATTAGCGAGAGAAGAGAATAACCTTCCCGGATTGTGCACACACCTGTTACCCGGAAAAAACCTTGAAGAAAGGCCTGGCCGCGGTCGCTAATCCAGTCATGCAGTTACCTCAGGAATATCAAGAATTCCAGGATGTTTTTCAAAAAGAACAGGAAAACACCTTACCACCTCACAGATCATACGATTGTCAAATCGACCTCATACCCGGTGCACAACCTCCATGCAGTAGGATATACGCCCTTACAGAACCCGAAAACCTTCACCTACGACAATACTTGGACCAATACCTTGCTAATGGCTTCATTCGTCCATCCAAGTCCCCTGCATCCTCAGCTTTATTCTTCGTGCCTAAAAAGGAAGGTGACCTCAGAACGTGCATAGACTACCGCGCATTAAATCAGATTACGGTGAAGAATCGATACCCATTGCCTCTGATCCCCGAATTACTAGGCCAAGTAAAGGATGCTTGCATCTACACTAAATTAGATCTCCGAGGGGCATATCATCTGGTACGTGTAAAGAAAGGCGACGAATGGAAGACTGCCTTTCGCACCAAGTACGGATTATTCGAATATCAGGTGATGCCCTTCGGGTTGTGCAATGCACCAGCAGCCTTTCAGTATTTTATGAACGATGTCCTTCGTGAACTCATTGACGTCTGTGTTGTCGTATACATAGACGATATTCTAGTGTACTCCTCCTCAGAATCAGACCATGTTAAGCACGTGCGTGCAGTCCTTGAGAAACTACGCCAGCACAAGTTATATGCAAAATTGGAAAAATGTGTTTTTCATGCTACGGAAGTTGAATTCCTTGGATTTATCCTGACTCCAAAAGGAGTCCAAATGGACTCTCGAAAGGTGGACGCAATTCTCAAGTGGCCATCACCCAGTTCAGTTAAAGGGGTACAAAGCATGCTCGGATTTGCTCATTTCTACCGCAGATTCATTCCGGATTTCTCACATGTTGTACACCCCATCACAGCACTTTTGCAAAAAAACAAACGCTTCTTGTGGACCGAAGAGGCTGAAAAGGCCTTCCAAGAGCTGAAAGCGAAATTCATGTCTGCACCTGTCTTAAAGCATCCACGCCCTGAACTTCCATACATAGTTGAAACTGATGCATCTAGTTTAGCCATGGGAGCTGTCCTGTCCCAGAAGGATCCTGAAACCGGTCAACTTCACCCAGTAGCATTTTGGTCCAGAAAGTTCTCGGCACCCGAGTTAAACTATGCATTTACCGATAAACAGTTATTAGCCATCAAATCTGCCTTCAAGGCTTGGCGGCATTATCTTCTCGGTGCAAGGCATACCATTACTGTAATCACCGATCACTGGAACTTGCAGTATTTAAAAACAGCCAAAGCCCAATCGTCGCGCCAACTTCGATGGGCATTGTTCTTTGCCGAATTCGATTTCGTGATCACTTATCGACCAGGCTGTAAAAATGGCAAGGCAGATGCCTTATCCTGAATAGGGATGGGAGAAGCACATGCGAACCCGGAACCGGTGCCTATAATTTCAGAATAAAGAATTCTTGGCATAACTACTCTACAGACACTAGAGGATATTCATGTAAAAATCCAACAACTCTTCGATCCAACAGCCCTGCAGGACTGGGACTACTCAGTCATCAATGACCTACCTTATTATCAAGGGCGACTATTTCTACCACACAAGGAACTACAAGAACTAGTAATCTCCAATGATCATGACACCCTGATGGAAGGGCACCCAGGTATCGCAAAAACTGAAGCTAAAATTAAGAGACAATTCTGGTGGCCCACCTGGCGAAAAGACGTAAAGTCATTTGTGATGTCTTGTGGCATTTGCGCCCAAAACAAAAGTCAGGCTCATCATAGAAATCAGTCCGGGCGCCATAGGCGCCAGGCTCATAGACTTTACTTACCTGATGCAGACCATGCTGCAAGTGAGTCCAAGCCAACCTGAGGCCTGGATGGGACTATTTTATTACTGGGACTATTTTTTACTCGGGCGTGGTTCTGGGGAACTTCTTACCTGGAACTACTTTGGAGGCTATTTAAACCACGCCCGAACAGCAGCACACGCTTCGCGTTATTCTGCATCCAGCAGCGTAACGCTCACCGTGCCTGCAGTCTGCATCCTGCCTTATGCCACGCCCGCCTCGAATCTGGAGCTCCTAAAACAAAGAGGAAAGAAAAGGACAAGGTTAGAAAACGAACTATTTTCGAATTCCTCACCTGATTCCGGATCCATCTCGCCTCCGGACCTGGAAAGAACATCATTTCTGTACGCGTTGCATCTCCAGCTGCAGCGCCGCGCCATTCTCACCAGTCCTCGCAGCATCTTTCGATTCGGCGCTGCCTCCATCATTTCTTCGCCGAACTCCGGCACCTGGGGGACAAAAGAAAACAAGGTGAGCCGAGAAAACCAACAAATATAACTCTTATCACCATAGACTTACCTGATTTACCACCGGAGGCATTATTCTATAACTCTCCACATCTTCATGTGCCGCACCTGCAAAGAGAGAGAAAACAACACGTTAAACACGTGCAACATTTACCGGACATCGTCGGGTAATACAGACTCTTACCTGAGTGCCACCAGCTGCCATGAGAGCATCTTCTCACGATCTCAGCTGCAAGACAAGGAAGGAAGGGGGGACAAGAGTGAAACATCGGACATATTGATCTCTATGAACTTGATACTTACTGGTCCTTGCCAGGAACCTCAGAGTCAATACCCTCCAGAACTCTCCCATACCTTCAAACCAGTGAAGTAACTGGCATCAACGCGCCCCCGCAATCCATGCAGGATGGAGAGCTCATCTTTCAAGAATATAAGGTGAGATTGCTGAGAGGGCACTTCGGAGGTGATTAGTGGGGAGGACTGTGGGTGGTGCCATCACTTCAATCCACGGGTGGCTAAATCCATCTCTCCACTTGCAGGAGAATTCTTCTACGGGTCAAGCAGACAAGATTAGGAGGGTCAGTCTAGTCAGTCATCTCTGCACTACGCATCACGTTGTTGGAGACCGCAGACGTCCGGGTTTGACCGACGCCCCTGTGGGAGCCAGGTGGGCGTAAAAAACACCTGGTTAAAGTGGCATAGCTGGTGCATGATGTGGGATATGCATCCCGTTCAAACAGATGTTATTCAAAAGGTGAACTTTCTAGCTGCTTTGGCGGTGCAGGGTAAAGCTTATCGGACAATCAAAACATATCATTCAGCAATATTGGCTGGGCATGAAAGGGTGAAAGGTAACCCAATACAGAAACATCCTCTGGTATGCAGATTGTTCAAAGGAATACAATTCACAAAGCCCCCAGTACCAAAATACTCTCAATTGTGGGATGTTACTGAGGTACTGAACTTATTCAAGACATGGTCGGACAAGACCTTAAGGGCAAAGTTGACTACTCTGCTTTGTCTCATTTTGTGCAAAAGAGTATGGGATAGTAAAGCTCTGGAAGTCGAACCGAAAACATTTTTGCCGTTTGGCATCAGTTTTTGTTTAAAAAAGGGCAAAAAACGGGATTAGACAGTTGAATATCTAGTCTTCCTGGAATGGCCTAATCTATGTCCAGTTAGATGTTTGAAGGCCTATAAAAACATATCAGGGCAGCTCAGGCCTGCTCATGAGTCTCAGTTGCTAATTGCCTTGCTGAGACCCTGTGCGGCAGTATCATCAGCTACATTGGCCAGATGGGTGAAATGGTGTATGCAACACTCAGGCATTGATATTGACCAGTATGAGGCACATTTGATTTGAGGCGCTATGGCATCTAAAACATTCTGTGTGGATGCACGATTGGAGGACATCTTAAAAGCATCTGACTGGTCGAATGAATTGGTTTTTAAGAATGTGTACTTCCAGCCGATCGACCAGATGTCTTCGATGGTGGTGAGTAAACTTTAAGCCAGCATAATCTCATGACATAGAATACATATTTTCAATACTAACGTGATAGAAAGTCATGATTCTATTAAAGACACGGAGGGGAAGGATTATCCCATCCTTGCAATCGTGAAGAATTGAATGAAGGCATGGAGTGAGTGGAACATTTAAGTTGAAATATGAATACAGTCAATATTTATATATGCGATTGCCCACCCAGTTAAGGGTTGTGTTCAACATAGTTAATGTATGTTTCGATGGGCACGGAATCCAAAGCTACAGGATCATGAAGGATAGAAGCAGATACCAGTTGAAGTTTTGGTGTTTACCGGTTGGGACGCAAGTTATATGTGGTTGTAAGCAGCCAAAGAAAGAGGAAAAGGACAAGAAGTCAGGGGACGATGTATGTGTTCATGGAAAGTGATTGGCCAAAGGAGTCACATGGAAAGGAAGGTCCAATCAAGAGCAAACTACTGAAGACACTAAGGGCCTAATTCACAGTTTTTTCCAATGGGGTTTTGCCATTACAAAACTCTTCTGTGAATTAGGCCCTAAACATTCGAGGGAAATGTTTTTTATTATTTGTGCTGGATTTCAGAAGTTTTTTCATATGCTGCTTGAGAAGTAAAGAGTAGAGTTGAACACAATCCTTCGCCTCCATGTCTTTAATAGAATCATGACTTTCTATCACGCTAGTATTGAAACTCTGTATTGTCCACTGTTCACATGGAGGCATACAGAATTGCCGTATTACAACCTGTGGTATGGAAGCATGTAAATCCGTCAAAATGGCCCGAGTTTCACATATGTTAACCTGCCCCTGCGTAATATTGAATGCACGCACCACAGGAGTTCCAACATATTGTAACGCTCACCTGACTCCCACGGGGGCGCTGGCCTGGTTCGCGCTGCTGTGACCTCGTCTAAGGTGATGCGCAGGGTTCGGAAGACGGACTGGACCGGGCCCCAGATCTGGCTTGTCTGACTCACAGAAGTATCCTTCTGTAGGTGAGAATAGGGGGTTAACTGTCTGCGGGGTAATGCAATCGGCCTCCCACTTACCCCTCTCACCCTCCTCAAAACCCTTCTGTGCTTCCCCGTAGCATCTCACCTTAGGGTCTGGAAGGACGAGCTCTCCATCCTGCTTCTGATGCAGGGGCGCGTTGGTATCCAGTTACGTCACTGGATTTTCGGATGGGTGAGAACCAAACTTGCTTGGCTTCCAGGTATGTTTTTTCTATAAGTGGTTCCCCTTGTGTCCATGCATTAATGTTCTAATACTAGTGTCTTTTTCCGCATAGGGGCCGGGGTACGGAATGCCGGGGAACAGGCACCGACCCGAGGTGAGCGGTGAAATCCTTGTGGAAATCAGGTAAGTCTTTAATGAGTGTTTTGGTAATGTCTTTTTCCCCTTAGGGGCCGGGGTCCGAAAATGCCTGGATGCGGCGCGGACCCGAAATGAAAAGGGAATGACCCAACAGGTAAGTCTTGACATGGAGTTTTAGCTTCCCTTTTCCCTTCTTTCTCTCACCTTTGTTCTTGTCTTTTTCTCCCTATGCGCGGGGCGCGACTGCGAATCCGGATGGTCGCTGCTGAACATGGAGGCGCCCTGTAAAGGTGAGTAGAATGCGGCGCTGCAGCGATCGATGCGATGTGCTTTTAAAAATAAATGTCTTCCTTTTCAGGATTGTCGGCGAAATGTCTCTGGGATGCAGATTTAGCAGGTGAGGCCTTTTCCTTCTTCTGTTCTCTTGTTCCCTTCCTTTGCAGGTGATTCAGGATGCTGGCAGGAGTGGCAGAAGTCAAGATGCAGGAGCAGACACGGTGAGCGTCCAGCTGCTAGATGCAGAACAACGCGAAGCACGTGTGGCTGATCGGGTGAGGTTTAAATAGCCTTGGAAGAAGTTCCTAGAATGTGTCCTTCCTCCAATCAGGTATGTATCCTTCCCCGACCACGCCCGGGTGGTAAATGAGTCCCACAGGTAAAGTAGTTCCTTTCAGGCCTCAAGGAGGCCGGGGTTCTGCAGCATGGTCTGCATCAGGTAAGTGCACCCAAACACTTTCATAATGAGCCTGGCGCCTATGGCGCCAGGACTGACGTTTTCTATGAGCCTGGCGCCATAGGCGCCAGGACGCTGTCCAAAGGGCCCCTATAAGGGGTTGCTGGGACCTTCCCCGGGGACTTGATGTCCGCTTTCAGGGACGCAGGGCCTGAGCCAGCTCCCCGGGAGCAGGCATCGTGACACATATCCAACTGCCAGAAAACCCAGCAGGAGTAGCCATTACGCTACAAACCCCTCCACACTCCCATAGCAGGTTCAGGGGTAGAGCTACCCGGAGGCATGGGCGTAATTTTAGGGGGGGACAAGGGTGTTTGTACCCCCAACTTTCATGGCACACCATTTTGTTCCCATTCATTTGGCTGGGGCGCCTTTTCTTCAGATGTCATGTCCCCCCAACATTTTCATCAAAGTTACTCCACTGCCCGGAGGTGTTCTACATGTTCAGCACTCAGGACAAGAGGCAGGCTCAACTTGAGCGGTAACGAGGCACCCATGGACCCTACATGGCACATGGACCCGTGAAGGGCATTTGGTGCGGATTTTGTAATATCGTGTACAACACACTAATTGACAGTGGAAACTTTTGCTTAAAAAAGGCTGTGATGTCCTGCTTGCAGTGAAGAGCACTTTTTGATATTCTTGCAGCTCTCCCTCCACCATTATCGACATAGCTCTGGAGGGGTGTCTGGGGTCTGAGGGGGTGCTATGAGAACGCGAAGAAACAAACCTGGCAACAAATGCTTTGCCCACCACTGTACACTCTTGTGGTCCAAAAGGCATTTTAACAGGGTTTCCCCACTAGTCTAGCATCAAAGCAGTGGAAACGTATTCACATTCACGTTAGCATTGCTTCTACTAACCCCAATCAGCAACGGCCTACATGATACTTTGTCTCCACTGAAATTATATCGCTGCCACCGAAATGGGGGTGCAATATTTTCAGTTATTTTCACGAGTTGTTTTTTTTTCAGCTTCATTTTTTAGTCCATTAATAATTTTGACAGGTGTTCATTGCATGTAACGAGTGTGGGCAAAATGCATGCACTTCGCAGATTTATTTTCCTACTTGACGATGCAGAAGGGTGCTTTATTTGTGTGTGGAATTGTTCCTGATGGCTGTGTACCGTGGGCCGATTTTTCGATGCAGAATGTGTGTGGGCCCGCTCCACAAAGGCAGGCTTTGTATATGCTGCCTCTAGCAGACACTATGGAAACTGCCAGAGAATAGCATTCCTGCAGAATACAATAAAAAAAAATAGGCTTTCTTGGCTCTGTCCCAGCAGATCACATTACAGTCATATGGCATTCGGCTTATTTTTTTATACTTTTTTTTTTCCTCACACTGAGAGTCGAAGAATCCACTTGCTGTATGCGTAGAGAATGATTGAGCAGTGATGCAATAAAGCAGGGTTCCAGCTCAGTGCTACATTTCCACTACAAACCCAGTTTTCAGAAAATGTCAAGCTCTTGCTATCAACGGAGACACAACCTTACAATATGATCCAGACCTTATTATTTGGCAGAACCGTACCCATTATTTGTTGGTTGCCAGCACTGTAAAAAATGTATTTCAAAGCCCGGCCCGGAAAAAACACAGCGAAGTGTGCCCAGAATATTGTACTAAGGTGGTTTATCTCACGGCCGTTAGCATATGTGAACTATAATCATAGAACATGATCTTACAGCCATTTTTCTATTGCAGCTGCATTCTGCACACTTTCCATCACATCTGGCACCCGATTCCTAACCCCTGGCAGCCATTTTCAATTTTACTTGCAATACAAAAAGGTGCTAACTAAATCATCTACTTGATTTAAAATGGCACCTGACTGTAACCCATGAGTAAAGATAGAGAAAGGACACGTGGAATAACTAATACAAATATCCCTAGAGCTAGCTCCAAAGTACATCTACATACAACAGGACTTTGACGAATTTGGGAGAACCTTCTTGTGTTTTTTTTAAGGCTAGTGTAAGGTGGCCAATTTTACAAGATAATTTAGCAGGAAACTTTACACCTTCAGGTACAACAGAAGCAGCCTGGGATGTGCACAATTCCAAACACAGCCATTCAGATCTCTCTTTTCACCACTTAAATTACAAAAAGTTAATCCCATGCAATTTATTTTCAACTTTCCACCATGTATCGGAAAAGTGAAGAGTAAAACATACGCAAAATCTCTTCTACTTTTCACCTTTCACTTTTCCACTATGTAAATGCCTTCCACAATTATTGATTGCAGGAGGCATTTACAGCGCAGCGAGCGAGGTGGCAGCGGTCATCTAGAGCTCAGCGCTCGTGTGTTGCGTCACCTTGATTAGCGCCCATTTCTAACTATTATAAAACTGCAAAGTGCCTGAAAACACGTTGACGAACCCTGCAGGCGCCACTGTGGAGTTTATAAGCACCAGCGCACACAGCGACCCATTACTTCCGAGCCACAGTGCACCGTACTTAGGCCGCTCTGGGGACAGACATTGAGGCGGATACAGTCTGCAGGCGTGGGATACACAGCTTCTGAAGCCTGTCCGGACTCCGAATGGCCCGATCCCGGAACAGAACGTGAGAGGGGTGATTTCACACAGTTGCACTTTCCTGTGGGTCGACTACTGCATTGCGGTGTCGCTCCCCACGCCCACCCTAGATAGGCTTGGATGCTCCTCTGCTCGTCCCTACCCTCAAGTGCCTCAACAGCATCCTCACCAATCCACCTATTGTGACTCCAACTCCAGTGACTCGTTCCATCAACCGAGTCCCGACATCATCTGCCAACCCGATAACCATGAGTAACGCAGAGCCCCCTGTGCTCTCACCGTGCCCCAAGGGTATTTGGTTGAGTATGCAAGCGGGTTTGTCAGTGGAGAACACGATCAGGGTTTATAACCCTGATAAAGGCAGCACATAGGCTACCGCCTGGGCACATCAGAACCAGCTCTACTCTGAAAAAAAAGACAAAGGGCACTACTAAAATATAGGGAAGTATCAAACATTTTATCAAAACGATGCAAAAGATACCTAATCAAGGCACAAATATGTCTGAGAATGAGGGCCCCTCGACCGCAGGAGAGACACCCGAAACTACAAAAGATATTGGCAAGTATGAATGAGGCCTTCTCCTCCATTAATACCAAATTGGATCACATAACGGTTAATATCAAAACCCTCAACACAAATTTAGAATAGGCATATGGGAGAATAACGGATGCTGAAAAGAGGATGGCATTGTCATATTGAAAGCAGAATTCTCTGCCCTCACTAAGGCGCTCAAAGCTGCTCAGAAGAAGTGTGACGGTCTTGCCGCAATAATATCCGTATAATTAGCATACCAAAAAGGTTCCACAAGCAGCAACATGCAAACATACATTGAAGAAAACCTGGTTGCGATATTGGATGAACTGAAAATGTTGCCCAACTTCACAGTGGAGCAGGACCATAGCTCTTTGGCCCACTGTCCAAGCTTGGGGGCAGCACCGAGGCCCATTATATCTCCAACCGCAGAGACAGGGATGCCCTCTTGGGTGCAGCTAGAGACGAGGGTGATCTTCTACTGGGATCTAGTAGGATCTATATATATCCTGACTTTTCTGTTGCTGTCCAACAAGAACACAAGACTTTTCTAGGGTTATGAAACTGTTGAGAGAAAGATCAATAACCTACTTAATGCTATAACATGCAAAAACTGAGGTTTGCGTTCCAAAATAAGACATACTTCTTCGCAACACCTGAAGAGGCCGTGACATTCATTGAGTCTAACATCCCTGGTTCTGGGTCATGAGATAGACCACTATTGCAGTTATGTTGATTCTTTACTACAGCAAATGAAGCCGTTAAGGGAACAGGGTGTATCTGTTTCAATATTAAATAGTTATTTGTTTGTGTGATAGAAGTGACCAGGCAACTGCTGATCTGCTGCCAACCATGAGCAGAGTTGCTGGTTCTCAATGGGTAAAAGGGTGGGCTTATCCACTACCATGGGGCACCGGGTGGTGAGGTCAAGGGAGGGAGCGTTGTGGGATGATGGGGATAAAATGTACACCTGGCAAATGTTATCAAGATTGGATCTGTGTACAGTAACAACAGCGCATTCGCCGACTGTTGATTTTGTTCATGCTAATTGGTTGGAAACATTTTAAGTGTATTGACTTTGACTGACTGATGAGTCAGTATGCATGAGTTGGTATATCGCGGCATGGGAAACACACCTGCGATGCATAAGTTGTTAGTGCATGTTGAGAAACTTAGGGTAAAGATTCTGTTTCTACAAGAAAGTCATGCAGCAGATAGAACAATATCCGTTATGCCTGGGTGTGAGGGAAAGATAAATACTGTGGCTGTTTTGCCATGGGTGAAGGCTACCTTCAGGATTCAGATGATTTAAAGCCAGATTTTCAATCTCCCAGGATCCATGGAGATTGTTTGGTGTGGCTGTATGCCACAATCCTGTTTTTGTAATTTGCAACCCACCTGGCGTCCACAAAAGCTTGACTCTGAGGAGCAAATATCACTCACATATTATGGTCCATAATTGCGGGACTACATATGCTGTGAACTTTAGTGTTTTCCCTTTGTTTGGCACGTAACAGTGTGGCCCTATGGGCATTGAGGTATATGAACGACCCCTAAGCCTGCAACAGCATAGCCCCGGGCAAGAAAAGGTGGGGGGTGAGAAGTATCGGGTGTGATGTTTGTAATTGCACAACCTCTTGCGACCCCTTCTGACCTTTCTCAAGCATGCAACTGCAACTGGCAACAGCCTGGTCCCAGCCTCTTTGTTGGTCTCTGCATGGCGACAGGAAACAAGGAGGGATGGGGCTTTATACTTCCCTTAAAGAGTAGGGACACATTCCAGAAACGTTTGGCAACATTGTTGGTTTCTCTCTGTGAAGGCAGGGAGCCTTCTTTTAGGAAGGACTGTGATGAGACAAGGGTGGGCGTGAGGTAATATATCCCAGGGCGGACTGGCCATTAATCTGATTGGGCATTCCCCCGATTGGGCGGGGAGCATTAAAGACACCAGGGCCGCTCTTGTGTTGGTTTAGGGCTGCCTCCCTGTGTGTGGTCACTACGCTACTCCTTCCCTCTGAAGGCACAACCCACTTCAACAGAGACCAAATCATAACAAATCACTCATTAGCATAACTAAAGGGCTTCTGAAACTTCAAAGATCACCTCTATTTTACAGCCATCACGGTAAACACTAGTCAACCACATCTCCGTAGCTCACATTGAAATGGCTAATATTAACAAAAGAGCTGTGACGCAGGGCAAGCAGCATCAGTTATGTATATTTTTAATTAGACCCATGCAATCTGCTGTCGAATATTCTAGTGAAAACAGCAATCCATATATTGCTGACACTGACATGCTGGTAGTCTTAGAAATCTTATGTTTTTGTGGTAGTACTTATGAGCCCAGAAGTGTTCACAATATTGGGTATGGAAGGGAATAGTTGAACATTTTTCAAAACGGGCTGGAGTCCCTTACTGGCGAGATTGTTGGTAGCCTCCCAGTACACCCCTGATGTAGTATGTACCCCCGACCGGTTAGCTGCAGGACGCAAAGACTTAACTCCAGGTGGGACTTAGGCACAGGTTGTAATGCTAAGTGGAGATCACAGCAGCCCTCCCGAGGCTACTGCAAGTTGTTCGATGGGGTTGCATTAATTTAGCCACTCCAAGATGGCCCCGGTTAACCGAGCTAACCAGAAATTCATTTGAGTGCCAGACCTCTGTGGTCAAAGACCAGCCACAATTCTGAAGGCCAAATTCAGGCTCTCAGCAGGGAAGGGGCGTGGTGGTTACACCCACGATCAAGCCGTTCAGAGCTGCAAGCCAGGCACCCCTTTCCTGATTCAACCAATAGTTGATTTTGCCAAACGAGAGCATGTGATTGATCTCCTATCTGAAGGTATAAGAGGAAGGCTATGTTCAGTTAAAAGTTAGCCTTTAAAAATCTGATGGTACCAAACAAAGGCATTATTTGTGCCATATCACAGGCTTTTTTTGCTTTGCTCTTTTCAAACTCCACTGCTCTGATACAAATTAACTGAGTACTAAAAGTTATCAGTTACATTAATTCCGTTTTTATTGTGCGCGATAGCAATGGTCCATATTATTGTGTGCTTGCAGAGATATATCCAATACAGGTCATCAAAAAAAAATATACATGAATGAAACTAATAGAAGATGAACATTTCTTGACAGAAAATACATGCAAGTAAACTCCCGCCTCTGTTGCCACAGAAGTGGTAATTATTGCAATGTACAGGAACGGTCTCTCTGCTTTCAGCTTTGGCGCGCATAGTCCTCTGCAGGCGTTTACAAAGTAGCATCGAGAACTTGGCGATAGCGGCATATTTCTCCCTGCTGACGCACCACACATTTCAACAAGGCGGAGAGTGGAGGGTTTTTGGCACATGAGCATAATTCCAGCCACTTCTGGTGGCGTTTGATCCAGTTAAGTGTGTACATCAGATCGATTTCACGGCGCAAGGATTTCTCCTGTCAGCAGCGGGAGCTGCAAGCTGACGTGAGACGACGTGCTGTAATACCTACTGACGAAGCCCTCACTGAGCCGGACTACTACATCAATGCGCTAAAACCAAGAGCCGGCGGCCTGGATTTGTCCTGCTGTGCTGTACTACACACATATTTTGCCTAAATTGCTTGGCTGTGACTTCGTATCTGTGGTTGCAGCGAATGAAACAGCATCCCCTGGTGCATTTATGCCATGTCATATATCCATACCAGTCACCCAGTAAAATAACTCACTAAATTAAGCACCTGTTGTGCTCCATCAACAGGAATAATTTGCAAATCCTGGCAGTGCTGACTAAGCTTTTGTGTTTTTTTCAGGTCAAGCAATTGCTTAACATTAAATTAGATAATAGTGATTAGCACCTGGCATGGGGATCAGGGGGCCCCCTAGTCAATCCGTAGAATTGGAAGGTGGGCTACACCTCATGGTATTGTCTGCATCCCTGTTGTATAATAGTTGTAAGGATGACAGGAGGCGTCTTAGTTATTGTGATGTCCTTTATTCAGCATACGACATCAGTTGTCACATATAGATGTATATGTGGGGAAATCCAACTGGGCAACATGCCTCTTAACTAATGTGTTGCAGCTGGGAGGCTGTCTTGTCTCTTGTTAGGCTGAGGGCCCAATTCTCAGAGGAGCTGGGAGGACACGTCCTCACGCGTCCTCTGCTGCTCCCGTAATGCGCACCGAGCGCGCGGGGGCGGCCCTAGTGGCCGCGGCCGAGATCTTGCGAGAGTTGCGGCTCTCGCGATATCTCTACACACCTCCCCCTGATAATGCAAAGGCAGTTCATTGCAATACATAGTCATTGTATCTCACCGGTCTTCTGTGTTCTCTTCTTGGCCGGTCACTTTTCTCGCTGTGGGCATCCTGATGTTCCAGTTCTCGTTCTGCTGTGGGTGCATCCGGTTCCATCTCTGTTTCTTCCCTTTCTCTGTCATCATTTTCTGACTCACGTTCTTCTCGCTCGTAGTCCATTCCTCCTTCCGCTTCTGATCTCTCCGGGGTCCTTGATCTCTCTTGTCTCTTCTGGAATAGGGCTACTCTTTCCAGGTTCCAAGTGCGCCCGTCTTCGGTGCGGACGTGGTTGGTTCCTCTGTGAATCACTTTTATGGGTCTGCTGAACCGAGAGCCCGTGATTTGATCCTTTGTCGGTAGTCGTATTTTGATCCAATCTCCCTCTCTAACGTCTGACGCTTGTTTAGTCCTTCTTCTTCTGTCACTCCATGTTTTCATGCGTGCTTTGCTGTTTTCAATTCTCCACACCACCTCTGACATGTCTACTTCTTCATCTTCTCTTACTTTGGTCAACCATGGTGGTATAAGCGTTGAAGCTGCTCTCCTCCCTCTCAACATTCGAAACGGGGATATTTGAGTGATCCCGTTGGGAGTAAGCCTGTGGGCCGCTATGGCCTCTTTAGTTGTTTTGAGCGGGTCCATTCCGGAAGCGGTTGCTAGCTGGATAGCACCTTTTATAAACCTGTTGGCTCTCTCTACCAGCCCATTGGCTTGGGGATGATACAAAGCTGCTTTCTTCTGGTGTATGTGGTGCTTTCTCAGGAATTGTTCCATGTCCCTTGAAATTAGTTGTACTCCATTGTCCGTTACTACTTCGTTGGGGAGTCCTTCCCTTTGAAAAATTTCGGTGAGGACTTCGATTACTGTCGCGGTGGTGATGTCTGGAACAAACTCAGCCTCAACCCACTTTGATAAGTAGTCCACTAGCACTATGCCATAGCGATGTTCGGGCGCCATCGCCTCCAAGGGTCCTATAAAGTCTATACCTACTTTTGACCACACCGCTTCTGGTACTTCTGTGGGAATCAGAGGCGCCTGTCTGACCTTTAAGCGCTTGTCACTGTTGAGGCATTCATGACATCTCTCTATCATGGTGCGAATCTCTTGATCCATGGACGGCCACCAGTAGGCTTCTCTCACTCTGCGACGGGTCATAGTGTTCCCTAGGTGGCCCGCATGGGCTCTGCAGAGAATGGTCTTCCTCATACCTACGGGTGGGATTATCTGGTCAGTTTTCAATATTATTCCATCAGTTTCTGATATCTCATCTGCCACCTTCCAATAGGGCCTCATGCCTCCTGGCATCGCTTTTTCATTCGGCCACCCTTCCTTGATCCACTCTCGTATTCTCGCCATGGTTGGGTCCTTTCCGTCTTTTTCCAACCAGTACTTCTCACTGAGTTCCAAGTAGTCTGGTGCTTTGAGATCTGTGATGGATGCCACGATGCATTCCTCTTGTAGAAACGTGGTGGCCTTGTCTTTACCCTCTGGCAATCTTGACATGCAGTCTGCCTGCGAATTCTTCCATCCTGAGATGTGCTGTACCTCAAACGTGTACTCCTGCAGTTTGGCTGCTATGCGTGCAAATCTGGGTGTTGACACTTTAGTGCCTCCAGGGCTGAGCATGTGGATGAGGGGTTTATGGTCGGTTACCAACCTAAATTTTGTGCCCCACACATATGTTCTGAAATGTTCTACCGCCCATGCACACGCTAACATTTCCTTTTCTATGGTGGAGTAGTTCTGTTCGGCCGAGGATAAAGCTTTCGAGGCAAAGGCTACCACGTGTTCCGTGTCACCTTTCTTCTGCGTTAGGACAGCTCCTAATCCGTACGCACTGGCGTCTGTGGTGATGACTGTACCCCATTCGGGGTTAAATGGTTGTAGACACGGCGCTTCCATTATGTGGCGTTTTATGCTTTCTACCGCTTTCTTTTGGGGTTCTTGCCACGAGTACTCTGACCCTTTTTTGAGGAGTTCGCGGAGGGGTGCTGAGGTTTCCGAGAACTTGGGGATAAATTTTGCATAGTACTCCGCCAGTCCAAGTAATTACCTTACTTCATCTTTGCTGGTGGGTTCCGGTGCTTTAATTATGGCTTGCATTAAATTTTGTTTGGGACTTATCCCTTGCTCGGATATTTTGTACCCTAAGTACTCAACTTCTTTCGCTTTGAATACGCATTTCTCGTAGCGTAACCTCACCCGCGCTTCTTGCGGCTTAGTTAGGACTGTTCTCAATGTAGCATCGTGTGTCTGTTCATCCCTTGCAAAGACAAGGATGGCATCCTGAAAATAGGCCACGTTTTTGACTTTCCGTAGTAGGACATCCATCATTCATTGAAAAGCCGATGCAGCAGAAGATAAGCCGAATGGCATCTTGGTGAACTGATAGGTGCTAAACGGAGTGATGAATGCTGTGAGGGGTTTGGATTCCTTGTACAATTGTATTTGATGGTACGCGTTTCTCATATCCAGTTTTGAGAATATTTTGGCTTCTTTCATCATAAGAATCAGTTCATTTATGCTCGGTAGCGGGTAACTGTCCGTAATGACCTCCAAGTTCAAACTGCGAAGGTCAATGCAAACCCTTAGCTCTTGTGAGTTGGGTTTCTTTATGAGCACGACTGGGCTCAGCCACTCCGAAGCTTCAATTTCTTCAATGACGCCATCCATCCTCATTTTGTCCAATTGACTCCTGAGAGTGTCTCTCGCGGTTGCTGGTACTGGTCTCACGCGATGTTTGACTGGGACCGCATTCCTTTTGAGCATTATTTTGTGGGCGAAGCCTTTGATATGTCCCGGCTCCTCCGAGAAGAGTTTTGAATAATCACATTTGACTATTGGCACACTCCTCCCGCAGACAGAGAGTACCTGATCTTCTGTGCTGGGGTCCAGTTTGATTTTCAATTTATCTTGGTCGTCCCATCCTAATACTGCCGGGCCTTCTTGGCTGAAATATACTCTGGTGGTGGTTTCTCTTCCTTTAAACTCCACCTTCCCATTGATATAGCCCAGTAGGTCAACTGACGCCCCTCCAAAAACCGTGGGTTTGTGCCGTGTGGTGAGCACTCGAACCTTTTCCGTCCCCAGCATTTCTTTGTATGTACGTAGGGGTATTATGGTGAGGTCAGAACCTGAGTCCGCCATGACTTTTGTTTCCACCCTGTCGATTTTGATTATACAATGGGGTTTTTCTCTTCTGGCCCGTGTACTGTTCACCATGATGACTGTGGGTCTCCCTTCATCTTCCGAGGACGAATCTCTCTCCGTGTTGCGATCCATGTTGACGTTTGCGACTTTCTTGTTTCTCCACCGACACACAATCGAGAAATGGCCAATACTTTTGCAGATAGAGCACTCTTTATCTCTGGCTGGGCACTCCCTGTCAAACGCCAAATGTTTCGTGCTGGTACACCTGTGGCATTTCAGTGGTTCTTTCTTGCTCAATTTTTCTTCTTTCGTGTTCGATACCTGTCTCTCTTTCTTCGAGCGAAACGCCACTGCTTGTATTTCAGTGGAACTATGGCTTCCCGTGAGTTCTTTTCGTCTCCCAGCTGTTTCTTCAACTGCTCTGGCAATCTCAATCGCTTTCTCTAGCAGCAGTTCCTTCTCCATAATGAATTTATCTTGCACTTTTCTGCTGTTGGTGTGAACCACCAGCCTGTCGCAGATGAGGCTCTCGGCATTGTTACCAAAGCTGCACAGCGCTGCCAATTCCCGCAGCTTGGTAACGTAGTCGTCAACGGGTTCCGAGGCTTCTTGTTTGCGGCTATAGAAACGTATTCTGTGCAGAACCGTGTTCTCTTTACTGGCAAACCTTTTTACAATTCTTCTTACAGCTTCCTTGAAGACGTCATCGTTGTCACCAACCACCGGGCTCGGGGTGAGACTTTCAAACACCCTCTGTCCTTCTACACCTAGGGCGTTAAGTAACATTGCCCTGCGCCGTGCCGCCGAGAATCCTGCACCGCCCACAGCCTCTACGTACATCGTAAATAAGGGTTGCCATTGCGGCCACGGGATGGCAGGTCTACCTGGAGTTTGTAGGAAGGGCGGTGGTGGTGTCGCGCCTTGCATGGTTTACGTGGGTTGTAGCGGTGATCCTCGTCGCCAATTTATGTTGTATAATAGTTGTAAGGATGACAGGAGCTGTCTTAGTTATTGTGATGTCCTTTATTCAGCATATGACATCAGTTGTCACATATAGATGTATATGTGGGGAAATCCAACTGGGCAACGTGCCTCTTAACTAATGTGTTGCAGCTGGGAGGCTGTCTTTTCTCTTGTTAGGCTGAGGGCCCAATTCTCGGAGGAGCTGGGAGGACACGTCCTCACGCGTCCTCTGCTGCTCCCGTAATGCACGCCAAGCGCGCGGGGGCGGCCCTAGTGGCCGCGGCCGAGATCTCGCGAGAGTTGCGGCTCTCGCGATATCTCTACAATCCCGATCCTCCTAAGCAGCCGGAGGCCACCATCTTGCACGCGGGGCAACAATTCACTCTTGCTCGCCCCCGAAAATCCAATCAACCCCACGTCATCTCCTATTGCCCCCTCACTTATCTGCAACCACAACAACTTCTTCTCACCTGCTTTCCAGACCTTCCCCGCAGTGTCAGTGGTCGTCATGGAAAGGGAGAAGGTACTACATGTAGTTCCCTTCTCCCTTGTCTATGGCAGCCGTCTTGTTCTTTACTTCAGAAACGGCAATTATACAGTTTCAAACCATAAAAAAATCCTTTAGCAACCCAGAAAGAATGCTGGGGTGCTAGAAGCAATAAACCCCTTCATGGGGGTTTGGGTTGGTAGGTCTGGTAATGGCTCAGTTCCCAGGTTAACTCATGCCCTGGGGCATTACGTGACCCAGTAATTCCCACTCCCATTTCATATTATTGCTTAAATAATAACCATTTTTTTTATTGTGTTTGTTCAGTAGCTCCACCGTGGAGACAGGTAGTGTCAATGTGTCAAGGTTAGGGTAGGTAATGTTGTTATTGTGAATTATACCACGCACCACTGCCATTTTCATGGTCTCCAGGTGCTCTCACGGATCTGAAAAGGAATCGGTTGCAGGGCTTAGCTAGAGGAATTGAAAGAGAAAAGCGCAAGAGAGCTTTGATGTGCTGTTGGTAGCTTCAGGGCAGACAAACAGGTCACTGTGCTGGTTTGTTTTTTGTTGGTCGACGTAGTGTGGTGTTTGGTGCAAGGTTGTGTGTGGGTGGTTTGTGTGCATTAGGCTTAGTGTCCTGTTGGGTGTTGTGGAGTATCAATAGAGTATAATTACACATTTGTGTTTAGTAAATTATTGTTTGTATGGTGTTTGTTAGATAACAAAATAATATGTATTTTCTTTTTTTTCTTTTTTTCTATTTTGTAATATGAAATACATTGAAAAGTTGATTTATCAACTATATCAATAAAAAAAGATAGTTATACCTCGAGTAAATTTCCAAGGAACGGGGTGATTTTAAATGAAACAGCACCATCTTGTGCCATAGATACCAGTGACTATAACTCCGGTTAGCCAAACATGAATAAAAAGAAAAATGCCATTTCCAGGGGAAAATGTGTGAAATGCATTTAGGGTAGAGGCGGGGGCGGGTTTGGGGGGTGGACGGTTGGGGGTAATAGGACACCAGGTTTAGTCTGTGGGTTGGTGGAGATATAGGGACTGAGTTTGTAACATGACGTTTTTTGTGATCTCAGCTATCTGACATAATAGCCGTGGCTATTCGACATCTCAGCTGAAACTGTGTCAGAGAAATAACAAGTGTTGTGGGAGGAATGGGAGGGGGAGGTGAGGAGGCCATTAGAGGGGTGGGGGAGGAGCTGGCACAGATGGGGGGCCTCTTGGTGAAGGTCTGTAAGAGCAGGGAAGCATTTCTATTTTGCAGTTTTTCCTGTTAACCACGGGTATTAAGACTACAAAATAATAACTGACGGTATAACTGAGGGTATTTCTAGTTCATAGCCGTGGTTACAGAAAAAAAGTGAACAAAACATATAGATATATTTTTACAGCTACAGTGACTGGGCGAAAGCCTCTCCTATCCAAGCAGTAACCAGGGCCAACCATGCTTAGCTTCAAAACAAGGAAGGAGTCGACCCCCTCAGGCCATGTTGCCTAACAAATAAGCACACGTTGCAAGACCCCTTCGAGCAACATGGCCTGAGTGGCTGTTATCATGCATGGTGTGATGTCATGAATGGAATGCTATGGGAGTGACTGGGATGTTTGGGGTTGAATGTGATTCTACCAAAGGCAGTTGGAAGATGTAGCATGGGTGGTGGGAACCGGTGGGCTCCCCTCTCTACTTCCTATGTCCTGATGTTCCTGATGTAACCTGATCCTAAAATGTACTGAACCTGTAACTTGATTAAAGAAGATTACATTCATACCTGGAGTCGACCTGAATAACCTTTGATTCGATCTTAAAAGGGGGCAAGGGAGTAGCCCCTTCCTTGCTTAGAAGCTAAGCCGGGTCCGTCGTAGTTACTGCACAGATGGAAGACAGTACACAGTCCTGCATGCTGTGTGTTGTCTTAGTTTTAAATATATCATAACACACTAAGAAAACACACAACATCAGCATTATTTTTTTAAAACCATGCTGTCAGTCCTTGACACTCTAAAGGTCACGCTGTGATGACACCCACATGAAAAGGCCATCTATCTCTGGGTAAGGAGCTGCGAATACATGGAGAGTTGCAAATCATATATATATATATATATATATATATATATATATATATATATATATATATATATGTATATATATATATATATATATATATTTGTATATATATATATATATTTGTATATATATATATATTTGTATATATATATATATATATATTTGTATATATATATATATATATATATATAATATTATATAACAATATTTTCTCCCTTGTACCCTGCTTTTCTTTTAATCAGTACAATTCTGTGTTTAATCCTAACCACGGTTTTGCCATTATCATTTTTCTCTTGTGCCCTTCCGTCCTTGGAGTGTGGTCCAGCCGCTCCACAGCTTTTTCTTTCTTTCTTTGTTTGATATATATTATGAGACCATAGCAATGCGCCCAAAGGTGCCGGGGCAGCACTCCTCAAGCTTTAAAACCCGACAAGTGATGAGTTTCGCACCTCACAGGGCACTTGTTCACACAATATTTGTAAAGAAAAATGGTTGTTGCTAATTTTGAAACACACACACAAACTCCACCACTGTCATGGGACAAGGTCCTTGAGCACTTCAAAGCATGGTAGCAAAAGTAGCCTGTTCACGAAAATGGCCATCTTAACATGTTGTTATAAGCGGCTATTTTGTATAAGGAGGAGGTTCACAAAATGTTTTCCCAACCAATAACTTCACAAATTAAATTGCCACTACAAATGTTTAAGAATAAAACCAATATTGGCATGCACATTATTAAAAATCTGCAAATATTAGCAGATGAATCCAAAAACGAATATTGGTTTACCAATCACTACATAGTGCACTGCTATGGCTCCTTATGTACTTAGACCGTCCCAAGTCATGATATTCAGATTTATCAACAAAGCCATTAAAGTGACAATATACAATTCAGATTATAAAAATAGCTGTTGAAAAGGAAAACAGCAGAAATGTCATCAGATATAAAGTGCTAGAAATACTGTTCCTTTAAAGTGACATATGAATACAAATGTAAAAACCTACCAATAAGCCACTCTAGATACCTCCTCTATCTAAATTGCAAACATTCCACCCATACAACGTTACTATAGGACTGCCTGGTTGTCGTATGAGTGACATATGCACCTTTGGTAAAATGTAAACTATCGGAATCACAGGCATTTGGAGCAAAAGACATCTTCCAGTATCTTCCTCCAAAATGGCATATTCCGACTTTTTCTGTAGCAGATAATTCATTCGCAATTCTGGGAAATGGATAAAGAGACAATTTAGAATAGCACACATTATCTCTTAGCTGTCTGTTTGCTTCATTGACATAATCTGAATGATTTTGAAGAACAGTGTTTGAGCCTTTATCAGACGGCTTTATAACTATGTCAGTGAGCTGTGTAAGTCAAGACAGCATAGTTTTCTGTTGTTAAGACAAATTCCTCACAGGCTGAAATTCAAAAATGTCTAAATTTCTTTAAGTCACTAATACCTAGGTCCTAAAAATGCTTCTAAACAACCTGTAATCGGTGGGTTAAATCTAGACCTCAATTTGATATTAGTATTCTTAGACCAGTCAACATTGATCCAAAAACAGGATAATTCATTTTTACCAGCATCCCCTGATGTGTCTGCAAGTTCGACAATGTGCAACAAAGTGGACAAATCAGAAATGTACAGATTTCCTGTACGTCTCAATTTCTGAGGTTCTTTGGGCAGCTTTACCCAAAAACACTGTCAGTTTTAACTTTTGCATGAACTGATCAAAATTCAAGCGTGTTTGTGTATAGTTAAAACCTTCTGTTAAGAAGGGCCCTTTGACCCCCCCCCACCCCCTGCTTTGCTCTGCTCTGCAGGGCTCTGCTGGGCCTTGGCATCTCGGCACACAGAAAGAAGAGTCAGAAAAAAAACAGGAGGTTGGAGCAGGTTTTCAAACAAGACATCAGGTTTTATTTCTCCAACAACTGACACACACGATACATCATGGAAAGTACAGGAACTCCGCTCTTTTAACACTGAAATCAGTCCTCCTTATATACAGTTTCTATGGGGCTGAGGCTAGCCCCCACCTTTTTTTAATAACCTCTTAAAGCAAGGCTCTCCATTGACGTCAATCCCACACCTGGCAATTAGTCATTCTGTGCTTAACCTTCAATTGGAGATACATTTTGGCTCCAGCCACTGGATTTCCTGTTCCAGAGACCCTAATTTGAGCAACAGCTGTGCTCTTTTTGCTAACAAAACCAGACAACTGCGTCATTCACTGTCTGCTCTCGGACTTTATCTGATTCCACAGGGTACACTGTCAAAGATTAGAGATTTGTGGCCTTGGGAACGTCCCGTGATGGCTGCTGACTAATTTCAACACCGTCTACAGAAATTAATTTAATTAAATACACATTATTCTTGTTAAAGGTAATGTTGACTTAAAGGGGATGGCCTGTTCACAAAATGGTGGATTAACCTATTTCTAGGCATATCTTAACACCTAAACTGTTTTAAACCTAGCTTTTTTCGTGCATGTATTTATCATGTAACATTTATTAATCTTTCATCATTTTAAAGCATTCTGACCTCCAAACATAATTCAGTAAAAAGCGCTTGTGCTTTTAAGCACTGTGATTTCCAGTTTTCTGCATATTTGATGGCATAGATCCTCCTAACAAGTTCACTACCCTTGGTTTAAGCGAGGCAGGTCTGCCCCCATTGCATTCAGTTAACGCTACCTCCTTTTCACGTCAAAGGACATAAATTCAAACCCAGTTTTGCTCATTAGTGTCATGTCCTCAGATCATTCCTTCGGCCATGTCCCGCCAACCACTCAGATAACCACCTTCTCCCCCCAGTCACCTGTTTCCAGGGGCTCACGCAGGCATTCCAGTTTGGCTCGCGCGCTGGCGAAGCAATCGCCATACACCCTGCAGTCGCGCTTGCGACCATTTCTCCATTGGCAGTTGCCATGGAGATTAGGCAGCCGCTCGAGCAGGAAGACAAGTGCTCGTTCCGTTGCAACCCGATCACGTGACGTTATGCGGTCATGTGCCCCAGGCTCACGGTCACGTGATTACATTCCGTGTCATGTGACCAGGAAGTAACTGTATTTAAGCCGGGCAGTGCTGGTATACCGCGCTTCACAGCTGTTTTCCTCGGAGACCCTGTTTTTGCTGAATAAACCCGCTTACCTGACTTCCTTGAATCTGGCTCTTGTTTTTGGACTTCTTGTGGATCACGTTCGGCTACGGCGACTTCGGCTCTCCTGTTTCTCACGGCTTCTGACCTTGGATTGAATCACGGACTTCTTCTGGATCTTGCTCTTTGTTCCTCCACTGGATTCGGACTGCCTTTCCTAGCTTGATACCTTGTTTTTGCTCAACGGACACCTTTTGGATTTCCCAGACCGCATCCTTGCACAATAAATCATACTACCCAAGTGGTAGCTATCACCCAACTATCGAGGGACCACAACACTCTGCAGGTGGAGATTGGCTAAACATCCTGACCTATCCTTTAGGGTGGATTCCTTGCCTACGTGAGTCCCGGAACCATCCCTCAGGTCCATCTTCCCTTTCATCAGATATCTGGTAAGAAACTGGCCATTCTTTGCTTTATGTATATAGTACCCTGCTTGCTTGGTATTTAATCATTGTATTTTTTACAGCTGCCTTGGGGCTCCCAGTACTTCGGTTCCGGCCTCGGATCTCTCCACCTGTGGCCTCAAAGGTTGCACAGGGAGTGATTAGTAATTCTCCCTGTGCGGCACTTGGGGACGGAGGTCTCTTATATCTTCACGACTATCAACGTATAACAGACTGTGAAGCCTGTCGTGTAGGATATGGAGGGTGCCGCCGAAGACCCCCTGGCCGCTGTCATCCAAGCACTTACGGTACTACGGGTCGACATGGTGGCTGCTAATATTGTATTACATCAGCGTCTCGACCTATTACAGAGCGCCCAACACCCCTTACCCGCAGATCCGGAACTCGGTGACGCCAATCCGGCACCAGCACCCCTTGCACACCCACTCCCGGCTCCCCCAGCACCCGTTCCAGTGGTTCTTCCTTCTCCCTTTCCTTTGGCCGCCCCTGAAAAGTTCCATGGGGACCCGAGGAAGTTTAGGACTTTTCTTAATCAGTGCAAACTGCATTTTTTGTGCCGGCCCCTTGCTTTCCCGGATCCTACCACCAAAGCGGCGTTTACTCTGTCCCACCTAGCCGGTACGGCTGCTGCTTGGGCAAACCCCCTGTTAGAAACAGATCATCCGGCCCTCTATGATTTTGACCAGTTAGTATCCGAAATGTCCAGAGTATTTGACACTAGATATAAGGCTCAATCACATGATCTAGAATTGCTGGACTTGTCCCAGGGTAAGGGCTCCCTCATTGAGTATATCACACGATTTAATCAACTGGCCGCTGAGACCTCATGGCCTGAAAGCAAAAAAGCGGTTGTTTTCTACAGAGGGCTAAGCGACCCTATGAAAGACGCTCTAGCCATGGTACCATCCCTACCTGTTCAGTTTCCCGCTTTGGTGGATTTAGCTCTCCAAGTGGACGCACGGCGTTCTGAACGCAGGGCTGAGGTCGGGTTTTCCCAGACAACCAGCTCTGCCGTTACTTCGTCTTACAATGAGTCCGGTGAACCTATGCAAATAGGGGGTGTTAGGAGTCCCATCACCTCAAGAGAGAGGGAGCGCAGAAGGGCTGAGAACGCCTGTTTTTATTGTGGCTTGGGAGGTCATTTAGTAAAGGAATGTCCCCGAAAGCCCAAACCCAAGAAGCAGGATTTTCGCCCAGCTCGATCCTAGATGCGGGGGTAGGATCGAGTTCTCCACGCCCTTCCCCGGATATCACCCCATCATTTGGTCAAATCAGGCCTATACAAGTAGAAGCCACCAGACAGCCTGCCCCGGGTATCATTCATCCCGTACAAATCACTATTGACTCCGGGGCCTCTGGTAACTATATTGACATCACTCTAGCCCACACATTAAACCTACCTTTGATCAATAAATCCCGACCCGAACCAGTGCAAGCAGTTGACGGGACAGAGCTTGTCTCTGGCCCCGTCAAGCAGCAGACCGCCCCTCTCACCCTGAATATCCAATCAGTCCATAAAGAAACCCTCCACTTTGATCTAATATCCATGCCTCAGTTTGGCATCATCGTAGGAATACCCTGGTTACGGGAACATAACCCGCACATCGATTGGGGAACAGGACACGTACATTTCGAATCCGAGCTCTGTCAGACCTTTTGCCTACCTATGGACAGAGAAACGGAAACCCCAGCATTGGCCCTTGGTGCTGTTGCCCAACTGACAATACGGGGCGACGATATTCCCCCTATTACACACATAGTGGGTTCAATCACCAATCACATACCTATGGACTATCAGGATTATGGTATGCTATTCGATCAGGGCTCCTCCGAAGTACTCCCTCCTCACCGCCCATACGATTGCCCGATTGATTTGGTTCCCGGGGCGGTGATACCTTCAGGCCGTATCTATTCCTTGTCCCTGTCGGAGGATCTGACCCTCAAGGATTACATCGATAAAGCGCTGCGTCTGGGCCACATACGACCGTCTAAATCATCTGCAGCAAGCCCCATATTCTTCGTGCCCAAAAAGGAGGGCGATCTTCGTCCTTGTGTTGATTATCGTCGGCTCAATGCCGTCACTATCAAGAACCGTTACCCAATCCCACTCATTTCTCCTCTTTTGGATCGATTGACCCATGCCTCCGTTTACACCAAGTTGGATTTGCGGGGGGCTTATAACCTCGTCCGCATCCGAAAGGGAGACGAATGGAAGACCGCCTTCTGTACGCGGTATGGCCTTTATGAATATACTGTCATGCCTTTTGGTTTATGTAACGCCCCGGCCACTTTTCAACATTTCATGAATGACATCTTCTCGGATATATTAGACATGTTTGTGGTAGTGTATCTTGATGATATACTCATTTTTTCTCACACTCTGAAAGAACACATACAACATGTACGGGAAGTGTTGTCCCGGCTGCGTAAGCATTCACTGTTTGTGAAACCCGAGAAATGTTTGTTCCATGTATCCAACGTGGAGTTTTTGGGGTTTAACATCACACCTGGTGGCCTAGCCATGAATCTCACTAAAGTACGAGCGATCCTCGAATGGCCAACACCTAAAACCCTAAAAGCCTTGCAATCCTTTTTAGGTTTCGCTAATTTCTATCGGCGTTTTATCTCTGGGTTTTCTTCTCTTGTATCACCTCTCACATCCCTTACCAGTCCTCTTGTCCCGTTCGAGTGGCAGGAAATACATCAGCAGGCCTTTGAGGCATTAAAAAACGCCTTTACCACAGCCCCGGTGCTCCAACACCCCGACCCTGATCAACCGTACGTTGTCGAGGCGGACGCCTCTTCTTTCGCATTGGGGGCGATCCTGTCACAAGCCTGTCCCACTACCGGGCGGCTTCATCCTGTAGCTTTCCATTCACGCAAGTTCAACCCTGCAGAAACCCACTATACCGTCACCGAAAAAGAGCTACTGGCGGTAATGGACGCTTTTCGTACCTGGCGTCATCACCTGTTAGGGGCCAAACACAAAGTTACGGTTTATACCGACCACAGAAACCTGCAAGACCTGGCGGCATTAAAATGTGTAAACAGCAGACAGGTCAGATGGCACCTGTTCTTCGCCGCTTTTGACTTCCAGATTAAACATCGTTCTGGCTCTGAGCATAGCAAGGCCGACGCTTTGTCCCGCTCCCCCGGAGGGGTTTCGTTACCAGTGTTCCCTGATACACTCATACCTCGGGGACATGTCGTCTGCACTTGTACACCCCCTATGATGTTATTGGAGGAGATCCGTTCGTGGGTCAAAAAACACCCCGACCAACTGTCGGAATGGGATCCCTCCTATCACAACGGTCTGCCATATGTACAGGACCGTCTAGTTCTCCCTACCACTGACACCAGAAACCTAGCCCTGGAGTGGTCTCATGACGCCCCGATCAATGGACACCCGGGCCAGGCCCGTACCCTAGACCTCTTGAAACGCTGGTGTTGGTGGCCTTCCATGAGACGTGACGTGGCTTGTTACGTGGAATCATGCTCAGTCTGTGCTCAGGGCAAACATCGTAGGGGTCGTCCATTGGGTCTTTTGCGCCCCTTGCCTTTGCCACCAAAACCCTGGCACACCCTGAGCATGGACTTCGTGACCGATTTGCCCAAAATCCATGGTTATGACACTATATGGGTGGTGGTCGATGTTTTCACCAAGATGGCCCGTTTTGTCCCTTGCCGAGGAATCCCTTCTGCCCCTACCTTGGCCAAGCTGTTCTTTGACTCTGTTTTTTGTCTTTATGGCCTTCCATCTGTCCTAGTGTCCGATCGTGGCTCACAGTTCACTTCCCGTTTCTGGCGTGCCTTGGTCACTTTGCTAGGCATCGATGCACGGTTCTCCTCTGCTTACCATCCGGAAACCGATGGTCAGACGGAGCGGACAAATCAATCCATGGAACAGTATCTGCGTTGTTTGTTGTTACAACAGCAATCGTCCTGGTTACAGAACATCCGGTATGCTGAGTTTGCCTATAACAACGCTACACATTCTGCAACTGGTTTCTCTCCATTTTACACCATGTATGGCCAGCATCCCCGAGTCCTTCCTGTTCCCGACCTTTCCCCCTCAGATAACCCCGCCGCAGCCACTTGCGTTAGGGATATGGAGTCCCTCCATGCCCAGGTCCTCGTTCATTTGCAGGAAGCGCAGGCTTCCATGAAGGCCTCCTCAGACGCTAGGCGCACCGTGGCCCCTCTGTATCCCGTTGGTTCCCGAGTGTGGTTGTCCTCCCGGCACCTCCGCTTGAAGGGTTGTCGAAAGCTGTTGCCCCGTTTTGTGGGTCCCTATGTTGTTTCCCGGGTCATCAATCCGGTGGCCTATCGCCTGGTTCTCCCATCGTCCTGGCGGGTTCATCCTGTGTTCCATACTTCCCTCCTCAAGCCCTGTCCCTCCTCGACTCGTCTTCGCCCTTCTCCTGCCCCTGTTTCCCTGGATTCTCCTGATGTTTTCGAGGTCTCGGATATTCTGGGTTCACGTTTCCATAGGGGTCGACTGCAGTACCTGGTCGATTGGTTAGGTTATGGTCCGGAGGAGCGTTCTTGGGTCCCTGCCTCTGATGTCCAGGCTCCCCGATTGGTTTCTCGTTTCCATCGGGAGCATCCTTCGTGCCCACGAGGTCGTGGGCCTTTGGGGGGGGGCTCTGTCATGTCCTCAGATCATTCCTTCGGCCATATCCCGCCAACCACTCAGATAACCACCTTCTCCCCCCAGTCACCTGTTTCCAGGGGCTCACGCAGGCATTCGAGTTTGGCTCGCGCGCTGGCGAAGCAATCGCCATACACCCTGCAGTCGCGCTTGCGACCATTTCTCCATTGGCAGTTGCCATGGAGATTAGGCAGCCGCTCGAGCAGGAAGACAAGTGCTCGTTCCGTTGCAACCCGATCACGTGACGTTATGCGGTCATGTGCCCCAGGCTCACGGTCACGTGATTACATTCCGTGTCATGTGACCAGGAAGTAACTGTATTTAAGCCGGGCAGTGCTGGTATACCGCGCTTCACAGCTGTTTTCCTCGGAGACCCTGTTTTTGCTGAATAAACCCGCTTACCTGACTTCCTTGAATCTGGCTCTTGTTTTTGGACTTCTTGTGGATCACGTTCGGCTACGGCGACTTCGGCTCTCCTGTTTCTCACGGCTTCTGACCTCGGATTGAATCACGGACTTCTTCTGGATCTTGCTCTTTGTTCCTCCACTGGATTCGGACTGCCTTTCCTAGCTTGATACCTTGTTTTTGCTCAACGGACACCTTTTGGATTTCCCAGACCGCATCCTTGCACAATAAATCATACTACCCAAGTGGTAGCTATCACCCAACTATCGAGGGACCACAACACTCTGCAGGTGGAGATTGGCTAAACATCCTGACCTATCCTTTAGGGTGGATTCCTTGCCTACGTGAGTCCCGGAACCATCCCTCAGGTCCATCTTCCCTTTCATCAGATATCTGGTAAGAAACTGGCCATTCTTTGCTTTATGTATATAGTACCCTGCTTGCTTGGTATTTAATCATTGTATTTTTTACAGCTGCCTTGGGGCTCCCAGTACTTCGGTTCCGGCCTCGGATCTCTCCACCTGTGGCCTCAAAGGTTGCACAGGGAGTGATTAGTAATTCTCCCTGTGCGGCACTTGGGGACGGAGGTCTCTTATATCTTCACGACTATCAACGTATAACAATTAGTCAATATGTGATCAGATAGATTGATCATTTGAGTAGAAATGGTATCCTCTACTTCCTGCCTCGTGTGCATCTCGTCTGATGGACTTGGTTTGATGCGCTTCCCTCTTCTCCCTCTCCTTGACTTTCATTTCTTGTTGGGAGTTTTCTTCCACGTCTCCTTGTTCTTCCATGGACTCTCCCCTGTTTGATATTTTCTCTTCTTTGGAAATAAGCTTCATCGCCTCTTAAAAAATTAAGACATGTAACTGGGGGTTCTGCATCATTGCTTAGGGAAACAGATTCTACTGATGAAGAGGATGGTGGCTCACTTGAAGGGGCAATAATAGGTTGCTCCACAATCTCTCTTTCTCTCTCTCTCTCTCTCTCTCTCCCTCTCCATACATATATATACTACTATATATATAAGTAGGAAAGGACATTTAAGCCAAGCCACACATTTCACAACGCCAGCTAGTAACCAGTGCTGGAAGTTCACCTCCAATTCTGACCTACAACAGCAAGGCATTGTGGATATGCAAATTAGCTCAAAGGCAAGCCTTTAACTCCAGTAAATTGTCTCTGTCCAGCAATGGCTTTTAGGTGGCGTTGTAGAATGTGTGACTTGGCTCAAACAGACTTTCCTACTTTCACATTTCAGGTGAAAGTTTTTTTTTCAAACCTTTTTAAACCCACCATAACTTTCTTGGTCTAGTAAGAGCTTGTGTATGCGGGACAAAGTGCAGATTTTCATTAACACAATAGGACCACTATACAGCCTAAGTCAACAACTCCCTCTAGCAGTAACAACAGGTGAGCTATGCAAATTGGAATTGTTTCTATGGGCCTCATTACATGGATGGCGGTAAGGATTTACCGTTACCGGTAAAATACCGGTACCGGTAAATCCTTACCGCCTTACTACGAGGTCCCTTTGCGGGTTGGGGGATTTAACGCCTGCTTTTTGCAGGCGTTAAAAACCAACCCGCAAAGGGACCCAGGGAGCTAATTACGGTACCGCAATTTGCGGTACCGTAATTAGCGCCTTCCCCATTCCCATTATGCCCTATGGGGCAAAAATGGGAATGGGGAAGGGCAATGGTGGAAGGGGAAATTACCGCCCCGCCAACCTTGGAATGGGGCGGTAATTCCCCTTTCCGCCATGGCGGTGCCGGTATTTTAACGGCATGAACCATGGCGCTAATAGCGCCATGGTTCTCCGCCATCCGTGTAATGAGGCCCTCTATATCCTAAGGCAACAGCTCTATCTAGCGGGGATAACCTAGATATCATTCTTCTACCACTTAGCCAATTGACTAATTGGGGAACTAAAGCTGTGGCCCTATCGTTGCTGCAGCCTAGACAAACCGCAGTGAACACTGCTGTAGACACTTCATTTTATCTTAAGCGCGCTCCAAGAGTACCACATACTCGAAGTTTTCAATCTCTGCCCACCGGCATCGTTACCTTCACTATGTATTGGTGCCTAACTACTCTCCTCCACCTAATGTACATTTACACTAGACGCTGGACTTGTCAGCCCCACCTACACACCAACCAAGACACATATACCAGCACACTCAAGGTAGCTATTACCCACACTTTGTGGATTAGTACTATGGCACCTGCAAACCCCTACTTGGATGATCCAGCACTCTGGATACGCCACTTTGCTACCAGACCATGACCTAACCAACCTTGTACTACTACTAATAGAAACCTTAGACTAAATTCCAGAACCACCCCACATAAACAGCGCCCATACTTGAAGCTATATAATAGCTCAACTCTATCTTGCAACAATACCACAAATAACTATGCTCCAACCTCACCATCCTCTCACCACCCTAGCATTTTAACCAGAAATTCTAGATTAGGAGCCCGATTGTGGACTAAAAACCCCAACCGTACGCCCATAGAAGCAACAAACATCTGCGTAGGGATAACAACCTAGCTAATCTGGCCACTGATTCAGACAGCAAGCTAGCCCCCATCCTTTTGCATGACCCACCCATACTACCACAAAAAACTCCTGCAAAAGACACATTCATCAAAGCAGCCTTGGTGAATGCTAGGTCCCTCTCTGCCCATGCTTTGGAGATCGCTGATTTCATAACTCATGAAAAACTTGATCTCCTTGCGGTCACGGAAACCTGGCTAAATGCAGCCTCCGGCCCATCCCTGGCACTTGCTATACCAAATGACTATGCTATTATTAGATGCGATAGAAACACCAATCAGGTGAAGGGAGGCGGACTCGCCCTCATCTTCAGAAACACCTTCGACATTAGAGTCATTCAGGACGTTCAAATCCCCTCTGCTGAATCCTTGTCCATCACACTACCGCTATCACCTAACCACACAGCAACAATACACCTTATCTACCGACCACCAGGACCTATTTCATCTTTTATAGAGGATATTGTATCACTTATATCCACTGACACTAAACCTAATTCACAAACTATCCTACACAGCGATTTTAATCTTGGTTTTAACGACCCTAAGAATACTAACGCCCGTGATCTAGCCAACACACGATCCGACTTGGGTCACACCCAGATTATTCACGAGCCTACACATATCAATGGAAGAACACTGGACTGGCTCACTAACCTCAACTGCTCTATTGATCCCTTATCCAATGATCCTTGTATCTGGTCGGATCATCATAAAATAACCTTTTCCATCAAAGCCAACACACAACACCCGGCTCCTATCATCGCTCCAGCTACCAGCACGAGAAACAAGAAAGACATTACACCGGATAAACTCCTTCCGCTATTACTCCCCCTTCTCAACAACATTGACTCTGACTCTGACCCGAGAGTCTTAGTGGATACTTACAATCAGGCAATTCTTAAAGCACTGAATACCATTGCCCCCCTAAAATTGCGGAAATCTAAACCACAACGTCACTTGAATACATGGTTCACGCCACATCTAAGAGAACTACGCAAAACTGCAGAAGCACATTGGAAAAAGTGCCCAACAGTAACCAACAAGAATGAGCTAACCCTAGCATCCTCTAGCTACAAAGAAGCCATCTTACTCGCTAAAAAAGACACCTACAACAAAAGGATTACGCAAGCGGAATCCAATACAAAAGAACTTTTCAAGATTCTAAAAGAATTAGAATCCCCTATTGCCCCTATTGACAAATGTGTCACAGACGCACTAGATGCGATTAGATGCGACATCCAGAAGGTCCTATTAGATAAAATATCTCGCTTACAATCTAAAATCAATGCGAAAAAATCCCTGTTACTCGCTGACCCTGATTACAAACAACTCCCTAACAAGTCACCCACCTTTGAGGCAACTTGTAAGCCATTCAGTTTCTCACCCCTCTCAACTTGGGAAGTAGAAAACATCATTAGGAAACTCAAACCACCAAATTGCCACGGTGACGCTTGCCCTGCCCCGATCATCAAAGCAGCAGCACATGACCTGGCACCATTTATTACTAACCTTATCAATGCCTCCTTCAAATTCAGAGTAGTGCCTGATAACCTAAAAGACACTTGGGTCATTCCTCTACTCAAAAAACCAACTCTTGACCCAGCCAACCCGTCTAACTATAGGCCGATAATAACTGTACCCTTCTTATTAAAAATACTAGATAGAGCAGCTTACCTGCAAATACAGGCTTATCTAGAATCGAACACTCTCTTGGGACTAAGGCAATCCGGCTTCCGAGACACGCACGGAAACTGCATTAATAGATCTCACTACTCAGATCCAAATCCTAAAAGACAACGGTAAACTTGCACTCCTCTTACTGCTTGATCTGTCAGCAGCCTTTGATTTGGTCAACCACCAAACACTCTGCCACCACTTGAAAACTGCAGCACACTTCTCTGATGCAGCCAACGCCTGGATGAGCTCCTTCTTGGGGAACCATGAGGGTCTTCTCTCCCACTGATTCAGCTGAACCTTCACCGGTACCTTGTGGGGTTCTGCAAGGCTCTTGTGTGTCCCCAACGCTCGATAATGTATTTACGAAGCCCCTCTTCGATATCATTGACTACCTGGGTGTCACGTATACTAATTATGCAGACGACACCCAGATACTCATTCCTATCTCGGATGACTATGCAACAGACAGCAAAACCCTCAATGAAATCTACGGAGTAATACAAGCATGGATGGCACCTCATGGACTTTGTCTCAACGATGAAAAAACAGAGCTGCTCATCCTTGGTACTCACGCTAAACTAAAAAATCTAAACACTGCTTTCAAATCTTTCACTATAGATGGTAATCCTATCCCCGTCTCAACCAACACAAAAACCCTTGGTATCTACATTGATGCCACCTTATCCTTCTCCAAACAAACTAATGCAGTAGCATCTTCAGCCGCTTACACCTGCAAACTGATCACTGCATGTGAGCCGTTCATCTCAACACCCAACTGCATTACACTTGCTAGAGCGTTAGATTTGTCCAAAGTAGACTATTGTAATGCCCTCTATTTAGGCACTAGCCACAAAAATATCAACAAACTACAAGTAATTCAAAATAATGCCATCAGGGCAGCTCTCAACATCCCTAAAAAGTTGCATATCTCTGAGACTAGATGTGATCTGCACTTGCTCCCAGTAGAGCACAGAATATCCCTCAAAACCTTGGCCCTTACACACAAAGCCAGGGCCAACCTTGCACTAGCCTACCTCACCAACCAACTTACCGCACATACATCATCAAGACCACTTAGAGCAGCTCAAGCAAACACCATGTCCATGCCGAGATTCAAACTCCATAACTCGGGAGGAGCTAGTTTCCCTGTACAAGCATCAAAATTATGGAACACACTCCCCGCTCTCCTTAGGTCAGAACCCTCCTTTAACCTATTCAAACGCAACACGAAGCTCTGGCTTCACGACATGGACACAATGACAGCCTAAAGATCCTTGACTTACTGACTACACACTGTACGTATTGTAAATAATTTATTATATACTATATTTTATCTGCAGCCTCCATTGCTTACCAAACAAACATTGCAACATGTATGTATGTATCTGTAATACTAATGTCTGTATTTATCTGTAACCGTAACCATTGTAACCTTTGCCTACCGCATTCAAATGTAACTGTAACCAGATCTAAAATTACGCGCACGTATGCCTCTGGGCCTGGCAGACTAATGTCTGTATTTATCTGTAACCATAACCATTGTAACCTTTGCCCACCGCATTCAAATGTAACTGTAACCAGATCTAAACTTACGCGCCTGTATGCCCCCGGGCCTGGCTGTGCTTTATAAATAAATAAACATAAACATGAACATAACATGTGAAGCTACTGCATCGGACAAACATACAGCACAAACATACATCTGGCATTTTATTATATTGTTAGATATCTGTACATATATATCTATAATATGCCCCAATATGGTTTACAGATCTTCTATGTTCCCAGTGCTCTCTGAGAACTCTGAGAGACCATAGTTTTGCCTTTTGTTGAATTGCATTATGGTATTTATAGTATCCCAGTCAAGATGGGGGAATAATGGCACATTTGTAAAAGTTTGCCTAACATAGTTCTATAAGGATTTATTTATTTGAGTGACACTATGGTATGGGTAGTTTCAAGTTATCTTTATAAATAAAACCATTGATGAAAGACAGATATAGGGGTGAGGAGTGGAAATGATGAGAGGGCAAGTAAGTCATAAGTATTTGCCCAGGATGTAACCAGATCTAAACTTACACACCCCTATGCCCCCTGGGCCTGGCAGACTAATGTCTGTATTTATCTGTAACCATAACCATTGTAACCGTTGCCCACCGTATTCAAATGTAACTCTAACCAGATCTAAAATTATGCACCTGTATGCCCCCGGGCCTGACTGCGCTTTATAAATAAATAAACATAAACATAACATGTGAAGCTACTGCATCGGACAAACATACAGGACAAACATACATCTGGCCTTTTATTATATTGTTAGATATCTATACATATATATCTATAATATGCCCCAATATGGTTTAAAGATCTTCTATGTTCCCAGTGCTCTCTGAGAACTCTGAGAGACCATAGTTTTGCCTTTTGTTGAATTGCATTCTGGTATTTATAGTATCCCAGTCAAGATGGGGGAATAATGGCACATTTGTAAAAGTTTGCCTAACATAGTTCTATAAGGATTTATTTATTTGAGTGACACTATGGTATGGGTAGTTTCAAGTTATCTTTATAAATAAAACCATTGATGAAAGCCAGATATAGGGGTGAGGAGTGGAAATGATGAGAGGGCAAGTAAGTCATAAGTATTTGCCCAGGATGTGGCAAGAGAGGTTACAATCCTGGACACTGGTGCAGGTATTTTCCCCTGATCGTGTTGCTTTTCAGGGCACAAGCAAAGGACACATGTGGGTGGACAGACCATAAGCATTTGCATCGTATTGGGATTTTGTTTTCCAGGGAATGTTTCCCTACAGGTTATTGGTTTTAAAAGGTGAGCACCTTTTATACGCTGCCAGTTTATTTATTGGAACATTTCCTCTCTCAAGTTATTTTTCTCGTGTTCATTACTTTTTTAAAGTCCAGTGTTATTTTGTCTTGCAACGTTTCTTCTAAGGGGAAGGTCAATAGAACTGCATTTGTATATTTCCCTTTAAGATATATGTTCACTTACTTTTTTCATGAACTCTTTATGTGCATTTTCAAAAACAACAAAGATGCTACAAAACAGCACAACATTGCACAATGTGGTTTCCCTGCATCCCCTTCCCTCCGAACCCTGCTACAACCCACCCTCCAGTCTTACTTTCCCCCTCTTGGCCTGTGGTGCCTGCATGATAATAGTTCCCCCCACCTTCACTCTACAGGGGTGCACAACTAGCTCTGCCAGCGGTCCGAATGTACCTTACAAGCTGTCTACAGGGGGATGGATTGTTTGTGTGGGGTAGCTGGGAGGGGCATGTGGTGAATTTACGGCCCTCCAGACATTTTGAGTAAGCATGCGGTGGAGCAAACAGTCATTTTGAGGTCTACCTCTTGTCTTTATTGCTATCTCTGCTTTCAATTCTGCAGCACATCTATTAGCCAAAACAGTTTTTCTAGCGTTTAACATACTTCACAGCACTGGTGTTAGTATACATTCTTACCAAGCCAGAAGAAAATTTGATTTGGCCCTGGGCTTCAACATGTTATCCATAGTGTGAGAACAAAATCATCCCATACCCCCAGCAGCAACAACCTAACAGAGAGCTAACTGTCCTGCAGGTGAAAAAGAGCTGTGCAGGTGTGGCTGACGAGTGATCTGCCCTTATTAGTGACTACATGAGGAATCTTTGCCTCTGGATCTTAGAAAAGAATGAACCTCCAACCCTTTGCATTTTACAAAATTGCAATATGGGCAAACTGGGAGCCCACTGGCAGCATAGGACAGCTTTAAAAACATAGTTAAAAGAAAAACCTTTACATTTGCATCCTCCAGGGCGCAACACAGCTGCCTTCAGAAGTACTGACACAAAAGACTTCAATACCTACTGTCAACATTGCTTTGTTATCAGGCAATTAATTAATGTTCTCTTTCCAACAGTTTGCTCTGAAGCAGCATACAAAGGTGGTGTGCACAGGCCATGTATACAAAATATAACTGATGTAGTCTGTTTTCTATACTGCTTATTACCAGGCTTTACAGCCCTGATGTTGGTAAAATTGTGTACTAAACCCAGAAGAAAAACTGAGTTGTTATTGAGCTTGAATATTTCATCCACAATGTGAGCACAGATGCTCCCTGGCACCCCAGTCGCAGGCACACGACACAGCAAGCCAGTTGTCCCACATGTGAACAAGAGCTGTGTGGACTGCAAGCCCGAGAGGGAAGTGCTGATGATCAGGCTCTGTATTTGGGCCTTCTAACTCTTGCAATTGAAATGTACCCCACGCATTGGGGGGGGGCCTCCATGACTTGGACAAATGCATTTTTAACTGGTCATTTAGTTTTTGACCACTGGCTGCTTTTCTTTGCTCTGTCAGTGGAGAATATACCTGTTTGGAATTACTCTGCAGCTATTAAATCCCTCTCTACATTGCTTAATCTAGATCAGATGTTTGCCACAGAATAAAGTCCTAAAATGGGGCTGGTGGTATGAACATATTCTCCAAGGAGGCTTCAGTGTTCACAAACAAATGGCTGTGTCACTTTAAACATGCATTTGCTGTCCAAAGACAGACCTCTTCAGAAGGTATCCAATAATCACAGACACCTTTTACCCTGCTTTCAGCTCTTTGGGGAGAAACAGCGAGTATGGCTGGAGATTGGCTATTTTGCGATTGTGTGTGTGTGGGATTGTGTGGAGTTTTGCCTTTGTGGGCGTAGTTACCTTGCTCCATATTCCTAGAGAGTACTAGGCGATTTGAACATAAAAACAACTTTCCCACCCCTAGTTATTGCGTTCACGGCCAATGATGAAGATCACAATATTTATTTATTATTTGCAAATATGCGAAAGGTACCAGCACAGTGAACATAAATCTCACATAAATATGCATATCCTTTGGTTCAGTTTCAAACATACTATTAACATTTAAAAAATGGTAAAACTGAATCCATCTGTTAAGAATTCTATAAAAATGGATTAGTGAAAGTATTATCCGACATCTAGCATTTTAATTTGGCCATACACCTTGGCACTCAGAGAGCAATATTAATTTACAACCATCCACCTCCTTACCACCTCCCGTGATGACCAAATAGATGTGAGCATGGCGGCACAGTGGTTATCACAGCCTGAGCTCCTCGCCACACCCACAACCCTCCAGTCCTCCAGTTTCAGCCAAAGCTTACCTTGGGAGCCGAAGGCTGGTGACGATGGGCAGCTGTGGGCATGCAAGGCCAGTCATGGCGTTGGGCAGTTTGCAGAAGATAGGGAAAACAGGCCACAGGGCAATGCATGCCATGGGGGCAAAACAGGCCACAGGGGTAAGGCGAGACATGTGAGGGTCTTCTGGTCCATCAACGGTAAGTCAGGAAGAACCCGTTTACCCAATCCCAGTGGTGGTTTTCACATTGCTGGTTCTCTATTGGCTGAGCACACGCACTATGTGAATCATTATACATCTGCCATGTAGAGCATACGCTGTGCCAATAGTGGGCCAGCAATCAGTGGCATCACTAGAAATCAGTATTAGGGGAGGCAAACCGGGGGCCACACGTACTACAAGGCGGGGTGGAGGATGACACTTCAAATAAGGGTCAACAGGCCAAACTGGTTTAAGTATACCTATACTTTGCCAAGCTGGTTAGAGAAAGTCATATTAAGCATGTTCAGAGTAGGTTTAATGCAAAAATCGTTTTGCATCAAGTTAATGTGCATATCCTAAAAAGTCAACTCATGTTCAAGATTTGCAAAAATGCACTTGCACTCAGCAAGAGACTGCCTTCTTTTAACTCAAGCAAAGCAAAAACAAAGAGGTGATGGCTGGAACGTTTAGAATGAATCTTAACCACTGGCATTGCTCTGGGCAACCCTCCAGATCATCGTTCTTCGCCTGCCAAGCCATTACAGAAGGGGAAAGACCATATGCAAATCAGGCTTGGCCACACCCCAAAAGGGGCAGTCCAGCCCGAACTGCTAGGTCACATCCCTTCTACACGAGATCACAAGTATCCCCAAACATGTTTCGGCTTGTTGGGCCTCATCAGTGAGGAGTAGCTTGGGTCTGTAGGCCCAGCAGGCACGGGACCCACGTCTGGGCATACCCGTCCCACTCAGGGTGACAAAGCAAAAACAAAGAGGTGATGGCTGGAAGGTTTAGAAAGAATCTTAACGACTGGCATTGCTCTGGGCAACCCTCCAGACCATCGTTCTTTGCCTGCCAAGCCATTACAGAAGGGGAACGACCATATGCAAATCAGGCTTGGCCCCACCCCAAAAGCATTGCCCGTGGTTATGATGATTTCAAAACCTTCCAGCCATCACCTTTCTGTTTTGCTAAAGGCACCCCGAGTGGGACGGGTATGCCCAGATGTGGGTCCCGAGTCTGCCGGGCCTAGAGACCCAAGCTACTTTTCACTGATGGCGCCCACAAGGCTGAAACATGTCTGGGGATGCTTGTGGTCTCGTGCAGAAGGGATGTGACCTAGCAGTTCGGGCTGGACTGCCCCTATTGGGGTAGGACCAAGCCTGATTTGCATATGGTTTCCCCCTTCTGTAATGGCTTGGCAGGCTGAAAAACGATGGTCTGGAGGGTTTCCCAGAGCGTTGCCCGTGGTTATGATTAATTCAAAACCTTCCAGCCATCAACTTTCAGTGTTGTTTTAACTCAAGCAGACATAATTACCAGCTTCAAATAATGTGTAGTTGGAGGTGACATTTGGCAGTAGATACATCACTTCCTGCTCACCTTTAAATAATAGCCAGTCACAAAGAGTCAGTTTAACAGAAGAGATATCACTCATACCTCAGTTTCAAATGAAAGTCAAGGACAGTCTGTTTAACAGATGAAATGTCCATAAAGGTGCTGAGCACAGCGGAAAAGGAGACAACTGCTCCTTTGGTTCTTTAGCAATGGTTACAGGAACCTCACTTTGCCCCTGTAGAATTGTTTATAGTTTTCCGTTTCTGGCTGTACATCCCAGTGGCGGCTGGTGAATTTTTTATTTGGAGGGGCTTAAATATTTCCCCCAAATATGCCAGTGGGATGGATCGTAGCGAGGGAGCCCTAACCAATCCAGAGGTGTTGGGGGGGCTTCCTCCCCACTCCCTAAGAACATTTTTAAAACATAAGCATACACACTGAAATACACATATATAAATTATTGTACCTTCTGCTCTGGTCATGATGTTTCCTCCCAGTGCTTCAGCTCCCGCGAAGCACGCAGAGGAACCAGGAAGCAAAGAGCGCTTCCTGGTTCATACACATGCGCTCAAGAGCCGGAGCATTGATGACAAAGTGCTCCACTCCGTTTGTATGTGTTGTAGGCGCAGGAGCGCCTCCTCGCACATAGAAATATGCAGTTCCTCAGCCATCATCCCCAATGGGCCCTCCAAGGTTGGGGAAGCAAAACGCACCCGGCCGTGAATAGCTCATTGGATATGTGAGGTTCAGGAAAAGAACTGTCAAAGGGAAACACTGTTTCCCTTTGACAGTTCAAGCCAGCCAAGGAGCGCTGCCTCAGCTGCATTGTACTCAGTGTTTACACTAGGCTGGCTCCACCATTATGGGTGAGGGAGCCCGTGGGTCATCACAACCTTGCCCATTACGGAGAAGCCGCCACTGGTACACCGTTAATGAATGTATGCACAGAGTCAGTGTGGCTGGAGATGAAATACTGTTGACTTTAAAGTCATGTACCCTTACTGTACTGTTGGTAATGCAGTGATTAAGGGGCAGATAGACATGCCCTACCGTAGAAGGCTACCAGGGTAGCTCAGCAGGTTGAGAGATTGTTGCTAAGATGTTATATATTAAAAGCTGGCTGCAAATCGTATGACTTTTTGCAATTCCTTATAAAAAAGCAAGTGTTGTAAAATATGTTTGACCAGGGGATGGATTGGGCTGGTAGCTTGCTTATATTCAGGGCAAGGGTGGATGAATGTCTGCCCACATAGTGAAAAGGAAACGTTGGCACCCATGAACCCACAGTTTAATTTCCAAATGACTGCTGTCAGCGTAATAGAAACATGTATTTGTTATTAAGCAGTTTCACAAGCACATAACAGCTTTAGAAATATATCCTGTGAAAAAACAAAAAGGAAGGGACACAAAAATCGCAGGGTATTTGTGTGGCAGTCCGACAAAAAAATAAACACATTTTAAAGAAAACGAGTGAATGTAAGTTTAAGAAGCATGTTTCAGTTTGGAAATGTCTTTTGTTTTTTTTCTAGACAAGTGTAAGCGGCACAATTGGAAAACAATAGTGTGTCCACAATGTAGGTAGCCTACTTTTAACATTGATGGTCCCCGCCCCAGTGAGATTTGGGGCCCATTGATTCCCATGGTGTCCCTTTCAGACCAGAAGAAAGAACACGGGCTAAGCAAATAAAGCCTGCAAACATGAGAATGACAGCTGGGCAAAGGAGCACCTTTATGGGTCCGGGAAAGAGTTATTTGCCAGGGGTTGGGGGGCAGGCAATCAATTAGGGGGTACAAAGCAGCCAGGGAGGGGGGTAATCTCCATCTATGCCAGCAATGTTCCCAGGCTAGAAAAAGGTTCCTAATGAAGTGTGGCCTGCTTTTTTTTCCTTTGCATGAAGTGGGCCGCACTTCATTATGAAAGTCCTACCCACAGGGGGCCGCAAAGCACACTATTGCATGTGGCCCGCGGGCTGTATGTTGTGCACCCCAGCTCTACATAGTCCTCCCACTTCCCCCATATTTTAACATATTTCCCCTGCACCTCTCTGCTCCAGTAAGTTATCTTCTCCATACTCCAGCAGTTCTCCATTCCCATCTCCCAAGTCGCTACCGATGGAATGTCTCCCGAGACTGAGTTGACTGCCAGATCCCTTTTGACCATCATTGCCGCGATTTCTATCAGCTTGCTTTCCCATCTATTCCCTTCAAAGTCGCCAGAGGTATGTAACAATAACATTTGGGATCCCTAGGGACTGCTTTGCCCAGCACTCTCTCCAATTTGAAAGGACCGCCTCCCACAGGGCCGAGACCCACCGGCAGTTCAATACCATATGACAAAATGTACCTTCCAATTCCCCACACTTGAGGCATGTGGCAGTCTCAGCTCTACCCATTTTGTGCAGCCAATCTCTCAGGTAATACACTCTATGCAGGTCTTTATACTGGATTAGCTGCATCCGGGATGGCACATGTACTTCTCTTGCCGTCACCATAGCCTCCACCTATTCTTCACTCTCAAGGGGGGTTCCTATATCCTTCTCTCCCACGTCTCTTTCAGCTGTGTTAGGGGGCGTGCTGAGAAGTTATTGATGACCTGATATAGTACATGTATTCCCTTTTTAGGTAGTTCCTACATGAACAGGTTAACCTCCAAGGGACTATGATCTGGGAAGTCAAGGATGTCCCATTCTGCTCGATCATGTCCCCTACTTTGGTTATCCCCACCCTGACCCACCGTGGTTGGCCGCCCAACTTCTTGATTTCCCCCAGTGCCTGATTATCCCATAAGGGCTGAAATCTTGTAATCCTACCATCCCAACCCATCGCCGTTGTGGCCTCGTCCCTGATATGCACTAGCCTTTGTCCAGATGGGGTAGCTGTCTCCACCCCGAATTCCCGTACAACATTTGCAATGGGTCTACTCCCATCACCAGATCCAGTTCCAGCCTCCTATGAAGGAGTTGCCTCCCCTGTATAGCCATTCGTTCGCTACTATCAGGTGAGCTGCCCAATAATATTGTTTTGTCAAGTAGCCCCACCTCCCCTCCCACACCGACCTGGTCAGTGTGCGTAATGCAATGCGTGGGTGTCTATTCACCCACACCACCCTCCTGAACAGGCTTTAACAATATCGAATTGTTTGTTTGAGAGCCGCACTGGGGTGTTCTGCAGCACATACAACAGACGGGGAGTGCTAGCATCTTTAGTAAGTTTACCTTCTACAACAGGGCCACTGCGAGGTTGGCCCAGTGCCTGGCGTCCTCAGGTAGCCTATTAATTATTGGACTGAGATTACGTTCCAAGAAATTCTTTGACTCCCTCGTCACTTGTATTCCTAGGTATTTGAAGCCCTCCATTGCCACCTTTAAGGGACAGCCCCTCGGTATGGCAGCTGCCCCCCTTAACCGACAGGATGACCGACTTCTCCTAAGTAATTTTTAGGCCACCGTAGCATTAGAATTCCATCAATATCTCGATAATCCTCGGGCACAATCTTATCGATCCATCAGATACACTAGTATGTCATCCGCGTATATGGAGATGTTATCCCCCCCACCGGGCCATACGAATCCCTAAACAGATTGGTCGGCTCTGATCACCTGAGGCTCTATTGCCATGAGAAGCAACAGGGGCGATAGTGGGCATCCCTGTCGGCCAATCTAAGAGTCGTATCCCACCCCCTAGGGCGAGATTAAAGGGAGTAAGAGAGTTAAATGGCAATAGAGGACAAAGTGAGTCCAACAGCAGGGGCAGAAGTAGGGCACAGCAGCGGCATGGAGAGAAGCATAGAGTCCAGCATAAAGACAGCACCTGCTGTCCAAGGACAGGGTCTGCGATGAAGGACCATCATAAAATGGAAGAAAACTGTGTCCATGTGCAGGAGTTCTACTCTGGTGAGTGGAGAGCTGATGATATGATATGATACAATATGAGTCATTTATAACATGCATGTAGACATGTGTTTCTAGGCACTGCAAGACAAGGGAGGGTACGGAGGGAGGACAAGATAAGCGATCTTACTAGGCCTTGTGTCATTCAGATCGTGCAATTGCACTAATGCAAAATGCAGGGGAAGGGAACGGGGGAAGTGCAAGGGTTATGAAAGGGGAAAGTGCGATAAGGGCAGCATTGCTCTCAGTAAGTGCAGCCAGGGCAGCGCAGCTCTGGGTAAGTTCAAGGAGGCGGGGGACTGTAGAGGTTACAGTTACAGCCCCTAGTGCATGACAAGCCCAGAGGCATTGCGGGGGAGACTGGTCAAGAGGAGCCCGGTACCCATTAAGGCTCTGAGGGTAACCAAGCAACCAGTCGGTGCAGCAGACAGGTAGGTTAGCAGGGGAGTGAGGGAGAGAAAGCAGAGGAGAAAATGAAGATATTGAGCTGCTTCCGGAACTTCGGGTGGTCCAGCTCAAGTTTGAGAGGGGCAGGGAGGCCGTTCCAGAAAGAGACACCTGCAGAGGAAAGTGCTCCACCCCCTACTCTCTGTGTGGAGAAGCGTCTGACACTCTGAGAGTTGGAGGCAGCAGAGCAAAGGGCTAAAGAAGGAAGGTATTTAGGAAGAGAGTGTTGAATGTATTGCGGGCCCTGTTCCCAGAAATCCTTGTGGACAATACAGAAGGTTTTCAACTTGATCCTTGCAGCCACCGAGAGACAGTGGAGAGATTTCAGGGCTGGAGAGATATGGTCCCTGGGCTTGAGGCCAAGGATAAGTCTTGCAGTCCTGTTCTGGATTAGTTGAAGAGGGCGGAGAGTAGAGGAAGGCAGATTGAGAAAGAGGCTGTTACAGAAGTCCAACCCAGAGAGAACGAGGGATCTGGAGACAATGAGCTTCTGGGGTAAATTGAGAAAAGTAAGAGTATTCTGAGGAGGTGCAGCTGGTAATGGGCCTTCTTGGAAAGGAGAGTGAAGTCGAAGATGATACCAAGGTTTTTTGCCTCACAGGATGGTGATGGAAGTAGGGCCAATGGAGGGTGGCCAGAGTAAGAGAGGGAATGCAGGAGCAGGAGTCCCAATGAGAAGGATCTCTGTCTTACTGACATTAAGGCAGAGATCATTGGAGGCGCACCAACCCTGAATCGTGGGGGACACAGTCTGGGATGTGCGAGAGAGGAGAGGAGGCTGTAGGGAGTCTGAAAGAGAGCTGCATGTCATCCACATAACACGGAAAGTTAGAGCAGAAAGTAAAGATTAGGTGAGCCAAAGGGGCCACGTGGACATTGAAGCGCCAGAGTGAGAGGTTAGAGCCCTGTGAAACACTGCATGTGGAGATAGAGGTGGTGGAGAGAAAGGACCCAAGATGAACCTGGAAGGGTCAGTCCAGGAGGAAAGAGGTCAGCCACTCCATGGCCTGATTTGTGATGCCCAGGTTCTCACTGAGGCAATTGATCAGGATGGTGTGATTAACTATATCGAAAGCAGAGGAAAGGTCAATGAGGATGAGAACATAAGGGGTGCTGGTGTCGAGATTGGAGAACAGATGTTTACAGGTGTTCAGGAGAGCAGTTTCCGTGCCTCTGGCTGGATGTTATCAGTGATGTCATCAGTGAAGTAATCTGTGATGTCATCATTGTGGTCATAGGCTGTGCAACAGAGGGTGCAACGTTAAGGTGGCTTTAGCTGAATTTCCAGGGTTTTGTTGTGATGCGTTTCTTTACCTTAACTGATCTTTAGTAATGTTTTTTTCATTGGATATATATATATATATATATATATATATATATATATGGAAATCGATATTTAACTATACTGTCATTTACTACACTGTCAAGAGAATTTTCAGTTGATTTGATGCTAATGAAAAGTTAATTGCTTGAGTGGTTAATTGTAAAAAGTATAAAATCGGTTGCACTTGCCTCCCATTTTTGGAAGGGTGACAGATGTGAATTCTGAAATAATCTTTGCAGAGGAAAAGCTTTTCTGCTAGGAAATGAGAAGATGTTTTTTCCTCTTATCTTGTCAGACAATATTAGGGCACAGAAAACGTGAAAATGTGCTACGCCGATACTGCCATATATTGTGAGCACAGCCATTATGAACATGTGCTTTACAGTGACAGTGAAAGCATACACTGAGGACCAAGGCATCATGAAGTGGGTTTTAAAGTGCTAGTGTTGACATATATTGTGGGCATAGCAATCGTGAAAGTGTGCTATATAGGGGCAATGCTGGCATGCATTGTGACCGCAGGCATCATGAAAGTTTGTTTTACAATGTGTGATGAAGTTTGTGTCCTGACCCCATACCAAGTATCATGGAAGGCTCTGGGGATTAGGAAAACCTGCCAACTTGGGCCATTGGACCAGTACTTAGAGCTACCCTGAAGAGGCAATAGTTGGGAATAACCCCAAAGATCACACAGATACATATATAGGTCACAAGGAACCAGAGCAAGTTTGACGGTTACCATCAGAGAGACACATAGAGATAGAAGGAAGCATCAGAGGAGCAAGAGAACTGAGAACACCAACATGGCACCACCAGGCGAATGCCTACACAATGGTGCCTTATAAATCAAAAATAAATAATTAAAATAATCATAGAGATCAAAGAAATATGAAATGCCCAAGAGCACAGAGAACCACAAGAGACCTGAGAGACCAAAGAGATCCGAGAGTTCCTAGGGACCCGAAAAACCTAGGATAGCGGAGACCAGTAAGAGGCCAAAGAAACCCAAGGAAGTTACGACAGGCGAGAATGTCACAGGAGCACAGTGGGCCGTGCACTGTAATGATGAAGCTGTGGCAGAGTGAGAAAGGTGCTATATCTCTAGGCACGTAGTGAGCTAGCCACTGTACACCTGACACTGTGAAGCAAAGTGAGCCAGACACTACATTTCAAACACAGTGAGCTGGGCACTATATCCTTAGGAGTTTAAATTATTCTGCTGGGCACTATTTATTTTGATGAATCAATTAATTAATTAATGTATTTATCTATTCATTTGTATAGCGCACACAAACCCTAAGGCATCTAGGTGCTGTTAGAGGAACCAGATACATGGGGCCCGGAGGCAGTGATCATGAATAGTCAATTAAATAGACAGTTAAATACAGCGTGTACAAAGCATCAGATTCAGATTTCAACAAGACAATTTGCATGGTGAGCAAGGTTTAGGTAAACAGCCAGGTTTTGAGGGTTTTCCAGAACGCCCAGTAGGATTCCCCCGCCCTTAACGATGTGGGAGAGAATGCCATTGTTTAGCAGCAATGACTGGGAAACTTGTCCCTCCCGCTTTGGCACATTTGAACTTGGGTTGAGCAAGTCTATGGGTGTATGGAGTTCTGGTAGGCCTGGACGAGTGAGTCTTAGCAATTTATGTGCCAGGTAAGGGGTGGCAGATTTGAAGATACACCTGCGTATGATTGTGAGTATCTTGAATAAGATTCTTTTTTGCGGGTGGGGAGCCAGTGTGCTGCTCTTCATGTGGCCGAGATGTGTTCTGATCTAAAAATGTTCAAGGCGGCACTTAAGATGTTTTTTTGGATGGTGTGGAGTTTTTGTATGTTGTGAGCAGAGGTACCGGCAAAAGGTACATTACAATAGCCCAGCCTACCGCCAACCAGTGCTTGAGCAATCGTTAGGCAGCTGTCTGTGGAGAGGAAGGGTCTGGCAGCATTTGGCAATTTGGTTGAGTAGGCCGCTGAGGAGGAAATTGCGTTTACTTGACCGGCTAAGGAGAGTTTTGTGTCAAGGTAGACCCTTAAGGTTTTGACCGCTGGTAAGACTGAGATCAGGGTACCATCTATATTGAAGGCTGATTAATCTGGGTCAAGTTTTTTTAGCACGGAAGAGGATCCAACTAGGAGAAGTTCAGTCTTCTCATCATTGAAACAGAGGCCATGGGTCACCATCTAGGCTTGGATGGTGGCGTAGGTTGAGCTCAGTGTAGTGGTGTCCTTGGTGTAATTGCCAGAGAGGGGGAGAAACATTTCCGTGTTGTCAGCATAGTTAGTGTATGCTATGCCGAGGTAGTCCAGAAGGTTGAATAGTGACTTTGTAAATATGTTGTACAGAGTTGGTGAGACGCAAGACCCTTGAGGTACTCCACAACTGATAGGGGAGGGTGCAGCGCTTGCACTTTCAGAGACGACTGTGGTGATGGGCAGGTAATTGATGAGTAGAGCAGGGTTGAGTGAAGGTTTTTTCAAGAGGGGTAGAACCCAGGCTTCTTTGAGGCTGGATGGTACTGTGCCTGTCGAAAATCAAGAGTTGATGAATGCTGTGATAATCGGAGCCAGTGCTTCAGCACAGTCTTTGATGAGGGGGGCCGGGCAAACATCTCCTTTGCATCTTGATGCCTTCAGACTTTTTAAAATGTGTAGGGCTTACTGTTCAGTGACTTTACTGAAGCTAAACAATGGGGTTCCTGGGATATTAGAGGTAAGCATGTGTGTGGCTTCGGTGCCCAGGCAGGAGTGCTTTAGGCTAGCTTGTTTGGAGAGTATTTTTTCGTGAAGCATACCCAACTTTTGCAGCATGGCGTTCTGTATACTGGCGCATCAAGCTAAGTCTTTTGTCAGGGTGAATGTTAGAATATAATAATAAATATATGTAGTTAATTAGCCCTAAGCTAATCAATTTCTGCAAACAAAACCATGTGTTCTTGCAAGTATTAAAAGGGGTACAGTTGTAAATTTCACCAAATGAACCAAATTACAAATATACTTGTGACCCTTTTCCCTTTAGTCATTGCAAAACATGTTGGTGTTAAAAAAACTGGATCTGTGCAGAAATGTGTGTTCTGGTCTCTTGGCCCTTGTTGATACATCCCAGGTTAAATAAGACAAAGGCGAGTCCTCTTATCTAGCAGGGGAAGAAATCCTTTTTTCAACCTAGCCCATTCTGTGGGTTAATGCTATGTAAAGGCTGACCGGGTTAAACCATGTTTAGTTAAACACTGAAATGTAGTGCTCAGCCTTCTCTGTCTTATCAAATCCATGAAAGACAGCCATCAAAGCCTGCTTGAAAAGGATTACTAGGGCTGATGCAAAAGGCAGATGGGGTTATGTTTCAATGACTTCAAACATGAGTCACTGACCATGAACTGGTGGAAAGAATATATGATTGAACCTTGAGTAAATTGATGATTCTTGACATAGCAGGAACATCTTCGAAAAACATAGTTTGTCAAGCACTTGAGATTAGATAAGCATTGGTAAAATTGTGGAGTATATATGCTAAACAGGTTTGTATTGTATCATCTTTTGTAAATTAATGATGAACCAACTGTGTTGGTGCATGCTCAATTTTTATAAAAGGAGAGACGATGTACGATTCAGGTACTTCTGTTCTGAACTTGCCATACATTGGTAGTGGTTTGAACTGAAGTCTGCTCAAGTTTTTTTTTTATTTTTATGTATATTGTATATTAAATTTGACCTGCAATCTTGAAACCCTTTCTCAAATGTTCAATTTTGTTTGAATTATAGTGCTTAGAAGTCTCAATTGGTGCCCAATGTGCGGCCCCACCGAGGACAAAGGCACTTCGATTGCTAGAAGTGAAGGAGTGAATCAGCTGACTGATCGCTTGGTTTCAGGGATCCCTACTATTATGGAAATTTGATTTCTCGCAGCTGACAATGGCCTCCCTCTGCGGTCTTCTCTCCATAGACGCCCTCTACTGGCTGGGGCCTTTCCAACTGCACACAATATTTTGCCCAGAGCAACTGAGACAGAACTTTGTTAGTAAGTATAGCTGTCTTAGCAGGTAAGACTTGATTGGTTGGATCAAATCAGAGGTATTTAGCAGATATCTTCTTTGCCAGGACACAGCTTTATGATGCCTGGTCCCAGTAACCTTCCAATTTGTTGGTCCGGACTTTGTTGTGTTCGCCCAGCAAACAATTTAGAATTTGGTCAGCCTGCACCCTCAGAAGATACCCCAGCGTCAGAGGTGTATGTCAAATATGGGTTAGGGGCGATAATATTCGACAGTTAATGGCACAGATTAAAAATACACCTAGTTTTAGATGGCCAGAACATGGGTATTTGATGTATCTATGATTCAGCATTTAGAAACTGTGGTATTAAAGAATAAGGCTCGACCCTCCGTCTTTGATGTTATCCGTGATTGGTGCAAGGAAACCACGTAGAAGATCAACTGCAAACAGAAATTTGCTCAAAGACATATGTCACAGGCTGGTAAAACCTTATTTCATGATCAGCAAAAACACCAACAACATAATAGAGAGATAGACAGAGATTGTCAGTTACAAAGAACAGGAATTTACCCCGTTATACCTACTACTAGCCAAGATCCCGTAATAGACCAGATTCTCAATAACCCTCGCCAACATCTTCTTCTCTCTGCACCTCCTCCTCTGTATGATCAACCACAGAGCTCATTAGTATTAGGGCCCCCGGGCCATAAACACCTTCCCACTCTTCCCAATCCCCAACCCCACCCACTAGAAGAAGATGACATATCAGATGCCAGCATAGATCCTCCCAGTGAATATATTCATGGCCCATTTACTAAGGAAAAGGAAAGCCTTTAGTAGGAATACACAAGCCCCTTTAATGCCTACCCAACTAAGGAAATGGAGGAAGCAGGCTATTCGGTTAGTATTGAGCAGAGTCAGACAGAATGTGGTTGAGGAAATACTTAAAACCTAAAGCCCTAAGCGACTAATTTTATTAGAATGTTTGGGTGACAAGATTCTAATACAATGGGAACAAAAATTGCCTTTGGCAGTTCCTAGGAATTGCAAGATTGAAATTTAGCTGCCTTCTCTTGTCATATGGAGAAGGATGCTTTTTCAAATGTTAAAGGACTTTTGGAGATATTTAATAAAATGAAAGGACTAGAGAAAGCTTGATTGGAATTAGAAGCTGAAACTAATACTTCTGAATATGTCCAACAGCCCGCTATCATCGCAGCATGTAAAGAATTTTACACGTACCACTCTTAGATGGGCCACCACTTTGACCCCTCTTTCGGTTATTTGCAGTACCTTCTGTCAGTATGCCTCCAGATGCATGCCGTGAAAGTAATGTTGGATGTAATTATGCAGCAAAATGAGGAAGGCGAGATAGAGATTTCTGCAGAGTTGAAACACTTGAAACTGTTATTGGATAATGCATCCATAATGAGTATCCCAGAGCAACGAATACACTTAACAGCACTTTTAAAATCACTAAAACCATCTAGTTGTCAACTTCCTATGCAGGAGGTGCCGCCTGCTTACATGCCACAGCACGCCATGCGTGATGCTCAAGGAGATCCTGTCCTTGATAATCAATGGAAACCAATTATGCAGCTTGCTAAATATGACACCCAATTTGTTCACATGCCCTTTTCCAGGCAAGAATTAAATGCATTAAAACAGGCAATCTCTAATATTAAAAAAAAATACGACTGGGTTTTATAAAGAATTAGAGGCTGTTTTTAATACTTCCATCTTCACTAGTAGAGATGTAGAAACCCTATTTTCAGTAATCTTGCCATTAGATATTTGGACACAAATCAGAACTATCACTGACCCTGCGACTATGGGGAGGACATGGGATGAACTTTTTCAGCTTGACACTAATAGGACAGCTGGCGAAAGGCCCACTCCCGCAGTGCTTAACCTTCCCACTATGATATTTGCACAACTTAAAATGGTGGTACCTGAGAAAAGAAATCAATTGGGACAAGCTTGCTGCATGTGTCCAAAATAAAACTGAAGGGGTAACAGAGTATTTTAATAAATTTGAGCAAGTATTCATTGATTTTTCAGGACAGGAAATGACTACGCTGGCAGGGAAACAGTTATTTGTAGATACATAAGTTTGGCAATTATTACCAGAAATCAGCGTTCTTATAATGCAATCAGAAAGTGCCTGGCAGACTAAAACACCATCAGATATTTTACATATGGTTCAATATTTTGAAAACAGACTGAACGAAGAAAATGAGAAAGCAGAAAATAAGAGATAGGATCTTAAGACAAGAGTGTTAATACACCAAGTACAATAGGGAACTAGGGGAGGGGCATTTATTGGCACAAGAGAAAGAGGTATTGGTCCATTTGTACCATTTTCACCGCCAGGGCCCAATCAGTGTGCATATTGCAAACAGGAGGGCCTTTGGAGGGAGCAGGGCCCAGCCTTGTTGAATAGGGGAAATAGAATGTATCAAAGAAGGGGAAGAGGACGTCACAGAGGACAAGTAGGAGGTTGGGGAGGATGGGTACCACTTGGGCCTGTGGCTGGCCCTGCTACAACTAGTACAGCCCCAGTTAGAGCCAACATTTTTGATAGTCCGAGTGATTCTTTTGTCACTAACCAATGCAACACTGAGGCTTTTTCTTGGGATTCTTCAGAATAGGACAGCCCTCAAATGAAAATGGAACCATTCCCCATTCCTGTGAATCAAGCAGGACCCTACATCCACATGAGAGTTGGGAGACAGGAACATTGATTTCTAGTAGACACAGGGGCGCAGAAGAGCTCTATAGATCATGCTAAGGTTCCAGACATTCCTTTGAGTGGGCAAACCAATATTTCAGTAGGGTCGCTGGAACACCAGTAGCTAGTAAGCTGTCAGCAGCAGTACCGGTTCTCTTAGGACCAGCAGCTAGCGAGATACCATTTTTATGATCTACATTTATTGGGATTGAATTTATTGAAGAAATGATATGCTATTTACTGTACACCTCATGGAGTACATATTACAGTAAGCCCTTCAATAATGGATACCTTTTTAGCAAAACCACTACCACCAGAGTTTGAGAATATTTCTGATGTATTATGGGCGGTTTCCGATAATGATGTTGGCTTTATGGATATAGCCCCAGTAAAAATACAAATACGATAGGGAGCAATTCTTCTGTGTATTCCTCAGTACAAAGTATCTCCTGAAGGTTATTCAGGACTTGAAACAATTGTTTCCGACCTAGTAAGACAAGAGATTGTAGAAGAAATCAAGGGGAGTGTATGTAATAGCCCCATTTTACCAGTTTATGAAAAGGGGGATATGAATTTGCCGTACCATCTTGTAATTGATTTGAGAGCAGTCAACAAAATTGTGTTACATACCCACGTGAGTGGAATCAGGCTGCCTAGGTGACTTCCAGTTGGTGTCTTCTTGACTGTTTTACCCCAAGGAAGTAAACCCAAAGAAAAGGCTTCTCCTCAAAAGAGGGCGACCGTCCCTTTGAAATACTGTGCTGCCCATAGAACAAAACGGGCACCACCATTTCTCAATTGAAAGAGCAGTGTACTAACCAGTACAGCTGCTGGGAGAAAGAGAAAGAAACAACAGTGAAGATTGTCCAGGCTTAACAGCTCAGGTAGTCTTGATTCTATTAACGACAAGGAGGCAAGCATTATGCTTCACTTCTTTATTTACTGCTCCCACAGCAATTCAACGTAAAAACACATTTTTTTAAAACTTGGTAACACTGTTTTAACCCTTCCAGATTCACTGGAAGCTTACCATAAACATAGGGGTATCATAGTTTGAAAAAATAACAGCAAATCTCTCTGGACTACCAATGCCCACAATCCTCTGTGCCCTCATAGTCCTGTATCCTTCCCCTTGTCCAATCAGGGCCGACTCCTGCCCATAAGAGGAACCCTGCCTGTCCCCAAATCCTCTTTCTTTGGCTGGCGACCAATTCGAATTCAAAATCCAACAGTCAAAATGAACCAACAACAGCGAAGCTGCAATCCCTCCTCTCGCCGAACCTCTGGCGTAAAGTCGATGCCGCGGAACTTTTCCTCACAATCTCCACTATTCGTGATCACAGTTTGTATTCATGTCTGTTTCTGGTCTTCCCCTGAAAGGAATAGGAGACGTGATCATCCGGGTGGGTCTTTACTCAACACAATATCATAGTCCAGTTCATGACCCACGAGGGTGGGATATAATGCTCGCCTCCTTGTCGTTAATAGAATCAAGACTGCCTGAGCTGTTAAGCCTGGACAATCTTCATTCTATGACAAGACGGAGGCGAGCATTATGCTTGTTCAAAGTCATTAATAACTCTATTAGCAATTTGTGAGATGGGCTTAAAATAGAAAGTCTTAAAAGTATGTTCATTAGACCAATCGGCTGACTGCGTAATGTCCTTCAAAGACACGCCTGCTGAAACTGCGCTGGCTGCCATCGCGCCTCTCGCTGAATGCGCGCCAAACTGAGTCAAACCTATTCCAGCCCACTGCATAACTTCTCTAACCCATCTTGCTATGGTGGCTGTAGCTACTGCGTGGAAAGGCTTTCTACGCGCAAGAAGTAACTGTATCACTCCCCTAGGCCTCTGAGCCGCCATAGCTGCCTCATACTCTTTGAAATAGGGATATGAAATAATGGAAGAGTCGGACTTCATTCTATTCGCTATGCTGAAAGCTACTCCATCTGGGTAGAAAATCTTCCTGTCCACCTCTAAGGCTTTCACGTCTGAAACACGTATACACGCTATGAGACATAGGAGCATGGCCAGCTTTCCTGATAATTGGGAACGTGAAAGATCCTTGTTGTCTGGCCAGGCCATAAATAATCGAAAAACAGAACGTACATCCCATAAAACTGAGCACTTGGGTTCTGGTGGTTTCTTCAGTTTCACCCCTTTCAGAAGTCTAATCACTGTGGGGTGCTCCCCTATCGGGCGTCCTTCTACTTTGTCATGGCCTGCTGATATGGAACACCTGTACACTCCCAAAGTTCTGTAAGCACAGCCCTCGCTGAACTTCTCCGCTACAAAAATCAGCATGTCTACTAAAGGGGCTGAAATGGGATTAACACAGATGGTTGCACAGCACGACGACCATCGATCCCAAGTGGAACCATAGCTCCTAATGGTGGAAGGTGCCCATGAGCTCCTAATACAGTCTGCAGCGAGCTGCGAAATGCCTGGCAACTCCCAACGTCGCCCAAAACCCTGCACGCAAGCAATGTCAGTGTGCCCCCCACTATGAGCGGGTGAGACTGCCCGTCGGGGCTCTGCAGGAGGTTCGCTGTGTGAGGAATCACTTCCGGGAAATCCGTTGAAAGTTCCATCACTACTGGAAACCAGGGCTGTGACTTCCACATTGGTACTACGAGCACCAGCTCTACCTGATCCCTCCTCACCGTCGCTAACACTCTCGTCAGCATGATAAATGGAGGGAACGTATAATGAACTCCTCCCATCCACTGTTGGAGGAAAGCGTCCGTACCCGCTGCCGGGTCTATCCTCCAGCTGTAGAACTTGGACAATTGGGTGTTGAGCCTGGAAGCAAATAGGTCTAGGTCCAACGGGCCCCACAGATGCTGGAGGCTGTTGAAGATGGATGGGAGTATCCTCCAGTCGCTGGAGTCTACCAGATATCGTGCATTCCAGTCCGCTATAATGTTCTGAGATCCTGGTAAGTATTCTGCTGAAACTGATATCTGCTTGTGCGAGCAATGATGCCAGAAAACTTTCGCTAACTCCGCTAGCATTCTGGAGGAGGTTCCACCCAGCTTGTTTATGTACCGGACCGCTGAAATGTTGTCCATCTTGAGGAGGACACAACAGTTGACTCGGTCCCTGGTAAATGCTTTTACTGCGAAGGAACCTGCTCCTCTTTTGACCATTTTCCCCCCCATCTGGAGGTTCCCGCAGCGAGCTCCCCAGCCTGCTCTGCTGGCGTCTGACTCTACTACTAAGTCTGGGGTATCTCTGAAAATTGCTCTGCCGTTCCAGGCTTCCATGTTATGTAACCATCAATGGAGTTCTGTCATGGCTTCTTGGTCTAGGGACACCAGCTGATGGTAGCCGAGGCCCCCCCGGAGGTGTCTGATTTTTAATCTTTGAAGGGCCCTGTAGTGTACGGATCCTGGAAAGAACGCCTGAATCGACGCTGCTAGTAGACCCACTACGCGAGCCAGATTGCGAAGCGAAATAACCTTTTTCGCTATGACAGCCCTCAGTTCCTTCCGGATTGCTCGCACTTTCTGCGTTGGCAATTCTAGAACTGCTCTCTTGCAGGGTCGGACTGGGACAAGAAATAGGCCCGGACAACAAAAAAAAAGTGGCCCACCCCTCGCCTCAAAAAAGTGGCCCACCCCTCGCCTCAAAAAAAGTGGCCCTCAAACCATCATCCGTGAATCGCCTCAATTCATGACTTTTACAGAAAATGCTACATATTGAGGGTTCATGTGTCTGTTACATTATAACACAACTCATAAAATAACATTACTTTGCATACAGTTCTGTGACAGGGTCCGTCCACAGCTCCGAGGCGCAGGAGTGGCATGAACCAACCACCCCCACTGCGGTTTTGGGACCTGCTGCAAGTCAATGCTTATACAGGGCTCCGCAACCCCAGCAGGGAAGGAGGGTTAGGGTGACGATGGTTGGATAGGAGGGGAGGAGGGGAGGGAAACCGAAATGAGGTTTAGGGAGAGGTCAGAAAATGCTACGTATGCCAGCTCAACTGACTTTTAAGTACTGACACTTTTTCCCTCATCTTTTCCCCCAGTTGCAACCCCTCCCCACAGAAAAAAGGTCATGTTTTATCATGGGCAGGGCCACAATCCATCTCTATCAAGGAAAGCAATGTATCAGCATGCAATACTCTTTACCCAACTATTCATGCCAATGAACAGGTACAGCCAGCTTCCAAAACGGATACAGTTACTACATTTCGCTCATGCCCACATTGCCCAGTAACAAATACAACCAGCTCTGATGCCCAAGGGGCCGTGCAGCATAACTGGTACAGCCTGCTCTCAGCTATGGTAAAGCCAGCTCAAACACAAGCGGCTCCTGATCATTCTCTGTGAACGTTGCTGCACCCATTTAGTAACAGGTAGAGGAGCGAATTCCCACATGTCAGGCAATAGATAGCGCAAGGTAACACCATTTCCAGTAACAGGCACAGCGAGCTACTGCTCACGTCCAGTAGCTTTTACAACCCAAACTCCTCGCATTCATCACCAGAACTGGTACAGCTATAGCCTTCAACATGCCCAGCCCCACCCCACCCCCATTAGCTCACAATGTCCATACTATAGGCTCGGTTTCGAAAGGCATGTAACACTGGAAACTGAATGCGGAAAGGTAGGGAGACTAAGCATGAAAGCATGGCAGTAGGGCAATACATTGGCCCATGGCTGTGCCACCTAATTCTGACTGCTGCCCTCACCAAGAACAGCTGAGCTCAGTCTTGCAATAGACCAGTGAAAAAATTATGACATACTTGTCGGATGGTGGAAAAATAAAACTCGTAACTGGATCAGCCCCAGACAGGTCCTCAGAGGCATAGGCCCCTCTGGAGTGTTCCCAAGTTCCTTATGGGCCAGTCTGCCACTGTCGTCCTCACTATAAGTATGGTGGTAACAGGTGGCATTCCAGAGTAGCGCCTATCGTGCCGAAAAACACGATAATGGCCTTTGCAGCCCATGCGTATGCTGCCTGCTTGTTGCCTCATCTTCAATGGAGGTCTTGCCCCATGCAGTATTACCACATGTCCCCAATGCAGTTCAATTGGCCTCAAAAGCGGGCAATAACTTGTACTTGGCACCAACCCTAAATCAGTTGTAGTATTATCGTAGCCGCATGCAGTAAGAGGAATTCAGTTGAGCGGTATTACCATAGTTGATACCGCCAAACTTACAATGTGGAGCAGAATTACAGAAACAGCTTGTCACATGATGGAAACAAAGTGTAAACATAGCGGAGTCCATGCTGGACACACACAAACATACACAACATTTGAGGTGCACAGAGATGGAGCCTGGGGCACGAGAGAGACCAACAAGGGCAGGAACACAGAGGGAGCCTGGGGAGGTGGGCTGGAGCAGGAGAGGCCAACAAGGGCAGGGACAGAGATGGAGCCTGGGAGGTGGGCTGGAGCAAGAGAGGCCAACAAGGGCAGCAAGGGAGATGGAGCCTGGGGAGGTGGCTGGGGCACGAGAGAGCAACCAGGGCAGGAGGAGAGATGGAGCCTGGGGAGGTGGGCTGGGGCACGAGAGACCAACCAGGGCAGGAGGAGAGATGGAGCCTGGGAGGTGGGCTGCAGCAAGAGAGGCCAACAAGGGCAGCAAGAGAGATGGAGCCTGGGGAGGTGGGCTGGGGCACGAGAGACCAACCAGGGCAGGAGGAGAGATGGAGCCTGGGGAGGTGGGCTGGGGCACGAGAGACCAACCAGGGCAGCAAGAGAGATGGAGCCTGGGGGGGTGGGCTGGGTCAAGGCAGGCCAATAAGAGCAGAACCTGAGATGCAGCCTGGGGAGGAAGGTAAGTTCTAGAGGGGCAAACAAGTGCAAAAAGAGCGATGGATGGGCCCTGGTGGGGGCTGGGGAAGAACACATGTATGCTTTTGGTACTCAGGCAGGAGGCAAAAAGAGAGTGGGTGTATGCAGGCAGAGGAAGTGTACGGTAAGGGTGGGGTCTAAAGAAAAATAAGTTTGGACTATGGAGTAGGGATATACACAATGAAAGGGAAATGAAATCAGAAACAAACACTTGGTGACTTAGCAGGGTAGGAAAATAGTTTGAAATTGATAAATATTAACACAAAAGAGAAGGTAAAAGTCGAAAAATAAACAGAAACAGAAGTTTGCAAGATAGGTTAAGGACAAAAAAAGGTGAGTCTGAAGAGAGAGAAATTAAAAGATGATGGAAACTATAAAAGGCAGGTGTGCAGAGGAAACTGAGTAACATTTGATGGAGAAAAGGAAGAATATTGAAAATTTGAAAACAAATGGACAGAAAGCCTTCGGTCAAAGAAGAAGGAAAGATGGAAAGACTTGAGCTGGAATTGGGACCAGGACTGGGGAATTACCGGACTCTGGAAGATTTGACTTGTTTGTTCGGTGAGAGGGTAATAGAGAAGGGGAAGGGAACAAGGAGGAAAGGGGGGCTCCGGTGTCGGGGAGAGTCCCTGGGGCAGAGATACCACCCCGTGTCAGGCTGCAGGGGTCTACTGTCTACAGAAGGTATACACGCGTGAAGCGAGGGAAGGAAAGGGTTTGAGAAGGGGGGCTCAGAGTATGGGGCCAGCCCAAGGGTCTGGGGGAGCCCCATCCGGCACTTCAAGGTAACGTCGTGCACCATTGAAAGGAATGTGCTGCTTACGCCTACACATATAATGGAATGGTGACTAAAGAAAGATTTGTGAATCCCAGGCTAAATATTAAGCTATAGATCTGGGCGTTATGCGTTGCGATGTGTTTGAAAAACAAGTTGCTTGGAGCTGGCACCCAGCAAGCAGATGCAGCCGCAGAACACACCACACTGGGGCAGTACGAACTGCTCAAGCGGGGGTGTATCACATCATTCCTGCATCTGGGATTCATAAGCCAATCAGAAACCCGTGTTATGTCTTGTTCTACTGAGTTAATGGGATCCATGTTATCGCATGATAACGTTTGCCTTTGGTGCCACAGAGAGGTTAGCTGCCTTCCTGCAGAGGGCTTCACTGTCTGTCATAACGCACATCAGTATCTAACAATTATTAGACGGCATAGATGCACATCTTTTAGGGAGTGCTAGTGGCCTATTAGAGTGCCATTTTGCCAGGGATTGGCAACTGACCATTGACCAACATGTTGGAAGTCATGAATTGGTTTTCCAATTGCTTTGATTCTCTGTGTCCAAACCGGAGGCCGCTATTATGCATTAATCTCCGTGGCACGAGGGTAGTGAGGAGGGATGGGTCTGCGGGATGTGCGAGTGCCGAGTGCGTGTGCGCCTCACTGGCACAGCAGACCTGCACGGTAAGCCCAGGATCAGAGGATCAGAGGCAGCAGAAGTGGGCAGCAGCAGTGCCTCTGCGTATTTGGAGCTCTGCCACCAGGGATATCCATAGCAAATGCCCCTGCATCAAGAGGAAAGGGAAAATTGGGGCGGCGATTTGTGTTCGCAGAAGCAGCGTGAGCCGAGGGCTTGTAAAGAGTTTACTATTTAGGTGGTTTACTTTCTAGAGGCTAACAAGCCCGGGTTTAAAATTGCCCAGGCTTCTTCCCGTATTGAATTCCTGCTGCAGCTGGGGTCACCAGTGAATGTGCTTATTTTCTCGCCCGCCCTTGGCTGTTCTCCAGATGTTCTGTGCATTCCCCGCTCACCGTCTGCAAAGCGCCCTCTGCACTGAAAGGCGATGATGAGCACCACATTTCAAAGGATGCTTTTAGGCGTCGGCCAAAAGGATGCCTTGCGCTGTTAGCTTTGAAGGGCGGGCTCGCCTATAGGTCGTGGCCTGTAGAAGCTCTGCAGGCTCCAAACGTGCAATCACCCCCCCACCACAGGCCCAGACTTGTGTAAGGGAAAAGTAAAAGGATTTATTAAAAAAAGTTTGCTTTTCTTTGTGCAACCGTGTGTTGACTAGATTTCAATTTGCATTGCACCCAATTGTCCACTTGTGCCAAAGAATGGGGCTATTTGGGTGCTTTTTAGTCGTAGTAGTAAAATAACGTTATTTCGGCATATTGCCATAGAAGCACAATTGTCAATCAAATACAATATTAACATTTAAAACACGGTAAAAACAATAAAAACACTAAAGGACCAATTCAGACATATCATTTACCAGATACATTTTTTCCTCAGGCGCCAGGCCCGCCAGGCAAATAGTTACTTTTTAAAAAAATTTAAACTTAATTTCCCATGCACAGGGTTACAGTTGTGAATCAAAGCAGCACAGTACTTAACACGCTTTGGCAGAGTGACACCAGAAACGTACATTGGGATGCATCACATTTTGGGCACGAATCCATCCACTTAATTGTTAGTGCTCTGACGTTCAAATACTGCAGAAAATCGCCCCAAATATCTCGTGGGCGTCCAGAAAGAACGAGGGAAAAAAAGAGAAGCAGGAAGGTACTCCCCCCAGCCCCCTCCTTTATTTCCTTGGCAGAAGGTGCGAAAATACAAAAGCTCCCCTCTTCCGCCCTTTTCTGCAGCAGCCTGGAATGACACTGGTCACCACCAACTACTCTCGCCGCTTGCAAAGTGCATTAATAATTCAACCCCCCACCCCCTTCCTGCTCAGAAACTCAAACCCTGCTTCTTCGCTGCAGCCTCGCGCCAAAGGAGCCCCCTACTCCTTTTTTCTGCCCCGGGTTTGGCCCCCACCCTCTAATTACATAAAAAATAACATTGGGTGAAAATACCACCACAGGAAATCGGAAAAAAAATCAATGCATCATTTTCAAAGAAAAAGGCACCAACCCATGGGTAGGTGCCAATCGGCCCCCGCCCCCTGCCCACCCCCAGGGAAAATAAACAGCGAAATGAATGCAGATGTGCCAGGAAGGGCTCACGTGGGGCTGGGGGGTGGGGGTAGTATTCATCCCCTGCTGCTCCGTTTGTATTGCTCCAAGTGAGGGCTGTGCGGTGGGTGGGGGGCGAGGGGGCATTTCGCGCTCTTCCTTTTTGGTGACAGTGCAATTTCAGTTTGGCTCTTGCGCCACGCATCACTGCGAGGACACGGTATGCTAATAGCTGGCAACTCGGACTCACGAGAGTAATGAGGGATGGGTCTGAGCGGGATGTGCCGTGCGAGTGCATGTGCGCATCACAGTGGCACAGCAGACCTGCACGGTAAGCCCAGGATCAGAGGTTCAGTCAGAGAGGCAGCAAGTGGGCAGCAGCAGTGCCTCTCACCTTAGCAGGGAGGTGTCTGGCATGAAGTGCTATGTAATAATACACATCATTCATTGCCCTGGTCAACGGCACAACCAAACTCTATTTGTATTATGGAGGACACTGGAAACATTGTGCAAAATAAAATAAAATATAGCTAAACGTGAGGCGTCAGCCGACATAATTATATATCTCACTGTACATATGGTGACCATTGCATACACATTTTATGAAACGGGTATTTGTAAATCAAACCACATCTGGCAGGGATGTCATGTAGGGGTTGCCAGGGGTCTGCCTGGTGACCCCTGAAGCCTCCCTTGCTACCCCTGTGGTCTCCCTGGCAACCCCTAATTTAAAATTGGGGCTCCTGTGCTGTGGTCAGCAGCATGTGACTCTGTGTTTCTTAAGTGGCTAGTTTTCTGATAGCTATAGCCGGTAAGATAGCTCAGTGGGTTCAGCGCTCACTGCTGCAATGTGCGTGTGCTCTGCAGGTTGCAGGTTCAGCTCCCAGAGAGGTCAACTCAGCCTTTTATCTTGCTGAGATTGATAAGTGAGTACCAACACAGGTTGGGTGACTTTGTAGGTATATTTGGTCTATATGAAGCTCTTACAAGTAAGTGCTATATAATAAAACAACATTATCATTTGGCCTTGGACATCTCCTTGCATTCACAGTAATTTGGTAAATTGGCCCATATGCGCTGATATTAATGATACATATGGTGATCCATTCCTGTATATGTATATCACTTCACAGCAGACCTGCATGCACCCGCCCCCCACCCCAGGCACACTCACATGGCATGGCATGGCAGGGAAAGCCCCTGAAAAGGGACGGTGTGGCTGAGACACAAAGGCACTTGTTATGTTTTTCCTCAGGCTCTGCCCTAATGTTTACGTTGCTCACAGTAGTCCCACTCCAGTCCACTCCTTACCTCAGTTGGCTGGCTGGTGGCTGGGCTGCTGCCTGCTGTCTGTGTGGCCGGCACTGGCAGTGGGCACTCCACTGTCTGCTGGCCGGTCGCCTCAGTGCTGCCTTGTGGTCCTCCTGTCCTGTGTGGGCTGTGGGCACTGGCACTGTCGGTCTCGAGGTCCACTGCAGACGGCGTGTGCTTGTGGGGCACTGGGGCTCATATAGCAGCAGCCCAGCCAGCAGCATAATGTATGCATTGGCGATTTGGCGGCAAATTGGATGGAATTTTCATTGGGTCCGATTCGTCCACGGCGCCGGCGGCCCCGGGGCCCAGCCCAGCCCCCAGGCACACAAGTTGAAGACAGTTGCTTTCAACTTTGCAAAGAAGTGTTACTTACTTCCTGCAGCAAATTTGAAAGCAAGTGTGAAATGTGTCACTGTGTTTACAGTGCCAGGCTCGGCCCCAGCTCAGCGGAGCCCTCAGTCAGCCTGCAGGCAGGCTGCAGCCCCCAGGGTCAGGAGGACTCGGAGGGGAGGAGGGAGGCAGGTGTTACAATTGCTTTGGTGTTTGCAATTGCTTCAGCCTGCCTCCCTCCGGCTCCGAGTCCCACAGATTAAACAAGTCGTTCTCTCTGTGGCCGCCGCAGCCGCAGGCCAGATGCTCGTGAGCTGACGGCAGGCGCACTGGCCCCCTGGCCCTTCAGTGGCACTGGCGGGCAGCGGCACGCTGCCGGCCTGGCCTGGTGGTGGCCCAGGCCCACCGACGCGACACCGGCCCGTGAATTATGCACATGCATCTGCATGCATCATAAATGATGATGCATGCATGATGCAGATGCAATCATCAAAGCAAGGTAACATCTAGTGACTAGAGCAGAGCAGACTCTCACTCACATAGTGTGCCGGCGCCGCCTGCGCGTGGCGCCTCGCCCTCCTGGCTCCCGCCTCCATGCCCTACCTCCTCACTGACTGGCTGGCTCGCCCAGCCCAGGGCAGGCGACTCACTCAACCCCCCATCCGGCCATCCCCATCTGACTTGGCCGCGGCCCGCGAATACTCGCGACGCGGCTCGTCGCACACACACACACTAGGCCGGGCCCGGGCCGGCCTGCCAATAAAAAAAAAAAGGCATTTTTTTTTTTAAAACCGGCCCAGAGGCGGCTGCCGGAAAACCGGCCCCAGGGGACCCCAAAGTCGTTCGGCCACGGGCCGAAAGACCGAAAGGGCCAGTCCGACCCTGCTCTCTTGGTGTCTATCACAAACCCCAGGAATTCTATTGTCTGTGTGGGGGGGAGATCTGACTTCTCGAATTGATGATGAAGCCGAGGGACGTTACCAGGGTGCATACCCAATCTGCTTGGACCTGCAGCTGAGCTGCGCTCTGACCCAGAATCAGTATATCGTCTAGGTATATTATAATTCTCATCCCTCTTTCGTGGATGGCCCCTGCTACCGGGCGCATGAGTTTGGTGAAGGCCCACGGGGCGGATGCTAGCCCGAATGGTAGACAGGTGAACCTCCACACTTTGGCTCCCCACCAGAAGCAAAGATACCTCCGATACTGTTCCGCAATGGGTATTGTCAGGTAGGCATCTTTGAGATCTAACCACACGAGCCAGTCTCCTGTCCTGAGAAGATCCTGAAGGAGATGAATCCCCTCCATCTTGAAGTGCCTGTATACTACCCATTTGTTCAGGCTCTTCAAATTTACCACAGGCCTGACCTTCTCTCCTCTGTGAACTAGAAACATGTTGCTGATAAAGCCTGGCTACTCCTGTACTTCTCTTTCTATAGACCCTTTGACAGCTAAGATGCATAACTCGCTGAAGAGTTGAGCTCTTTCGCTCTGCGACTTGAACATTGGTTTAAGTGCTTGTGCTTGTGAGGGAGTACCTATAAACTCTAGGTGCATACCTGACACCGCCTGCAGCACCCATGGATCGCTGGATAACTCACGCCATGCTTGCCCAAACTTGGCTGTCCTGCCCCCTATTCTGTTGGGAGCTGGCATAGTATTCACCACTCTGTGCGCCCTGCTGCTTATAGGCTCCTCTCCCTCTTCTGTTTCTTGGGAAACGGCTCCTCGCTGGGAAGAAGTTGTCCTGCTGATGTGTTTCCCAGTACTGTGATCTTTGATTCTGGGGTCTTCGGTTAGAGGCGAAACAACCGGACACTCGACCCCTCTGGCATCCGGGGCCGGAAAAAACACGACCGGGAAAAATCCTCCTGATGTAGCTTTGCACCTTCTCCAGGCCAGAATATGTTCCTACGAACTGGTTCATTTCTTTGGCGAAGGCGTCCCCAAAAAGCATACCCTTCGCTCCTTCGCCTGCTTCATAAGAAGACAGGTTGCTCAGCTTACTGTCAATCTTCAATAGGACTCTGCGCCTTCTCTCCGAAGAGAGTGCACAGTTCGCATTCCTCAATAAACAGACTGCGCACTGCGCCCTGCGCCCAGTTGGCCAGAGAGGTCCAACAACTTATCCTGGCAACCTCGCCATGCTCCGTCCACCCCTTTTCTCACATCCTTGGAGGATTTCGTTATGAAGGTGACCATTTTAGGGCTGAGGTCTGGAGTGTCAGTGACCTTGCCAGGTAACTCTGGCCTGGGACATTCTGCCCGCATTTTAGACCTTATTTCTCGGTCGAGAGGCTTTCTGATATGGAGAGGCATATACTGGGCGACTCTGGGTGATGGCACCCAGTCTGTTGATCTAGGATGCCGTCTCGCTTCTGGATCAAACATATCTCCCAAGGGTTCCTCGTCTGGGAACTGATCCTGCATTCCGGTCTGACGAGGGGTAATCTCCTCACCTCTGCTCTCGTCTTCTGGAGTGTACCCAGCATCCTCTTTATCCCCTGTATTGTACATCCCTGGGGCAGGGGGTCGAGAGCCTGGCACTGTTGCCCTTTTCAGAAAGGCTTCTTTCAGCCTGCTCACTGGGTCAACTGGCTTTTGAAGTATCAAGCCTACCTCTTCTGGTTTGCTCGGGGGCGTCATAGAGTCTCTGCTCTGCAGAGCCTTTTCACTGCCCTTCTGATCATCCCCAGGACTGGGGTGTCTCGCTGAGGTCCCCTCGCCAGGGCTGAGCGCCCTCCTCTTCCTGGACTGGTCTTGCTTAGCTCTCTGCTTGTTTAGCATAGCCTCCAGATGGTCAAGTCTTTGGGTAAGTGGGAGAACCCCTTCTGAGACTGCCTGGGATAATTAATCCCCTACGACCCTTTTGAAGCTTAAGCTAAGGTCTTGGTCCTCTTGTATGGTCTCCTCTACCCATTCTTCTGAAGTCCACTCTGGAGATGTGGATCTGGATCTGGGCTCATTATATTGTGCCATAATAGTATGGAAAAAATGGGACCTCAGTGTTCTCTATACTTCATTGTATAGACTAATAAAATCTTGTATTCCTTTTTTTAAAAAAATATATGCACAGCAATACTGCACTTCTTAAATATGCCCACACGACTTCCCTGTAACGCTCACCTGATTCTCGCAGAGGCGCCGGTCTTGACTGGGCGACTACCGTATCTTCAAAGGTGATGTGCAGCACCCGATTGGCTCTTTGGGCTGGACCTCTGTGCCCTGTATGCCTGACGTGCAGAGTAAGATGTCTGCAGATAGAAAATACGGGGTTAATGAACTGGGGTTATTGGGGTGTCCCTATCTCTTTCCTCTTCTCCTCTCCTGTAGACCCCCACAGGTTAACGCTCTCACCTTAGGTAAGTGAATGCCGAGCTCTCCATCTGCCTCGGGGCAGGGTGCTGTAGCCAGTTTCTTCACTGGATAGGTAGCGCAGGCCTCTTGACTTCAGAGGACTGCTGTCCGTCGTTTACTGCACGAACGGTAAGTTTCGAGTAACTCAAATGTCTTTAAAGTCTTTAATAATGATGTCTCTTGTTTTGCAGGGTTCCGGCGATGGCGGATGACGGGCTGAAGTGAGTTGAAGATGGAGCCCGTCTGATGAATAGAAGCGCCTGGAAGCACGTAAGTAAGCGCTTGTTGCCAGCTTCACAAAGCGCTCTAACTGTCTTTTTATTTTGCAGGTACAAGTTCGGAGCGGCTGCAGGGTGCCGGGATACCCACTGGGTTAGATGTGGAAAGGAGTAATGGCACGTGAGTATTAAAGTTCCCCAATGTCTTTAAACGCACCTTGTTTTGTCTTTCAGATGCGAGATGCAGCGCCGACGGCCTCCGGAGCGTGCGAAGAGTTGGTAAGCTTTTGTCTTTCAGTTGCCGGAATGCAGTGTGAAGACCTCCGGAGCGCACGAAGAGTAGGTAAGCCTTTGCCTTTCAGATGCCGGAATGCTAACCTGTTTTTTCTTGTCTTTATAGGTGTTGCTGAAGACTGGATTCAGGATGGTAAGCCTTTTTCCTTAGGCCCAGGACCGGATGCAGAAGACACGATGAGCGTTCTGCTGCAGAGGGTGCAGAATAACGCAAAGCAAGATTCATCCACTGGGTGTGGTTTAAATAGCCTCCTGTAGTGCTTAGGTGTCTCCTTCCACAGCCACGCCTAAGTAAGAAAAGAGTTCCTGGTAAAAAAAGAGTTCCTGCCTTCCAGAAGAGTTCCAGTGTTCTGAATCTAGGGAGTGGCTCCAGCCCCACCCAACAGGAAAAGTAGTTCCAAACAGAAGAGGATCAGAGGCTCAACTGGCAGGCAAGTAAGCAGCATGGTCTGCTGCAGGTAAGTCCACCCAAGCATTATGAGCCCGGCGCTTCCAGCGCTGGGACTGGGCATATTTATGAGCCTGGTGCCACTGGCGCCAGGACTGGGTCCAAAAGGTCCCAATTGGGACTGGTTGGCACTCGGAACCTGGGTTATGGATCTGCTTCCAAGGGAGTTGGGAAAACCCTGACCTTTTGGAAGCAGAGATCATGACAGTACCCCCCCTCAAGGCCCCTCCCAAACCGGGCTTCTCCGGGGGTTTTGGCTTGTCAGGAAATGTTCGGTGAAATCTTTTGATTAGGCGAGGAGCGTGGACATATTCAGCAGGTTCCCAGGATCTCTCTTGGGGGCCGTAGCCTTTCCAGTCAATTAGGTAGAATAGTTTAGATTTGGAGATCTTGGAGTCCAGAATGCTTTTGACTTCAAACTCGAGTTCTCCATCAACTAGGATAGGTTTTGGAGATTTGGTTAGTCGGGTTTGAGGTTGCACAGGTTTTAATAGAGAGACGTGGAAGACCGGATGTATCTTCATGTGCGGGGGCAAGTCCAACTATACCGCTACTGGGTTTACTATGGTAGTGATGGAATAGGGACCAAGGTATCTTGGGTTGAATGTGCGTGGCCCTTTTAGAGATAGATATTTGGTGGATAACCAGACTTGATCCCCTACTTGATAGTGAGGGGCTTCCTTCCGATGTTGATCTGCTCCTTTCTTGTATTGTTCTTTAGCTCTTTGAAGGTGAGAAACAGCTTCCTTAAAGGCTTGGGTGATTGTAGAATGCAGGTAGTCTACTGCTGGTGTTTCAAGATCTTGGAGGGGATCCAACTCCGAGGTTCGAGGGTGACTGCCGTACAAAAGAAAAAACGGGGTTTTCCCAGTTCCCGAATGGACAGAGTTATTGTAGGCATACTCGGCTATCCAAAGGATATCTTTCCAAGTTTTTTCAGTTTGTTGCAGCATGCAGCGTAAATACTGTTCCAGAGTTTGATTGGTCCTCTCGGTTTGTCCGTCGGTCTGAGGGTGGTGACTGGTCGATAGTCTCACATCAATTTGAGCCGACCGACAGCAACTTCGCCAAAAATGAGAAATAAATTGACTACCTCGATCCGAAATTAGAACCGAAGGAAAACCGTGCAGTCGGACGATGTTTTCGAGAAATTCTCGGGCCAGAGTTGCTGCTGTTGGCAAGCCTTTGAGCGGAATGAAATGCGCCATCTTGGAGAATAAGTCCACGATTACTAGAATCGTATTGTATCGGGAGCATGGAGGTAGATCGGTGATGAAGTCCATAGAAAGCGTATGCCAAGGGCGAGGTGGGATGTCAATAGGGCGTAAGAGGCCTGCTGGTCTTTCCTTTTGACTCTTGTTTTGGGCGCATACTCCACAGGACATTATAAAGTCTCTGATATCTTTTTTCCAAGACGGCCACCAGAAGTAGCGCTTGATCTTTTCTGAGGTCTTGGCTATACCGGGATGACCTTCCATTAAAGAGTCGTGATAACAAGAGATTACTTTTTTCTGTAAATCTGTGCTGGGTAGGTATAATCGTTCTTGGAAATACAATAAGTTGTCCTTTACTGCAAAGTCCTTTCCCTGCAGATGCCAATTCTGTATGTCTGCTGGAGTTACAAGTTGCCTGACTTTATCCTTAACTTCCTCTATGGATTCTGTGGTGATTACACCCAGAATTCTTTGTTCGGGAATGATTGGTACAGGTTTAGGGTTGATCAAGTGTTCTTCCACTCCCATCCGAGAAAGGGCATCGGCTTTACCGTTCTTGGTACCAGGTCGATAGGTAATTATGAAGTCAAACTCGGCAAAGAATAATGCCCAACGGAGTTGTCTAGAGGATTGGGCTTTTGCGGTTTTCAAATATTGCAGGTTTCGGTGATCCGTAATCACAGTAACGGTGTGTCGGGCCCCCAGCAGATAATGCCGCCAAGCCTTAAAGGCAGACTTGATAGCCAGAAGTTCCTTGTCAGTGATCGTGTAATTGACTTCAGGAGGCGAGAATTTGCGGGACCAAAATGCCACGGGATGCAACTGATTGGTTACCGGGTCCTTTTGTGATAGAACTGCCCCCATGGCAAGGCTTGAAGCATCAGTTTCCACGATATAGGGGAGTTCGGGGCGAGGGTGTTTTAAGATTGGTGCAGAGATAAATTTAGTCTTCAAATCCTGGAAAGCTTGTTCCGCCTCGGTAGACCATTCAAAACGTTTGTTTTTCTTTAACAAGGCAGTGATGGGCTGGACTATTCGAGAGAACTCGGGGATAAACCTGCGGTAAAAGTTAGCGAAGCCTAACATGCTTTGCACACCTTTTACGGAGGATGGTGATGGCCATTTGAGAACTGCATCGACCTTCTTTGAATCCATACGCACTCCGCCAGGTGATAATATGAATCCCAAGAATTCAACTTCAGTCACGTTGAAAACACATTTTTCCAACTTAGCGAAAAGTTTGTGTTGACGCAATCTTTCGAGGACCATTTTCACGTGTTTCCGATGTTCAGATTCCGATGAAGAATAAACGAGAATGTCGTCGATGTAAACAACAACACACGCATCTATGAGCTCTCTGAGGACATCGTTCATAAAATATTGACAGGCGGCCGGGGCATTGCAAAGTCCGAAGGGCATGACCTGATATTCAAATAGCCCATACTTGGTGCGGAAGGCCGTCTTCCATTCATCGCCCTCTTTTACTCGTACCAAGTGGTAAGCTCCTCTAAGATCCAGCTTTGTATATATGCATGCTTTTCTGACTTGGTCCAGGAGTTCAGGGATCAAAGGTAACGGATATCTATTCTTAACGGTGATCTGGTTCAGGTAGCGATAATCGATACAAGTTCTAAGGTCTCCTTCCTTTTTTGGAACGAAGAACAAAGCTGAAGAGGCAGGGGACTTGGAGGGACGAATAAACCCATTTGCCAGGTATTGATCCAGGTATTGTCGAAGGTGAAGGTTCTCAGGCTCGGTGAGGGCATAAATTCTACTACAAGGAGGAGTAGATCCAGGTATCAGGTCTATCTGGCAGTCATAAGAACTATGAGGAGGTAGAGAGTTAGCCTGCTCCTTCCGGAAAACATCTTGGTATTCTAGGTATTTGGGAGGTAACTGGGGAGTCTCTGAAGAAATTGCTGCCAGTGCAACACCAGGTGGAGGGTGACACGTAGAGACACATTCTGGAAACTGGACCGTTCTTGCTTGCCAATCGATCAGAGGATTGTGTTTCTCTAACCAAGGTATTCCTAGAATAATCTGGAACTGAGGGGCCTTGATCACATCGAACACGATCTTCTCATGGTGTCCATCTTGACTTACTAGCGTCACCTCTTGAGTGGTGTGCGTTACTGGCCCGGAGGCTATCTCCGTACCATCCACCGTAGTAATGACGTCCTTTACAGCCTTGGGACAAAGAGTTAGATTCATCCTCAAAACCATTTCATGATCCACATAATTGCCGATGGCACCGCTGTCTACGTAAGCTTCAATTGCATGTAATCGACCCGGATTATCAGGACTAATGAGGACCATAGGTATCACGAAATGCGAGGTCACGGAACTGGTTTTCACGCTCGGCAAGAGGACCTCTATTCTTGTCGGGCGAGGTTGTTTCCCTGCTCAGAGTTTGTAACTGTGGTAACTGCAGCTCCTACTGCCTTCTTGGCAGGTTTCACCGGACAGTCTCGAAGAAAGTGCCCTGAGTTTCCGCAATATAGGCATAATTGCAACTGTTTTCTCCTTTCCCGCTCCCTTTGTGTTAGAGGACCTTTCAGACCCCCTATTTGCATGGGTTCCCCGGAGTCTACTCCTTTGGAAGGAGTTGGCGGTTTGGAAAATACTTGAGCATCAAACTTGGAACGATCGGCCTTCCTGTTCTGCAGTCTGTGATCTATTTGAACGACCAAGTCTATATAATCCGAACAGTCTTGTGGGGGATTCACTACTTGGGCTAAAACGTCTTTGAGCTCTCCACGTAGACCTCTATAAAACAGCGTAATCCTTTTGTCCTCAGGCCATTGAGTTTCCACTATTAGTCTATTGAAAGATGCAATATAAGCCAAAAGGTCTTGATTACCCTGTCGCAACGAAAGAAGCTCATTGTCCAAGGCCTGCCCCTGTGCATGTCTTGCGAACAGTTTTTCCATACTAAGCTGAAAGGCTTGAAAATCATGGAGAACCGGATCATCTTGATTAACTAGAGGGATCGACCAGTCTGCCGCATTGCCACTAAGGTACGAAAGTACAAAAGCTACTTTAGCTTGATCAGTTGGAAAGGCTGCTGGCCGGCATAAGAAGTGCAACCGGCACTGATTGATAAATACCGCAAACCTCTTTGGGTCACCTGTACCTCTGGCAGAGCCAGAGGTACATTCCCAGGTAGGTTGATCTGCACTGGATTCATAGAGGATGTTGAAGGAAGATTTGCCCCTGATGCGGGTAGCGGGGTCTGTCCGGCTTGTGACTGTAGCAATTGTCTAGCAAGATCATCTGTTCTCTCCTTGGAAATAATTAGTTCCCTTCTTAGAGCGTTCGTTTCCTGACGAGCTGCATGCACTTCTGCCCTTAGTTCCCCAAGTAACCGGGCTAGGTGGTCAGTATCCGAGGTTTCCATAGCGCCTGGGCGAGAGTTTTGCGGTAGGCTTTGCGTTCTGTAACTCTCACCTGATTCTCGCAGAAGCGCCGGTCCTGACTGGGCGACTACCGTATCTTCAAAGGTGATGTGCAGCACCCGATTGGCTCTTTGGGCTGGACCTCTGTGCCCTGTATGCCTGACGTGCAGAGTAAGATGTCTGCAGATAGAAAATACGGGGTTAATGAACTGGGGTTATTGGGGTGTCCCTATCTCTTTCCTCTTCTCCTCTCCTGTAGACCTCCACAGGTTAACGCTCTCACCTTAGGTAAGTGAATGCCGAGCTCTCCATCTGCCTCGGGGCAGGGTGCTGTAGCCAGTTTCTTCACTGGATAGGTAGCGCAGGCCTCTTGACTTCAGAGGACTGCTGTCCGTCGTTTACTGCACGAACGGTAAGTTTCGAGTAACTCAAATGTCTTTAAAGTCTTTAATAATGATGTCTCTTGTTTTGCAGGGTTCCGGCGATGGCGGATGACGGGCTGAAGTGAGTTGAAGATGGAGCCCGTGTGATGAATAGAAGCGCCTGGAAGCACGTAAGTAAGCGCTTGTTGCCAGCTTCACAAAGCGCTCTAACTGTCTTTTTATTTTGCAGGTACAAGTTCGGAGCGGCTGCAGGGTGCCGGGATACCCACTGGGTTAGATGTGGAAAGGAGTAATGGCACGTGAGTATTAAAGTTCCCCAATGTCTTTAAACGCACCTTGTTTTGTCTTTCAGATGCGAGATGCAGCGCCGACGGCCTCCGGAGCGTGCGAAGAGTTGGTAAGCTTTTGTCTTTCAGATGCCGGAATGCAGTGTGAAGACCTCCGGAGCGCACGAAGAGTAGGTAAGCCTTTGCCTTTCAGATGCCGGAATGCTAACCTGTTCTTTCTTGTCTTTATAGGTGTTGCTGAAGACTGGATTCAGGATGGTAAGCCTTTTTCCTTAGGCCCAGGACCGGATGCAGAAGACACGATGAGCGTTCTGCTGCAGAGGGTGCAGAATAACGCAAAGCAAGATTCATCCACCGGGTGTGGTTTAAATAGCCTCCTGTAGTGCTTAGGTGTCTCCTTCCACAGCCACGCCTAAGTAAGAAAAGAGTTCCTGGTAAAAAAAGAGTTCCTGCCTTCCAGAAGAGTTCCAGTGTTCTGAATCTAGGGAGTGGCTCCAGCCCCACCCAACAGGAAAAGTAGTTCCAAACAGAAGAGGATCAGAGGCTCATCTGGCAGGCAAGTAAGCAGCATGGTCTGCTGCAGGTAAGTCCACCCAAGCATTATGAGCCCGGCGCTTCCAGCGCTGGGACTGGGCATATTTATGAGCCTGGTGCCACTGGCGCCAGGACTGGGTCCAAAAGGTCCCAATTGGGACTGGTTGGCACTCGGAACCTGGGTTATGGATCTGCTTCCAAGGGAGTTGGGAAACCCTGACCTTTTGGAAGCAGAGATCATGACATTCCCCAAAATGTGCTGTTCAAGATAGAGCGTGATTATATAGCTCCGTAATCATCTGCTCTCTGTTCGCCGTTCTCACTCTCTTTCTCTACTACGCAGTTCCGCGCTGGGCGCTGTGGCTGCTGGGGCGAGCCTGCCCATGTCAGGAATACCGCTGGGTCCTAGAGGCCCGACGGGAGGGCCACTCGATGAGCGTCTGTGTACGCCGAAGTGAGGAGGCAGGGCCGGGGTCCCTGTGAGAGCGCGTTCGCTCGCGGCCCCGGCTCCTCTAATCGCTGGAAACAAAATAAAACACGGCCGCAGGGCCACAGCGGTGATGAAGGGAGAAAGGGTGCTTCTCCACACAAAATTTACATTGCGGGATTTATGTCTCTCGTCTTAGAGTTAATCAGTACGCTTGCGCCATAATACTCATATAGACAGAAAACTAAAGCAAGCCGTGCTCTTACTGAATGAACTAACACGAAAACTCTTCAAACAAACAACACTCCAGTATTATGAAGGTGCACTTATCTGAGGGAGCAGCAACAAAGAAAGAGGATTTGGGAACAGGCAGGGTTCCTCTTATGGGCCGAAGTAGGCCCTGATTGGACAAGGGGAAGGATACAGGACTACATGGGCACAGAGGATTGTGGGCATTGGTAGTCCAGAGAGATTTGCTGTTATTTTTTCAAACTATTATACCCCTACGTTTATGGTAAGCTTCCAGGGAATCTGGAAGGGTTAAAACAGTGTTACCAAGTTGTTTTTTTTTAACCAGCTTTAGTTATTCAAAAACATCATGTTCATGTGCTACGTTGGCCCAAGATTTCAATGATTTAACCCATAACAATTATCAAGGCCATCTGTTACCTTTGATTTTACAATTATTAGACCTGATTTAAGCATAGGATTAATATTAACTATAACCGTTCAACAAACTTTCCCCTAAACCCCCTCCCCCTCCCAGCACCCCAGTGGCATGGACCATATGTTCCGATTAGATGGCTTCTGCATTAAGTCAAGGTTGTCTCGCTTAATCTATTAGTGTTCAAAGCTGAAGCGTTCTCAATAGATTTGGTCTAAAAAAATATGCCTCCCTGCCTCTGACGTAGTCGAAGAAGGGGTCCCAGATTGCTCGGAATTTCAAGTACTTGCCCTCTCTCAGGGACCCCACCTTCTCCATAGCCATCACATTCCATGTTTTCACCCACCACCACGCTGTTATCGGACCTTCTGGGTTTTTCCACGCTTGTGCCATCGTCATCTTTGCTGCCATTAGCAGATGAGTGATAAGCGCTGCGTTGTTGCCAGATGCCGCATATATGTCTTCAACCGTTATACCCAGAAGTATAACCTTCGGCTCTGCTGGCAGCTGTTTTCCTGTAATTTCTTTTATATACCCCAGGTTTCCTTCCAGTAGATAGTCGCTTTAGGACAAGACCACCACATATGAAATAAGTCACCTTTGTTTCCGCAATTTCTCCAGCACATAGGTGAATAATTGGAATTCATTTTGTGCAATCGCAGGGGAGTTAAGTACCACCTAAAGCAGATTTTGTTTGCAGACTCTTTAATGGCCGTGCATGCAGAAGATCCCTGTGTTCTCCTCCAGATTTGAGCCCACTCCTCCTCAGTGATAGGGACACCTATATCCCTTCCCCACTTGTCCATATATGAGAATGTATCACCCACTTGTGCCCTATCCAACATCTTGTATATTTTGGAGACCGCCTTGACCTCATCCCCTTCATGAAGCAGTAATTCCAGTCCTATTGGCGCCCTAGTGGCTACCTTCTTAATTTCTTTGTGCGTGATCCAATGGCGTACTTGGACGTAGGTGTATCTGTCAGCTTCCCCTATTCCAAACTTTTGTTTACACTCTTCAAATTGCAATGGGTTTCCCTCCCGAAAGAAGTCTTTCAAATATAGTATTTGTTCCTGTCCCCAGTTCTTCAAGAGGTTAGGCCATCTGCCTGGAGTGAAGTTTTGATTGTGGGCCATTGGGGTGAATGGGCCCAGCCCCGGGCCAATGTTACTTTTTTTAGTGCTCGGTCCCAGCCTCTCAATGTGATCTTGGTTGCTTCAAGCAGGCCACCCTCTCTTTCCCTATCTCCCACCCTTACCCCGTGAAGTACCTGCAGAGGAATCGTTGTCACTGCTTGCTCTATTCCCACCCATCCTTTTGAGTTGTCCCCTCCCCCCCAGGACAACATTGGTGCTATTTGTGCATCCGGGGCATATCTCTCTACATCAGGGACCCCCAAACCACCCAAGCATGGAGGCCTTGTTAGTATTTCCTGTTGTATTCTAGCTTTTAGTTTATGCCATATAAAGGCGGTTAGGTCTCTCTGAAAGGGTTTGCTAATCTTGGGGGGGGATCTCTATTGGGAGCTAACTCATCGTATATAATAGGCGTGGTAATAGGGTCATTTTGAGTGCCGCAATGCGTGCGAACCAGGACAATTCCTGGATATCCCATCTATGTAGGTCCTCTCTCAGTTGTTTCAGCAGCGGGGTAATGTTAGCACTGTACAGGTCTTTATGGCATTTGGTCAGTTGGATCCCTAAGTATTCTAGTGAATCTTTCTCCCAGGACAATGAGTATCCTGCTCTCAGGGCTTCAACTATCTCTTCCCTCTCTGAGATGTTCAGGGCCTTAGATTTAGTGAAATTTATGGTGAATCCGGAAATCTTGGCAAACTCATGTACGGCGTTAAGAGCTCTTGGAAGCAAATTCTTGGGATTCCCGAGGAACAACATTATGTCATCTGCATATAGTGCTATTTTATGGACAGTTCCACCGCATTTAACACCTTGTATAGCAGGGTCTTGTCTTATTGTTTCAGCTATAGGCTCCATCGCCATGGCGAAGATTAAGGGCGAGAGAGGGCAACCCTGTCTTGTCCCTCTATATATTCTGACTTTTGTTGTGGGGTTCCGTTAACCATAAAGGTCGTGCTTGGGAGGCGGAAGTTTGCTAGGATCATTCTGCTAAAGGTGGCATCACACCCAAATGTCTGCAGCACCAGTTCTAGGTATTTCAAGTCTAGGCTGTCAAATGCTTTCCTGGCATCTAAAGCGACTACAGAGAACCTTTGCCCTGTCCTACAACCCAGATCTATTATGTCCACTGCCCACCTGATATTATCTTGAGTGTGTCTCCCTTTTATAAATCCTGTTTGATCAGCATGAATTATTTTGGGAAGGACGTTGGCAAGTCTAGTTGTGAGGACTTTAGCGTAAAGCTTAGCGTCAGTGTTTAATAGAGAGATAGGCCTATAACTGGCGCAGTCTGTGGGGTCCTTGCCCGGTTTAAGTATTAGGATGGTGGTGGATTCTCCCATCTCGGTTGGAACTGTGCCAGTGGTTCTTATGTGGTCAAATAGTTTTGTTAATGGGCCCAGCAGCTAGTTGTGAAATGTCTTATAGTATCCGCTTCCAAGTCCATCGGGGCCCGGGGCTTTGTTGAGGGACAAAGCTGTTATGGCATCGCTAATTTCTGGTGCCGTTATAGGGGCCTGCAAAGCGGAATTATCCTCTTCTGTGATCTGGGGGAGAAGGATCCCCGATATATATTCTTTTTGTGTTTGGAGGTTTAAATGTTCGCTTTCTAACAAACCCTGATGGAATCGTTCCATTATCCTGAGCTTCCCTTCCTCTGTAGTGCATGGTTCCCCCATTTTGTCTTTTAATCAAGCTATAGAGTTACAGGAGTTTTGCTTGCAGAGTTTGGCTGCCAAGAACCGATTTGCTTTACTACCCTGAGTGTAATATGTCTGCTTGGTGTTGATTAGTGCTTGTGCCATGCGCTCTGCTACATGAGCTTCTAATTGTGCTCTTGCTTTCCTGACCACCCTGAGAGTTTTTTGGGATTGTCTATCCTTATGTTGTCTTTCTGCTTCATTTAATGCTGCTTCGAGAGTATTTCTAACCAGCCTTCTTTCCCTCATGTACGCTGTTGCTTGGGAGATGAATTCACCCCGAATTACTGCTTTACTAGCATCCCAAATTGTCGCCCAGTTTGCCTCACCGTTGTCATTTTCTTGAAAATAATTGTTAATTGCCTCCTCTATGTGCACTCTAAGAGCCAGGTCCTTCAACATTATCTCCTTCAATTTCCAAGGCCTGCGGTTTTTATGGGTGTTCCGGGCCATCTCTAATTGTACTACGACTGGGGCGTGGTCTGAAACATATTGGACTTCTATCTCTACTTTGTTAATATAGGGGATCAGAGTGGTTGACACCAGCACCATGTCAATTCTCGGGTACCCTTTATGGACTGCCGAATAATGGGTGAATTGCCTCTGTTGCCTGCGAAAGAACCTCCATGTCTCTATCACCTCTAAATCTCGGAAGATTTTGCCTAACGGCTGCCTATTTCTAGCATCTGCTGCCGTGGGCGGAAGGGTTCTGTCAAGTGCTGGGTCCATAGCACAGTTAGAATCTGCTCCAACTATCGTCTGACCTTCGCACAGACCCCCCAGAGTTTTCAGTGTGTCCCTCAGGAATATATCCTGCTGCTCATTCGGGGCATAAATGGCTATTAATGTATATAACTGTTCCTGTATCATACCTTTCAGGACCAGATGCCCCCCTCCGGATCCGGATCTTTAAAGATAATTCTTTAATGGTCAGATTGGCCCCCATCAGGATAGCGACCCCTTTCGTTTTCCTACCACCCGAGGCGAAAAATTGGCGGGGAAAAGCCTTGTGCTTCAGCCTTCTTTCATCCTCCGGAAGGAGGTGTGTTTCCTGGAGGAAGGCTATTGAAGCCTCCAAGTCTATGAGTCTCGACAGAATAGATCGGCGCTTGACTGGCGAGTTGAGGCCTTGCACATTGAGCGAGACTAGATTCAGTTCAGCCATCTAATAATTGTACGTGGGCCCTTATCTCTCGGTTTGCCTTTTCTCCTCGGTTCTCCCTTTCCATTTGCCTACGTTGGTCCATGCCACCCCACAAAGTTAAATAACTGCATAACTTTCCCTTTCCCCCTTCAACTTTCCCTTCCCCCTAGCCCCTAGTACCCTTCAGAACAAAGCTCCTCTGAACTTTCTCTGTACCCCACTTGGAGCATTGGGTATCACCTTCCCTCCCACTGGTATTTTGCCAGGACCTGCAACTGTCCTGCATTGGTTCCCAAGTGGATACTCCCTTCCCTCCATCCGAGGGTCACAGCCTCTTTCGCCGTAGGTTTTATTCGCATCTTCAATTATGATTCAGATCTTCCGGGTTCTCACAGACATTTCGGTTAAGGGCTTCTTGTTTTCCTTCCGTTCCCCGTTTCCTAGTTAGGGTCGATGACCACTCCCACTGTCTACGGTTTCCGCTTCTGAGGCTACGAGCCGAGTATGGGGCCGGGTGTCGTTCCTCTTCCTCGAGGTGCAGGAGAGTCTTTCCTTCCTCGCAAGTGGCGATGCGTTGCAGTTTGTTCTCCCAGGTAAACTGCAGACCAAAGGGGTATGTCCATCTATAAATAATCCCCTTGTCTCTTAATGCCCTTGTAACTGGCACCATTAGTCTTCTTTTATGTAAGGTGGACAGAGCCAAATCCTGGAACAAGTGGATCTCGGCACCATTGATGGTGATCGGTTGTTGGTTTCTCGCTGCACGAAGGATCCTCTCTTTCATCGTGTAGGAAGTCATTGCCAATAGGACATCCCTGGGTCTGGCCCCTGGGTCTTCTATGCGGGCCAACTCTGTGCACCCTGTCTATGAGAATGTCTTCCGGCTGGACATCCGGTAGGAGGCTACTGAAGCAGGTTTGCATCGTCTCTTTCAGATCCTTGTCCCCAATTGACTCTGCCAAACCTTTCACCCGTAAGTTGGATCTGCGGGATCTGTTCTCCAAATCCTCTGCCTGGAGCTCCAAGTTGTGCGTTGCTGTGGCAATCTGTTCCAGGAGCATACTCATCTGTTTGGAGTCTTCTGCAATTTCGGAGAGCCCTGCCTCTGTTGTGTTTACTCTCTTTGCTAGATCTGTGATGTCTTGTTTGACCTCCTTCAGGGATGTGCGTAATTCTTCCTTTATTTTCCCCAATTGGTCCTGAAGGGAGTCCATCATACGTTTCTCCATTCTCTGTAGACACACCAGTAGCTCCTCTTTGTTCAGTGCCATCTCCGTGGAAGCCTCTACAGAGTTCTGGGCGTGGTGTTCCCTGTTTGTTTGTTCGACCCAAGGCGCCTCCTCACAAGGACGTCTCCAGCAATGTTCCAACCGGCCTTCTCCCGCTTTCAGTGTGTGTGGGTCTCTTGACCGGGCTTCTTTGGCCTTGATTCTTGGCATCTGTGCCAGCACCAGAGGTGGGAGAGAGGATCCCAGCGATGGATGTGGTCAGGTGGATCGAGTCCTTTACTGGACTATCAATTCTGTCACTCTTTTAGATATAGTGGGGCCAGATTAACTCAAATTTCTGAAGATAGTTATGCGCTGTGAGCGGCCCGATGCCTCGGAGTGCCATATGCGGCCAGACCCCAGTCGCGCTTAGCCGTGAATCCCACTTTCGTGCCCACCACCAACTTATTCAGTCGGCACCAACAGACTGTGTAGTTCTCCACTGGGGGAGGTCACACCCCCCACACCCCTCACCAGGTCACCACTGGTTCTGGAATTGCCCGTCCCATGGGCACCCGCTTAAATGTGTGTGTGTCCACTTGGGGTAGACGGGGGGGCACCCGGAGCAGGCCCGTCCAACCCCAAGGATCAAGCGCTGCTGTGCCACCAACAGGTATATGGGAACCCGCTGGATCTCGCCCCCTCCCGCCGCCCCCTACCGTGCTCAGCTGCCACCTGGCTCCTCCACCGTTGTTCCAGGCTGCTCTCCTGCTTTCTCTCCAGCTTCAGAATTCGGTGCTTGTTAATTGCGTGTTATGTGCGCGGCATGGGCTCTTCACTTGCCGCCCTTCCCTCGCAGGCCAACTCCGCAGCGTTCTCCCAGCCCAGAGCGGGTTCTGGGTAGGAGCTCCTCCGCACCCCCCAGAAGCAGTTTCCAAAGGGGGGTGGCGTCAGTAACAGTAGCCACGAGCCCAGGCCCACGACGGGGCTCGTAAGGTCCCCAAGGGACCAGCGCCTCTCCTCTCCGCCCAGTCCACTCATTCCCAGCGGGCCGCTGCTCAGTGCACCACCGGTGCCTAACTTTAAACGCATGCCAGCGGGACACCGGCAGCAGGAGTCGCGAGCCCCGGATCGCAGTAAGCTCCTCAAAAGACCCCATGGCCCTCCGCCCAGCTCTGGTCGCAGCACGGCGGTGGCAGGCTCCCTGGCGTCAACAGCTCCGCCAGGCGCAGGTCAGCTCCGTCTTCCCGCGGCTCCACTCCTCACCGGCCACCCTGCTCGGAGCCTGGTTACTGCTCCCGCAGGGGCCCGACACCGCCGCAGTGAGTGCAGGCACCGATATCGCGGGCCAGCAAGTCCTCCGCTGCCCCCAGGACCGACCTCCCTCTGCCACCGTCAGCCGCTGCCTGGGGCCTTTCGCTGCCCTGCCGCTATGGGGCTGCAGCCTCACTCTCAGACGGGTGCCCTTTGCCCGATCCTCGGCACAACCTCGTGGGTGCAGTCCCTGCAGCTTCCAACGCCGATAGCTTTGACATTGGGCGAATTTTGTACTGTTTTCTCCTTTTTTCGATCCTCCTCTGACGGAGGTCAGCGGAGCGCGCCTCTGCTACACGGCGGCCATCTTGTTTCCCTGTTACCAAGTTTTAAAAAAAAGATTTTTTTTTACGTTGAATGCTGTGGGAGCAGTAAATAAAGAAGTAAAGCATAATGCTCGCCTCCGTCTTGTCATAGAATTAAAATATACTCATTAGAAGAACCCAAAACAGTGCAATTGCAGCCTAAATATAACTTACCTATTTTATCAGAAGATGGAACTTGGAGTGAAGGAGCAAGATTGTGGCAAGAGGAGGATTCCAGAGAACAGGAATTAATTAGTGCTAGTGGTTAGTGGGAAATAAGCCCAACAAAACAAGGACGCACTAATGTAGGGCGACAATGCTTGGTATTTCAGCAGCATAGCGTCCAAAGTCTCATACCAAGCATTGGGACAATTGATAAGGCAGAGAGAGATCCTGTGAGTACTCTAGTAGGCACTTGGGCACTAATTCACACAAGCATCTAATGCTCCTCACAAACAATCAGACAAGACAGCAAACAAACAATCGCATTCAATCCGTTATACAGACCGCAGTCATTACCTTGCGGGCGGTGACGTACGATAGGAGCTGTCCGGAAGACGCTCCGAATGGCTCAGAACGAGCACAGCAGAACCGGAGGCAGGCTGAAAACAGGGTAACAGTGAGGAAGTCCGTGGGCAGTCCGAGGTCAGTTCGAAAGAAGGCAGGGTCACAGAATGGAAGAAAAATTAGCAAGTAACTTCAATGAATGGCACGATTGGAGCGCATACCATATTAATCAGAAGCGCCGGATGAATGAAAGCACAATGCTTAAATGTGTCATAGACAGGAGCGTATGACGAACCAGCCTGGTTGCCATAGAGATGCGTTAGGCATTGGATCACACTTGCCTTCTGAGTCTTGGGCATTGGTAAAAGTGTCATGGTAACCGCCAGGGGCGAGAGAAGAATACAGCTAGAGGGATGCAGATTTCTGCAAGCCGTGACAATTGTAGTACCTCAATTCCTGATAGTTCCAGACATTACCACCATTTTGACTAGAATACCACCATCTGCAGAATATTTTTCAGTACTCGCTTTGAAGAACACATTTGTTAGTATACCATTGCATCCGGACAGCAGATTTTTATTTGGTTCCTCCCTTGGTGGAAGAGCATACACTTTCACTAGAATACCACAAGGATATACAGAAAGTCCAAGCATATACAGTAGGGCACCTAAGGAACAGTTGGATTCCTTGAAATTGCCTGCATCTGTTACATTGATTCAATGCATTGATGACTTGCTTATTGCAGCTCCCACGGAGGAACTCTGCAAACATGCAACCTTATTATTATGGACACATCTGGCTCATCATGGCCATAAAGTTTCTCTCAAGAAATCTCAATATTGTAGACAGAAGGTAGCATATTTAGGGTACCTCCTGTCTAAGGAGGGTAGAAAACTAGCACCAGACAGAATACGAGCAATTTGCAATATGCTGCAGCCAAAAACACAGAAACAAGTTAGAGCACTGATAGGTGCTGCCCCTTATTGTAGAGAATGGATACCTACTTTTTCGCTTATTGTCAAGCCTTTGATACAACTCATGACTAAAAATGTACAGGATCCGGTGACATGGACTGTTGAACATTAAGAGGCATTTGTTTTGTTGCGTAGAACGCTTTGTCCTGCTCCTGTTTTAGGGACTTTGGATTACGAAAAGGAATTTGTCTTGTTTGTGCATGAAGTTGATGGATGTGCTTTGGGTGTTTTGACACAGGAACATGGAGGAAGAAATAGACTTCTGCAGATATTTTTCCTCCACGTTAGACCTTGTTACAAGTGCTTTGCCTAAATGGTTGCACTCAGTAGCAGCTGCAGCATTGTCAGTGAAACAAAGTGAAGCTATGGTTTTAGGTCACTCTTTAACCGTAACGGTACCTCGCTCAGTCGATATCCTTTTAAATAGGACTCAGACTCAATGTATGACTACGGCCCGATTTATCAGATATGAATTGATATTGTTTGCACCACATATCACAATTATGTGCTGTGACACACTCAACCACGCTGATCTATTACCCATACATACCAAATCAGGGTATTGGGGACAATGAGGCAGCCGACCATGATTGTATCTTCGCAACTGAAGAAGACACCAAAGGCAGAATTGATTTGCGAGATATCCCCCTTCCGCAGGCAGAAGGAGAATTATATTTTGACGTGTCATGTTTTAACATGTTTATTTTTGTTCGACACACAGGAGAATCTACATTACAGCAAATAAAAGTTTAGCAATTTATCAAGCCCATTAGTCCCCTTACTTTCAGCCAGCCCTCCTCCTCCCTCCCCATAACCCTCAGTTCCCACCCAAATCTCGCTCCTCCTCTCGCTGTATCATGTCTGTATTCTCGGACAAGAGAGCGTTTGCCACCGCACGCGGCTTGTATGTTACAGCCGGATAGCTCCGGTCGTAGTCTATCAACGGGGACCAAATGTTCGTGAAGCGATGAAGGAGGCCTCTGCTTGCCGCTGTAATTTTCTCTGCTATGAAAATGTCCCATAGTTTCAACCCCCAGAGGATCATCAGGGGGCCTTCCGGAGATTTCCATGTTCGTGCCACCGTGATCTTGGCGGCTAGGAGTAGTTGAGTTAGGATGGTCACCGCTCTGCCAGATCTTGGGTATATGCCCGGGATCAGGGCTCCTAGTAGAATTGATTCTGGCTCCAGAGGCAATGTGATCTTCGTTATGTCCTCTATAGCCAAAATGCATTGGGACCAGAAATTTGCAACCACTGGGCAAGACCATCACATATGAATAAATGATCCCGGGAGGCCACATTGGCGCCAACATCGGGGGTCTAAGGATTTGGTTGATGTGGTGTAGTCGGTGCGGCAGATAGTACCATTTTAGGAGTAGTTTATGAGCACACTCCCGATTAGTGATGCAGTAGGAGGAGGATCGGGTACGAGACCAAATATCTATCCACGCCTGGTCCTCTATCGAATGTCCCAGGTCCGTTTCCCATTGGGCCATGTAGGTTGCTATGGCAACGAGCGAGTTCGTCTGCACCAGCTTGTATATCGTCGAGATTCGTCCTTGGTGTGGGGGTCTGCGAGTGTCAGTTCTTTAGGGTCCAGCTCCCATGTAGCTGCCAAGCGAATTGATGGATGGGAGCACCAATGTCGTAATTGCGCATATGAGAATCTGTCCGTTTCCATTAAGCCAAAGGTGCTTTTACATTGTTCAAAGGTGAGTGGCCGATCTCTCTCAAAGAGCTGACCTAAGGAGCTAAGACCTCCTGCGATCCAGATTTTAAAATACACGGGGTGGGCTCCTGGTGAGAACGTCGGATTATGAAAAACTGGGGCGGGTGGGCCCAGGTCTCTCGGGATGCCCCTATGCTTACGTGTCCATTCCCATGCTTTTAGGGTGTGCTTGGTGGAGGATAGAATGGCCAGCCATGTTCTCTATGAGGCAGGAGGCAGACGTAAGAGGAAATGTAGGGGAAGGGGTAAGCGGGATTGTTCAATCTCTGCCCATCTTGGTCGATTCGAGCTAATCGTCCAGGCTTGAGTGAGGGCTAATTAAGCCGCTATCTGATATTTCTAGAGATCCGGGACTCCTAAGCGTCCTAGGCTTGGACTGGTCAGCATCGTTTTCAGTGGGATCCTTGATTTTTTACCCCTCCAAATGAAATGTAGCATCTTTCTTTGGAGGCGCTGAAGCAGGGGCCTGGGGATCATAATAGGAAGGGCAGAGCAAGCATAAAGGAGTCGCGGGAGGAGATTCATCTTACACGCCGCTATACGGCCCAGTAGCGAGATCTCCTGTGACCGCCAGCGATCAAGGTATTCTTCTAGGGACTTGAATAACGGTTGGAAGTTCACCCGATAAGTGTCTTTGGGACGGGCTGTAATCTGGACTCCTAGGTAGGGTATCGCCTTTTCAGTCAGTTGGATCGAGCAGAGGGATCTGAAGGACACAAGAGAAGCAAGGAAAGAAGACGATTTGCTCTCAAGTCTCAATCGAAAGACTTTAAAGAAACTCCTATTGGGGTAAAACAGCACAGGGGGAAACCCCAAACACACATGTTACCAAGACCACTCCAATTTCAAACTAATTTGGAATCTAAACATGGACCAAGCTCTCTAGATGAATGCAAATATTTAATCATTAGGCATGTTTATATCTAATCATTGAATTTGAATTGAATTTTCTGTTATAAATCCCTCCTGATGAGCCAAAAGATTTGGTGAAACACGTGTAGAGGGCACTACTATTTAAGAACAATTTTTGGAGTATCATTTTTGGAATGAAAAAGCCTCATGATACAACAAACATGATTTTTGGAACATCATTTAACCTATAGTTAGCGTTAACTTTAGGTTCCCTAGAAGGTGACTTGAAAATTCTGTTCTTCATGGATCTGAAGGACACTTTATCTTCTGGTTCCAGTCTCACCCCTAGGGCTGATGATTTTGTGAAGTTTATAGCGAATCCAGACACTCTACCAAAGGAGTGAATTTCTGCTAGGGCGGACCTCAACGATTGGGCGGTATCAGTAATGGTCAGCATCACATCATCCGCGTATAACGCTATTTTATGTTGGGAAGGGCCAACTTGCAGGCCTTTGATACTGGGGTTGAGGCGGATTCGTTGTGCCAGGGTGAAGAGCAGGGGGGATAGGGGACATCCCTGCCTGGTTCCACATGATAGGGGGATCGATTAGATAGGAGGCCGTTGACTCGAAGCAGGGTTTTCGGAGCTTGATAGTTCGCCAGGATGAATTTCTTAAATGTGGGGCCAAAGTGAAAGGACTCTAGGGTGAGCCGGAGAAACAACCAGTCCACTTTAACGAAGGCCTTAGCCGCATCCAGAGCCAGCACTGCCAATTTTCGCGAGTCTCGCTGTGCAATTTCAACCAAATTCAGGACTCTGCGTATGTTGTCTGGAGCCGTTCTGTTCATTATAAAACCCGTTTGATCCGGGTTGATAACGTCTGGGGGCACCTTCGCTAACCGGTTAGCCAGGACTTTTGAATATATTTTAGCGTCTAGGTTTAATAGGGAGATCGGTCTATACGCCGTGACATCTCTGGGGTCCTTTCCTGGTTTCAATGCGAGGACTGTAATCGATTCTTGCATTGATGGGGTAATTGTTCCAGAGACAGCGAAAGAGTTAAAAGGGTCGTCAGAGGGGCTACCAGCTGGAGGTGGAAGATTTTGTAGAAGCGGGTCGAGAACCCGTCCGGGCCCGGGGCCCTTGGTTTGAGACTCTTGATGACCTTGTCCACCTCTTCACTTGCAATCAGGGACTCCAGCTCGTCTCTAATCGCTGGGGAGATCTGGGTAAGCGCTGAGTCTCGGAGGTACGATTGTTGGTCCCCAGGCAATCTCAGGGACGCTGTCAACGTGTCCGTCAGATGTGCTACTGCAATATGCTGCTTGTCCCCCTCTGCAAATTGGACTCTACCTTGGGGATCACGGAGGCCTAGAATTGTGTTCCTCTTCCTGACCTTTGCCAGCTTTTCTACCAGGAATTTGTTAGCCTTGTTTCCTTTGGCATAGTAGCTTTGTTTCGTTCTAGCTAAGATCTGAGCTGTGTCTTCCGCATAGTATGGTTCCAGCTTCTTTCGGGCTACCTGCAGGGTCCGGTGAGTTATAGGCGTCCAGTTCTTTGCCTTGCATATTGCTTCCGCTTTCTCTGCTTCTCCTTGTAGGGCCTGGCGGATTTGCCGCTTCTTTTTATGATAAGCTGCTCCTTGCGAGATCAAGACCCCTCTCACCACTGCCTTCATTGCGTCCCATGTTGTGGCCGGTGAGGTGTCCTCATTTTTGTTTTCTTTAAAGAAATCTTTGATAGCTTCCCTCAGAGACATGTCTCATATGCGGTTACTACTCTATAGCAGAGACCAGACAAATACCTTTTAATTCAGCAGAGGCAGCATAAATTATAGCCTTGACCCATGCTTGTGAATTGTCAGAGAACCTTTCTGTAAATATTTTCACTGATAGTCAGTATGCTTTCAGAGTAGCACCTAATTTTGGGAAATTATGGCCAGAAAGGGGATTTCTGACTTCACATGGAACCAAAAAACAGCATGGTTCCTTAATATTGCGATTGTTGTCATCTCTAACGCTACCAAAGAAGCTAGCAATAATTAAATGTGCAGCCCATCAGAAGATAGTAACTGAAGTTCGAAAAGGAAATAATTTTGCTGATTCCATAGCCAAACAAACGGCATTAGATTGTACTTCAGGGATGTACAATATTGAGACTATTAAATGGGCCCAGGGTTCAGGACTGATAGAGTAAACCTCTGTCAGCATCAAAGAAATACAAGCAATGGCTACTGATGAAGAAATAAGGGACTGGAGAGATATCCTTGCTACACAGGACAATGAGGGGTGATGGGTCACAGGGTCTAAAAAACAATGGATGTTGCCTAATGCTTATGTACCCTTGGTTGTGCATATGACCAATGGACCCGCTCACATACATGCTAAAGCTATTTGCAAACAATTGGAAAATGTTTGGTGTAATTCATTTATCACTACAACAGCTGATAATGTGGTTAAAAACGGTATGATATGCTTACAGCATAATGTAGCCAGAGTGACTACGGTCTCCGCAGGAAATTTGGACCCTCCTGCTTTCCCATTTTAGGTCTTGCATTTTGATTTTATTGAATTAGAAAGATGTAATCATTTGAAATATGTACTAGTAGTGATTTGTGCCTTTAGCAAATGGGTAGAGGCTTTCCCCTTAAAGATACCACAGTCATATCCACTGCAAAGGTTATGTTAAAAGAATATTTCCCCCAGATTTCGATTACCCAGGGTAATCTGGACTGATAATGGTCCCCACTTTATTGCAGAAGTAATACGAAGTGTGTGTAATGGATTTCAGATTAAAAAGAAATTTCACATGGCTAATCACTCACAGAGTGCAGGGTTAATTGAGCGTCACAATGGAATTTTGAAAAATACATGAGGTCACATGTGTGCACACACAGTACTCAAAAGGGCCAGACGCTCTACTTTTAGCATTACTCTCTAAGAGAACTACAGTTGCATCCAAATCAGGGTTGTGGCCCTATGAAATAGTCATGGGTAAACCAGCGAATGTTTGGGGTGCTCCTAGACCACGAGTATTGTTGATTATTGTAACCAATTGACTGATCAATTGCGTTCTATTCACCAGCGGGTGAAGGATAGTTTACCAGACATGAATCTACGAGACGGGCATCGGGTGAAACTTGGCTAGTTTGTTATTGTGAAACATTTCCAGAGGAGCACCGCACTGGAACCACGCTGGACAGCGCCACACCAGGTCTTGTTAGCCACACAGACTGCTGTTCAGGTGGAAGGGAAAACCACTGGATTCATGCTTCTCATGTCAAATTGGGTCCTTTACCCTCCTTTACCCTCACCTTCTGATGGAGATCATTCTCCTTTGTCTGAAACAAAGAATGTTTGCACCCCTGTAAGTCTGTCAAAATCTGACACCCACCTTGTTCGAAGATCATACTATTCCAGGAGCAACCAGATACAATCTGAGACCCAGCAAAGAATAGGGCTGGGCTTCTGAAATATACAAGTGCATTCCCATTTGAGCCCCCATAGGGCTCAATGGGAATGGGGAAGGAGCAAATAACGGTAGCGCTATTAGCGGTACCGTTATTTGCTCTGAAGTCCCTCAGGTGGTCCTGACCTTAACGTGTTGTCCGACCACACGTTAAGGATGGGACCCGCTGAGGGACCTCGTAGTAGGGCGGTAAGGGATTACCGACACCGGTGCCCTTACCGCATAACGTGTAATTGTTAGTGGTGTTAGGACTAATGTTGGGTTGCTGTTGTTGTCTCCAGTGCCTTCCTGTATGTTGTTCCCTTTTGTCCCAGAGCTGTGTCAGAGTAGTACAAAACATGAAACCCCTCCCCAGGGATAGCCATGAAGCCAATGCCATGATGATGAAAGAAATGCAAATTTAGTATTTAATTAACAAAGATATTGAAAGCCTAACCAATTCAGATTGTTCATCAGGAAAAATGAATTAGCTTAGGCTAAAAGGAGGGTTTGTTAGAATATAATAATAAATATATGTAGTTAATTATCCCTAAGCTAATCAATTTCTGCAAACAAAACCCGTTTCTTCGCAAGGTTTAAAAGGGGTACATTTGTAAATTTCACCGAGGGTCATATTGCTTTTAGTACCACGGCCCACAAGATTTGCGTGACCGGGGCACTAAAAGCACTTTTTTTTTCTGGACAGAAAAAAAAGGCCAAGAAAATGGCCGCCGGGAAAGGGAAAACGGGAGACGATGGAAGCCTCCAGCTGTGTGGAGGTGCGGAGTGGGGATGGCGCCGCTTGGTATCTCCACACGGCTGGAGGCTGCCATCGTCCCTCACCGGGGACAAAGGAGCAAGAAGTTAAGTGGAGTGGGGAGGGCAGGGAGGAGGGAGGAAAGGGGAGGGAAAACAAAAAAAACCTTACCTGAGTCCCCAGCGGGGGACGAAGGTAGTCTCTCAACCGTGGGGAGGCTCGGAGCGGGGATGGTCCTGCTTCAAGCTTCCTCATTGGCTGAGGGGCTACCACGCCCCCCCGCAATGGGTAAGGAGGCTGGAATCCCAGCTGAGAGTCAAGGGATTTTCGGCTGGATAACGACCTGGCGAGAGCCAATCAGAATGTATGTTGCATTCTGCTTGACTCTCGCCGGGTACTAATGCTATGTAAAGACTTGCCGGGTTAAATAAAGTTTAGTTAAACACTGAATTGCCATGCTCAGCCTTCTCTGTCTTATCAAATCCATGAAAGACAGCCTTCGAAGCTTGCTTGAAAAGGATTACTAGTGTTGATGCAAAAGGCAGATGGGGCTATGTTTCAATTACTTCAAACATGAGTCATTGACCATGAACTAATGGAAAGAATATATGATTGAGCCATGAGCAAATTGAAGATTCTTGACATAGCAGGAACATCTGCGAAAAACATAGTTTGTCGAACCCACTTGATATTAGATAAGCATTGGTCAAATTGTGGACCGCAGCTCAGCGGGAGGTTTAGTTTCCAGGCCAGGGGGGATAGAGAAGGCAATGATGTGGTGGTCCGACCACAGGCAGGGAAAACTGGACATGACGGAGATGTCGCAGTTGAGGTCAACTAGCCAATCAAGGTAGCACCCTTTAATGTGAGTGGGGTTGCAGATGTACTGACTGAAACCTAAGGCGGTTAGTGAGTTTGCTACCAAAGTAGCTTGTAGGTCGGTGTGGACGTTAAGGCCTAGATTTAGATCTCACAGGAGAATCACTTGAGAGGAGAGCTTTATATTATCTCCTAATGTATGAAGTAAGTCTTCTTCAAAAGTCAAGATGGGACCAGGTGGGCAGTAGACAACGCAGTGATTGTGTTGGTAGGGGAAATGGTTAGTTTTAGAGAGAGGATATTGCAGTTTTCGTTGAGCGAGGTGTTGAGTTGCCTAATGCGAAGGTGATCTTTTGCTGGGAGGCCGACTACACTTCCTCTGGAGTTCAGTCTATCACTCCTGAGAATAGTGTAGCCTTGAGGGATGGCGAGGGATAGGGCAGGTCCTGATGCTAAGTGCAGCCAGGTTTCCATGATGGCAAGGGTATCGAGATTTCCCACTGTCAGGAGGTCATGGATGTCAAGAGCATGGGCATGTAGTGAATGGGCATTGACCAAGGCTAGATTGAGAAGAGGATCAGGGGGCATTTGAGTACCTGCTTGGACACTACATGCTGCAGAGTCTATAGGAGCAGTGTTATTGGGAGCCAGGCTGGTACGGGTGTTGGCAAGGGTATAATTGTCAGTCACATTTGAAGTCTGATTGGTGGCCGAGACAAGGCTAGTACAGGTTAGATCAATTCTAGCAGTGTTAGCCAAAGTTACATCACAAGTGGGAGCATTACAGGGTGCACTGGCACTATTGGCAGGGATGGGCATAGCTGCATCACCAATGGGAGCCATATTGGTAGCATTGGGCACAGCTACAACACACATGGGGCAACATTGGTAGAAATAGGTACAATTACCTCACAAATGGGAGCAGCATTGGCCAAAATAGGTAGTTACATCACAAATGGGAGCATCGTTGGCAGAAATAGGTACAGTTACCTCACAAATGGGAGCAACATTGGTAGCAGTGGGCACAGCTA